>NC_059386.1:23929357-24562691 GCF_019703515.2 Myxocyprinus asiaticus
CACAACACACAAACACACACAATAGTGCTTCCATGTCTGTGATCAAATGGTGGGGAAAGGACCTTTTAATGCTATTTGATGTACAAAACAAGCCCAGATGGGACTTGTGATAGTAATTAAGTATTTTTCAGCCTATGTAAGGTGCATTTTAATTACCACAGAAGCACCATAAGTCTTAAGTATTACCAAAATCCAGAATGTAATGTTTTTGTCTGCAGGTGCTTTTCATGTGTCATTGAAAACGTCGCTTGACGCTGGCGTTGCTTCCCTGACACAAATCATGATCAAGGCTTCACAATTGCTGTAGCAAAGCGGATAGCAATCTACCGGCTGAATAATATTGTGGAGGATGAGAAGTTTAGAGATTTAATGCCCATTGCAATGAATATGCAACCTATAGAGAGACTCTTTCAATTAGTCAAACTCCCACTTAGACTTTGGGAAACATTTAGTGTTACTTGAATTTGTGCTATTTAAGTGCATTTCTGTCTTTATACTGTGGAAGGCTTTGTTTGGAAAATGTTAATAAAGCATTATAAACCGATGAGCCAAAACATTATGACCATTCACAGGTGAAGTGAATAATGCTGATTATCTCCTAACAAGGCCACATGTCAATATCTGGGTAGATTAGATGGTAAACAAACAATCAGTTCTTGTAGTCAGCATGTTGAATGCAGGAGAAATGGGCAGGAGTAAAGACCTGAGCGACTTTGACAAGGGCTAATTTGTTATGGCCAGACGACTGGGTCAGAGCATCTCTGAAACGGCAAGGCTTGTGGGGTGCTTCCGGTCAGCAGTGGTGAATACCTATCAACAGTGGTCCGAGAAGGGACAAACCACAAACCGGCAGCAGGGTGTTGGCTGCCAAAGGCTCATCGAAGCTAGAGGGAAACAAAGGCTATCCCATCTGGTCCAAAACAAAGGTCTACTGTGGCACAAGTCACAGAAAATTTTAATGATGTTTACTGGAGGAATGTGTCACAACACACACACAGTGCATTGCACCCTGCTGTGTTTGGGGCTGTGTAGCCACAGACCAGTCAGAGTGCCCATGATGACCCCTGTCCACTGTTGAAAGTGCCACAATGGGCACACAAGCGTTGGAACTGGACCTCGGAGCAGTGGAAGAAGGTTGCCTGGTCCGATGAGTCACGTTTTTCTTTTACATCATGTGGACGGCTGTGAATGTGTGTGCCATTTACCTGGGGAAGTAGAGGCACCAGGATGCACTGTGGGAAGACGACAAGGAGGGAGTGTGATGCTCTGGGCGATGTTCTGCTGGGAAACCCTGGGTCTGGCCATTTATGTGGACGTCAATTTGACACGTGCCACTACCTAAACATTTTTGCAGACCAGATACACCCCTTCATGGCAATGGTATTCCCTGATGGCAGTGGCCTCTTTCAGCAGGATAATGCGCCCTGCCACACTGCACACATTGTTCAGGAATGGTTTGAGGAACATGATGAAGAGTTCAAGGTGTTGCTCTGGCCTCCAAATTCCCCAGATCATCTGTGGGATGTGTTGGACCAACAAGTCTGATCCACGACGGCTCCACCTCTCAACTTACAGGACTTGAAGGATCTGTTGCTAATGTCTTGGTGCCAGATACCACAGGACACCTTTAGGGGTCTTGTAGAGTCCATGCCTCGGCAGGTCAGCGCTGTTTTGGCGGCACATGCAGGACCAATAGCATATTAGGCAGGTGGTCATAATGTTTTGACTCATCAGTGTATTGTTACATATTGTTTTGTTTTCTTTCCTAAAATGGAAATAAATTCATTTTGACAGGAAAAGAAGTATATATAGTGTCAAAATTTCAACATTTTCCAAATCTGTAATTAATCACAATAATAAAAAAAAATAATTGACTGATTAACCACTAAAAAAAAAAAAAATTGGTTCATATTAACTTGTAACACATTAACTAATGTGCAGTTAGTTTTTTTTTACAGTTTTTTTTTTTTTTTTTTTTTACAGTTACAGTTACAAATTCATCAATACATGTAGAAAATAATTAGGGCTGTCGATTTAACGGGTTAATTTAGAGTAATTAATTATATAAAAAATAACGCCTTAAAAGGTAACTGAATTAATCATGCCTCCCAAACCATACGTAAATTCTGTACTAAAAGTACATATTTTCCTACCATCAGAGCTTGTTCAAGCTTGCAGTACATGTTTTTATGCACCGCATCAGCAGAGGGCAGTCAACGCGCCTCAACAAACCTCACAAGCACAACAAACCTGGTCATACAAGACAGCTTGACAGCTGGATGAAGCACAGCAGAATGCAGGGATCTCGAAATGCAAATTTACGATTTTAACTACTTTTAACTTGACATAGCATCTTAAAAAGGTGGAGTTTATGATGCTGAAAACCAATGAGATGTTTAAACATGTCAATCTGACGCACGTACACAGACTAACAATTAAAAAGAATACAGACTGAACGCAAGAACGCTCCCTGTGAAAAAAGGACAGACTGACTAACTCAGTAGCACAATGGATTGCTGTTGACTGTAAGCTTATTTTCAGTGATCTATGGGAATAAAACAAACAATAATATATGGACTTCTAAAGCCATTTTTAGTATTGTCTAATCAATGCTTTACTCGTCTGCAATAATCCTGCAATATTTCAATCTGAATATCTGAATTATTATTTAATATTTATAATTATTTGACTTATTATTTATATTGAATTATCAATATGGCCTATCTTAGCAAATATTGATATATGTGATAAATGTAATTATTTAATCGTCATGTCATGTAATTAGTTCAATTAATAATTTTAATCAATTGACAGCCCTAATAAGTATATGTAAAAAAGTTCATTAATCATGATTAAAAAATGCTTTAAAAGTAATGTTCAATTTAAAGTATTCAATTATTGTGTAACCTACTGCTAATTATATACCTAAAACACTACACACAAAATGGGCATTTTTCATGAAACATTTTCTGTGTAGACTGTAAGCAAAAACAAAACAAAAAAACAACAAAAAAAACTTTTTTTTTTTATTTGTAAATTGACATTTAATTCAATATTGACCTACCAATGCCATTATGAGCGCTTCACACCAAAATTCTTTCTGCTCATATTTCGTGAATCAGGCCCATTGTTTTTAAACTAGATTGGATTAGGACATATGACACTTTGAACCTTGGTGCTCATATGGAAAATACTTCGAATCCAGTCTGCAGCATGTACCAATTCACTTTCTCTGTCAACAAATAATTTCCTGTTTCCTGTCTACTTTCATTGTAGACAGAAGAATATCCAAAAATGTATAAATTTATAGTCTTACCTGTGGTCCCCCTTATACCATTCAAAATTTGCCAGAGGAACCGCTGACGCCTCGCACCACAGAACTCCTTTCTGGCCAACTGCTGTTCCCGTGCTCCGAGCTCGCGAAATGATGGGCGGATCTGTTAAATGAATGACACGTAATGGAGAAATTCAGAAATGTAGGTGAAAAATGGGCAGCAACATGGACATGTAAACAGGCATTTAAACAAAATGATATAACGCAATACTTACAGTTTACAGTAACCTGAACAGTTCTCACATCTGGAGGCAAGATGTCATTTGAAGTGATGCAGTCATAAGAGCCAGACATCTCTTTGGTTATTCCAGTCATTTGCACATACTCGCCATCGGTTATAATTTTACTACCTGTGCCAACACACAAAAGGATAGTGGCTATTTTAACACAAAATTACAAAATCAAACCTCACATTCTAAAATGGATTTTAAAAAGCATCTTGGTGGACACATTATGCTGTTTCTTACAGAGTTGGAAAATACACAAAAGGGCCACAGCTGTTCCATGTCACTGTCATGGCACATCAATATTCTATAAAATTCTATCACATCAATATTCTATCAATAGTCTATTTAATGAACGTCAAACGTCATGCTAACATCACTTGTGAGGTTTCATGACAGTTAGGATGCTGTTTTAGAAGACAGCTGCCTATTTAGGCAGTAGGAAGTGAGGCAGCTCACTAGGTTTTGGAACAGAGCTCCAGCCGGACAAAAACTACAATGTATTCTGCTGTTGTTGTGGAATCCAAAAGCATGCATGCTTATTCAGCTATGATCTTTCTAATCTAATCTAATTTATTCTACATTAGCTCAAGGTTGCTGAATGTCAATAAGCAAAATCTGTTACACCTGGCTGACCCGGTTGACCCTTTGTTGGTGTTCTATGCTTGTTAAGTCAATCATTTTACATAAAACACACCTCTCTCTCCAATTCTATTATCAAGCAAAACAGATATTAGCAGCATAAAATTATTCAGTTATTCCTCTGAGGGAGCGAAATAAAGTTTCACCCGCAGGTTCAGACAGCCAGTTAGTGCAAATGCCATTCACAGCAAAAGCTCTACATTATGCCATCTCATTATACAGCATCAGTCCTTCATTCGGTGAAAAGGTTGAGGAATGGACCTAGGTTGTTATTTTGTTTCTAATAACATGGCCTTTGGGATTGTAGGAGAGGTTGGTAATTATGATTATCTCCTTATATGACTCATTCCTTTTCTTAAAAATGTGAGCAGTTCAGTAAAGAATCAGCCCAGATTCCTTGTGACATCTGATGTTCTTTCTGAACAATAAGCTTGAATATTCCATTCCAAACTTTGAATAATACTATACTATACTATATACTATAGTTTTTAAAAATAAATTTATAGAATGTAATTTTTTTGAATTTGAAAATTAATCAAATTTCAGGTGCGGTTCAACAAAAATCCCAATAATAACCAGAATAAAATGAAGATTTGGTGCATAACATGGGATTTTTAAATATAAACAAGCCCGAAACACACGGGGACTCTTATTTTGAAAATGTGAAATTATGAAGTGTAGACGGCATCATTGATTATAATTGGTTCCATTGCTTTTGACATGATGCGCCGCTCACGTCCGGTGTAGACTGCGTTAGGAACAACGTGAGGCAACGTGTAACAATCAGACTCAAGTGGCTTACTGGTTTTATAAAATGGCTGCAAAAGCAATATGATGAAAGACACCAACGTTCAATAAACAGTTCAATATATTATACATAATAAACTGAATAAACAATTCTTCCTAGTAATACAGTTCAAATTCTTAACTGTAGGTTGTTTGCAGTTTGTCAAGCAATATAGCAACTGGGGCATATCAGAGACTATTTAACAGAGACAGACTTTTTCTAATAAAATTAATGGGAAAATTTGAACACCCCATGGTCAATGGATGAAGAAAGGAAGTCAAATCTTACAGGTAAAAGAGCCAATTACCTTTTAGATACAGACCTTACCTGTCAATGAACTTAAGAACGTGCATGCTCATTAGCTAGACAAGCCAGGACAATTTTTTTTTGTTTTTTTTTTTTTGTTTGTTTTTAGCATAATCTGATATAAATAAGCAATTTATGATTCCAGTGTTGTCAGATTTTACTGCTGATGTTCTTTGAATTTAATCTTGACCAATCGTTTTGGAGATTTTGGTCTTTCCCCATTCAAGTAGAAAAGAGCTGCTCTTTTATGCTGCTTGTTTACATAGAAAAATAACTGCCGAGAGTGTTCCAAAGATGGACACCTTGTGGACTGTCTTGCAAGAAAGACTTTGGACATATGGGCTATACTGATTTTATAATAACCCCCAAAATTTGACTGGTTGCTATGTAGTTTTACCATTGAATTTGACCATAATGGTTTTTATAAGTTCCCTCTCTTTTTTGTTATTTCATTTTTTTTTCTTGCCCCAGTGTTAAAGCACCTCATCTAAACTGCCAAGAATGCCTCTAAAGACAAATAATTGTTCAAACTTATTGGCAAACAAACAAACAAACAAAAAAAAAAAATTCTCCAATGTCACAACTCTAATTTCTAGCCCAAAATAATCAGAATAATTAGAAGTTCCAAATTATGACTTCTGGTTATCACCCTTTCTGGAACTGCATTTTGTGCATAAAGGTTCCTTTTATAAAGGATGTGATCTACATTTTTCAACAGCATCACTAAAAGACCGGCCATCGCATTTGAAGGTCATGGTGTTTGGTCCTTCTTTTGGTTTACACACACTTCATAAACTGTTATCATTGGTAAATGCAGGCAGAAGGATTTGTCTTGGACAACACTTTTATTGAATCAATTGCGGTTATACATTAGACCTCGCAATGTAGCACACAGGGAGAGTGCTTCTAACTTATAGTGATGAACATTTAAGTAATGATTTCCTCTTGATGGATTTCGCAATATTTGCAATGCATGGTTGCCACGGCAACATCTGAAAGAATTAGAAAAATATTGAAATATTTTATTTTGTATCAAAGCTTTAGTTGTTTTGCTTTCAGTATAGCTGTGAATAGAAAAAAATAAGAGCACAGATATACAAGTGAAAATATAAAAAGGCAAAACCTTTTTTCAAAAAATTAGACAGAGTTACCGCAAAGAAATTTTGGTGCCGGCCAACGTGTCCAGGAATGATAAAGTTTACCGGACAATTTGGAAAAAAATCATTTCGGTGTTTATTTTGCGCTGTAATGTGATGGACTATGATTAATATGCGATACAATAATGACACAGTCAATTCAAATCAAATGAACAATAAACGATCGTTCATTATAGCAGTTTTTCCATAAAACGGCAGTCATGGAATTAACATCTAAAAAAAAATAAAAAATAAATAAAAAATAAAATAAAAACTATTTTCCTCATAGCACAAAAATGTTTTGCTGCTTACATGAAGTCAAATGTGTGCAGAATTTCTTTACAGCTTGAGATGCACATAAGACTGATATCCTTCTTTTCCAGAAGACGGCAACAGAAGGTTGTTTTAATGTGATTCAGAAGTGAGAAGTTTCTCACTGCGGGCATTTGAGATGGGAATAACGCTGGCTGCTTTTACCAGTGTGCGGGATACAACCCTCTGTAGTCCCAGATTAGGACTTCACAAGCTGTATTGTAAAGTGTGTGTGTGTGTGTGTGTGTGTGGGGGGGGGGGGTTGTACTTGCCAGAATCTACACCCCAGCCTATACTAAACATTTAGACTCAGTGAGTAGCATTTTATACTACAGTGTGCATATTACACACTATGGGCCTCATTCACGAGAAGAACATATGTTTTTTTGTATATCATTCATAAAGTCGTTCTCACGTAAATTTTCATATTTTCAAAACGTTAGTTGGTATGATAAAAATTGACACCTGCTCCTGACCATGTGTAAATCTTGCATAAGACATCTTTCAGGCAAACTGCCATGACTACATTTTGATAGAAGTGAAATTAAATAAGTAATGAATTTTACTCATACGAAAGTTTCATGAATGAGGCCCATTGTATGTTAGCAAAATTACAACAGGACTAACAATAACAATGTTTAAGATGATCCAGTAAATCATTACATATTAAATACATACTGTATTACTTACTACTAATTGGGATATTAAACATTATTAATTATTAAACATCATTAGCATTTTTAATTTCATTATATTTTTATTTTATAAACTTGTTCAAAATTTAAAATTGTACATGCAGCAGACAAAGAAAATGTGCTGTGCTTGCATTTGCTATTAAATATGCAGCAATTAAATGTTTGTTTGTATTTCTTGTATAATATATCTTGAGTGGTTATAATAGTGACACACTGAGCTACACAATGTTTCACTTATTCTCATGTAGTTTTCATTTGTATTTATCTATTAGAGTGGTCAGTTTGATTTTTGAATGGCGAAAAGTCTATTGTAGATAGCGTAAAGCAATGATTTACAATGTTTACTTCAGAGACAGAAACCAAACACTGGGCCCATAGCAATTATGTCTAGCACTGAGTAATAATCCTGCTGGTGTCATGAGTATTTCCTTTTGAACCGAGCAGAGGATTATTAGAATGTTAAGGTGAAGAACAGATAAAACAGGAA
Source organism: Myxocyprinus asiaticus (assembly GCF_019703515.2). Classification (NCBI taxonomy): domain Eukaryota; kingdom Metazoa; phylum Chordata; class Actinopteri; order Cypriniformes; family Catostomidae; genus Myxocyprinus; species Myxocyprinus asiaticus. The sequence continues at coordinate 23,937,281 of NC_059386.1, forward strand.
AATATAAATAAACAAGTTTATTCTGTCTGCATACATTCAGATTGCAAGAAAAATGAGTAGGAGACACTTTTATATCTAAATTCGGGAGATTATGATCAAGGGAAAGACTTTCTCCATTGTAACAGTTGGGAAGCAAAGTAGTTTATACTGATCTCATCACTGAAGCATACAGGACACCATTAACAGTCTTTATTAAGGGGATGTCTGACTATTTTAAGGTGGTTAAATATAAGCAAATTTTTCAGCATAATAGGGTGATTCTTTTCCAGCATTGCCTTTTTATTTATTTCACCTGTATTTTGCCTAGAGACTGGATTGATGGAAAAAAGATAAATAAATCCAGACAGATTAAATCCAGTTCTGGTTTTCATGAAAAATAAATCATTGAAAACTTTTCAATCTGTGCCCAGCAAACAAGTTCCTAAACATAAATCTAAATGGTTCCCTTACTCTGGAAACATTGACCCCTTCCTCCATACTGAAACATGTTTTTTGCCCGTCTAAGGGTGTAGTTACGACATCTACCAGCAGGGACTAACTGCCAATACCAACCATGCAAATCTTAATCCACTGGCTGACCCCAAAGAAAGAAAGAATAAAAAACAATCAGAAACTAGAGAGGTAAAGTTTGTTAAGACAAACTTTGATATTGGCCTGACAAAGCCTTGCTGGAAAGAGCTGTTCTTAAAAATGTGAAGTTGGATGGTTACACGGACAGTACAGTGAGGCAAACCACCAGCTAGCTTGATAGTAAAAATGTGTAACATAAGGTGTGTCTCGTTACTTAGGTTGTTGCTAGGTAGGACGTGTCCTTTGTAGGAAGCTATATACAGAGCGTTCTCAATTTATAGTAGAATTTGCTTTGTTTAAAGGGGTCATGACATGCCCTTTTTTTAATAATTTTAATATGTCCTTTGAGGTTCACTTACAATAATAGTAAAGATTTTTACACACACAAAACATGATAGTTTTCCACCCTCATTCAGACCCTCTGTCAGGAACGCTTGGTTTTGGTGCTGCTTCTCCTTTAAGACTTGACAGTAAACTCCCACTGTTATTATTGGCTCTCTGTTAGTGACTGACCCGCTCTCTCTGCTAGAAATCTCACTGCTCACCGCTACTGGGCAGGCTAATGAAGTGATAAGGTAAAGTTGGCATTGATATGTTGTTGTTGAAGCGGTCAGATGCAAATGTCTACCACAGCGTGTCATCACAATGTGGAGGAAGTAGAGAACTAGTCTAGCAACTTGGTTTTAACATATGCCCTTTTTGCAGTGAGGAGGAAGTTTTGAGTTCTTACAGTATGTTTTTTTTATAGTTCAATTACCTCTTATTTGTCAAAAGATCAAGGAAAATGTTATCCTTCATGTCATGTCCCCTTTAAATGAGCTGGCCTTCGTAGGACAAATGGAAACAAAACGTATCATGGTTGCTATTACAGCATGCATCGCTCTCAACCTGCATGAGCACTCTGAGTGAGAAGGGATCTCTGAGGTAAATTATAGGAGTTTTAATAATGTAGAGAGAAAAGTAAACTGATTTTGCCACTGTACTTTTATATTTACTTTATAATACTTTATTTAAAATGATATATTAATATAATTCTACTGTTCAAATGAACATATTTTAATATTCATAATATTCAATATTTAATATTCAGAAATTATGTTCGTTTACGTTGACGCAAAGAATTGTGGGTTGTAAGTGCCAATGAAGGAAACACCTCCTGCATCCTCCAAATTCCTGTTAAAGAAGGTCACATTCGAAGGATGCATTCAGAGTGTACTACTTGATTTTCTGCAATGAGACAGCCTGTGTGACATATGCAGTGACAAATGCAACCCCAGAGCACATAGCCTTCAAAAGGAGACAGCCATAAATAGTCAGATTAACCAGATAAACAGAATGACAGACAGATATACAGACAGATATATAGATAGATAGATAGATAGAGAGAGAGAGAGAGAGAGAGAGAGAGAGAGAGAGAGAGAGAGAGAGAGAGAGAGAGAGAGTAACTTAAAGCAGATTAAAGGCCTTTTGTGGGTTTGTTTGTATTATAATTTTTTGACAGTGTGATTCTGAATTAATGCACATTCCGTTGGCCCGTTTAAAAAATCTGCCTTTTTAAGTCTATGGGATTTTTCCCATTTTTTTTCTCATTTGCTTTGTGAAAACCATACATCCGATCAGGGATTAAAAAACAACAACAACTCTAAACCAAATGTAAAATAACAGTATGTTGGCTTTGTCAAGTCAATTTAAGAAGTACCTGAACAACATTATCAAAGGTATCCATGAAATGAATAACAAGCTAAATGGAATCAGTAAAGTTCTAGACTATAAATGCATCAAGTGGGTCAGTCGCTTCATGCATTAAAAAACGGGTCATTCAATCTTGCTGGTAATACAAGATGAAAGCTAGGCCAGTTGCAAAAGCTGTCCTTTAGCTGCATTGTATTATGATGGTTAGCATGTGCTTTATTTCTCCACTGCAGGCATCCAGGGCTCCTTCATAAACTAATAAAGACACTGTGGAATGATATTACACATATAATGAGATTCCAGTGTGCTAATGATTTTGTAATAAGCCGCTGACCATCATTACTGTTTGTCAACATACCTAATTGCGTTTCACAATCATCCCTAAATGGAATATCTCCTTAATAGAAATTCAAATGATGATTACTTCATATTGTAAAGCAAAGACTAAGCTAATTACAGGAATGCTTATAATGGAGAAAATGAGGGTGTCATAAGGACTTTTCATTATGTGCCACAAGCAGCACGTTAGAGACTCAGTTTCCAATAATCAGTCTTCAAAGAACTGCAAACCAGGCTAGAATGAGAGAATCGTGTGGTACCATCACAAAAAATTTTCCTTTTCTTTTATCACCTTGTTAACTATTGTTAAAACAAACAAACAAACAACAACAACAACAACAACAACAACAAACAAACAAAAAAAAAACACTAGTAGTGCTTTATTTGGCCTAACCCCATTCAGTCTGACCTGGGCTCTGGGAAAGCTGTAAGGCAGAGAAGTCTGACATTTGGATGAGAGAGCAAGAAAGAAGGGGGAGGTTATGGATGGTGGAAAGGAGAGAGAAAGGTGAGGCTCACTTACTCTGATAGCTCTTGTCTACGAATATAAGGGAGGTCCAGATTTAAAGGGATAGTTCACCCAAATATTCTATCATCATCTACTAACCCTAATACAGAGACAGAAATTAACCAGAGCTTGGGGAAAAATACCACAGAAAATGACAAAAATGCCTCAGATATTAAAAATATAGAGAATTCCTCAGTTTTTTTATGTTCTATTCTATTCTATGCTATTCTATTGTATTATAGATATAAGTTTAGAGTGGGTTTTGTGGCTTTGCAGACAGTGGCCTCTAGATATCTGTCAGATATCTTTATTTACTGTCTCAGAAGTGTGTTGTTAAATATGCAGCTAATATGAAGCTTTTTGTTTATGAGAAAAGCTAAAAATGTCTCTTGAAACAGCAATTACATCAAAATCTACTATGACTGTAGACAATAGAGAGCTGTATAATTTAATAAGGAATGGATAATTATTTAGATTGCATTCTAGCAGCACGTTAATTGTGTTGTGATATCATTATTTTAAAACTATGCTTGAATTTGATTAAAAATAACAGCCATAATTGTTCAGATAGAAAATGCATTTAAATAAATTTATTTTACTCATGTTTTTGACATACATGTAAATAGATGGCATGTGTTCCTATATTCTATATATTCTATTAAAATGCTACCATAAAAGGTAATAAATACCTCTTTAAATCAACTGCAGTGGGCAAATATTGCTCCTAATAATATGATTTTCCTTACTGATTTTTTTATTTTCTGTGGAACACAAAATGAGATATTTAGAAAAATGTTCACACTGCTCTTTTCTATACAACAAAAGTGAACAGTAAGTGGGGCTATCTAGCTCAAGGAAAAAAAAAAAAGTACCATAAAAGTAGTCCACACAACTTATGCCAAGTCTGTTTACAGTAGTACTGTACAGTACAGTATAATAATGGCAATTTTCTGAAGCCATATGATAGCTTTGATAGACAATAACAGATTACCTATTGCTTAAAAATTGGTGACTGATTAAACAAAGGAGAAATAATTGAACAAATAAATATACATACTGGTATGAAAGTGATGGAGTGAGTAAATCAATGAATCTTAAAATTAACTCAGACTTACATCTCTGTCTATGCACTGAAAGGAAACCATACTTGAACCTAAGCTGTTGAAAAAACCTTGTCTGAATTTTGCTGTCATCTCTCAAGCAGACTGTCTAAATCCTCCAATCATGCCCCGGTAAGCAGCAGGTCACCATGGTTACACAGTTCAGTGAAACTGATCATCGCTGGCCCTCCACTCCTTCACAACCTCTCTTTCTTTTTACTCTCTATCAATTTCTTTCTCTCTTTCTCAAACAAGTGGTGCCAAATAAATATCTCACTACTATATGATTTATGTATGAATACATCTTCATTAAGCCAGTCAAAGTCAAGGCACTCTAATTAAAACAAAGATTTCATTTCTAACTGCCAATAAATTACTGCCTTGTAATATCTCCCCTTGAGAGGGGAGAGGCCATTACTGCTCGGTGGGATGTCGTTTTTAGAATGGATGGGTCTGCTTTCTTGAGTTTCAGTCAGCAATGAAACTTCGAACATTTGGCTGCTTGGTGTAGTAATGTAGAAATTAAGATGAGAGTGGGAGAGAGGAAATGTTTGGTCAAATAGAGCAATTAAAAGCTACTATGCCCATTTCCTTTGGTTTGCACATTATTCAATTGAAAAATATTATACTACATTTTCTCATAGTCTTGTTTAACATTCATAGATCCAAGAATTTATATTTGAAATAAACGTTCCTCCTTGAGAGTGTTTTAAGCAGCAACAACAACAAAAAAAAAATTCTTTGAAAATTTTGGAAAAATGCCAATTTAACTGCAAAAATGGATTTTCACCACTGTTATAATTAATAACAGAAGCAACCATTCTTTGACTTTGTATCCTTTGAAGCCTTCCTAGTATGCTAGATTGTAAAGAATCTCTTTGTTTCAGTTTCATGATCCTGTAATATTTTAAAACGTCGTAAAAGTACCTGGAAATGCACTAAGCTAGAAGGCTACAACTTCAGTATGTTGAGAGCCGTCCTCACACTTTCAAAATAATTAGAAAAAGTTCATCTATAAGTTACTGCAAAGACTTGTGTGGGTTGTGTGGATAACATGAAAAAAAAAAAAAAAGGTTTCAAGGCCGACTGTGGCATTTATTACAATATTCTGAAAATAATGTCATAATTACACACACATATTTATGTAAAAATTCAAAACAGTCTAAATTGTTGCTATGATACATTTCAAAGAATAAGCTGCTGTTGTACATTTTTTAAGTATTTATCCTTTACCCATTTTAAGCAAAGAATCTGTATTTTCTATAGATTTTTTTTTGGTTTTGTTTAAATATATATATATATATATATATATATATATATATATATATATATATATATATATATATATATATTTGTTGTGCTTCAGTGGGTGTCTGAGGATTAAAATTATGAGATCAAACCATTTCTCTAACAAAACATTATAAATAAATAAATATTTATAAATACCATATTTCCATTGTCGCACATAAAATATTAGGTCCAGCTGAGTGTATTGTATAACGTAATGAATATATATATATATATATATATATATATATTATTTCTTTATTATTTTCACCAGAAAGAAATCATCTGTCCGCCCCCAAAATCTTTGACAAATTTAGGCCGTAAATCAGCGCAGCTGAAAACAAGTCAAGCCCTGTTCGTTCATCGGAGTGTTAATTCTGTGAGATAGAAATGAATAATGATTTATCACCAAAGCCTCCTAGCTTTTGCTGCCCCCTCTCTTCTGTCTCTCTCTCTCTCTTTCTCTCACCATCTTTCCTGCCTGGCACAATGGTGAAGCATGACGCCACCCCCCTGGCCCCCATAAGTCACATGTGTGAGTTTGTAATGGAAAGATAAGAGGGCAGCAATGCATCGAGGGAATACATGTACTTTTCAGGCTTCATCGACTATGTGACTGGTTTAATAAGATGGAGAAGAGGTTGATTGTGCTTGAAACACATGAGCATGGCTTGATAACACTGGTTTGGGACAGGGAATATGAACTAGTTAGTATTTGACTCAAGGGAGGATGCCACAGTCACTGATGTAAGGCTAGAGCAAATTAGCAAATGTGTAATTTCACGGGGAAAAAATCTAGATTTGAATGTTTGTTCTTCGTTTACATGCTGTACAATATCAAAACATTTAGGGGCAGATTCATTAAGAATGAATTGCAGCCAGTAAAACAGCCATTTTTTGCACGTGCTGTCTGTGCTCGTTTAGCGCCCAATTCACTTAAGAAATTATGCAGATCAGACAACGCCGCAAACGTGCCCACAAAATCGCTGCTGAATGCAATTTGCACACGCAATTCTGATCTTGCGGGCCAATTCGAGAAGGATATGCTGTAGCTGCAGGCAGAGCTCCAAAAAGGGGCAGGAGCTCCAAACCACCAACAAAGATATAGGGAGCCCTTAATCTAACCCTTTCACTAACTGTAACCGTGTGTGGAAGTGACAACCCCTTTTGGAGTTGATGCAACCCCCTTTTGGAGTAACCCCACCCTTGAAGATTCTGTACAGCATTACACATAAATAATCTCTTAAACATTCTGAAAGTGCATTTGACTGCACCCTGCATCTGGATATATGCCAACTTATGATGCTCTTCTCCATCATTTGACCATTATTTGAGCATGATTAGTTTGATATGATCAGTTGAAAATCTTCACAAACATTTCTTTTAAATAATTTGTTTAACCGCCTACTGTCATTTGCGGTAGTAACTAAAGGGCTGGTGCTTCTCTTGTATTCGAATGCATTAAACCTTTACTGTTGTTCTTTTGTCTATAACTGACCATAAAAAGCTCTGTCAAGTGTAACGGGAAACTCAAAAAGAGGAAAGAGAAGTAGAGACAGAAGGACAGGGAGGAATGACAGTAGCAGTCAGATGGAGAGAGGGACAGAGAGAGGAGCATGACAGAGGAGCAGTTGAAGGAGAGAGAAAGAGAGAGAGAGTGGAAACCTGTCATGGTTCCAGGGCTAAACAAAGCCCTCTCACAGCTGAGACACTACAAAATGGAGATGCCCACATCACCCTGATTCTCCTTAGCATTTACAATCCCAGATTCATCAAATCACACAACCAGAGCTATAGACCAATTTAGAGATATCTGAACTTAGCAGGGAAAAAAACAGAACAATTTGGAAAAACAAGGATTGTGTTTCAGGCTCTGATTGACCCAATTAACTTTATAAATATCATCAGTGCACATAAAAAACAAAAACATGTTTGTCCTCGTAACCTTCCATCAAAATGTACTAACTTGCTCTGCCTGAAACAATGTTCCTTTTTGGCTGATGTCACCAATCCCTCTTATTTTTCACCTCCACCCCTCCAACCAACAGGTTGCATTTTGTTATGTACCACTCACTTTTCACAATCCAATACATTTCGAATGGATAAAATCAAGTCACGTCCTACATTTAGTCTCATTGAACATCAGGTTTCACTCCAAAATATGTCACATTATGGAAGTAAAATGGATTGTTTAATGCTGAAACTAAGTGAGAAACATTCCTTTATTCTCATTCAGTTGAAAAGAAGAAGGGTATGCATGAAAATGTTTGTCACAATGCTCATCATTCGCAAATAATGAAACGCTCATAATGTAATGCATTTCCATCAGAGGCTTCACATCAAAACCCCAAAACAGAGTGAAGGATGCTGTATTGCAGAAATAAATAATGTAACAATAATATACACTGCAATTGTACTTTGCAATGTCATATCACATTTCACAACTCATATGAAACAATTCACTTGGCACTGTGCATTAAATTGTGTTGGTGCTACAGGAACATGTTGTGATAATGTGCACTCACTGACAAAATGATTCTCAGCAAATCACCAGCTGTAAAATATCTACTGTAAATGCACCAGCATGGTTTACAAGCATAACATAGCGACCCACACTCATTTCTGTCCCATTTAAGTAATACTGCAGTGGATTATTCAAGGCTTGTCCTGGCAGCTCTTCATTGATCCCAATGTTAATCTGACAGATAGCTGATAAACAGTTCTGCTCTGCCTTAAGGGGTCACAGCTCTACACATACTGGGTCAGCATCCTTCTTACAAGACGTATGTATTTGTGTGTTTATACATAATATATAGAAATATCTAAACCTTCAGAACCCTGAAAAAACCCAGTTGAATTTAAATTCCCTTCATTTACAATTTTCTTTCCCTTGCCTGTTTATTTGCTTTCCTCATTACAATTGCATTTTGAAAGAGTTTTGAATAAATAATGTTTGAATAAAATACTTAATTTGCATTTTCAGTGCTTGCAAGGTGGCAAAAGAATAGTGTTGTTAAATTTGACATTAAATGTAAGGGTTCGGTTAAACTTTCTCATGGTTTGGTTTTTATTATCATTCTGTGATCACAGTTTCAGTTTAGTTCAGTAAATACTTAATTTACTATTAGAGGTGCACCAATTAGGAAATTTGAGGCTTATACAGGTAACCAATATCAATGATAGTTAGAAAAATTGTAAACACAAGTACAAATCTAGAGAGATCAATAGTAGAACACTTTAACAATGTGAGTCAATGGAGGATTACAAAATGTAATATTAAATGTCTTAAGAAGTATAATATTTATAAAAACCAAAAATAGATAGCACAGTCTGAAACTGTCTAATGGAATCTGTACAGCGAATCAAGCAGAATTAATTGCAGAAAACTGAGCAAAAAACCAAGAAAACCTAAAAAAGTACAATATTATCATAATTTGATCAGCTACCAAAAGGTGTAACAAACTAAAACAATTTTGAGTCTCTATATACAGTTTAAATAATAAAGAATCATTGATAAGCAATTATATGCTTAATATTTTTGAAAAAGAGCTAATGTTTATGTTTGGTGTCTAAATAGACAAACTTGTGTATCAGATGCTCTCTCTCTCTCTCTACACATATACTCTAGCTCTAAGTTACTGATTGAACAAAGAAACTTAAATTCTGTTGTTTTCTTACATTTTGTATCGATCCTCTCAGTGTTGTGCTATGTAAAATGAGGCAGCATTAGGCTAAATCTCTTTGGTCAAGTACATAAGACTGTAACACCACACTGAGCATTATGGAGATAGAAAAGTAATCCAAACAATTTCTCTTAAACCAATTTGCTACAGCAGTTTGCAACGAGGAGGGTGTGGCCGGGCCGTAAGTATGGATGCCTGGCGCTGAATTACCCCAATCAGCCAGGAGAGGGAAAAAGAGAAGCCGGAGACACCAGTTAGGGAGAGAGAGAGAGTGAGATGCATGCAGCCGACGAACGTGTGCATTCTGCGTTGGGCCGGGAAGGCCAACAGTGTGAGTGACACACGGAGCTGTGTGTATGTGTGTGCCGGCGAGTCCGTGCTGAAAAGCAGTTTTATGTTGTGTCCAAGTGAACTGTGTCTAATAAAGTCTTCCGTGAACTGTTCACCCGGCTCCTGCTTCCTCCTTCATAGGGAAGTCAGAGACCTGGCGAGGGTTCTCTCATGGCGCATTTTCCTCCAACACCCGGGTTTTGGCACCAGTGTGGCAAGATCTTTGATTCAGGGAATGAAGAAGCGGGAGACGCAGGGGCAGGGCCAGAAGGGTGGCATGGGGTGGCAGCCGCCACCCTAAAAATGAGTTTTGCCACACCACCTGCCAGTGTCGTGCATGGTTTGGTGCAACGTTGTTCCCCCCACCCCCGCTCAGACGTCAAGTGGAGCACAGCTTTCATACCCGGTCAGACTACATTACAGGTTGCTTCCCCTTATTCTACGCTTGCCACCCCTTTGCCACCCTGTGAAAAAAATCCTGGACATGCCACTGGGAGACGGCGTTTCCAACACAGGGTAAATCGTTTATTTAAACAAAACGTCCGCTTAACAGCGATAAAGGAAACCAATAAGAATATCACTGAACAAAAAAGAGGAAACAAAATCAGGGCAGCTTTAAGTCTAACGGCAATGGCCAACACATGAACAGCACACCAACAGCTTGCTAGTGGGCTCTCTCCCCCTCTGCCGCTGTCTCCTCTCCTTATAAGACCTGTCACTCCTCATTGAAACACAAAACAGGTGTTACGCACAGGTGGAAATCATTCACTACTCATCTCCCCCGGCCTCACTCTCCACAGGATGGCGCTCGGCCACGCCCCTGCCTCCACACAGTTGTACCTGGAAAGCAGAAATATGCTGCTAAAGAGCTTAAATGAAATCTCATTGAATTGGGAGTTGTGACTGTAAATGGTGTATTTAGTTAATTAGCCTGTGAGAGACTAAAGCTCTTGGATTTTGCATGTGTTTCAGAACAGGAACGAGGAGATAATGTGATAAAGAAAAAACAAGGAAAACACACACACACATTTGTTTTTTATATCATTATGGGACTCACAATAGACATCCATGCATTTTATGGATTTTACACAGATCTATCAACAATTTCTATCCCCTAACCCTACCCCTAAACCTAACCCTCACAGAAAACGTTTTACATTTTTACATTTTCAAAAAAACATCGTTTAGTATGTTTACTAAGCCAGAATTGTAAGTAAACAAACCAACTCTGTTCATTCCAGTGCCTTTACTTAAAAGATCTGCTTGGTTTCACACATGTATTTGACCCACATCCCGTTTCAAAGTGAAAAAAATGCATGAAAACATTTTCAGAGCCAGGAAAGTACTTCCACTCTCCTGGCTGGGCTTTCTAGACACAGACAGAATGGGGACAGTTTAATTTGATGTATGGTGATACAATCACACCTTCTCAGCAGAGCAGAAAGAAAGGTTATGAGGAAAAATGATAACGCTTTATGTTACAATGCCCTAATTACCACAAAATAACTACACAATTATCCTCAAACTGTTCACTAGAGGACACTCTGGTCCTGGAGCTTGATGTAAAATAAAACTACAATAATTATGATGTAAAACAGAGAAAACACATTCCCCTCAGTCGAATAGCTAACGAATTTTTTAAAAGCTAAGCTTTTCTTCCTCTTAATCGATGGGGTGTTGCGTTTGGGCATTTAAAATATGTTTAACAGTTAGTTGGACACAAAGAGAGAGCAAGAGATGATATGTTTGGAATGTCATACATAATAGTGTAATGCTCACGTAATACGTACCTAATAGTCAGTGCTGGGTAGAAACTGATTACATGTAATCTAGATTATGTAATAAGATTACAAAACGCAAGTACTTGTAATTATATTAAATTACATTTTAAAATACTCACTATCAGATTAGAGTTACTTTTTATGGATTACATGATTACATATTAATTTATTGATCCCTCTAATTCTTCATTGTAAATCAGCCTACAGCTGATATACACTACCGGTCAAAACCTTTGAAACACTTGACTGAAATGTTTCTCATGATCTTAAAAAGCTTTTGATCTGAAGGCGTATGCTTAAATGTTTGAAATTAGTTTTATAGACAAAAATATAATTGTGCCACCATATTCATTTATTTAATTATAAAACTAAAATGTAATAATTTAAAAAAAAAAAAGTTTTTGAAATGTATGACTTAGTCCAAATATTAACTAAGCACTAAGTGCCCAACATAGATGGGCACTCCTTCAATACTGTTTAAAAAGCATCCCAGGGTGATAGCTCAAAAGTTGGTTGAGAAAATGTCAAGAGTACATGTCTGCAAATTCTAGGCAAAGGGTGACTACTTTGAAGATTTTAAAATATAACACAGTTTTTATTTATTTTGGATTTTGTTTGTTATTTGGATTTTATTATGTTAGTCACAACATAATTCCCATAGTTCCATTTATGTTATTCCATAGTTTTGATGACTCTACTATTATTCTAAAATATGAAGAAAAAAATTATAATAAAGAATGAGTGTGTTTCAAAACTTTTGACCGGTAGTGTATGTTTGGTAAATCTTCGAGTGTTTTCGAATTGGGGTATTTGCACACACAGACCTGTTACTTGCCACCAGCCATAATTACACAGTAGATGGAGTGGTAGTTGACACATACATTGCATTAGTGTGGTAAAGTTAGTTTTAGTTTTGTGAACTGGTTTTGTAATCGGCTTCAAAAATTGACATTAATGTGCTTTTGCAGTAATTTTTGAGATGATGTTGATTTACAAAAATAACTGGTCTAATCTGTTAATGCCAAAATTGTCAGAGTAAGAACATTTATATGTTCTTATAAGTTTATCCTACTCAAATGCATGTGACATCAAATAAACAAGAATTAGGTCAGAAGTAATCTAACAGTAATCCAAAAGCAATTATACTATATTACTTTAAAATATAATCCAAGAGATTACATTACTGACTATAATTTTAGTCATGTAAATTGTAATCATTATTAGATTACAATTCAAAAGCAATATACCCCGCACTGTAGTAATCCAGAAATCCAGTAATCTACCCAGCACTGGTACAATAGCATAATACTGCATACTGTGCAGTATATACATAGGTGAATTATGAACCGGCCAATAGGGCAAGTGCCCAGGGGCCCTTGACTACAAGGGGTCCAACAAATTTTTGTATATGCTTAAATATGAGGGACCCACAGCTCAACAGGGCACTGTGACTATGAGGGCCCCCAGCCCTCTTATAGGACCCTTTTGCCTTCCTGTTTCTAATTAAAATGTTTGAGCCACTCTTTAATATTATAACGCCGCCTGGTGAAAGTTTCCATGCTCTTCTGGAACAAGAAGACCTTGTAAAATAATTTCCAAAATAGTAAATAAAAAAAAGTATATAATAAAGGTATACAAAAATGTTTATTATACTATTCATTGATACAACAGCATGTTCGCCCAACATTACAAAAAATAACTTTGCTTAGGTGGGTAGGGAAAAAAATATAGATATTTTTCTTTGTGTGGTTCAAAAGTACTGATTAAACTAGATACGTAAAGTTTGTTGAGACAAACTATAATGTTGGTTTGACAAATGCCTGAAGTTTTTACAGGTTTAACAGTAAGAAAGAAAGAAAGACAGAAAGAAAGAAGAGAGCATCTTAAAGCAGATTAAAAGTGCCGTAAACGATTTTTTCATGGAAAAGTATGCAAAAAATATTCCTTCTCCCTTAAAGATATTAATGAAATAAGTGTCCTGAGATATCTCACCAGTCTCTGTGACAGCTGTAGACTTTGTTAACAGCAAACAAAAATGTATCCGCGGACTGTGGACAATGACACTTTTCACCTGTTAATCATTTTGCTCGTTCTCATAGTGTTGCATTTGAAGCAGATCATTGAGGCTATGAATCATAATGTTTGTCAGTTGAGGGCGCTATTGTGCCACTGCTGAATTTGTCAGCCACAGGAACAAACAATGCTGCTCTTTTGCTCAGTTTTGGTCTCAAAATTATCTTTGGAGGTCAGGATTTTGGAATGAGGGGGTGTGGCTAATTCAATGGGTCAGTCACGTGAAAGCTTCAGAACGCTAAAATTGCTTACAGCACATTTAAGGGCATGTGTGAAAGTTTTGACAGCTGAAGTTTGAAATTATGAACATTCCAAAACAGACTAGTAGCTTATTTAAATATTCTGTCAATGTAATGTAGTTTTTGGACACATTGAAAAGGCTTAAATTATGCCTTAGCAGTTTTTGTTAATGGAATAATAATAGTAGGCAAGCTCTAGGGTAATTCCAAACAGAATTTCCCCAAAAATGCCACTATTTTTGAGCCCCACACCTTTCAGCCCTTCAAAGCTCTCACAATGGAGGGTAAAGTCTTTGTAGGAAATAGGGTGTAGGGATGATCACTTCTGAATGGAACGCACCCCATCATTCAGATGAGTTAGAAAAGATATAGCATCGCGAGCCAGAACTGCCTGAACTCGTTGCCGAATTTCACCAAACCCTTGCACTGATACTGTAGGAACCTACTGTGTGTGTTAAATTCATTAATATTTAAAGTGTTTGATAAGTTAAAATGATGTATAATGCATAATACATGAATTTTGTATGCAAAATCTGTAGTATTTACATTGAGTTTACATTATGTATAACAAACGTTAAAATGGTACTGTCTCTTTAAGAACAGTGGCTGTTCAGCAGCTGTGTGTTTGAATTAACCTGACTGTAAATAACATAACAGTTCTCCATGCAAATGTTTTAATTTTTGGCAATCCGAATAAAAATAAGTATAGAAAGAGATGTAAAAAACGTCATGGTTAATGGTGTAACCTCCGTTCCCTGATGGAGGGAACGAGACGTTGGTGTCGATGTAGTGACACTAGGGGTCACTCTTGGGAGCCCGAGACACCTCTGGTCTTTGATAAAAGGCCAATGAAAATTGGCGAGTGGTATTTGCATGCTACTCCCCTGGACATACGGGTATAAAAGGAGCTGGTATGCAACCACTCATTCAGGTTTTACGCTGAGGAGCCGATATAAGTCCAGCCATTTCAGCGGGTAGTTCAGCGTTGTGGCAGGAGGGACCAACGTCTCGTTCCCTCCATCAGGGAACGGAGGTTACACCAGTAACCATGATGTTCCCTATCTGTCACTCACTCGACGTTGTGTCGATGTAGTGACACTAGGGGTCCCTATACAAAATGCCACAAGGCTGAACGGTGGTGTGTGGTGGGCAGACATGCTGTGTGCCTCATAGCCAGCACACCAGGTCGACACGTAACCTCCCCCAACACAGTTATTAGTGTCGAACGGCCCTTTTTGGGGACAAGTCGACTACCCAAAGATAGAGACAGGCTTAACCCAGTCGTGGCCTCTTTTCCACTTCTCTTTTTCCACTCCCTAAAAAAGAAGGGGGATTATCCGACTGGGCCGCCAGGTCTAGTCGGGGGGTGTCCCTCCCAAGGGGAGGACACCGCGGAGACCACACCTCGCCCAAGAGAGGGGGGGATATTTAAGGGGAAGAATATGTCACATGGTCTTTCCAACCATGTGGAGAGCCTTCAAAGTAGATCCTGCCCAATGGGGGAGGAGTTACTACAAACATGGAGACTGGGGCAGAGGGGGCTCTGCCCAAGGAAGACACAGTTTGCCAGCAGGGAAACGAATTAGCGGAAGATATAGAATGCATGGGGTTAGCCTTACAGAGAACTGCCACATGCGGAGCACCTACCCCAGAACCGGGCTCTTAGTTAGCACGTGTACTGGGCCAGCAGCGAGTCTCTCCGAAAACTCGACTGCCACAGGGCTCGGAGGAAGTCAACCAGGGAACAAATTTTGTGAACACTACTGGGAATTAATGGCACACATCTTCAGCTCAAAAGGAGGTGGAAGGCACTATGTGCAAGCGATACACCCGGCTGGCTATCCCAGGCTTATCCGCTTGTGTTGCGTGCCACTACCTGGGACGAAACCGGTTCCACCCGGAGGTTGTAGAACCTTGCAAAGGTGTTGGGTGTTTCCCAGCCCGCTGCTCTGCAAATGGGCCCAAGAAGCTGCTACACCACGGGTAGAATGGGCTCGTAGCCCTACCGGGGGCGGCATATTTTGGGCGAGATATGCCATAGTTATGGCGTCAACGAGCCAGTGGGCGATCCTCTGCTTGGAGACAGTGCTTCCTTTCCGCTGTGCACCAAAAGCAGACAAGAGCTGCTCAGAGATTCTAAAGCTCTGCGTGCGATCCAAATAGATGCGTAAAGCGTGCACCGGACACAGCGATGACAGGGCTGGGTCTGCCTCCTCCTGGGGCAGCGCTTGCAGGTTCACCACCTAATCCCTAAAGGGGTGGTGGGAACCTTGGGCACATAGCCCGGTCAGGGTCTCAGGATCACGTGAGAGTAACCTGGACCGAACTCCAGGCACGTTTCGCTGACAGAGAACGCTTGCAGGTCACCTACCCTCTTGATGGAAGTGAGCGCAGTCAGGAGGGCAGTCTTCAAGGAGAGTGCCTTAAGCTCGGCTGACTGCAAAGGCTCAAAGGGGGCTCTCTGTAGACCCTGAAGATCTACAGAGGTCCGATGAGGGAACGAGGCGCGGCCTGGAGGGATTCAGCCTCCTGGCTCCTCTTAGGAACCTGATGATCAGGTCGTGCTTCCCTAAGGACTTACCGTCGACTGCGTCATGGTGTGCTGCTATGGCAGCAACGTACACCTTCAAGGTGGAAGGGGACAGCCTCCCTGAAAGCACTGACCTGACTGCGCATCTCTGGGGGTCTATCTGATGGGAAGAACACCACTTAGCGAACAGATGCCACTTAAAGGCATACAGGCGCCTCGTAGAGGGAGCCCTAGCCTGAGTGATCGTGTCTACCATCGCAGGTGGGAGACAGCTTAGATCTTCTGCATCCTGTCCAAGGGCCAGACATGGAGATTCCAGAGGTCTGGGCACAGGTGCCGGATGGTGCCCCTTCCCTGAGAAAGAAGGTCCTTCCTCAGGGGAATTTGCCAGGGGGGAGCTGTCGCGAGGAGCGTGAGGTCCGAGCACCACGTCTGGGTGGGCCAGTAGGGTGCTACCAGGACAACCTGCTCCTCGTCCTCCCTGACCTTGCACAGGGTCTGTGCAAGCAGGCTCACTGGGGGAAACGCAGTGGGGAGGATTTTTGGGAAGCGAACAGGTGCACCTGTGCCTGTCGAATCGACTCCAAATCAGCTGGACCACCTGAAGGTGGAGTCTCCACTCTCCCCTGAGGGTAACCTGTTGTGACGGCGCATCCGCCGTAGTGTTGAGGTTGCCCAGGATGTAAGTGGCAGAATGCGTTTTTGCGTCAGCATCTTGAAAGAGAGTCTGTGTAAAGCCTAGTTCAGAACTCACAGGTCCAAGATTGGCCTCAACCCACCGCCTTTTTCGGTACGATGAAGTAGGGGCTGAAAAAACCCCTTCTTCATCTCAGCTGGAGGGACAGGTTCTATCGCGCACTTCCGTAGGAGGGTAGCGATCTCCGCACAAGTTAGCAGCGTTTTCGTCTTTCACCAAGGTGAAGTGGACACCGCTGAACCTGGGTGGATGCCCGGATGCCGAGTCGGACGGTCTGGACCAGCCCTCGTGACGGATTGAAAAGCGCAAGCCATGCGTCTAAGTTCCGCGCAAGGGGGACCAAAGAGACAACGTCATCGGATGTACCAGCAGGTGGGGCCTCGCGGCGGGGCGGAGCTTGAGGTGCCACACCACGTCGTGTCTATGGACATCGAAGCACTTACCTGGCTCCTTGTGACCACCCCCGGAACAGCCTGGGATGGTGGAGGAAGAGGCCTGTCCTCGTGACCCATGGAGACTGTCACATCGGGGGTGGATTTGTGCCACAGCTGGGCGCTCAGGGGCGGGAGACCACCGCTGGAGCGCCAAACCTGCCAAATGGAGTGGTGGACGGTGGTCGTGATGATGGCCGTACACACCGGATGCGTGACCCAGGGAACAAGGAAACCGCTCTTGCTGAGCTCTTGAGTACTGCAGCCACTTGGACATGCAGCACAATTAAATTCAAAAGGTAACAAAAAGATGAAGATCTGCTTACCAGCTCCAGAGCAGCGGGTTTCGTTTTCCCTGGGTCGCCCGTCTCAAGGGTGCTTTGAAGCCTTTCACTGGTTCTGGGCGGCCGTGAGATGGGTGGCGTCTGCTTCCTGCGGTGGGCTCCACGCCGGGGCCGGCCCGAAGGGGCGGGCTGCGGCGGAGCCGGTGCAGTCACCGCAGGGGGACGCCCTTGGCGATGAGTAGATGGGGTGCGGGATCTTGAGCCGCGCCGGGGTAGGATATGCCGGCTAGCATCCATCTACTGCTCTACCATCGAGAACTGCTGGGCAAAGTCCTCGACGGTGTAGCCGAATAGGCCCGCCTAGGAAATGGTGGCAGCAAGGAATCGTGTCTTGTCGGCCTCACCCATCTCGACCAGGTTGAGCCAAATGTGGCGCTCCTGGACCACTAGTGTGGCCATCGTCCACCCGAGACACCGATCCGTGACCTCCGTCGCTCGGAGAGCGAGGTCGGTCGCCGAGCACAGTTCCTGCATTTATCCCAGGGTGGAACTACCCTCGTGCAGTTCCTTTAGTGCCTTGGCGGACTTGCAGGAGAGCCATGGCGTGCAGGGCGGAGGCGGCTTGTCCAGCGGTACCGTAGGCCTTGGCCGTCAGAGACAACGTAAACCTACAGGCCTTGGACGGGGGCTTTGGGCACCCGCACCAGGTGGCGGCGCTCTGCGGGCATAGGTGCACCGCGAGCGCCTTTATCCACCGGGGGATTGCCGAATAACCATCGAGGGTAGTGAGGGCGGGGAAGCTGAAAAGATCAGTAAAAAGGCAGTAAAAAGTGCCTCCCGTGACCTTGTCAGCTCTTCATGCACTTCCGTGAAGAAAGGAACGGGGGCGGGGCGTGGCTTTGAGTGGCTCCGCGAGCCCAGGAACCAATCACCAAGCCTCAAGGGTTCAGGGAAGAGCGGTGAAATCCACTCTTACCGACGCTCGCGGCTGCCCGGGAAAGCATGTCGTCATCTCCGTGTCAGCCTGTGACTGTGCAATTGACCCCGAAGGGAGGAGCCCAGCTGAGGCTTCCGACTGGACGAGCCTGCTCTCCGATGCTGCGCTCGAGAGCTCATCACTTTCGCGGGCTCCGAATAAGAGGTCGAACTCGCCGTGAGACGAGCCGGCGGACTCACCCGGAAGCCCAGTCGGGGCAGACGAGCGTGCTGGGGAATGGGAGGTCCGTGGAGGGATACCCGGCGGAGGCGGTCCCATTGGGGTCCCCAAATCGCCCCCAGTGCTAGCCACGCTGGCCTCATACCCGTGGGTAAAAGGACTGAGGCGGGAGCCTCTGGGGTGGCTCGCTTTCTTACGAAGGCGAGCCGCGACCACAACATTGCCATGGACATATTTTCGCAATGAGAACATGACCATCCGTGAACGCTGTCTCCACGTGAGCAGTGCCCAAACACGAAAGACAGTGATTGTGACTGTTAGAAGGCGAGAGATAACGAGCACAACCAGAAATAACACACAATCTGAAAAGCATCTTTAAAAAGACGCGTCTTTAAAAAGACGTTCCATGTGTGCGCTCTTTTAGAGAAATATATACTCTTTTCGAGGGGAAAAATGCTCTTTCAGAAAATATACTCTCTAGTTTTTCTGCCGAAGTGCCCAGGGGCATTCTCTGCTGTGCAGCAGTGCAGAGGGGGGAGAAGCCGCTGAAATGCGCAGTCAGATCCAGCAGAGGTGAATGAACAGTAGTATTCAGCTCAATGAGCATGACCGTTCGGCTCCGAAGAGAAAATCTGAATGAGTGGTCGCATACCAGCTCCTTTTATACCCATATGTCCGGGGGAGTGGCATGCAAATACCACTTGCCAATTTTCATTGGCCTTTTATCAAAGACCAGAGGTGTCTCGGGCTCCCAAGAGTGACCCCTAGTGTCACAACATCGACACCAACGTCGAGTGAGTGACAGATAGGGAACCATTATTGATATTGCAATTCATTCATTACATGCAAATAAAGATCAAATCGAGTGCACTGCATTATAAGATTCCACAAGATGTACTCTGGTTGTATACTGCATATTTTGGCAAATGTAGATTATCAGAGTATTCCATGTATACATAAAATAAACATGCTGTGTGTAGAAAACATACTGCATGCTACAAAAATAAAACATATAGTATGGTAGTATGCATTCTGAACATAGCCAGTGAGTCCACCCAGCAGTGCTAAATGGCATGTGAGGACGAAATGACAGCAGAATCCCAGTGACCCGGTGTACCCTGAGCGGCCCCGAACAACTCAAATCATGGAGTAATTTATTTCAGCCTCTTCTGCCCGTAACGATGGGCTTCAGCGCCGCCACATTGATCAGCCTCCTCCAGCACTGAGTCATCCCGAGCTACTCCCCGTAAGCATCAAAATTTAATCTGAGATCTGACAACAGCTCTCACAACCACTCTTATTTAGATCTATGACCTTTCCAGAAAACAATGCCCAATCAATAAGCAGCTTTGCTTTCTCAAAGTCCAATTAAAACAAGCACAGGGTGACTCAAAGGGCAGAGGGAGCTGGCAGAAAATAGCATGTTCTTGTGAATGTACTGTATGCAGCAAATAATGGGTTTTGTGTGTATACATGACGCATCAAGAGCATTTATGATATAACAGCATCAAAGGCTCTTTGAAAGTTATTCAAGGGCTTTAGTTTAGACGCTTAGCAAATAAAAGAGATATATTTGAGCACACATTTGTTCCAGTTTTTTCTCTGAGTTATATAAGATTTAACAGTCCTTAATGTCACATATAAAGAGAACTGTGGTTAGTCACTTTACATGTCAGTCAAACGGCTTATATCACAATGCTAGGATGCCAAAGATGGTAGCCAGGGAGTTGCAATTGCGTGACTGTGAGTCTGTCATAATCAGACAAAAATTGAAGTTCCTCCTCCATTGTACGAGTTGGTATCGCACAACTAGTGCTAGCGTAGACGGCGGTGTAGCATGGTACCTGATACTTTTCTCAGCAATGGCCAGGATGGGCCAATTACAGTTGTTAATTATTACTGGATAAGGATTTTAAAAAAATGCTTTTATAGATAATGCTGAAGCAGATTACATTCACAGGTATGAATCATTGCAATTATCAGTTTTTATTAAAATAACTGTCCAGTGTAAAATGTCTCGAAAAGGATATAAAATGTTCAAAGATTTAAATGCGGATGCATGGAGAATTCAGTTTTTAGAGCATCAAGCGGGAATAAAACTTTGTGTCTCACAAGACACAGTCAGTGGCTGACAACATGTGCAATTTCGGTCTATAGGTATGTTAACCACACAAAACTTTCATATGAATTTAGAAAACATGACATATATCACGAGTCATATGTGGAGTTTGTGAAGATGTTAAAGCAGTCCATAGAAATGATCAGTTGTTTTTTACAGGGTGAGGAAAGCAGACAGGCATTTCAGATGAGCAGGAAGGAAATATAATTTTCTAAAAGGGTTAATGTTTTTCTGAAACATTAACCATATTGCTTTTTCTGAATGTTTGATATGATACACCATGTATAAATTGAGCTCTAAGGAATGAAGCGTCAACATCAACCTCGCCCCCGGCACAAGTAAAAACACTAAGAAAAGTATTAGCACACCTCTACTCAACAAGCCACAACTTATAAAGAAATGTATCATTCATGTCCGTAGCACAAATTATGCCAGATGAATTACACGCTGAAATGTAATACTTACGGTTAAGGATTTATAACAAATCCCTAACCCCTGTGAGCAATAACTTTGTATTCGACTTCAATGATGCTCCAGATCTTAAAATCCTCTGCATTATTAACAATGCAAAGGTAATGGTCTTGCTTTTTAGGAACGTTTCATTAAGGCCTTTTTATGTTTTCATTGTATTGGAAAAACAGAAAGGTAATCTCCAGAAATTTCAACTTCATAAAATAGCAAAAAAGTGGTGCTCAAATGTATGTATAACAGGGCATATCTCAGAGCCAAATCCAATTACAGTACGGAGATGTCAAAAAAGTATGAAAGCAGAATTTGCTGCAATTAGCTTTTGTCAGTCCTTGGCTTTGAGGTACCCTGGGTTCACTTTCCAAACAAAAGCTGACAGCACAACTCGAACAGAATTCCCCAACACATTCACACACGCCCCTATTCATTGTGCCCAATATGACAAGGCTTGATTAGAAATAACAACAGGACTGTAACTGCATGATCTAATTCTAGATTCCACCGACTAATTTTTATTCTGTGGTATGGCAAGCTGCAAAGCAGGACTCGTGAAGAGAAAATTACAATTCTCTTCACTGACACGCAATAAAGGTAATACTATAATGTTTCACACATTAAAAGTCAATAGTCTCTAAACAGGTTCTCAACTTGCATTATGCAGTCACAAAGGAGAGAAACAGATTTCTGAGTCCCGGAGCTTGTCACAAAAACCTTCTATTTGTTTCAAAGTGTCTGTCAGCATCAAACAGCCACGAAGGGATATTAACAGACTTTACAAAGGGACACGTGATGATGAATTGGCTATGTTAAAAAATTAGAGTTGGACTCATAGGAGCACTTCTCGATGACACATTATTAAGCTGTTATGAAGAGCCTTTTGAAGCACTGCGTCACTAAGTTTCCAGACTAACACTCCATCTTTTTGCATCACGGGAGGTGGGGGGAAGGCTGCCACAAGGAGAAACCCACCAAGAGCTAATCATGTCAGGCAAAATGAGACGCCATCGCCTCCATGCAAAATACACTCCAGACACAGGCAGCCTGTGAATTCACCACCTCTGAATTATTAATGACCAAAGTTTGGTGATTTACGTGGTGAAGCGAGGAACACATCGAGTGGAAGTCGAGCGCACCTGTCCGCTTCACAGCAGAAAAATGACCGCGGTTTGACATGCCATTGAGAAACACTGGCACCGCGTGTTAGCTAATTTCTCCCCTTGACCCCCATTTCCTCTCCAGACATTGGCTTCTCATTTTTCTCTGAGCCATTGCGTGTGGCCGTTGGGAAGCAGAGCTAAGCCTGCATTACCTCAGACAACCTCATCTGTGGACAACAAGCCTTATTTGACATGGTCACTGAGGCATGGCTGGTTTCTTGCTGAATATTTGGATGCAACACATGCTGGTGAAAAGAAGGCACCTTCTTTTCTGGTGATAAAATAATGAGATTACTTTTTTTTATTTATTTTTATTTATTTTTTTAACATTGG
Source organism: Myxocyprinus asiaticus (assembly GCF_019703515.2). Lineage (NCBI taxonomy): Eukaryota > Metazoa > Chordata > Actinopteri > Cypriniformes > Catostomidae > Myxocyprinus > Myxocyprinus asiaticus. Next base: position 23,960,058 of record NC_059386.1, read on the forward strand.
GTGAGAAAAAAACAACATGTTTAAAGGCCAATTCAAAATGTGTGCACATTTTAGTACTTTAAAGAGGCCCTATTATGCTTTTGGGGATTTTACCTTTCCTTTAGTGTGTAACATAGCTCTTTGTGCATGTAAAAGGTCTGCAAAGTTACAAAGCACAAAGTCCACGTCAAAGGGAATTACTCTCTCCCACAGACAACACTGCTCAAGAACTACAAGAAATGGCTGGTTTGTAGTCCTTCTTCTGTAAAGTATCTACGTCACTATGTAAAACATTTGCATAATGCCCGCCTAAGGGCTACTTTGGACCGCCCTCAAACAAATGAAGTTATAGCCAAGGCCAGGATGAGTTGGGTTAGTGTTGTCGCCATGTCGAGGGAATGCTGTTTTCTTCACTGCAAAAGCAAAACCCCTTTGTTGGACTTCCAAAGGCAGACGAATTGAATCAGTGGTTCAAATTTATTTTAATTATTTAGCAGTACAACCACAACCAATGCCGGATTTTCAAAACGGTTACTCCTGAAAGATGGTGCAGTTCCCACTTTGTTGGGACAATCTGGTGCTTCAGGATCACAACCTGTAAGTATTCTTGATTATTTGTGGATTTATCTGCTACCGAGAGTTCAAATGCAGAGTTCCCTATCTGTCACTCACTCGACGTTGTGTTGATGTAGTGACACTAGGGGTCACTCTTGGGAGCCCGAAACACCTCTGGTCTTTGATACAAGGCCAATGAAAATTGGCAAGTGGTATTTGCATGCCACTTCCCTGGACATACGGGTATAAAAGGAGCTGGTATGCAACCACTCATTCAGATTTTCTCTTTGGAGCTGAACGGTCATGCTCATTGAGTTGAATTCTCATGACTGTTCATTCACCTCTGCTGGATCTGACGTCGCATTTCAGCGGCTTCTCCCTCCTCTGCACTGGTGCACTGCAGAGAACACCCCTGGGTGCTTCGGCAGAAAAAAGAGAGTATATTTTCCTGAAAGAGTATATTTCTCTAAAAGAGCGGCACACACGGAATGTCTTTTTAAATACGCAAATATGCGTTTCCCCCAGTGAGCCTTCTTGCACAGACTCTGTGCAAGGTCAGGGAGGACGAAGAGCAGGTTATACTGGTAGCACCCTACTGGCTCACCCAGACGTGGTTCTTGGACCTCACGCTCCTCGCAACAACCCCTCCCTGGCGAATTCCCCTGAGGAAGGACCTTCTTTCTCAGGGATGGGGCACCATCTGGCACCCGCGACCAGAGCTCTGGAATCTCCATGTCTGGCCCCTGGATGGGATGCGGTGGTAGACACGATCACTCAGGCTAGGGCCCCCTCTACGAGGCGCCTGTATGCCTTTAAGTGGCGTCTGTTCACTAAGTGGTGTTCTTCCTGACGGGAAGACCCCCAGAGATGCGCAGTCGGATCAGTGCTTTCCTTCCTGCAGGAGAGGTTGGAATGGTGGCTGTCCCCTTCCACCTTGAAGGTGTACATTGCTGCTATAGCAGCACACCATGACACAGTGGACGGTAAGTCCTTAGGGAAGCATGACCTGATCATCAGGTTCCTGAGAGGCAGCAGGAGGCTGAACCCCTCCAGACCGCGCCTCGTTCCCTCATGGGACCTCTCTGTAGTTCTTCAGGGTCTACAGAGAGCCCCCTTTGAGCCTTTGCAGTCAGCTGAGCTTAAGGCACTCTCCTTGAAGACTGCCCTCCTGACTGCGCTCACTTCTGTAAAGAGGGTAGGAGACCTGCAAGCGTTCTCTGTCAGCAAAACGTGCCTGGAGTTCGGTCCGGGCTACTCTCACGTGATCTTGAGACCCCAACCATGCTATGTGCCCAAGGTTCCCACGACCCCTTATAGGGACCAGGTGGTGAACCTGCGAGCGCTGCCCCAGGAGGAGGCAGACCCAGCCCTGACGTTGCTGTGTCCGGTGTGCACTTTACGCATCTATTTGGATCGCACACAGAGCTTTAGGACTCACTGAGCAGCTCTTTGTCTGCTTTGGTGCACAGCGGAAAGGAAGCGCTGTCTCCAAGCAGAGGATCACCCACTGGTTCACTGACGCCATAGCTATGGCATATCACGCCCAGGACATGCTGCCCCCGGTAAAGCTACGAGCCCATTCTACCAGGGATGTAGCGGCCTCCTGGGCCCTGACCAGGGGTGCCTCTCTAACAGACATTTGCAGAGCAGTGGGCTGGGCAACACCCAACACCTTTGCAAGGTTCTACAACCTCCGGGTGGAACCGGTTTCATCCCAGGTAGTGGCACGCAATACAAGCGTATAAGCCCGGGATAGCCAGCTGGTTGTATCGCTTGCACATAGTGCCTTTCACCTCCTCTGATCTGAAGACATGCGCCATTAATTCCCAGTAGTGTTCACAAACTATGTTCCCTGTTTGACTTCCTCCGAGCTCTGTGGCAGTCGAGTTTTCGGAGGGACTCACTGCCGGCCCAGTACACGTGCTAACTAAGAGCCCTGTTCTGGGGTAGGTGCTCCGCATGTGGCAGTTCCCTGTAAGGTAACCCCATGCGATGTATATCTTCCGCTAATTCGTTTCCCTGTTGGAAAAATGAAACTTCCTTGGGCAGAGCCCCCTCTGACACAGTCTCCATGTTTGTAGCAACGGGGGACCGTTGGGTAGGATCTACCATGAGACTCTCTACATGGTCGGCAAGACCATGTGATGTATTTTCCACTTAAATATCCCTCCTCTATTTGGGCGAGGTGTGGTCTCCACGGTGTCCTCCCCTTGGGAGAGACACCCCCCGACTAGACCTGGTGGCCCAGTCGGATAATCCCCCTTGTTTTTTAGGGAGTGGAAAAAAGAGAAGGGGAAAAGAGGCCACAACTGGGTTAGCCTGTCTCTATCTTTTGGGTAGTTGACTTGTCCCCAAAGGGCCGTTCGACACTCATAACTATGTTGGGGAAGGTTACGTGTTGGCCTGGTGCACTGACTACAAGGCACACAGTGGTCTGCCCGTCACACACCGCCAGTTCACGTAACACAGTTCAGCCAGTTGTGGCATTTTGTATAGTGACCCCTAGTGTCACTACATCGACACAACGTCGAGTGAGTGACAGATAGGGAACGTCCTGGTTACTTGCGTAACCTCCGTTCCCTGATGGAGGGAATGAGACGTTGTGTCCTTCCTGCCACAACGCTGAACTACCCGCTGAAATGGCCGGACCTTGTCTCAGCTCCTCAGCATAAAACCTGAATGAGTGGTTGCATACCAGCTCCTTTTATACCCGTATGTCTGGGGGAGTGGCATGCAAATACCACTCGCCAATTTTCATTGGCCTTTTATCAAAGACCAGAGGTGTTTGGGGCTCCCAAGAGTGACCCCTAGTGTCACTACATTGACACAACGTCTCGTTCCCTCCATCAGGGAATGGAGGTTACGCAAGTAACCAGGACGTTTTGTGTTTTAGCTATGGTGTACACCCAGTGCACAGCTGTAGGCCTCTGCTAACCTGATAGCTAATGTTATTGTGTTGAAATAGTTTTGCTAATCAGCTGCGGGTCCACTTTTACCTATAATTGTGTAGTAAGAACAGATTGTTTGTTGTTCTTACTATCATGAATAGTTATCAATTGTGGAGATGGATTTATTTTTACGAAAGGTCATTTTACATCTGCAATCCACGGTAGTGCTCGGCTAACTTGCTATGTAATGTTATTGTTTTGTTAAGGGTTTACTGTTCAGCTGTGGGCCAGCTTTTACTTGAAACTGTGTAACAAAATGGTCGATCTCAAGAGTCTTATATAATTATATAATTACAAGCTATAATGTTACGGCCGCTATCGGTAGTCCACGGCTAACTTGCTCACTAACTCTCTAATACCCCCTGGTAATGTCCATCTGAGAGTAAGCCTCTGTTCTTCATTCATATCTCAGGTGAAAAAAGTTTGGCTACACCCATTCCAGCAAAAGATGAATAACTTAAATGCACTACGTGTCTTTTTCTTGAAGCTTTGTTAGGTTCAGAATAATCAACAGTGTATTTGTAAGAAAGCTACAAAATTCAAACTTACCACTGTGAAACATCCTGCTCAAGTCGTGCTTGCGAAGGTGGTTCGGGTCTATAAGCTTTCATTCATTATCGAACTTGGGCTACAGCTGGTACGGAAAAAACTGACGGCACTGTTACCATAGTTACAGTAGTGTTTACAGCTGCTCACGAAGACTCGGGAGCTGAAACTCGGTTATGGTAATTTCTGACACGCTCTACGCGGTTGACTAATAACAACAGACTAGGCCAAGACTTTTCGGAAAGGGGGGCTTTAAAGAGACAGGAGGTAAATCAGAGCGTTTGAGCCAGAGGAAGGAGAGAAGGAAAAGAAATGTACAGTATGAGAAAAATAATTTGTTTTTTGAACATTAAAGCAGGTAAACATATTCTAGTAGACCCCTAAAATAAAATTATGAACCTGTAAATTAGCATAATATAGGCTTTTTAAAATACTTTAACAAGCATCGTTGCAATATATACTGTATGCAGTCCTAGCGCTGCAATAAAATGAAACTTTTTGCAATCCAATATGCACACATCATGCTTCCAGCAATGAGTAATTTCATTAGATCAGATCTCCCTCAAACTCATTAGATTAGATGTGAGTGTGTAGAAGGAAGTATTATTCATATCAGTGTGTACCGTCTGAGTTATTCACAATAGTTCATGAACAATAGCACTTTTAATTACAATCTTAACATGCAAATTTGGAGATAACAGATCTTCGCGGTCAATGCAAGTACTAACAGATTGACCAACTAATGTTCAACTGGGCAAGAAAATATGTCAGCATTCCAAAACAATTTTGGTTACAAAATTTCGCCTATCTCAGTTTAATATGTAGAGACAACTATAAGTGAGCCATTTATTTAGAACCCACTTATTTCAAATCCATTTTTAAAGTGTAAAAACTGTGGCACTATAAAAACAATGCTTTGTTTGTTTGAGCGTCCCAACCAGGGGTGTGTTTCCCCAAAGGATCGTTAGCCAGCTATGGTCACAAGTTTCATCGTTATCATCAAAGTGTTAAACAATTTGGTGTTTCCCAAACCATAGTTCCAATGAACATTCGCAAAAAGCATTGCAAAGATGTGTGGTTGGAACCATTGCTTTTTACCTGTGGTTAGAAGCATAGTTCCTTGTAAGTTTGCTGTGTGGACATCATTTGACTTTATTCTGTCAAGACTTTGACCATGTTTACATGCAGTTATGAAAACTTCTTATTCTGGAGTTTTGCAGAAATTGGCGTTCAGTTAAACACCAATACAGCCCTTTTAAGGGATTAAAGGCTGTTAAGAGAAAGCGCTTTAACACATGGCTTCTGTCGGAGACGAGGCTTATGTGTCCATGTTAACGCATAAGTAGTGTTCTTATAGGTTTTTGAAGACTGCACATGTGCGTATGTTCTCAAGAGCATCGGGGGAACTTTGAAGTCTGATGTAAAGGGAAACCCCACTATTGCAGCACAATGTATTAGTCGCATTTACATAGTGCATGCCGCTTTCGTGTCTTCAGCAGCTTTCACGCATTAAAAAGCTTTCTGGAATATGTGTAAATTAGCTATTATTATTTGATATTTGTAGAACTTATTACTCCACCATAATGTCACTACGGTTTCGGGAAACGTCATGGTTACTGGTGTAACCTCCGTTCCCTGATGGAGGGAACGAGACGTTGGTGTCGATGTAGTGACACTAGGGGTCACTCTTGGGAGCCCGAGACACCTCTGGTCTTTGATAAAAGGCCAATGAAAATTGGCGAGTGGTATTTGCATGCCACTCCCCCGAACATACGGGTATAAAAGGAGCTGGTATGCAACCACTCATTCAGGTTTTACGCTGAGGAGCCGATATACGGTCCGGCCATTTCAGCGGGTAGTTCAGCGTTGTGGCAGGAGGGACCAACGTCTCGTTCCCTCCATCAGGGAACGGAGGTTACGCCAGTAACCATGACGTTCCCTATCTGTCACTCACTCGACGTTGGTGTCGATGTAGTGACACTAGGGGTCCCTATACAAAACGCCACAAGGCTGAACTGTGTTACGTGAACTGGAGGTGTGTGGTGGGCAGACTTGCTGTGTGCCTCATAGCCAGCACACCAGGTCGACACGTAACCTCCCCCAACACAGTTATGAGTGTCAAACGGCCCTACTTGGGGACAAGTCGACTACCCAAAGATAGAGATGGGCTTAACCCAGTCGTGGCCTCTTTTCCCCTTCTCTTTTTCCACTCCCTAAAAAAGAAGGGGGATTATCCGACTGGGCCGCCAGGTCTAGTCGGGGGGTGTCCCTCCCAAGGGGAGGACACTGCGGAGACCACACCTCGCCCCAAGAGGGGGGGATATTTAAGTGGAAGAATACATCACATGGTCTTTCCAACCATGTGGAGAGCCTTCAAGGTAGATCCTGCCCAATGGGGGAGGAGGTACTACAACATGGAGACTGGGGCAGAGGGGCTCTGCCCAAGGAAGACGCCGTTTGCCAGCAGGGAAACGAGCTAGCGGAAGATATAGATCGCATGGGGTTAGCCTTACAGGGAACCGCCACATGCGGAGCACCTACCCCAGCACCGGGCTCTTAGTTAGCACGTGTACTGGGCCGGCAGTGAGTCTCTCCGAAGACTCGACTGCCACAGGGCTCGGAGGAAATCAACCAGGGAACAACTTTTGTGAACACTACTGGGAATTAACAGCGCACGTCTTCAGCTCAAAAGGAGGTGGGAGGCGCTATGTGCAAGCGATACACCCGGCCGGCTATCCCGGGCTTATCCGCTTGTGTTGCGTGCCACTACCTGGGACGAAACCGGTTCCACCCGGAGGTTGTAGAACCTTGCAAAGGTGTTGGGTGTTGCCCAGCCCGCTGCTCTACAAATGTCTGTTAGAGAGGCACCTCTGGCCAGAGCCCAAGAAGCCGCTACACCCCTGGTAGAATGGGCCCGTAGCCCTACCGGGGGCGGCATGTCTTGGGCGAGATATGCCATAGATATGGCATCAACAAGCCAGTGGGCGATCCTCTGCTTGGAGACAGCGCTTCCTTTCCGCTGTGCACCGAAGCAGACAAAGAGCTGCTCAGAGAGTCTAAAGCTCTGCGTGCGATCCAAATAGATGCGCAAAGCACGCACCGGACACAGCAACGCCAGGGCTGGGTCTGCCTCCTCCTGGGGCAGCGCTTGCAGGTTCACCACCTGGTCCCTAAAAGGAGTGGTGGGAACCTTGGGCACATAGCCCGGTCGGGGTCTCAGGATCACGTGAGAATAATCCGGACCGAACTCTAGGCACGTTTCGCTGATAGAGAACGCTTGCAGGTCACCTACCCTCTTGATGGAAGTGAGCGCAGTCAGGAGGGCAGTCTTCAAGGAGAGTGCCTTCAGCTCGACTGACTGCAAAGGCTCAAAGGGGGCTCTCTGTAGGCCCTGAAGAACTACGGAGAGGTCCCATGAGGGAACGAAGAGCGGTCTGGAGGGATTCAGCCTCCTAGTGCCTCTTAGGAACCTGATGATCAGATCGTGCTTCCCTAAGGACTTACCCTCAACTGCGTCGTGGTGTGCTGCTATGGCAGCAACGTACACCTTCAAGGTGGAAGGGGACAGCCTCCCTTCCAACCTCTCCTGCAGGAAGGAAAGCACTGATCCGACTGCGCATCTCTGGGGGTCTTCGTGTCGAGAAGAACACCACTTAGTGAACAGAGACCACTTCAAGGCATACAGGCGCCTCGTAGAGGGGGCCCTAGCCTGAGTGATCGTGTCTACCACCGCGGGTGGTAGGCCACCTAGGTCTTCCGCGTCCCGTCCAGGGGCCAGACATGGAGATTCCAGAGGTCTGGGCGCGGGTGCCAGAGGGTGCCCCGTCCCTGAGAAAGAAGGTCCTTCCTCAGGGGAATTTGCCAGGGGGGAGCTGTCGCGAGGAGCGTGAGGTCCGAGAACCATGTCTGGGTGGGCCAGTAGGGCGCTACCAGGATGACCTGCTCTTCGTCCTCCCTGACCTTGCACAGTGTCTGTGCAAGTAGGCTCACTGGGGGAAATTTGCGAATGCCAGGGGGCCAGCTGTGTGCCAATGCGTCTATGCCGAGAGGAGCCTCGGTGAGGGCGTACCAGAGTGGGCAGTGGGAGGATTCTTGGGAGGCGAACAGGTCCACCTGAGCCCGACCGAATCGACTCCAAATCAGCTGGACCACCTGGGGGTGGAGTCTCCACTCTCCCCTGCGGGGAACCTGCCGTGACAGCGCGTCCGCTGTAAGGTTGAGGTTGCCCGGGATATGAGTGGCTCGCAGCGACTTGAGGTGCTGCTGACTCCGGAGGAGGAGACGGCGGGCGAGTTGTGACATACAGCGGGAGCGCAGACCGCCTTGGCGGTTGACATATGCTACCGCTGCCGTGCTGTCTGTCCAAACTAGCACGTGCTTGCCCTGGATCAACGGCCGGAACCTCCGCAGGGCGAGCAGAATTGCCAGTAACTCGAGGCAGTTGATGTGCCAACGCAGCCGCGGACCCGTCCAGAGGCCGGTGGCTGTGTGCCCGTTGCAAACAGCGCCCCAGCCCGTCTTGGAGGCGTCTGTCGTGACCACGATGCGCCTGGAGACCAGTTCTAGAGGAACACCTGCTCGTAGAAACGAGAGGTCGGTCCAAGGGCTGAAAAGACGGTGACAGACCGGTGTAATGGCCACACGGTGTGTCCCGTGGTGCCATGCCTGTCTCGGGACTCGAGTCTGGAGCCAGTGCTGAAGCGGCCTCATATGCATCAACTCGAGCGGGGTGGCCACCGCCGAGGATGCCATATGCCCCAGGAGCCTCTGAAAAAGTTTCAGTGGAACCGCTGTTTTCTGTTTGAACGCCTTCTAACAGGCCAGCACCGACTGGGCGCGCTCGTTCGTAAGGCGCGCCGTCAGAGAGACTGAGTCCAACTCCAAACCGAGAAAAGAGATGCTCTGAACCGGGAGGAGCTTGCTCTTTTCCCAGTTGACCCGAAGCCCTAGTCGGCTGAGGTGCGAGAGCACCAGGTCCCTGTGTGCACATAACACGTCTCGAGAGTGAGCTAAGATTAACCAGTCGTCGAGATAATTGAGAATGCGAATGCCTACCTCCCTTAACGGGGCAAGGGCAGCCTCTGCGATCTTCGTAAAGACGCGAGGAGACAGGGACAGGCCGAAAGGGAGGACTTTGTACTGATACGCCCGACCCTCGAACGCGAACCGCAGGAAGGGTCTGTGTCGAGGAAGGATCGAGACGTGAAAGTACGCGTCCTTCAGGTCTACCGCCGCGAACCAATCCTGATGCCGGACGCTCGCTAAAATGCGTCTTTGCGTCAGCATCTTGAACGGGAGTCTGTGTAAAGCCCGGTTCAGTACTCGCAGGTCCAAGATTGGCCGCAACCCACCGCCTTTCTTCGGTACGATGAAGTAGGGGCTGTAAAACCCTTTCTTCACCTCGGCTGGAGGGACAGGTTCTATCGCGCCCTTTCGTAGGAGGGTAGCGATTTCCGCGCGCAGAGTAACAGCGTTTTCGCCCTTGACGAAGGTGAAGTGAGTACCGCTGAACCTGGGCGGGCGCCTGGCGAACTGAATCGCGTAGCCGAGTCGGACGGTCCGGATCAACCACCGCGACGGATTGGGAAGTGCAAGCCATGCGTCCAAATTCCGTGCGAGGGGAACCAAGGGGACAACGTCGTCGGACGTACCGGCAGGTGGGGCCTCGCGGCGGGGCGGAGCGCGAGGTGCCACAGCACGTCGTGGCCGTGCTGAGTCTAGGGACATTGAAGCACTTACCTGGCTCCTTGTGACCACCCCCGGAACAGCCTGGGACGGGGGAGGAAGAGGCCTGTCCTCGCGACCCATGGAGGCTGTCACATCGGGGGTGGATTTGTGCCACAGCTGGGCGCTCAGGGGCGAAAAGGGCACCGCTGGAGCGCCAATCCTGCAAGATAAAGCCCGTGGACGGTAGTCGTGGTGACGACCGTACACAGCGGGTATGTGACCCAGGGAGGAAGGAAGCCGCTCTTTTGTTGAACTGTTGGGTACCGCAGCCACTTGGGCGTACGGCAAAATCAAACGAAAAGGCAACAAAAGATTTTCCACCCGGCCCTCCACCGGGGGATGGAGTGGTCTTTCTACCAGCTCCAGGTGAGTGGGTTCCCTCGTCACTGGGTTGTCCGTCTCAGGGGCGCCTCGAAGACCTCCGTGGGTTCTTCGGTGCCGGCTGAGAGACGGGTGGCGTCGGCTTCCTGCGGTGGGCTCCACGCCGGGGCCGGGCCGGAGGGGCGGGCTGCGGCGGAGCCGGTGCAGTCACCGCAGGGGGACGCCCTTGGCGACGAGCAGACGGGGTGCGGGGTCTTGAGCCGCGCCGGGGCAGGATGTGCCGGATTGCCTCCGTCTGCTGCTTTACCGTCGAGAACTGCTGGGCAAAGTCCTCAACGATGTCGCCAAATAGGCCCGCCTGGGAAATGGGGGCAGCAATGAACCGTGTCTTGTCGGCCTCGCCCATCTCGACCAGGTTGAGCCACAGGTGGCGCTCCTGGACCACTAGTGTGGCCATCGTCAGCCCAAGAGACCGCGCTGTGACCTTCGTCGCCCGGAGGGCGAGGTCGGTCGCCGAGCGCAGTTCCTGCATCAAATCTGGGGCGGAACTACCCTTGAGCAGTTCTTTCAGTGCCTTGGCTTGGTGGACCTGCAGGAGAGCCATGGCGTGCAGGGCAGAGGCGGCTTGTCCAGCAGCGCTGTAGGCCTTGGCCGTCAGGGACGACGTGAGCCTACAGGGCTTGGAGGGGAGCTTAGGGCGTCCACGCCAGGTGGCGGCGCTCTGCGGGCATAAGTGCACTGTGAGCGCCTTATCCACCGGGGGAATCGCCGTATAGCCCCTGGCCGCCCCGCCATCGAGGGTAGTGAGAGCGGGGGAACTGCGGAGCCGGGTTCGGGCAGTAAAAGGTGCCTCCCACGACTTCGTCAGCTCCTCATGCACCTCCGGGAAGAATGGCACTGGAGCGGGGCGCGGCCGGTCTGAGCGGCGCCACGAGCCCAGAAACCAATCATCAAGCCGCGAGGGTTCAGGGGAGAGCGGAGGGTTCCACTCTAGCCCGACGCTCGCGGCCGCCCGGGAAAGCATGTCCGTCATTTCGGCGTCGGCCTGTAACTGGGCGACCGTCCCCAAAGGGGGAAGCCCAGCTGAGGCTTCTGCGTCCGACTGGACAAGCCCGCTCTCCGACGCTGCGCTCGAAAACTCATCATCTTCGCGGGCCTCGAACGAGAAGCCAGACTCACCGTGCGACGAGCCGGCGAACTCATCCGGAAGCCCGATTGGGGCAGACGAGCGTGCTGGGGAATGGGAGGTCCGCGGGGGGGAACCCGGCGGAGGCGATCCCATTGAAGTCCCCAAATCGCCCCCAGCGCCAGCCGCGCTGACCTCAAACCCGTAGGTAGGAGGACCAAGGCGGGGAGCCTCTGGGGTGGCTTGCTTTCTTACAAAAGCAAGCCGCGACCGCAACGTTGCCATGGTCATGTTCTCGCAGTGAGAACATGAGCCATTCATAAACGCTGCCTCCGTGTGGGTCGCGCCCAGACACGAAAGACAGCGATCATGACCATCCGAAGTTGAGAGAAATCGACCGCAACCAGGAATAACACACGAACGGAAAGGCATCTTTAAAAAGACGCGTCTTTAAAAAGACGTTCCGTGTGTGCGCTCTTTTAGAGAAATATATACTCTTTTAGAGGGGAAAAATGCTCTTTCAGAAAATATACTCTCTAGTTTTTCTGCCGAAGCGCCCAGGGGCGTTCTCTGCAGTGCACCAGTGCAGAGGAGGGAGAAGCCACTGAAATGCGCCGTCAGATCCAGCAGAGGTGAATGAACAGTGCTATTCAGCTCGATGAGCATGACCGTTCGGCTCCGAAGAGAAAATCTGAATGAGTGGTTGCATACCAGCTCCTTTTATACCCGTATGTTCGGGGGAGTGGCATGCAAATACCACTCGCCAATTTTCATTGGCCTTTTATCAAAGACCAGAGGTGTCTCGGGCTCCCAAGAGTGACCCCTAGTGTCACTACATCGACACCAACGTCGAGTGAGTGACAGATAGGGAACAGTCGTGACTAGCTAGTTAATTTCTCCAATGATTCATCGTACTATTGTGGTTAAGCAGTGATTTACATAGTTTTACGGGAAACCAACCCCTGCATGACACAGCAAAACTGGCTCAACCAATGGCGTGAGTTTGGGGCATGACTATCTGTCGACCAATTAAAGATTTTTTTTTCTTTTTTCGGGAAAACTGTTAGTGCCACAGACAATACACACTTTAGGTATAAGGCTTTAAAATGTGTATGCTGTGCAGCATCAGACCTATCTGCAAAGTATGTGTGCAAATTTATGTTTTACCAGTGGCATTTTGGAAATTCTAAACAATATCAAATAAATAACATCATTCTGTACTTTTAGCATTCTGTATCTTTTTCAAGTGCTGCTGTGAAAACTTTCAGAAAACTAGTGTACTAATGTAGTTTACATTTTCCTTTGCAGTTCTTACTATTTTTCGAAAGTGCTGATTGCAATGTGTATGCAAGAGAAAAAAGTAAAAAAATAAACCTATTAGAGTGGGATTTTCCCACTGACACCCATAGCCTGTGGGTGCTCACAAAGGTTGCATGATGAGAGAGAATCCATTTTCTAAAGTGCCAAATGGTGCAATGTCATCTGTAGGGGACAAATCCTGTCTGCCATATGCTGTAAATGAAGAAAAAGCAAACAAACAACAACAGCTGGCCACATGAAAACACAATTTTCATTGCCGCTTCATGTAACTGCAGATCCGTCTAATTCAATTATCATTATCATAAAAATATTGCTCTATATGAGTGCAAGGCAGGCATTTACACACACGCTGTTACACAGACAATTCATTATGGGACATGTTTACTCATAAGTAATGACATGCTCACATGCTCATTGCACATGCTCTGTGTGTCAACAAAAATTTAATTTTCATGTCTCAACTTTTTTTTCTCAGTGCTTTCTCCAGGATTCATTGTTCAGTCTTTCACCTCTACCTCAGCAAATGGTATGCGCTGCAATAACAGCTTGATTGCCACTGAATGAGCAAGCCACTCTCAGAACACAGTGCCACTAGCATGCCAATCAAATTTTGACAATGCCAAATTAAAGGGCTTGAACTTTCCACTCAATGTTCAGGAAAAATGTGTAATCTACAATGTCAGTGTGGTGCACTCAAAGCCACTCATCAAAAAACTTATATTTCACAGAATGTATTACTTGAGAAAAAACACTCTCTGAAGAGTTTAAATGGCTTTGGACAGTTAAAGTCATATGCAGTCTTTGTAAGGCAAAATTTAATTATCACGAAAGTTCAATAAGTCGGAAACATCACCTTTGAGTGAAACACCATTGATGATATTAAGATTACTGAGAAGGCCACTTGGCTTCACTCAAACTGAATGCACTACGCTCAGAATTTTTTTTGAAAATAAAACAGTACCAGTCAAAAAAGTTTGGAAACACCATATATATACAGTATATAGTATACTGTATATTAGTGTTGGGTTCGAGTCCACCTTAGTCGTGTCCGAGTCAAGTCTGAGTCTGTAAACAGTTGAGTCCGAGTTGAGTCCGAGTCCAAAAGGGGCCGAGTCGGACTCAAGATCGAGTCCATAACAGGCAGAGTCTGAGTCTAGTCTGAGTCCGAATGAATCTGTTCATGAATCTAAATTAAAATTTTAACTATAAACTCAACATCAATATTTTAAGCTTATTTTAAATTTCACAACTAAGAAAAACAGTTTGTCAATATAAATGTAACAAAAACACCTCTGTTGCATTTCATATATACATTTTATGATTGGCATCCTGCTGAACAGATTTCCGTGGCAAGTAGGGTTGCCACTTTTGAACCCCTAACCACATCCTCCACAGTATTAGCACATTTTAGCACAATATGTGGACTTTTCAGACGGTCCCTTACCCACCGTAGGCAAATTGGCGATCTGGAACGATTTCACCGTGATGCCATCTGACCAGCTTAAATACAGGGCAAATCGCGTCCCGTATTGATTCAATACGGGACGCATCAATTTATCTTTAAATACAGGATGGGTGGCAACTCTAGTGACAAGTCCAAGTCCATTAAAATTGGACTCGTGACTTAGACTCGAGTCCGAGTCCAACTCGAGTACCTCAACTCTACTGTATATATGTGTATGTGCAAAATTTTTAGGCACTTGTGAAAAATGTTGCATAATGAGGATGTCTTCAAAAACAATGAAATAAATAGTTTTCATTTATCACTTAATGTCATACAAAGTCCAGTAAACATAGAAAAGCTAAATCAATATTCGGTGTGACCACCTTTGCCTTTAAAACAGCACCAATTCTCCTAGGTACACCTGGACACAGTTTTTCTTGGTTGTTGGCAGACAGGATGTTCCAAGCTTCTTGGTCTCAATTGCTTCGTTCTCTATATGTAATCTCAGATAGACACGATGTTCAGTGGGGGACTTTGTGGGGGCCATGCCATCTGTTGCAGGGCTCCTGTTCTTCTATTCTAATCTTTTCTATTTGCAAAAGTAATGTTTGGGAGTCTAACATTTATATTTCCTATTGACACACTAAAGCTGAAAATAACCATCTTAAGACAAATGCTTTTGTGAAACATCATATGTGCCAAAGACTTTTGCAAAGTACTGTATATATATATATATATATATATATATATATATATATATATATATATATATATATATATATATATATATATATCCTTGTGCGACCCTGCTTACACATGCGTGGATGTTGTTTTTTGGATTCACTATACGCAATGCATAATTTCATTTCATTTAAACTGACTCATCTTGGTTCAGGAGACTCTGGGCTGTCAGTAAAGGGTTAAATTTGGAGTCATGTGACAAAACGTCATGGTTACTTGTGTAACCTCCATTCCCTGATGGAGGGAATGAGACGTTGTGTCGATGTAGTGACACTAGGGGTCACTCTTGGGAGCCCGAGACACCTCTGGTCTTTGATAAAAGGCCAATGAAAATTGGCGAGTGGTATTTGCATGCCACTCCCCCGGACATATGGGTATAAAAGGAGCTGGTATGCAACCACTCATTCAGGTTTTATGCTGAGGAGCCGATATAAGGTCTGGCCATTTCAGCAGGTAGTTCAGCATTGTGGCAGGAGGGACACAATATCTCGTTCCCTCCATCAGGGAATGGAGGTTACACAAGTAATCATGACGTTCCCTATCTGTCACTCATTCGACATTGTGTCGATGTAGTGACACTAGGGGTCCCTATACGAAATGCCACAATTGACTGAACTGTGTTACGTGAACTGGCGGTGTGTGGTGGGCACACTACTGTGTGCCTCATAGCCAGCACACCAGGTCGACACGTAACCTCCCCCAACATAGTTATGAGTGTCGAACGGCCCTTTTTGGGGACAAGTCGACTACCCAAGAGATAGAGACAGGCTTAACCCAGTCGTGGCCTCTTTTCCCCTTCTCTTTTTTCCACTCCCTAAAAAAGAAGGAGGATTATCCGACTCGGCCACCAGGTCTAGTCGGGGGGTGTCCCTCTCAAGGGGAAGACACAGCAGAGACCACACCTCGCCCAAAGAGGGGGGGGATATATAAGTTGAAGGCTACGTCACATGGTCTTTCCAACCATGTGGAGAGTCTTCAAGGTAGATCCTGCCCAATGGGGGAGGAGTTACTACAGAGGGACTCTGCCCAAGGAAGACGCAGTTTGCCAACAGGGAAACGAATTAAAGGAAGATATATATCGCATGGGGTTAGCCTTACAGTGAACCGCCACATGCGGAGCACCTACCCCAGAACAGGACTCTTAGTTAGCACGTGTACTGGGCCGGCAGCTAATCTCTCCGAAAACTCGACTGCCACAGGGCTCGGAGGAAGTCAACCAGGGTACAAACTTGTGAACACTACTGGGCATTAATGGCACAGGTCTTCAGCTCAAAAGGAGGTGGAAGGCGCTATGTGCAAGCGATACACCCGGCCGGCTATCCCGGGCTTATCTGCTTGTATTGCGTGCCACTACCTGGGATGAAACTGGTTCCACCCTGAGGTTGTAGAACCTTGCAAAGGTGTTGGGTGTTGCCCAGCCTGCTGCTCTGCAAATGTCTATTAGAGAGGCACCTCTGGCCAGGGCCCAGGAAGCCGCTACACCCCTGGTAGAATGGGCTCGTAGCCCTACCGGGGGCAGCATGTCCTGGGCGAGATATGCCATAGTTATGGCATCAATGAGCCAGTGGGCGATCCTCTGCTTGGAGACAGCGCTTCCTTTCTGCTGTGCACCAAAGCAGACAAAGAGCTGCTCAGAGATTCTAAAGCTCTGCGTGCGATCCAAATAGATCACAGGACACAGCAACGACAGGGCTGGGTCTGCCTCCTCCTGGGGCAGCGCTTGCAGGTTCACCACCTGGTCCCTAAAAGGGGTGGTGGGAACCTTGGGCACATAGCCCGGTCGGGGTCTCAGGATCACGTGAGAGTAACCCGGACTGAACTCCAGGCACATTTTGCTGACAGAGAACGCTTGCCGGTCACCTACCCTCTTGATGGAAGTGAGCGCAGTCAGGAGGGCAGTCTTTAAGGAGAGTGCCTTAAGCTCGGCTGACTGCAAAGGCTCAAAGGGGGCTCTCTGTAGACCCTGAAGAACTACAGAGAGGTCCCATGAGGGAACGAGGTGCGGTCTGGAGGGATTCAGCCTCCTGGTGCTTCTTAGGAACCTGATGATCAGGTCGTGCTTCCCTAAGGACTTACCGTCGACTGCGTCATGGTGTGCAGCTATGGCGGCAATGTACACCTTCAAGGTGGAAGGGGACAGCCGCCCTTCCAACCTCTCCTGCAGGAAGGAAAGCACTGATCTGACTGCACATCTCTGGGGGTCTTCGCGTCGGGAAGAACACCAATTAGCGAACAGACGCCACTTAAATGCATACAGGTGCCTCGTAGAGGGGGCCCTAGCCTGAGTGATCGTGTCTACCACCACAGGTGGTAGACCGCTTAGGTCTTTTGCGTCCCGTCCAGGGGCCAGACATGGAGATTCCAGAGGTCTGGTCGCGGGTGCCAGAGGGTGACCTGTCCCTGAGAAAGAAGGTCCTTCCTCAGGGGAATTTGCCAGGGGGGAGCTGTCGCGAGGAGCGTGAGGTCCGAGAACCACATCTGGGTGGGCCAGTAGGGTGCTTCCAGGACGATCTGCTCCTCATCCTCCCTCACCTTGCACAGGGTCTGTGCATGCAGGCTCACTGGGGGAAATGCATATTTGCGTAGGCCAGGGGGCCAGCTGTGTGCCAGCGTGTCTATGCCGAGGGGAGCCTCAGTGAGGGTGTACCAGAGCGGGCAGTGGGAGCATTCTTGGGAGGCGAACAGGTCCACCTGTGCCCATCCGAATCGACTCAAAATCAGCTGGACCACCTGAGGGTGGAGTCTCCACTCTCCCCTGAGGGTAACCTGCCTTGACAGCGTGTCCGCTGTAGTGTTGAGGTTGCCCAGGATGTGAGTGGCTCGCAGCGACTTTAAGTGCTGCTGACTCCAGAGGAGGAGACGGCGGGCGTGTTGTGACATACAACGAGAGCGCAGACCGCCTTGGCGGTTGACAGAGGCTACCGTTGCCATGTTGTCTGTCCGAACTAACATATGCATTCTCTGCAGTGCACCAGTGCAGAGGAGGGAGAAGCCACTGAAATGCGCCGTCAGATCCAGCAGAGGTGAATGAACAGTAGGGTTCAGCTCAATGAGCATGACCGTTCGGCTCCGAAGAGAAAATCTGATTGAGTGGTTGCATACCAGCTCCTTTTATACCTGTTTGTCCAGGGGAGTGGCATGCAAATACCACTCGCCAATTTTCAATGGCCTTTTATCAAAGACCAGAGGTGTCTCGGGCTCCCAAGAGTGACCCCTAGTGTAACTACATTGACACAACGTTGAGTGAGTGACAGATAGGGAACAAGCAGAGTTTGTCTTTGGGAGAAATGCCAACAAAACTACATTTGGTAAGAAACCTAATTAAGTTTTACATTGAAATCTATTTGAGTCAAAAGAGTCTCTAGTTTCATCCGATATGCCATTTTATTTATTTGAGCTATCTATCGTGAAACACCATGCTGCTAAACACAATTTACACTAACGTGTACAATAGCACAAGGCTTTCATTAGAAATCCTATATTTACTGTACATTTTCACATTGAGAAAACATTTTATTTTCAGAGGATTTACATGGAGTTAGGATAAAAATACGGTGCATTTTGAATTGTTCTGAGACCAGTGCAGACAGACAGCACACTGGAAGTTAAGTTATTCACTAAATAGGGAACAAGGGAGCATCCCATAGCTTTCCTATGAAGCCAAGTGCATTCATTCCAAATTTCCTATCAAAAGTTTAGTTTCAGGCTGCAGATGATGTTTGAACCTCTCAACATGGTTGGCAGACATGGGACAATGGTAATCAGATTCAGAATTTATAATGTATACATTTATTTTAACATAGTTGGCAGTGACTGGCATTACTTGTATCAAAATGATGCTAAGTTCTGATTGGTAAAATGCTTCAGCACTGTCTATCACTTGTTTGTTTGACAGTGCAAAGAGAGAACATTGATATTTTGTTGCCAAAGCAGTAAAAAACATTGTAACATAAAAGTCAAATCATGTCAAATAAGTTTTATTTGTTTAGTTTTTTATTTATGCTTTTCCCAATACACATTGTTCCAAAGCAGTTTTATAGAAAATCAGCTGTGATGTCTGTAATGTCTCAAAAACATAAATAAGCAACACACCTGGAAACATAATAAACTTGATTTAAAAAAATCTGACTTTCTATAGCTTGGTATTATTTAAAATTTCACAACTTTGTCCCGCTGTCCACATATTTGGACATATATTTTTAGGGAAGCTATTTGCTCTAGAATTATTATATCTTTTTATATATATCTTTTTTTTTTTTTTATGTTTATTAGGTGCTTCTAGTAACAAATCAAAATGGGAAATGGAAAATGCACACATCAGTTACGTTTGGGTCTCAGTAGGATATACACTGTATGTGATAAAAACAGACAGAATAGACATAAGAGTCAAGTGCAATAATACCTTCTGCCTTTCCTCTAAATTTTTTTAGCATCCTCATATATTTTAATCTATCTTATTTAATCTATTGATGGGCTAAGTTAAAATGCTTTTCCATGTGTCAAAATAAATTCAACAAAACCTGAAAACTCACTATACTAAAAAGTCTATATTCTCACTGTAGCAAGACTTTCTATAGTGGAAAGTCTACAGAGGGCGTAATGTATTGTGTTTTGCTTTGCACTGACCCTCAAGCTATATCTGGTGCTAATGTTTCTGTTAAATTGTTCTAGCTGTCTTTTCACCATACATCTGTATTACTGTACTTTGTGTCCATTGTAGAAACTGAAATACACAGCTTATCTTTAGAATTCTGTTTCAAAAGGACAAATGTTTATGTCAATAGAGGGGCTTAAAATCTAGAAAACATACTACTCATCTTTTCACTAAAGCTGTAAAAGTCGACAGAAAAAAAGGAAAAGAAACATCCTTCACGTCTTATTTTTTTCATTAGTCCTCACACATAAATGTCAACAGCTACTGTAGCGTCCTTTTTCTGCAAGCTGCCTGACATTAAATGACACCCTGTGCACAGACTTTTATATTGCTTTCTCTGCAAAGTGATTTCACAAGCTGAATCTTTTCTCTTCATGTACAGACTAATGTATAGCAGGTTTATATATATAGGTTTCCATTATAACAGATTAATTAAAATGCAGTCAGTGTCCTGGAAGTTCGATAGTGAAGGGAAAAATGAATGCGTTGTAAACGTGAGGGATTTACTCACAGCTGTGCTGAGACTGGTTGACATTATTTGATGTCGCATCCAAAATCCCTTTTAAAAATTGCCCCAGATTCACTTTTCTTAACTAAATGTTGATGAATTTCTAAATATCGAATTAAAAGACAGATATGAATATTGTGCGTGTTGCTACCTATTCAATGGAATAGAAAGTGGCACATAAATATTGATTACAACAATACTGTATATTGAATGAAACAGATAAAACTTCTCTTCATCTGCTAAACAAAATTAGGTCATCTTATAAAAAAGCTAAAAGGGATTCAACCTAGTTAATTCAAAATGAATGCACTTCAACATGAAAACTCAAGAAATGTAAAGCATACTGTGTAACGGTAGATAACCAGGATACTCAACAATGCTGTAAAGTGCTGTGTATAAACATAATGAACATTGCAACATAATGAAAGACTTCCACAAAATAGCAGGATTAGTCCCAATGAGTTATCAGTAAATGTAAACATTACCTTTTGAGGAGCGGAATTTCCATGAAATGGTGGGTTCAGGTCGTCCGATGGCCAGACACACGAGGGTTACGTTACTACCCTCGTTCACCGAAACATCCGTGGATATGTTTACGATCCTGGCAGGAACTGCAAAAAACAACATAATACAAAAATTAACTAACTTTGATAAAGGCTTTTGCAAAACAACTGAGTGATTAATGCATGTTTTTATTGTGCAAGTGTCTCAATAGCTGGGTTTCCATCCAACAAAATTATGTGCATTTTGAAACTGTGCATAAGAAATACTGAATGGAAATGCTTGATATGCGAAAAAAAACAAAACAAACAAAAAAACCTCAAAATTTGCTTAAAATTTAATGCACTAATAGGAGGTGGATTTTTTAGAGTTTGGCATTAGTTAAAATGCACATTAAGGTGATGGAAACAGTTTATTCGCAAAATTATGGCATGTTTTGACCATTCGTACACGTGTTATGAGTGTGTAATTGCTTGATGTGACTGGCCCAACGAAAGGTGTGACCTTGGCACACAATTTTTCGTGCATAGCCCTTGGCATTCGAAAGTGATTAAACCACAGCTGGTCTTTTAAGTGGGTCCTCACAATCCGCCAGAACACGTTTAAGTGCAGGCGCTCCCATTAAAAATGTGAAAATTTTGATGGAAACCCAGCTAATGTCATCAGTGTGTTAAACAGATTGTCACTCACCATCCCAAACTTGAATGACTTTCTTCTGTGGAACACAAACAAAGAATATCTGAGGTGTTTTTGATCAATGTTGGTCAGTGGGGACCAAAACTCAAAAATGACATACTGTATAGGCAGCATAAAAATAATCCATACGACTCAAGTGGTTTAATCCATGTCTTCGATACGATTACTTTGGGTAAGAAGCAGATCAAAATGTAAGTCCTTATTCACTGCAAATCTTGACATCCCTCCCATTTGGAACACAGTGCAGGCTTCAAGACTTGCCAGGTACTCAATCCTGGTATCATTGTATATCAATGAGACATTTCATTTTCATTTTCTAGTGTTTACGATAAAATATTTTGCTGACCATGGTACATTTGAAAAGTATATATATAAAAAAAAAATAATAATAATAATAAAAAAAAAAAACAATTCAACCTGCAACTCTATTTTTTTATCTTGTGTCTGGAATAAAAATGCCCGTGAAAACTGTGAACCTGGCAACACAGAGTCTAGTTTGTGTACAGCCCACTGCGTATGCGTCAAGTGCAAGGATGTGGGTGACTTTCATAACTTTCATAACCGCTCCAAGGAGCCTGAGGATGTCAAGATTTATAGTGAATAAGAACTTACATTTTTATTTGTTTCTCACCCAAAACCAATTGTATCGCATCAGAAGACATGAATTAAATCATTCAAGTCGTATGGATTACTTTTATGCTGCCTTTATGTCCTTTTTGGATCTTGAAAGTTTCACATTGACTTACATTTCATCGACAACAATATCTCATATATTCTCCAAAATATCTGTGTTTGTGTTCTGCAGAGGAAAGAAAGTCATACAAGTTTGGGATGGCATGAGGAGTAGGTAAGTGATGATAGAATTTTAATTTTTGGGTGAACTATTCCTTAATTTTTTTACTTATTGCTTATTCACTTTGATCAGGATGAATGTACTTTTTACTTGTATGTTTTTGGGGGAATTAAGGATGAATATGTATGTAGTGCCTCATATGATCTGTGTTCAGTTATGAAACTTGGGTCCCTCTAGGCTAAATCACATGCAAGTTACATCTACATTGTCTGCGTTCCCATAAAAATTATCATGCAAAAGTCTTATGCAATGATTTTCCAAAGTCTGTTCTTTATAAAAAATACTATTACAATTTTGATGAAACATACATAACATGTTAATTACATGTTAATTCAATAGTAAGTACATGTTTGTTCATTACTGTTATTTACTATTTGAAATACAATTAGCAATAAAACATAAAAAATAAAATAATAATCCAGAACCATAGTTAAATTATATTCTAAATGCCAATCAAAGTACCATTTAAGCTTTGTAGATGGATCTTCACGCAGTCATATCAGAATTATGCCTAAATGGTTTAGCATTACACTCTGTCACTTGATTGGCATGATATGATCAGCAAGTCATGCTCTGTTAAGGAAATGCTATTTACATAACTTGACTGAGACTGTGGAACCCAGACAGTCTGTCAGTTTCCTTGACCGTGTTCCATGTTGCAGTCTGAGTAAATCAGCCAGCCAGTATCTCTAAGAGATATTATTAAGTTGGCTTTATATCAGGTGTGCCTCATATGGGAGTTTCTGCTATCTGTGTTTGCTGAAAAAGTAAATATTTTATAGTAAATTTTGTTTACTAAAGTTTTAGACAAGTCCCAGACTCTGCCTTTTAGAGGGAAGGTACACCAACATGCACATACACACACCAAAATGACTAAATCATTTATCTCTAAAAGAAACCTGGACTGCAAGCACGTGTATATGTACCATATTTGTGCATGTGCAGGTGTGTTTGTACGTATACTAAGGGTAGCCACACTGGCCATACAGTACTTGTGCACTATTCCAAAGAGTACAATCACAGTATACTGTAAGTTCACAGTATAAGTTCTGTTTCTCTCTAGTGAATATTTCATCCTGTGAAGAGCACATGCTTTGAGTCACTCTGCTTTTCACTATTCCACATTCCACTTCCCTCCTCTACATCAAAGGCATTGTTTCATCCTTGTCTCTCAATCTATAATTGATGTGTTTGACTTTTTTACCAGGAATCCCAAATTCAGGCCAGTGTTTCAAAAAGACCAATTTGAGCTCCTCAAAAAAGAAAAGAGTGATAGGACAGAATTCAGATCATGAACAGACAAAAAGACTATCCTATTATTTTCTGAATAAGGACACAACTCAAGTTATATAACAAAAGTTACATAAAACCTTTGCCATGACTATGAATGTTTGTGTGTATGCATGTAATTGTAATCCCTTCTTAGACAAAAGTTCTTAGAGCAAGGTATTACACATGCTCAATTCATGATAAAGTATCTTTCTGCCTCTCATATGTCCGAATTCCCACCATCTCCCAGCAATACTTGTGTTTTTTAATTGGGCATATATTGGGTTATAATAACTGATGAAGGAAAGGCAACAACAGAATTCAGAGAAAACTAATTCTTGTGTTGCCTCTGGTGAAATAGCTGCCGCTAATGTTTCACCCAGGCAAATTGCATTGGCTTCATCTCTACATTTATATTCTCATAACCCTACTGAATCTTTCCAATGGCTTATTAATGTTTTTTAAAATGAGAAAAAAGAGCTGCCTCTCGATGCAATGATAAGTACTGAAGCATACAAGGAGCTGCAACAAGAGACTAAAAAACAACAGCCATTAAAACATAGTGCAGGACACCAGCCTGATCTCATTAATATATGTAGCTATTAGTATGTTAATAGTTGTAACATTTAAATGTACATGTTTGTAAGTCTGGATAGACACTGAAACATATAATATAGATGCTTGAAAGCATCAAATTTTTCTTTTTTTTTTTTTGTTTTTTTTTTTTAAGTATTTAAAGCTTTAGAAATGTACAATATTGACAAATCCATTACATATATTTTTAGGATATTTGTAAATTTTTACTGTTTTATAGATATTTTAGGCCATGTTCACACAGGCAGAATAAAATAAAAAAATTTGGACGCTGTCACTCAAATCCGTTTAGGTTTTTGTAGTCTGAACAGGACAAAAAACATATTAAAACCGATTTTTACAAGCCTCATCCAAACCACATTCGTAGGTGGTTTGAAATCTGATTAAAATCAGATTTTTTTCTTAATACATCTCAGTCTGAATGGTCAGATCGGATTTCGTGTGTTTTGTTTTTTTTTTCTCTGTCATTTGCTGTGCGGTTGTTATACATCAGGTTTTGAGACGAGAAAATATACAAAGGGCGTCAAAGGGCAATTCTAATTTAATTCAATAATGATGGCCATGCAGTAAGATCGTTATAAACAGAATTTTCAATACAAATTATTTCAAAAGTGAGTTCAGCCTGTTTTATTACACATTTCAGCCCTATAAAACTCTCACAGTGGAAGGTAAACAGGGCATAGAGATCATCACTTCTGAATGAAACACCCATATGTCATTTTTATGTTACTATGCATGCAAAGCACTGCAAACCTCTTATAATAACACAGACATTGGCTTATCTTATCCAAAGATATGCGCTAAGGTGCAGTGAACCATACCGGTTGTGAGAAACCACAATGCGATAACGTACTGAATGTCACACGAATATGGGACACTTGAGCATTTTGAGCATTTCATCACAAGACGCGGGTCCTCGTCTTACCGTCCGACCTTTTTATGCTTTAATACGGGACACAAAGCCTTCAATATGGGATGTTTCGCTCTCTGCTAAAATACAGGACCCCAAGATAAAAGGTGTCGTAATGTTGGCCAAAATACAGGATGTCTCCACTAAAATGGGCAGCAACAACACTAGCAGTAACAAACATTGCATATGCCACCTCTCCCATTTTTAAGCCGCTGTCTGTGAAGAAAGTTCATATTTAGATACTACTCTCATAAAAAGCATAATCAATAGTAAAACATCCATCGCTAAAATCTCATGCATGGTGAATATATGCAAGTTTTCTGCGTTACCATGACAACTATTGTGGACGTGATAGCAAAAGTGACTGTAGTCTGAACAGACAAAATCTGATCTGGCCACATATAACTTGCAGTTTGAACAGTCACACACACACACACACACACACACACACACACACACACACACACACACACACAAAAACAGATTTATGGAAAAATGTGATTTTTCCTGCAGTGTGAACAAAGCCTTAGATCCCTTAACCACTTTTCAACAATATAAAAACATGTAATAAGTAGAATGTACAGTAACAATAATTTGTTACAATATATTAATTTATATATATTTTACAGCCGCTATATTTTAAAGCCGCTAATTTAAATGATTAATCACTGTAAATCTTCTCCTGATACACACCTTAACAGCGCTGTCATATCTCATTCAAATATATACATTGCAGAATATGGCAGTCGCAAATGGTCACGAGACACATGAGAGCATTCAACATCACTGTCGTAAATCTGTAACGATATGCAGAAATGAGATGAGACAATGAATCTAAACGCAGGCTTTTTAATGGAGATGATGAAGAAGGTGATACAAACTACGTGGAGCAATACAAAGAACCAAATAGCAACACACAAGGAAACAACGACCATAGGAACATAAGAACTGACAGTAAGTAACTGTAACTAGAGGGTATATATACAAACAGATGACTGATGAGGGAACAGGGAACAGCTGAGGAAGATGGAGGGCAGGTGAGAATCATCAACAGGTGCATGCTGGGAAGTGTAGTCCGTGAGCACAGGGGAAAACTAAACAGACACTGAAGTGAACTGAAGGTGAGGGGGAAAAACATGACGCAGTTTGTGACAAAAACCAGTGGTCGTAATGTGTCTTGAGGCAGCAATTGTTGAATTTTTAAAGCAAAAACCAAACAATGCAGTTGACGGTTATGGCTACGTGACGGCACTACGGCAGATGGAGATGGAGAAAATTCTGGCATTATTTATTAAGCCCAATGTTGTTTCAAACCTATATAGCTTTCTTTCTTCCATGGAACACAAAAGGGGATGTCAGTCACCATTATTTCATACTATCCATCTTAAATGCATGCCAGTGTCTTCCACTAAGGTCCTTTTAATGTCTTTCTGAAGCAGAAAGATGGTCAAAATGATGGAGAAATACTGAAGTTGAGAATTTTGTAATTTAGTTTAAAATAGTATCCTTTATTTCAAACAACTTTAAGAATAAGCTAATGGACAATACCTCAAAATGGTCGCAGCTGCTAAAATGTAAATCAATTTCTCAAATAAAGGCCAGTAGATGATGAAAATGACAAAAAGGTTTTTTCCATGGATACAGAACATTCAACCTTGTTAAGATTCCTGTTTTTTCCACAGAGATTTCTTAAAGGATAAATACTGACAGCAATCAATTTTCATATGTCTCTCTATTCCAAAATGACAAGGCTATATCCTTGGAGAATCCATTGGTAAAAAAGTTGTCAATCATCAAATTGTTAGATGTATTAGAATATTTTTTCATATGTCACTACAGAGTGACAGCGTCAATCATTTCAGACTATTCTGTAAAACAACAGTGATGAAAATACTGTCATGAGCCTGTATTTCAATGTTTAAAAAATTGCAATGTCAAGCATTTGACACCTTATAAGTTTTACATATTGTCAAGAATGTTTTTAAAGCATTCAGCATATCATTTAATGTGTTCTTATGCATGAGAAAAGCATTTAAGAGATTTCTCAGGAAAAGGAGTGACAGTTAGAAAAGCCTTAAAAACTAAATAAATCTAATGTCTTTTAAATGCTCCATTAGAAAGTCAATGAAAAAAACTGCAATTCACATTAAGGCTAACATACATTATACATAATATGACTACCCTCTCTGCCTGCATGACTTTATTTATTACTTTTAATATGACTGGTTTGTTCTTTGGCCCAATGGGGAAATCAAACAACTAGGGTGTTTTCATATAACACATGCTGAGTGAACATTATGGCATGTTTTGTGCAGTGATTGCCTCTTCACTCCTTTCTAATAACAATACAAATGAGTCGCATTGTGCCATAAGAGCTAGCTACAGGTCTCTTGCCTCTGAAGAGAGCTGCTTGTTTAGCCGCTTTTAGCTATTACAGTTATGGAGGAACGCAATCACCCTACCACAAATGACTGGACTGCGATCCCATATGTATCACATCTGTCTGGCACTGCTGCAGCTGAAATGATTTAAACAGCTCAAAACACTAACAATGACACTGTTTTGAGGTTGTTAAAAAAAGGATGACAAACTGTCCCTCATTATAGACAGTTATTCATTAGTTTAGCATAGCCAGACTTTTGACTACCGGCATAAAATTTGGTCCAGTTTGCTGCTTATTCTGGCCAAAAACCAGCTCAGTTACATAGAAAAAACCTGTCTGACCGACATAAAGAGTGACCAATCACAGCTTGTTTTGTTTTTTAAGTGCCATTTAGGGGCGGGTTTATCTGAAGTAGCTGATACCACAATTACACTGATGAGCCAAAACATTATGACCAACTGCCTAAAATGCTGTTGGTTCTCCACATGCTGCCAAAACAGTGCCAACTCGCTGAAGCATGGACTCTACAAGGCCCCTGAAGGTGTCCTGTAGTATCTGGCACCAAGACATTAGCAGCAGATCCTTCAAGTCCTGTAAGCTGTGAGGTGGAGCTGCCATGGATCAGATTTGTTGGTCCAGCACATCTCACAGATGCTCAATCGGATTGAGATCTGTGGAATTTGGAGGCCAGGGCAACACCTTGATCTCTTCATCATGTTCCTCAAACTATTCTTGAACAATGTGTGCAGTATGGCAGGGCGCATTATCCTGCTGAAAGAGGCCACTGCCATGAGGGAATACCATTTCTATAAAGGGGTGTACCTGGTCTGCAATGATGTTTAGGTAGGTGGCACTTGTCAAATTTACAACCGCATGAATGGCCAGATCCAGGGTTTCCCAGCAGAATATTTTCCAGAGCATCACACTCCCTCCACCATCTTGTCGTCTTCCCACAGTGCATCCTGGTGCCGTCACTTCCCCAGGTATACAGCACACACGTACACGGCCATCCACGTGATGTTAAAGAAAATGGGACGCACCCCAAAAGCCTTGCCGTTTCCTTGCCGAGATGCTCTGACCCAGTCGTCTGGCCATAACAATTTGGCACTTGTCAAAGTCGCTCAGGACTTTACTCCTGCTCATTTCTCCTGCATTCAACACGTTGACTACAAGAACTGATTGTTCGCTTCCAGTTATTCTACCCAGACCTTGACATGTGGTCTTGTTAGGAGATGTTCAACATTATTTGCTTCACCGGTGACTGGTCATAATGTTTTGGCTCATCTGTGTATATACCAGCATGGAAAATACTAATTCAAACTATAGAGTGCAACAGTTGGATTCTGTAAGTAAAAATGTCATAAATTTGTTTGTTTATTTTTTTTTCCATGGGGAACTGATTATTAACAATAACTTATAAACCTGTTAAGACAAATCAACCATGAGCTCTGAGGTTGTTAATCAATGGTGTATGCTTCTGCTAAAACCATCAGTTCATGTTATTTCTACTTAATAAAAAAATAAAAATAATTGTTCGTCAGGCACTGTTCGCACTGTTCTGGCTGTACAAAAAACACTGAAGAAATTAGCAGAAGAGTGTGTAGACTTTGTGATCCGCGTTTTGGTCTGTCCAAAAGTACACATTATTTCACATACAGTACACTACTCAAAAACAAAGAAACTTTTTATAATTCCGGATATTTGGTTTACCTGCTACTCAGCTCATCAAACAAAACTCTGAGTATCTCAAAATTTGATGCCACTAACCTGGAAAACTTCATTAGTTTCATTAGGCAAATTCAGTGATTAGTTCTTTCTCATAAACACTCATTCTACCTTGTAAACATGATTTTGTTTCCAGGCCTGGTGCACCCATTGACTACCAGATGATTAGACAATTAGAACTTTTTTTTTTCTTTCTTTTTTTTTTTTTTTTTTTGTGCATTATGCATCATACAAACCGTGGGTGGTCTGTGAGACTACCTTGAAAACATAAACAGATCTCAAATATTGTGCTTGTAAAAAGAGTATGTCATGAGTAATTCTCTGATGGCACCATAATGACACCATCTGCAGATCCAGGCTCTAATACCAGGCATCATCAGCAATATTTTAGTTATGATAGATGAACATTTATAAATACGGTATGCATTTCATGCCTCGCATGTCCAAACTCCTATAATCTGTTTGAGAAAACCTGTATTTGCAATTGGACTTGTCGGGGGGTTAAAATAACTGAAGCAGAAGGCAGAGTACCCACAGAACTGAAAAACTGATTCTCGTGCAGCCCCTGGTGATATCGCTGTCGCTAATGTGTCACCCAGGCAAATTGCACTGGCTTTGTCCTCCCATTTATATTTTCATAACCCTGATGAATCTTTCCAATGGCTCATTACTGCTCTTTAAAATGAGGAAAAGAGCTACTCCTCAATTCAGTAACAAGAGCAGAGGCTTATTACACAAATGTGCAGTGAATTGAAAGGCTGTCTTATCCTTCCCCCCATGGAGGAGAAAGTTCGAGACTAATCTAAAACAGCAACACATCATTACATTTGAGCAAACGAAAGACAACAATCCTGCATGTTGTTTATGGGGCAATCTAATTAAATTGACTCGCTTCTTCCCTGATACATACAGTAATAGTCTGTACGACATTCTGCTCATCAGGTACTGAAATACAAAGTATCCTTAATTTCTCTAATGAAATCTTGCATCAAAGGTACTTTGACTAGGATGAGCATGTTTTGCTCAAAGAACCACAACATTCTGGTCACACTCAAGAAGTTCTCCTTAAAATACCAAAATTGTTGTTTGCAGCTAGATTTCAAATCAATGATGCTTTTAAAGCTGAAGTGTCTAACTTATTTGATGTTAAACATTTTTCTCCTATCCCAGATTAATATGAAGACAACTATAAGTAGCCATTCAAAGTAAGCACGGTAAAGACTTTGCTCTGTGGCGCTATTACATTATTGTTCTATTAGTTCGAGCCTGACACCTCAACTTTGACTCAACCAGCTGTTTGAAAACAATGCTTATATTTTGCAATTCATTCTGGTGGCCCAAGTGGTGCAGAAATAAGCCACTTTAGCTTTAACTGTGACTATGTGTAAACTCTAGTGTGAATTAAACTTTTGATGATCCGCTCTGCCTCCCACAAAGACCTCAAGCTAATGAAACATATGGTGTGCGATCATCACCTTTTATGCACTGCCTGTACTGAGCTGAACTCATCCTTAGCCTCTTTCCACCGGAGTCTCGCTTTCCTTCTCTTCATCCTCTCAGCTCCCTCTGTCGCTAACAGTGTTGAATTCCCTGCATGTATTGTATCACCCGCATAAGTTTCTGCTTACCAGCACTGTGCCGTCTTTCTCTTTTGATCTTCTGTGTTTTTGCTAAACTTCTTTAAAGCATTTCCATGAGGTTTCTTCCTCATTCCAGCTACAAATCTTTTTATTTGATTTACTACAAGGGACAGAAAGGCACTATTCTTTGTAAAGCTGCTTTGGAATAAATTGTATTGTAAATGGCTCTACACAAATACACTTGACTTCAATTGAACGGAATTGAATGAACCCAGGGGACTCTCCAAGCAATAGATGTAGCTCATTATTAAAAGTGAAGGGAATAATTTGTGCACCAAGTTGTTTTCAAACTTCTATTGGTTATTCAAAAAAATAGTGAACCTGAAAATTACAACACTTCTGTCATTCATTTAGATGAGTCAAGAATCTGTAGTTAGGATTCATAATCTTGCATCAAAGCATCGCTTAAGTTGTTTGCTGAATTTTGTGTTTGTCTGAACAAATCCTCTGTGACAAGAGATCTTGGGAGCCACACAGTTTCTTTGTTTCTGTTCCCACAATTGTTTTCCTTGTTATTCTCAAAAAAAAAAAAAAAAAAAAAACCTGGGTAAAACAACAGCATTGCATTGCGATGACCTTTCAGAGAGACCTTTCTCTCTCAAGAATCAGGAGATGGCCTTTGTGTCTCATTGTCTACATATATGCCACCCACATAACACAACTCTATGAAAAGCACATGTGCTGTGTTCTACAGTACGATTTTAGAGCCAGTATATGCAGAGTATAATATGCAGGTTTAGCGAAAAGAGAAGTACTGTAGTAACCTTCTTTAAACTTTTCCATATTAATGCATTTTGAGCCAATTTAAGCCATTTTGGCATTTTGATCTAAACATGCTTGTCCTAATTAAAATACTTTTTATGCAACATTTCAAGAGAAATCGAAGACATATCACCTCATAAGCAGAATCTTGCATAGAATATCATGTTTCAGAGTGCAAAGACTGCATGTTTGTTTTTTAAGGATATACTGTAAAATAACAAGTAGTTCTCTCTCCGTTTTAAATGGCCATTGCTTCTAATCAGAGGACATTGGTGAACACTTGATAGACCAAAAGCTGGAGACATTATTCTGTGAGAATACTTGGCCAAATTGGCTGTGTGAGTGTTAGTTTCAACAGCACCATTCTAGCCAGCTTCAGTCTCCACACCACCTGTACATGTCTGCCCTTTCGCTGCTTGCTGAGAAAGACAAAACAGGTATGATTAGGTGAGATCATCCATGTGACCTCAAAATAAACTAATGTGCCATATCTACAGCAAATATCCAAAAATCAGACACCCTTTCACTTGTTTAATGTTAGCCTGATAACTAGTTTCCCTTACAAAATATAATATTTTTGAAATCAGTTAAAAAAACATTTCATTTGAGTGTAGGGATGGGTTTTGAGACATTTCATTTGAGTGTAGGGATGGGTTTTGAGACATTTCATTTGAGTGTAGGGATGGGTTTTGGTTAGAGCTAACCCGATCTTATGACAAGTCTTAACAATATTTATTGTCACACAGCCATATACACAAGTGCAATAGTGTCTGAAATTCTTGGGTGCAGTTCTGATCAACATAGCAGTCGTGACAGTGATGAGACATATACCAATTTACAATAACATCAAATTAACACAGCACAATTTAAAGTCTAATATACACACAATTACACACAACACAATATACAAATAATAACATATACTGTACAGTATACAATACACACAATATAGATACACATTATTCAATAAAAAAAGTATATATAGTAGTATATATAGAATGTACAGTAGGTTGTATTGTACTGTATTGACATTCAGGCAGTCGGTTGATAGTAAGTTGTTAAGAGAGAATATAATATAATAATAATATAATTTATGACAGTCCGGTGTGAGATATAAGAGTAAGAGTAATAAAGTGCAGTGCTGATGTATTTTGATCGTGGGAGATCAAGAGTTCAATAGTCTGATTGCTTGGGGGAAGAAGCTATCATGGAGTCGGCTGGTGCGTGTCCTGATGCTGCGATACCGCCTGCCTGATGGTAGCAGTGAGAACAGCCCATGGCTCGGGTGGCTGGAGTCTCTGATGATCCTCCGAGCTTTTTTCACATACCGCCTGGTATATATGTCCTGGAGGGAAGGAAGCTCTCCTCCAATGATGTGTCTGGCCGTTCGCACCACCCTTTGCAGTGCTTTGTGGTTGTGGGCTGTGCTATTGCCATACCAGGCGGAGATGCAGCCAGTCAGGATGCTCTCTACAGTGCAAGTGTAGAACCGTGTGAGGATGTGGCGGTTCATTCCAAACTTCCTCAGCCGTCTCAGGAAGAAGAGGCGCTGATGAGCCTTCTTCACAACGACTTCAGTGTGGATGGACCATGTGAGTTCCTTAGTGATGTGGACACCCAGGAACTTGAAGCTGCTAACTCTCTCCACTGGTGCTCCATTGATGGTGATGAGACTGTGTTCTCTGTCTTTTCTTCTGAAGTCCACCACAAGCTCCTTTGTCTTACTGACGTTGAGGGAGCGGTTGTGCTCCTGACATCAGTGTGTCAGAATGTGCACCTCCTCTCTGTAGGCTGTTTCATCATTGTCAGTGATCAGACCTACCACCGTCGTGTCATCAGCAAACTTAATGATGGCATTGGAGCTATGTGTTGCCACACAGTCATGTGTGTACAAGGAATACAAGAGTGGGCTGAGAACACAGCCCTGTGGGGCTCCAGTGTTGAGGGTCAGTGTTGAGGAGATGTTACTGCCTGTTCTAACCACCTGGTGTCTGCTTGACAGAAAGTCCAGGATCCAGCTGCACAGCGAGCTGTTTAAGCCCAGAGCCCGGAGTTTCTCATCTAGCTTGGAGGGCACTATGGTGTTGAATGCTGAGCTGTAGTCTACAAACAACATTCTCACATAAGTGTTCTTTTTTTCCAGGTGGGAGAGAGCAGTGTGTATTGTAGATGCAATGGCATCATCAGTGGAGCGGTTGTTGCGGTAAGCAAACTGCAATGGGTCTAGAGAGAGAGGCAGCACAGAGCAGATGTAATCTCTGATTAGTCTCTCAAAGCATTTGCTGATGATAGGGGTCAGAGCAACAGGACGCCAGTCATTTAAGCAAGTTATTTTTGATTGCTTTGGAACAAGCACAATGGTGGATGTTTTAAAGCATGTGGGGACTACAGACAAAGAGAGGGAAAGGTTGAAAATGTCTGTAAAAACACCAGCCAGCTGGTTTGTGCACGCTCTGATGACACGGCTCGGAATGCCGTCTGGGCCTGCGGCTTTGCGGATATTCACCCGTCGGATGGATCGGGTTACATCCGCTACAGAGACGGAGAGTGAACTAACCTCTGTAGCTTCGGCCGCGAGAGCTCTCTCCACGAGGGCCGTGTTATTTCCCTCAAAACGAGCATAAAAAGTATTTAGCTCATCCGGGAGAGAGGCAGCGGTGTTCATGGCAGAGTTTTTATTCCCTTTAAAGTTCGTGATGATGTTAATTCCCTGCCACATGCTTCTAGAGTTGGTGGTGTTAAACTGTCCTTCAATCTTGTTCCTGTACTGGTGTTTTGCTGTTTTTCGGAGGGCATAACTGGCTTGTTTATGCTCCTCCGCATTCCCGGAATTAAAAGCGGAGGTCCACACATTAAGTGCCGCGCAAACATCGCTATTTATCCATGGCTTCTGGTTCGGATAGATCCGTGTTGTTCTGGTCAGAACGACGTCCTCCACGCACTTTCTGATGAAACACATTAGGCTGTCAGCGTGAAGCTCGATGTCATCATCGGAGGTGGACCAGACATCTCCCAGTCCGTGTGATCAAAACAGTCCTGTAGCATAGAGTCTGACTGGTCCGACCAGCACTGGATCTTTCTGAGGGTGGGTGCTTCCTGTTTCAATTTCTGCCTGTAAGCGGGCAGAAGCAGAATGGAAGAGTGGTCCGATTTGCCAAATGGTGGGCGGGGGAGGGATTTGTAGCCATCCCGGAAGGGAGAGTAGCAATGGTCCAAAACCCGGTCCCCTTGTGTGTTGAAACTAATGTGCTGGTGGTATTTTGGTGTTACTGATTTGAAACTGGCTTTATTAAAGTCCCCGGTCACAATGAATGCGGCCTCAGGGTGCGTGGTTTCCTGCTCACTTATACTCTCATGCAGTTCCTTGAGTGCCCGGTCTGTGTTGGCTTGTGGCAGGATGTACACAGCAGTGATAATGACCGCTGTGATTTCCCTCGGTAGCCAGAATGGTCGACACAGAAGCATGAGAAATTCCAGATCAGGAGAACAGAAAGACTTGATAGAATGTACATTCCTCTGATCACACCAGGATTTGTTGATCATAAAACATACACCACCACCTCTGCTTTTACCTGAGAGGTCTTTCGCTCTGTCCGCTCGGTGCACGGAGAACCCCGTGGGTTCAATGGCTGAGTCTGGAATCTCCGCAGACATCCAAGTTTCCGTAAGGCAGATAATGCAGCAGTCCCTCGTCTCTCGTTGGAAAGAGATCCGCGCTTTCAGCTTGCAGAGCTTGTTATCCAGAGACTGTACATTTGCCAGTAGAATACTGGGTAGCGGGGGTCGATTTGCGCGGTGTCTTACTCTGATGAGAACGCCGGCTCTGTTTCCGCTTTTCTCCTGCGTTTCCGCATCCGGACTGCCCAGACAAAGGGCTCCGCTTGCGTATTTGTAAACAGCGGGTCGGCACTGAGGAATTTGAAGTCAGGTTTACGGTGTGAAATTGCTGAACCAATGTCCAAAAGTGTTTGTCTGTCATAGACAATAAGGCAGACAACATCCAAGACAGAAAACATAAGAATTGTGAACAAAACAAACAAAACACTACCATGTTGTGTTGGAGCTCACAACACAGCAGCCATACTCGGCGCCATCTTGAGTCCAATGATGGACTAAAGATCCCTAAACAAAAACCCCTAAACCAAACCCCAAATCTTAATCTAACCATAACCATAAAGTGTAATACCGTACCTAAACCCTAAATCTAACCATGATTTTAAGAACTCTCTTTTGGCACCCCTCCGTGGCACCCCTCCCCGCCCATGCACCCAACAACAATTACTTCTTTGGCCACTGGGGGCAGTGTTTCAAATTTCGGTAAGCACAGACCGATTTTCGCTAAAGAAAAGGCAACCAACTGTTTCTGATTTCAGACAGTCTGGGCAATTCCGAAGTGAAATGCCCACTGTGTTGCATTAAAAGACTGTTAAATTTACTCCCAAATAGATGAGGTTTTCAAAGGGGTTATGACATTAGGAATAACATTTTCTTTGACATATAAGAGTTCATGGTATTACAAAATCATACTGTAAGTTTCAGAACTCAAAACTACATCCTACATACAAAAAGAGTATTTATTTAGCTGCAAAAACAGGTCGTTTGGTTTTTCCCACTTTGCATCATCACACAGATGAATACATCTGCACATGACTGCCTCTACAGCAAGACATCAACACCTACTTTTAATTCATCGCACCCTTGCCCGCCCACTGGCACTCAGTCAGAAAGGTGAAGAGGAGAGAACAAGACAGATGGGCCTTATATTCCTGCACACCAAAGGGGACTTACACAGGACACCTTCTTGTGCCCATCTGGACTATTTTTAAATGTTTTTTTTTTTACATAAACATGCAAAAACACAATGTCAACTTATAACTCTTAAAAGGAGACCCCCATTCTGTCTTGTAGTTTTGAGTATAAACACATCCTGGATGCATTTTTGCACCCATCTGCACTAATTTTAATTGTTGGTCTATGTAAACATGCACTAGATAGACGTCTTTGACCATTTTGATGTGTTTCCGGCGATGTGTGCCGCATTTTAAGAGCAGTACAAGCTCTTAATATCAGGAAATAGTGACTGACAAAGTTTAACAAAGTTCTTGATCGCATCAGTGCAGGATGAAATGTGTGTGCGTCATGTATGTGTGTTTGGCTCATTTCAGCATTTATCATTTGTGTTTTCGGCTCATATCAGCGTGGATTGCTTGTGAACCAGTCACAATACAATTCAAGCTTTGCAAAAGAACTATTATTAAAAGATGGGGCAGTTAAAAACACTATTGGACTTGACCGCAAATCCGTAAGTAACTGATTTCATTCACAAATGTTTCATGTCATGACTGGTTGATATTTATAGTTTATTGTGCTGCTGTGCTTGAGTGAACAGTTTGATATATTCGGATGCAATGTGTTGGGCGTGTGAACCAGTAACAATACAATTCAAGCTTTGCAAAGGAACTGTTATTAAAAGATGGGGCAGTTAAAAACTTTATTGGACTTGACCGCAAATCCGTAAGTAACTGATTTCATTCACGAATGTTTCATGTCATGACTGGTTGATACTTATAGTTTATTGTGCTGCTGTGCTTGAGTGAACAGTTTGATATATTCGGATGCAATGTGTTGGGCGTGTGAACCAGTAACAATACAATTCAAGCTTTGCAAAGGAACTGTTATTAAAAGATGGGGTAGTTAAAAACTTTATTGGACTTGACCGCAAATCCGTAAGTAACTGATTTCATTCACGAATGTTTCATGTCATGAC
The DNA here is from genome assembly GCF_019703515.2 of Myxocyprinus asiaticus. Classification (NCBI taxonomy): domain Eukaryota; kingdom Metazoa; phylum Chordata; class Actinopteri; order Cypriniformes; family Catostomidae; genus Myxocyprinus; species Myxocyprinus asiaticus. The sequence continues at coordinate 23,997,027 of NC_059386.1, forward strand.
TGGTTGATACTTATAGTTTATTGTGCTGTTGTGCTTGAGTGAACAGTTTGATATATTCAGATGCAGTGTGTTGGGTGTGCATTATGTGTTAACCCTGATATTTAGTTTTTGATTGTTGTGGAGCTGGTTCATTCTCTTCCAGTTGAGTTTCAAATATATATCACTGTATTTGAGGGGCTACACTATATTAGCCAGTCATAACAGTGGGTGTTTACTTTGAAGTTTAAAGGAGACATATAGGCCTAAACCGAGTATTTCAGACAGAGTGCCAGAGAGAGGGTGGACAATTGTCATATATTACTAAATTATGACTAAATTATGGTTTTGGTGCCAAAAAATAAAATAAAATAAAATAAAATAAAATAAAATAAAATAACGTGGAAAGGTTACTAACGTAATAAGGGGACCTGAGGGAAAATAATAAAATTATTAACAATAATAAATAAATGAATAATAATAATAATAAAAAATAAAAAAAACAGTATGTCATAACCCCTTTAAGATTAAAGCTCTATCTAGTTACAAATCAACAAAAATGACCTCCTTACCCTATACCTTAAAACTACACCTAACCGATAGTGTCATAGAAAGCAAATTTGACATGAAAAACACATTTTAAACACACAACCACATCATTTTGTAGTACTTTTATGACACTTCCGGCTCACATGTCGACTCACATGCTCTTCAGGACTCGTATTCTGGTCTTTTGCATCACAGGTGCAACACTCTTATCAGTTTTGCTACCACACAATTTGATCATGCCAAACAATCTTATACATTTAGTTTGATATGTAACAAACATTGTCATGCACTATAGTTAAAGTTTTCTTGTCATAAGATAGCAATGTATAAGGAACATGGAACATGTGTTCATAAACTGAAAACCTGCCCTTTTACTCTTGATTTGTGTTAAAGGGTATACAAATCATTGTTGTTGTAGTGCCTCAATAGTGTTCATTCTACCAGGACACTGCTGTGGTACGTACAATGAGTAAAAATCATTTTCCAAAATTGTAGGCACAGTAATATGATCCTATGAGACCAGGTTGAAAGTTATATACAGTAACTGAGAGATTAGAACAGGCTGATTTGTTATATCACTAAAACATTTGATCACAATATACTGTAGGATGAGGTTCAAATTGCAACTGAATATCACTGTTAGTCATGTAATATTGATCTTCGCCATTAACAATGCAAATGGATATATTTGTCACTCCTGACTCACAAAACATGTTATAGCTATGTTCGCATAATCATATTGACAAACTTACATGCAATGATGATTTTGTACTATTTGATGTAGTAGGTTACTTGACATGTTTTACATTAAAGCTTCTATAGAACATGTACTATACAGAGCCATCTGTAAATGCATACCAAGTAAATGATACATAACTTTTTTTCTTACTAAACTATAATGACCTTCATTTGTCTTCTGCATGTATTGGTTTTATAAGAATAATGCTTTGTGTACCATGGAGAAAGAGCTCGGAGGAAAACCTCAGGTTTCAGATTGCACTGGACTCTAACACTTTGAATGTCCCCTCTCGTATTGCATCTGATCAATACATCTGATCGATACCACGGAAGACGATGAGGCCATTTACAGAGACACAAACCTCCAGCTGCAGTCATCAGCCACATAAATAGATGTACCACTGATACAGTACAAAATGGCAAATGTGAAATTTAATGGAACACTGTCCTGTTTAAGAAATACTAATGAGGGACCTACAACTGGAATTAGAGCAAGTGTAAAATATGTTGGGATACTTAAAACAAGCATGTGAATATCAAATGAGATATGTCAGAATGGTACTGTATAGTCACTCTTTGAATTTTTAGCAGAGAGTAGACAGAAGCTTTGGAGGGATAGTTCAGATTAAAGGGATAGTTCACCCAAAAATGAAAATGTATTAGCCTCAGTCACCATTCTATGGAGCCCCATAGAGGACAGGGCAGGCATTTTTATTTTTTTATTTTTTTCTGAATTAGTTTTCCATGCCCTCACAATAAGTTTTGCTTTCCCCTGCAATAGTTTTCGTTCCCTCGCAATACACAGTATTTGGTTAAAATATGGTTACTGTAGTAAAACCATGGTAAATTTATTGCGGGAGAATGCAAAACTATTGTGAGGGCACGCAAAATTTATTTCGAGGGAACACAAATCTAATGAGAGGGAAATCAAACTGTTGTGAGGGCACGCAAAACTTATCGCAAGGGAACGCAAAACTATTATGAGGGCACACAAAACGTATTACGAGGGAACACAAAATTAATGTGAGGGAGCACAAAACTATTGTGAGGCAACGCAAACTGTTGCGAGGAAAAAAAACTTTTTGCGAGGGCATTCAAAATTATTTCAGAAAAAACAAAACAAAAAAAACAAAAAAAAATCCCGCCCTGTCCTCTAAGGGGCTCTGTACCATTCACTTTCATTGTATGAAAAAAGAAATGCAATTAAACTGAATGTTGACTGAGGCCAATATTTTGTCCAAGGAAGACAAATGTTAGTTTAAAACAACATGACGTTAAATAAATGACAGAAATGTCTATTTTGGGTGAACTATCTCCTTTAAAACAAGCATGCAAATATCAAGCAAGAAATGTGAGAATGGCACTTTAGGCACTCTTTGAATTTTGAATAGAGAGGAGGTAGTAACAAGCTCCAGAAGCTCATCTTATAAGAGGAATAGAGTCACACTTGATGACAGAAGTAGTCATGGTGCTATAGTTTGTGTAGGCAGACTTTAGCTGAGCATGGCTTGTTTAAACAAAGCAGAGACAAAGCATAAATTAAAGGCAAACCAAGACCCCATCTGTTCACAAACCTTTCAGATCCATTCTCAAGAACACTAGGCTGAAAATTGTACACCACTCAGCAAGGAACTGTAGGGTGTAAGGGAAAAAGAACGCATTGCAAACAACTGAATATCTTAAGTACACCTTAGAGAGACACCAGTATATCACGGCCCCTAACCACATCCTCCACAGTTTTAGCAATAAATGCACTGAGTTAATATGCGTTATTAATGAAAACTGTATATCCTTTCTTGTATGCTAACTTATATGAGAACTATCCTGACCATGACATAAAAAAATACATCTTTTATATATTAAAAAAAAAAATAATAATAATAATAATAATAATATATATATATATATATATATATATATATATATATATATATATATATATATATATATATGACTTAGGAGTCATTGGCTCCTAAACTGAACATTAAGGAGCCAAATTGTTGTTTTTAGTCGCCAAATCACAGAATTGCTCAATTTAGATTGCTGTTCAGAAACAAGATAGAAAGGGGTGGGTTCTTGCTCTCGGTGGGGCGTGTGGCGAGTTGTGCGTGGATGCCACGGAGAACAGCGTGAGCCTCCACACGCGCTAGGTCTCTGTGGTAATGCGCTCAACAAGCCACGTGATAAGATGCGCAGAATGACGGTCTCAGACGCGGAGGCAACTGAGATTCATCCTCCGTCACCCGGATTGAGGCGAGTCACTACGCCACCACGAGGACTTAAGAGTGCATTGGGAATTGAGCATGCCAAATTGGGGAGACAATTTTTTTTTCAAAAAAAAGAAAAGAAAAAAGAAACAAGACAGAAAGCCGAACAAAAATAACTCATTAATTGGAGGTTTAATAAACAGTATATATAGTTGAGAAGATATGTTTGCATCCCCATTTGTCTCTTAAATGTTCACACCCCTTTCATAATTTATACAAATATAAGAGATAATATATTTTTTTATTTAGTACTGCTCTTCAGAATCTACATTACAGATATTTACAGATAGTATAGTATGCAAATAGTAGTACGTTGTCTGTTTGAGCATGAGTGAATGTTTGAGCCTTGTGTAATAGTTGTGTACAAGTCCCTCATTTGTCCTAAGTGTCAAAAGCTTGATCTCATATATATATATATATATATATATATATATATATATATATATATATATATATATATATATATATATATATATATTACACTACCGGTCAAAAGTTTTGAAACACTCATTCTTTATAATATTTTTTTTTTCTTCACATTTTAGAATAATAGTAAAATCATCAAAACTGTGGAATAGCATAAATGGAACTATGGGAATTATGTTGTGACTAAACAAAATCCAAAATAAATCAAAACTGTGTTATATTTTAGCATCTTCAAAATAGTCACCCTTTTCCTAGAATTTTCAGACATGTACTCTTAACATTTTCTCAACCAACTTCTTGAGGTATCACCCTGGGATGCTTTTTAAACAGTATTGAAGGAGTTCCCATCTATGTTGGGCACTTATTGTCTGCTTTTCTGTATTATTTGGTATAAGTCATCAATTTTCAACTTTTTTTTTTTTTAAATGAAATCTTAGGTTTATAATGAAATAAATTTATATGGTGGCACAATTATATTTTTGTCTCCAAAACTAATTTCAAACATTTAAGCATACGCCTTCAGATCAAAAGATTTTTAAGATCATGAGAAACATTTCTGTCAAGTGTTTCAAAACTTTTGACCGGTATATTTACAGTATTGCCTTAGTCTTTCTTTACTATGACTAGATGGCAGACACAGAGACTACAAGTGTGCAAACTGAATGAAATCCCAGATGCAGTTTATTGTGCTAATCCCAATCAACAATTCCCAGAAGAAGAAAAAAACTGGTATACAAAATGTGACTTTTAATTATCAAGAAGCCCGAAATAAACATGGGACTCTTATTTTGAAATGTCTGCACTCCCAGTTGTGAGTTCACTGATGCCTGATTCGCTGAGAAAGTGAATCTGATTCAAATTGCTAAACTGAGCTCCTGAGTTCAAACCCTCAGTTCTTTTTGGGTGATTCATGAAATAGATCCGGTTCAAAAGAGTCATTTGTTCGACTCTCTCGTACTGGGTTTGTTGTTGCGTGTGGTGCAGCGAGCTCGTCAGAAACAGAACGGGTGAAAAGTGGCGCGAGAGACACTGGTGGTGCGCGCTCTAAAGATGTATTCAATAACTCACAAGATGATATCTGACGAAACCGCATATGAACGCACACAACCCGACTGTCACCAATGGCGAATAGATTTTAAATTATTGGTGCAATCAATTATTTTTGGTCGCAACAGTATATATATATATATATATATATATATATATATATATATATATATATATATATATATATATATAATTTATGTATACATTTTGGTTGGTTTATATGTTTTTTTTTTTTTTTTTTTTTTTTCAAATAAAAGCTCTATTTAAATGGTAAAAAGTAGGACAGAAATATATCACTAATGTCTAGTTATGTAATATTCACTGTAATACTACTACTGCTACTACTTCCACTACTTGTAATAATAATAATAATAATAATAATAATAATAAATCAATAGTAAATGTATAATATTTAAGCAATACATCACGTCTGTGATGCTCTGTTACGCAGCACTGTAATTGACAAAAATATCTCCAATGTAAGGTTCATTTGATAAAAATAATACAATATTATGTTGAAAATTATTTGTTCTATTTTAATTTGATTCAAGTTTTAAAGACTTTGTTTATTTAAACACCATTTTGATGATAAAATTTAAATAAACTTTTTATATGAATTCACAAAAATAAATAAATAAATAAATAAATAAGAGGTATTGGTGAGTGCTGAAAATGAAGTATCGGTACTTGTACTCGTTTAAAAAAAAAAAAAATAAATAAATGTATCAGGACATCCCTACACAAGGAAGTCTTTGTATTAATGTATGCTGATGTATTGGATGTAGTCTGATGTATTATATTTAATCGGATGTATTAAAATGGCAGATTAAAGTGATAGTTCACCCAGAAATAACAATTCTGTCATCATTAACTCATCTTACCTCATGCTGTTCCTTAACCGGAAGACTTTCTTTATTCCTTGAAAAAAAAAAAAAGAAAAAAGATGTTAGGCAGAATGTAAGTCTCAGTCACCATTCACTTGCATTGTATGAAAAAAAGATGTAATAAAAGTGAATGGTGACTAAAACTAACATACTGCCTAACATCTCCTCTGTGTTCCACAGAAGAAGTAAAGTCATATTGGTTTGGAACAACATGAAGGTGAGTAAATAATGACCAATGGTGAACTACCCCTTTAAGAATCCACAATGAAACCAAAAAGTCTAATGATTGATGTATTGAAATTGGACTGAAGACTTTATAATTAATTGAACTGCATTAAGCTTCGATTTATCAGTCTTCTTAACAGGCAAACCAAACTCCAATTAACACTTGTGTTTCTAATTACAAAAAAAAAGAAGCACCTTAGCTTGTCTATTTGTTCAATTATTTATGCCAGCAGTAATTTGTGTCAGGACTAAGTACTTAAGTTAAATGAGCATTTGATAAGGTGGCATTTTATTAGCAAAAAAACCCTTTATCTCTGCAATGTGGAAATCTGACACTTTTTCTGACTCCGCAGATGGTCTGAAAACCTTATAAAAATGGTGTTACTGTTTTTTGGCGCATATCTGAACTATGTTATGTACCCCAAGCTGAGATAGATTTGGCAGCAAGCAAAGCTAATTGTTTTCGGAATATGAATTTGAAGGCGATTGACTGCACTTTAAATCATGACAAAGGTCTGAGTATCGACACCTGATTTAGTGAGCTCGTGCTCTGCGAAGAGATCAAAGCTTTTGCCTAGTTTTTTTTCTCTCTCTCTCTCCTCTGGCTGTGTGTCTTGACTCTTAAATCAATGCTCATCAACGATTTGAAATTACAGCCAGATTAAATCCCAATTTCATCACTAGGAGTCCCATCAGCAGAGTTTCATTTAATTACATCAGCCTAGAAACGGAGAATCAAAGTTGTTTGTCAACCTTTATTTATCCGACCAAAATGTCAACACAACCCAAAACAATGCCAAGCTAGTTATACCAACCACGGTTTCCTCATCCGAACATTAAATGATGCAAACATTTCACATTTAGAGACATCAAGTAAAAATCCTCAAACCCATTTAAGAAGGAAACGACTTGGAAAAGTGGTTTACCTTGTACGATGAGATGCACTTTCGTTGACTCCGGTTTCTTGTTCGTGAGAATGGAACATACATACGGCCCCTCATCATATAGGTTCACATTTAGAATCTTTATACTGTATTCAGTGATTGCTGTGTTTAGTAGGACCACCCGGGGGTCCAGAGTCCACTTTTCATTGCCTGCGAAGAGTATAGTTGTCCGGTTGAGCCATGCCACCCGAGATACTTTGTTGTCCACATTGCACCTGTTGAACAAGAGAAAGACACAAGAGAAAAATGATTAATTGTCATAGTGTATGTTATACAGAAATATATGAACCACAAAGATGTACGTATATGGTTATAAGCATGATGCCTTCGTTTTATTTGAGAGTGTCTCTGAAAATGCCCTGCAATTTAATGAAGACAACTCAGTTTAAAATGAATCATGCATTCTTTAGACACATGGACAGTGTTGTAGTACTCGAGACCGGACTCGGTCCGAGTCCAACACCATGTTTTCATGGTCTTGGTCTTGTCATGGACTCGTGAGCAATTTGACTTGGTCTTGACTCGAACAAGTGCGGACTTGGACTTAACCTGCAGTCTGCTATACGTTTATAAGACGTACAGTATGTCTCGGATGTCAATAAGACATTCAGCAAATGTCTTTGAGATGATTATGATTTAGAATGATTGTAAATCTGATCTTTTTAAGATGTTTAGCAGATGTTAGATGCTTTCCAGATGAAAATATCTAAAACAGAGATCTCAGAGACATACGTGTGCTATCTGGGTTCATTGCACTTTGTTGGTTTAAAAGGCCTCTAGTCTTTTAGAAACACTTTAGACATTAGTTGAATAATTTAATAACGTAATATTGTTTAACCGACATAAGCTGAAGAAAATAATAAATTAGGTTTATTTGAAATATGCACCTAGAGTCAATAGTTCTTTAAACTACACATTTAATACATTTATAAAAAACTCTTGTCTTAGACCTTTTTTCTCGGTCTCGGTCTCAACTCGGACTCAGCCCTCTTTGGTCTTAGTCTTGACTCAGACTCAACCCACTTCTGGTCTCGGTCTTGACTTGGACTTGGATGTGCTGGTCTCGATTACAACAACAATAATGAAAGAGTGTTATCCTATGACTAAGGATGCCATATTTGGAGAGTATCTCTCATTATCACCTAGTACTCATTCTCAAAAAGTAAGTTTTACAGTAGCCAAGCTAACATCTTCCTGAAGAAAAAGCCTAAAAACAATGATTTATATTCCAGACACAATACTGAGTGCTAACCCCAAGCCTAACCTTCAATTCAACAGACTTTGCTGGAGAAATATAAAAATGCCCATAATATCACTTCAGCTTCTTCGGAATACAAAAACTGTGACAAGGCAACAGGTATATGAACAGATCTGTCCCCCTTTTTCCTTTCCTTTTTCTATTACAGATCTTGAGAATAAGTTTGAAAATGACAATAGCTTTTCATCTTATCCAGGTCGAATTGCAGTGAGAAAAATTAGGGCAATTCTGGGTGATAACTAGCTTTCATTTTAGAAGAATCTAGATATGACACTACAGTTGTCTCTTCCCCAGGAAAGGACATTTCTTAAAACTGCAGAAAAAGACCTAGAGGGGCTCAACATACTTATCTTTTTTCAACTTTTGAATGACAGCTCTAAAGGTTAGGACTAAGCGGAAAGAACTATGTTAAAAAACTCTCGAACACAAAGCAGTGTACCACATCAAAAAGTAAAATACTCTTTTCACTGCAACTACTGTTTATTTGTTAATAGTTATTTAGTCCTACAATAGCAAAGAATGTACTGTGTTGATGTGGTTTTAACAATGACACTTACCAGGTGCATTGAGCATTTTCAAAATGCCATTTCCAAACCATTCACATCAAAATGTCAAAAACACTGCAGTAATTCATATTATTCTTAAATAGGGCTTTATGCTCAAGGTCAAAATCAGTAAATAGATTATCAGACCCTTTACTGGAGAATGTCCCGGCTCTGAAAATTAGTCAACAAGAGGGCACTTCTCAAGATTTGGCAAATCTGGGCAACAATAGCAACCATGAAGCGAATGCTTTCTCAGGATATTCTTCAAAAGGAAAAGCTCTTTCTGAGTCTGTTAATCTATGCAGAGTGCTGAGCGCAGGAGAGCTTGCAGATGATTTGAACCATAGAAAACCAGAAGATTAAGCGCAATCTATAATCATGCATGCTCTGCAATTTTTATTTGGGAATCACTATGCACATTTGAACAATAGAATGGATTTATTTTTAAAGTTCAGTTCAGACATTTCAGTCTAAAAATAGCCTTACACTGTAGTCTTAACACCTTGAACATGTTGGGGAAAAAACAGTGTTCAATAACTTATTTTAAATCTTGGCGCAGTGGGACTCATTTTCTTTGACTTAAAATGCCTATAATAAAGGAAATTCTCATAACCACAGATAACATCCTGCAAATTTGATTATGTACATTAATTCTGCATGCAGCACCCTTCATATTCCAAACCAGGCTGTTCGTCATGTTCAAATATGAGCCTAACTGATAAGTATTTGGAATTTTACCCTTATTTTACCTGAGAGGAACACATTGAGTTTAAAATCATAATCAGCATTATAATGACATTAGCTTGATTGTTATTCTGTTGAAGTATAAAATATAAATTTAAGTGGTTTATTGGTGAACACTTTGAACTTTGAATAGGAAGGTCATCATTCCAATCCCACCCAGGGCACCTTTTCTGACCATTTTGAGCAAGACACTTAACACTCCATCTGCTGCAGGGATGCTGCAGGACAGATTGTGTGCTCTGAATTTCTCTGTCTGCCTGTGGAAGATAAGATTACCAATATGCAAGATAAAGAATTATTATAGTGACTGTGTGAACTGCAAAGTAAGTCCTAAAGCCCTAACCTACAATGAGAAATCATTCTAAATATCCTTAAGTTTCTAAAACGAATATGTTAGTGTTTTATATTCCAACACTAAACAGGTCCAAGACTTGTTTTAAATCCTTTAAGGTGAAGTGTGTAATTTTACATGTTAAAATATCTTCTCCTTCCCTGGCTTATTATGCAGGGACAACTAAAAGTAAGTTACTTGTACATACTGTAGCTTGACTCCCCTGAAAAGTGTACACACTTGCACTCTATCAAATATTGATCTGTTTGTTTGAGTATCCCATCCAATCGGACATAGCTACATTGGCTAAGTCAATGGCGTGAGTGTGGGGAGGGACTATCTGTGTGAAGAAATTACACACTTTACCTTTAAAATATCAAAATCTTTATGTTTATGCAGAAGCAGTTCAAACCATATTCTGCAATCTCCTCACATAGTATATGTGTACATTAAACAGCATGCATTCGTTTAAAATCATCCATATGAAACAGCCAGTATAGCCATTTACATATGCATATCACCCAGTGTCTCTATAACAAATGCAATATGCTATATGTCTTTCCACAATGTGTTTGAAATGACCGTCACTTGAGTATAAAACAAGGAAAAGGCATATAGATCTTTCCACACTGTGCTAAAAAGTAAGAGGTGTTTCTTGGAAGGCAGAACCTCCATTATCCAGCATTGACAGGGTGAGATCAGACCTCATTCAGTGAACTAATGACTCTGTCGCAACAGCCCCTTGCACTTCAGCCTAATGGACTGTCAGCCACCTTGGTGCAAGATCGTTTATATAAAGAAATATCTTCTCAACTCAAGCATGTTCTAAAATACATTATAAATACAATTTTCCACAACACCCTTACTCAAAGAGAAAAAAGCTACTGTTTTTATAAAAAAATAGAAATGTAGTCCATTTTAAGGTAACCATTTTAAGGTAAAGCTGCATACAAGACATGTGCTACATATGAAAAATCGAAGAGCAAAACTATATAGAAGCTATGAACTCACTAATTTATAGCCTGCTCACATGAAAAGTACTTGACTGTAGCACATGGTTCCCAGGGGTGGAAATTAATGAATTACAGCTACTCCCTTTACAGTACTTGAGTAATTTGTTTTAATTGTTCCACTTTTTTGAGTATAAATAAATTATAGTACTTTTACTTGAGTTGATTAAAACTAAAGTAATCTACTTCACTTCATTTTATTTTCACTGCAATTATAAAGTAGAATAAAATTACATAACATCCCTGAATATTTGGCAAGGTATAAGAATAAACACACTACATGGCCAAAAAAAATATATTCCATACTCTAATATTTCGTTGGACCGCCTTTAGCTTTGATTACAGCACGCATTCGTTGTGTCATTGTTTCAACAACCTTATGCAACGTCACAACATTTATTTCCGTCCAGAGTTGCATTCATTTTTGGCCGAGATCTTGTATTGATGACAGGAGAGTCGAACCACTCCGTAAAGTCTTCTCCAGCACATCCCAAAGACTTTCAATGGGGTTAATGTCAGGACTCTGTGGTGGCCAATTCATGTGTGAAAATGATTCCTGAACCACTCTTTCACAATTTGAGCCCAAAAAATCTTGGCATTGCCATCCTGGAATATGCCCGTGCCATCAGGGAAGAAAAAATCCATTGATGGGATAACCTGGTCATTCAGTACATTCAGGTAGTCAGCTGACTTCATTTTATTGCCGCATAACATTGCTGATCCTAGACCTGACCAACTGAAGCAACCCCAGATCATAACACTGCCTCCAGAGGCTTGTACAGTGGGTATTATGCATGACGGGTGCATCGCTTCATGCACTTCCCTTCTTACCCTGACGTGCCCATCGCTTTGGAATAGGGTAAATCTGGACCACATGACCTTCATCAGACCACATGACCTTTTCCATTGCTCCACAGTCCAATCTTTATGCTCACTAGCAAACTGAAGTAGTTTTTTTTTCTGATTAACCTAACTAACAAGTGTCTTTCTTGTGGCCGTACAGCTGTTTAGTCCCAATTCTGTAAGTTCTCGTCGCATTGTGCATTTGGAAATGCTCTTACTTTCACTATTAAACATAGTTGTGAGTTCTACTGTCGATTTTTTACGATGTGACTTCATCAAGCATTTTAGTGTTCTCTGATCGCGATCATTCAAGATTTTTTTCTGAGCACATTTCTTCTAATAATGCGTTGGACAGTTCTTAACCCAATTCCACTGATTTCAGCAATCTCCTTAGTTGTTTTCTTTGCTTGATGCAGGCCAATAATTTTCCGCTTCTGAAACACAGTAACATCTTTTCCAAGACCACAGGATACATCTTCCGACATGGTTGTTTAAGGAATAAGAAGCTACACATTGCATCAGTTAGAGTTAAAAGAATTGTTGCCAGCTGAAATATATTAATCACTGCAATAATGATCCAATCATAGGCTCTTAAGTATCTGCTTATTTAAATCCAAACAGCGATTTTTTTTTTTTTTTTTTTTTGGCCAGGCATTGTATGCTTCCAAACTGAAACGTGCATCTTGCAGCATGACGGAAACCTGCAGGGCACAACAGCATGCTCCAGAGGTGGGACAGTGTGAATCATCTCTGCGCAATTTATCCAGGCTTCATTGCAACGCAACGCAGACCACAAAACTTATGCGATCCTTTTGAGTTCTACAGAGAATGCTGTACTTTGAAGCGCTTTGGAGAAAGTTAATTATCTGAAATGGATAGACAGCCTTGACATTCTAAACAGCACCAACAAAAAAGAAAAGAAAAAAGCGGAGTCAACACTGCCATGCACCAACATCAAAAACGAGGCTTTTCAAACTACAGAACATCACCCTTACTGAAATGTATCACGTTTATACTGTGAATGATTTCCCAAGGTTTTGGTGACACTGCATATTTTTTGTAAACTGGAGTGATAGCTGCTGAAAATTGGGCTTGGACATCAAGGGTAAAAAATAAATTTTAAAATGAACAAAAATATAATACTTTTTTCAAACAGTAATAATAATTTGCAACATTACTAATGTTTTTGGCAATATTCTTGATCAATTTAATATATCCTTTGGTGAACAGAAGCACAATTTCTTTCAAAAGCAAAAATGCCTTTGTGTTCTAAATCTTTGAATTGTAGTGTATATAATATAGACCAGAGTTTCTTAAAAAATTGGGTCACATAGCCATATGTGTTGGGTCGTGACATATTTTAATATATGTATAGTTACTTCCTTAGTAAGAATAACTGAAATTGCTAAGAGGAAATGTGCTCTGTTCAGTGGACTCTTTCACGCTGTAGTGCTGGCCAGGACTGTCTTTTGGCTCTTTTTCACAATATCATTTGAAAGGCACGCTCTCTCTCCGCGATATCAGGCGAGGCGGAGGCACTGTCAGGTGCTGAGGCGATGTGGTCAACAGGCCACAAAGCTTGATATTTTCATGGCACCGCAGTTACAGTGTACACTAGCCAAACAGAAAGATGACAAATTCATTGATTCATTTGTTTGTCTCGGTTTTATATCAAGTAGTTCAAAGTAATGAGGCACTCTTAACAATAAAATAAGACGACAGCTCCTCAAGCAGCACATGCAAATCGAGAGAAAGCTGCAAAAATTCTGTAAGAACAAGACGAAAATCAGTTTTTCAAGCAAGTCAAGAAAATAGATTAGAATTAATGTAGCGGTGAAGATAAGCATGCTTCTTGAGTTCTGTCTATCACAGTGGGATAAGTGAATTGCTAACAAACAATCGCTATGTGTCATGCAGTTAATTTTTTATTGTCCAATGATCCTAATTAGATAAAAAGAGATCAGAATGATGAATAAATGTCAGCTTGACACTAATTTATTGAACTTGTCTGTTCTGTTAAAACTATTATTCACAAATATATGAACCATTTACCATGACAACCATATTTTCTGCCACAATTATTGCAATTTTTTGGCAATGGTTGCCATGGTGCATGTTAAAAGTGGTTTCAATATATATATATATATATATAAAACGATGAACTGTAATTGATTACTACTATTTGAAAATGTGCATATTTGTGTGCATGTTCAAATGTTTAATTTCAGTTCAAATGTTTTTTTATTATTATTATTATTCTTTGAAAGAATAATAATGAGTTCTGTAGTAGTCTGTTTATATCACTGTTGTTTTGGTCATAAAAAAGTGAATAAATTAACAGATACAGCAAAAACAGCGTATTGCACAGTTTTGTAAGTGTTGGTTTTCAAATTTCTAATTTGGGTCCTGAGCCGAGGAAGTTATAGAACCCCTGCCATAGACTATGTGATATAATTTTCATAAAAGTATATTCAGCAAACTATTTATTTACTCTTACTTGAGTTATATTATTTCTCAGTACTTCTACTTGTACTCAAGTTAATTATTTCTTCAGTGGAGCCTTAAAGCGAGGTAAATGTTCTCCCAAACAGATGAGGTTTTTAAGACTAACACTCTAACAAGTTTTAAATCAACAAAAACTTCCTCCCTACCCTAAACCTTAAATGTAAACCTATCCGAAAGTGTCAAAAATTAAAAAGCAAATATGCTTCTATGACACTTTCGACTCAGGTGTCGACTCGAATTCTCTTCGGAATCATACCCATGGTTCTTCTTGTTGTAAGTGCAATGCTCTATCATCAACAATCAACTTTATTATGCGTAAACAAGCTCATAAATTTAGTTGGTGTGTAATGCAAACATTAAAATGCATCGTCTTACAAGTCATTCTCTGTAGTAAAAGTGTTTTGATATCATAAGATAGACTTGTGTGCAGTGATGGGCACAAATACATGAAAATGTATTTAAAATAAAATTACAAAATACCTCAGTTTAAATGTATCAAAATAAAATACTAAATACTGTGTGAAAAAAAAAAAAATATATCAAAATAAAATACAGTATTTTGTATCTTGAAAATACACAAAATACATGTAAAATGTTCCATTCAATGAAGTACCATTATTAGGTATTATATAAGCTTATGTTTACCTTATATAAAATAATACAATACCTAACTATTAAATGTAAAAGGTTTGACACATTTATAGTCACGTTGTGGAAAGATCTGGTCAGAAATGTTTTTTAATAGTCTGTCATGATATGACATTAGATATGTCATACAAACATACTTGTTGACTCCAAAGAGCAATAAGCTTCTCATCCAAATGCAGTTTCAGTCGGCTTTCACAAAGTTACATTTTAATCGGACCAAAACTGGGAAATTTAAGTTGTAGTTATTTTTTCCCGTCATTAGTTGCTTTTTATTTTATTTCTGCATTTAGAAGTACCTGCTCTCACATTTACAGAGCTCTCTCTCTCTCTCTCTCTCTCTCTCTCTCTCTCTCTCTCTCTCTGTCTTTTCTGCCACAACACAAAAGAAGTGATCGTGAAGATGAAGTACTTTTCCTTGTGAAAGTGTGTGATTGTTTATTTATCCAGTCGAGGCTTGTTGTAGAACGCATGTCAACACGCAGCTTTCAGTGAGTAAAGAAATGCATCCAATAAAAACAGACTGTTTTGGCTCATTTTAGTGCATGAAAAAAGCTTGGTGACAGAATCTGAGTTTGATGAAAACATTCACATCAGCTTGATGTTTTGTCCATTCTTCAGTAAAAGAAGAAGCTCACTGGTCACTTGACCAGAACACAAGACCCCGCCTCAGTGACAGAATGATTTTTTCAAACAAAACGGATGTGTTTTTTTCAGTCTTTGAAGCCATTAACTCAGCAGGGAGTCTCGACAGTCAAGTGATTAACACCTCCCACTGAGAGACGCTAATGCGTGCTCTGTCTCCCTCTACCTGACCAGTGATTATATTAATGAAGCTTACACCTGAAAATCATTGGAAAAATTGGCTAGTGAGATGGCACCTTAACAACAACTGATTAGCTAGCTAGACTGACTAGCTATCGCTAATGTTCTGTGATAGTGCTAATGCTATTTTCGCCTTGCCAGTGCTCTTTTATTATGTCATGTTAACTGAAGGCCAATCTGAATTAATTTCCATTTTAGCTTTTTAGCTAGCTAAACAATAACTAGTGAACTTGTTAACAATAGTTACAAGCTCGATAGCTGGCTGCTGACTACTTTTGATTTTGTCATGTTGACACGCATTGCATTGGCCATGATGCTCCATATTGTTGTTGCTGTGATGATTCATGAAATGTTCCATTCAACTCGGAGAGTCGGAATCTCCACCCTTAAACTGGGGAAAGAATGACACATTATGTCAGACTTCTAACTTAGAAACTCGTGCGGAAATCTTCAACTCCCCTTTCGTCGAGATGCAGGTGTGTGTTACGTCACACAAACATTTCGGCACCCAGGGCAGGGATGTTTACAGTCAGTGACAAACATTCACTTATATTAAATATCAGGTTCTTACATTAAAGGATAATAAAACATGTTTATCAAACGTTTGGCAGAGACAGGTGTTCAAAACACGGTTAATTACACTCTCTTTTGATTATCGTAATGATAGCATTGCAGTGCCGTACATCAGTTTGGTTGCTATAAGATGTTTCTGACAATCAGTGTACTCCTCAAAAACACAACGTAATCAATCTTAAAATTAAAAATAAGCTCCCTCTTTGACACGTTTGTGTTAAGTTGTCAGGTAATTGTCACTGAATTTCGAATTAAGTGAAAAGTCACATCATGCATGATCGACATCGATCATCGCTTTCATGATTGATCAGTGCTGCCACATCCGAGTACCCGAGTACTCGTGCTCATCCCTAGTGAGATGTATCATAGCTACCATAATATTTTAATGGAAATTAAATAACAGTTGCCAGCAATTATGTTTTTTGCGACAAGTAGAATCGACCATCACATCCTCACCTTATCTTACTACATATTTCCTTGCAGGAGCGCAGAAAATTTGCTCACCCAAAGCTAGATGGAGCCGTTCTCTCTGATATCTGCAGCTCGCGTGCATGAAAGTTGGGGTTGGGGGGGGCATGACTGAACTAGTTGATACAGGAAATCAGCGGCCCAATAAAGAGGTTGACTGGCACAAATTATTTTATGTATTTTGAAAGTACACAAATACCAAACTTAAATGTATTTAGATACTGTAACAAAGGTTTCCACAGTTCAAGTGAGTCAATTTTTTTTCACAAATAACCAGCAATCATTGTACAGCTTCACTCAAAACATAAGACGGCTTTTCAGCATCACTCAAATAAAGAGTCCGCTTTTTAGCTTCATACAACACAAGGCACTCTCTCAGGGGTCAGACACGAAGACTCTGGTCTGTCTATCTCTCTCCTCTCTCTGTGAACTGGCCGTCTTTTTATTTCCCCAACTCTCACTGAGAAACATAGAGGTGGTAATTAGTCATAATTCATCTCAGGTGAATGTCTTTACCGCTCTCTCTCTCCCCAGAGGGGCGCTTGACCATGCCCTCACCTCTAGAGATACAAATTACATCTGATTTTTTCAAAGACTTTAAAATACAAAGTACCAATACGTATTTCAAATATATGTATCTGAAATACTACCCAACCCTGCTTGTATGTGGAACAGGGTGAAAAGTAAGTAATTATTAACTGAAAAAATAAATAAATAAAAAATAACACTTTACAACTGTTTTTTTATAGTTAATGCATAAGGTATAATGAACTAACAATAAACTATATATATTTATGCCATTTATTCATCTTTGTTAATGCTAGTAAAAAAAAAATATATATATATATATATATACTGTATATATATATATATATATATATATATATATATGTATATATATGCCACTAATGTTGTTAACTAATGTTAACAAATGGAAACTTATTGTAAAATATTACCCTGAAAATCTATTGTTTTACTCGCAATTTGTATGAAAGTGAATAAAATACATTGTTGTAGCGCCTCTAGTGTTCTTTACACCAAGAAAATGCCATGATATATTTACAACAATTAACGTAAAAATTGTTTTGCAACAATTTTAGGTATAGTAATGTGATTCTCTTAGACCAGGTCGCTTACAGTGGTGGCCAAAAGTATTTGCACCCATGGTAAATATGAGCAAAGAAGGCTGTGAAAAAAAAAAATTCTTTATTGTTTATCATTTTGATCTTTCATTTAACATATTCATAAAAAATATATCCTAATGGATATCAAACAACTGCAAACACAACACAAGTTTTATCAAAAAACAAATATTTTTGTCAAATATATGTGTGGCACAATTATTGGCACCCTTTTATTCAATAAATTGTGCAACCTCCCTTTGCCAAGATAACAGCCCTGAGTCTTCTCCTGTAATGCATAATGAGGTTGGAGAACACATGGCAAGGGATCTGAGACCATTCCTCCATACCAAATCCCTCCAGATCCTTCAAATTCCGAGGTCCACATGGTGGACTCTCCTCTTCAGTTCACCCCACAGGTTTTCTATGGGGTTCAGGTCAGAAGACAGGGATGGCCATGGCAGAATGTTAATCTTGTGGTCAGTGAACCATTTTTGTGTTGATTTTGATGTGTGTTTTGGATCATTGTCTTGCTGGAAGATCTAACCAGGGCCCATTTTTAGCTTTCTGGATGAGGCAGTCAGGTTTAGATTTTTTTTATCTATTGGTATTTGATAGAGTCCATGATGTCATGTCTCCGAACAAGATGTCCAGGACCTCTGGCATAAAAACAGCCCCACAATGTTAAAGATCCACCACCATATTTAACCATGGCTACCTCTCTGAGAGCTCCACACCCAACTCTGGTGTTTGCTGCCAAAAAGCTCTATTTTTGTTTTATTTGACCATAGAACCCAGTCCCATTTAAAGTTCCAGTAGTGTCTAGTTCGCAAGATAATACAATCCTGCATTGGGTATAGTGTAAACGTGTTTGGCATGCTGTCCTGGGCAAAGGGTACGAGGCTTGAGATTTGACCCGAGCTTGAATACCCCCCTGGATTTAGATTAGTTATTGATGAATAGATAGGTGGAGATAGGGAGGTAGCAGGATGCCAGAAAGAATTGATGCCATGTAGAGGTAAGCAGCTGTTTTTATATGCTTACTCTGGCAGTGTGATAGGTCGGATTAAATGAACTTGTTCCTCCCGAACTTTGTTTATGAAACTCCATTTCAGCAGTTTACAAGTTAATCTGCTATGCCCCAAACATGGGGGGCCACCCCCCCTCCATATGCAATTGGTTCGACGGGATGGGCCCGTGCAGCGAACGGGTGAACCCCGCAGGAGAGGGGCTCAACTGCCTCTCAAGCAAGCAAGCCCATCCTGCAATCGAACGGTGCCCTCACTGCATTCGAATGGTGGAGTCCTTACGGCGCTTCGAACGGGAAAGCCCAAGATACAAATAAACGTGAGTTAGCTCACACTGCATTAGAACGGGAGAACCCTCACTGTGATTCGAACGGGAGAGCCCTTGATGTGCTTAAGCAGGCGGGTCCTCATGGCGATTTGAGACGGGAGAGCTCCCGGACTGGCCGGGGGGGCCCTTGCGTCATCCAAACGGTAGGGCCATCCTATTGAATGGACAAGGATGTAGGAAGCGCCTCCTGACCCTGACTATAAACATTTTCGTGATTAGCTGATAAAGGCTTTTTGTGCCTTTTTGATGTGGAGATGGTTGGTACGGATGTAGCTGTGATATGCGTTGGATAACCAACAGCCCAGTAAACCAGAACTGGGAAAGTGCTTGAATCTTTGTAGTTGACGAAGAGAGGATAGAGAAGGGATTTGGTTTGGGACCCTCTGTAATGGAGATAGTGTGCTAGAGATTGGAAGGGCTGGATGGGAGTTGGCAGATTGAAGATGAAAATTGAATGTCCTCTTTTGTTGATCTGATTCGCATAAATGATTTACTCTGCTTCGTATCCTGTATCCTACTGACATAAAGTTTGCATGGTGATTCAAATGGGTAAGCCCAACCTGTATTCGAATGGGGGTCTTCCCACGTTCGAATGGAAGAGGCCTCACTGCGGTTCAAATGGAAGAGCCCACGGCCTGGACATGGTGACTCTCGCTGTATTCGAATGGGAGAGCCCTTGCTATGTCATTTGGAGTTTGTGCCTAAGAATTGGATTAAATAGACAGGGTTGGGAGGGTTACTTTTGAAATGTATTCCACTACAGAATACATGCTGTAAAATGTCATTTGTAATATATTCCGTTAGATTACTCAAGGTCAGCAACATATTCTAAATACTTTGGATTACTTCCTCAGCACTGGTAGATTTTTTTCACTTGTTTTGATTATAAAAACTCTGCCAGTACAGTAAGACAAAATACACATGTTAAAAATACATTCTCTGAAAAACCTAAATATCTTATGCAGTGTTGTTTCTAAAACAAGAAAAATTTAATTGATCTTGTTTTAAGGATTTTTTGATATTTTTACAGGAAAACAATACAAAAATTATTATCAAGAATAAGAATTTTTGCCCTAATATCAAAGGTCTTACTAGAAAAAATAAAATTATGATCCAACGTGAATTTTCTTGATAAAAAAATACGATCGTGCCTGATAACATGTGCATGTAAAATGGCTAGAAATAGCATTTTAGCTTAGCGTAAAGCTGACAATTTTCACAAAGTTTATTTCTATTTCTTCTGCTCCAAACTTACTTCAAACTTACTTCTCTGTCTGCTCGTATGAATGTAACATATCATAAGAAAGTGTTTCACCGCTGTTCAAATGCACTTTGGATCGCATCATTTATATGTATAAATGTTTTCCATCTGAAAGGACTAAATATTAAATGAAACAAATGACAATAAAATGCAAAGTAATCTCTTCAGTGTCAAAATACTTTTTTAATGTAACTGTATTCTAATTACCAATGATTTAAATTGTAATTGTAGTGGAATACAGTTCCTTATATTTTGTGTTTTAAATACGTAATCCCATTACATGTATTCCGTTTTTCCCCAACCCTGTTAATTGATACTATATGGGCGCCGTTTGCAGTAGTGTGATGAATAAATATGACTTATTATATTGATAACCTGTAATAAATTCTACAGAAAAACTAAAATATTGTGAGGATGAAGCAAAATGTGAAGCCAAATCATCTGGCGCCGATGTCAACCTGTTACTTGAAGCTTGAGTGGAGTGCAAGGTTATGACAGATTGTTGAAATACTTTAAAATCCTGCAGCAATTATGTTCTATGGTCAGATTTGTTAAGATTTTGTAATCCAATGATTTGGACAAAAGTAGAGAAGACTTGCCTGTAAAATTAAAATGATGGATTGATTTCACCTGCGTGAAATGTTTGTCCACGGCTGGAGCAGAGAAAGTCATGTTATGGTATAGAGATGTATAGAAGTTTGTAGAAGCGCTTGCTTCATAGTTATCGCAGCTGTGCAGCGATCTTGAATGCTGTGAGGAGGCGAGACACGTTTGCTGAATGATTCATGGTTGTGACGCGGAGGGCGACCCACCGCTTGAGTAGCTGAATTCGGCTCGGATCTGTTCGGACAGAAGCTGTATATAGACATAGTGAGATGTAGCATGTTCAGAGCAGATGCTGCAACAGTAGCGAGCTTGCGCTAAAATGTCTGCGCTGATTTGGAAAGATGTTTGTAATTAGAGCAGCGGTCGTTTGAAAGGAAGTTTGATTGTTGCATGATTACCCCTGTGTTCCAAATGGAACAAATCACACTCGAATGACACTTTGAAGGGAGAACAATCATGATAGTAATTTTGGAAGATAACTTCAAACGGAATTGATGGTAAAGTCTTTGAAGGGAACAGGGCATGGGTACAATCACTGAATGGAACACGCCCTAAATGAGCAGCACGGCGAGGTAATCAGGCTGACAGGAATCACCTGTGCGGAGAAACCGGATAGAAACGCTGGAGTGCGTTGGAATAATGTTTGAATTAAATTGTTAATCTTTTGATTCCCTCGCGTTAAATTAAAGTTGTAATAGAGCTCAAGACATGAAGCCGGAGAAGTGGCCATTCGCAGAGGCAGCCTCACGCTATCGGGACTGCTCTGGGTGGAAAAAATAGGATGAGAGGACCTGTGTACAGCCGAAGGGGGCTGTACGACAGGTTTACAGTGAAGCAGTGGCCTGTGCGGAGGCAGCCTCGACACCAGGTCTGCTTCAGTGAGGAAAGATGAGAATAAAAGAAAGACAGTGCAAAAACAACTAGAGCGCAAGTGGCATTAAGCCAGAGCAGCACACATTCACGGAGGCAGTCTGACACTATTGGGACCACTCCGGGCGGAAAAAATAGTATAAGAGGGCCTGTGTACAACCATAGAGGGCTGTACGACAGGTTTACAGTGAAGCAGTGGCAGCTTGGTAAATAATGTAACAATTGCGATGGAAGAATTTCTATGATGAGGGCAAATGCTTTGCGCAGAGTAGTGTGTCATCCAAGACTGTCACGCGGATCTGTTGTGGGTGGAGCCCAGTGCCGGAAAGAATCGATGCCATGTAGAGGTAAGCAGCTGTTTATATATGCTTACTCTGGCAGTGTGATAGGTCGGATTAAATGAACTTGCTCCTCCCGAACTTTGTTTATGAAACTCTGTTTAAAAACTTCCAATGCACACATCTGCATTTCGAACAATGCTGCATTATGACAAAATCTAAAGTTAGTGTTCGGAATTCAACAGTCTTATCTAAGCATGCACAGTATAGTCTTACTATAAAAATCAATACAAAAATTACCTGTGACAAGCAGAGGACACAACATTTTTAATGTGTGGGTAATGAAAACGAGAGAGGCCATTTCATAAAATGATGCCTGCCATATTTTTCATAACACTTCTGTGTCGTTTTAAGATATGAGTCAGTCAGTGAGACTCTGTGCTGTGGGGATACGGTGCTTGCAGATCATTGTCGGCAGACGGCCATGTGGTCTCAGGGTGAGATTAATGACAGGCAGGCTTTATGTGATGGGAGACTGATGAAGGCTATTACACCAGGGGCAATGAATGGTGGCCACTGTGTTTGGGCTTTCAGATAGAGGGGAAACAGGACTGATTTTCCGACCAAGTACAGACAGCAGTGCCAGGTGTACAGCAGTGCCAGGTGTTTTACGTATGTGGATTAGCAGAATGAGGCACAAAAAAGGTACGAAATATTGTCAGAAATACATAGAAAATGAAACTGCATTTGCATCGCATTTGACTTCCATATTGTGAAGTTGAAAGTAATATTTAGATTTTTCAAAGTTTTTACTCAATTACTTATTGTTTAATATTATTGGTAATGTCAACAGAAAAGGAAGGTCGTTTCAGAAGCGAAGACTATAAAATTATGAAAACTGTTCTTTCTTTAGAATAATGTGCAATGATGAATCAATAAGATGCAGGGACATTTATAAAAAAACAAACAAAAAAAAAATCATAAGGTCAATTTAGATTTCATGTTGTTTTACTGTAAAGGTACTGTCTGTATTCTATTTTAGTTCACGTTAATCATGTGTGGTTTAAATATTTAGTCCATGCAGTTTATTTTAAATGACCAATGTAGTTAATGATATTATTTTATCTGAACTAAAGTGTCTAAGTAGGATTTACACTTATTATGTTAGTAAATGAAGGCCAATATAGTAGGTTGCTAACCATGGTGCCATACTTTTTTTTACAAAGAATGTCTTTTGATATGGTTGCTAACCTGGATGTTACCTATGTATTTCCTTTGAATGCTTAAAAAAAAAAAAAAAAAATCCACTGCAAAAGCATTTGCTTTCCTGCACCCTATTCTAGTCTCCTGTGTGAGCAGCGACCCTCGTTTGAATTGAAATACAGTCGTATAGGGCGCCACTTGTCACTGCTTTCAGGGTGGATGCACTAACATTCTATTTGTGTTAGTCCTCAGAGGATCTGTGTGAAGGCCCCCTGCCCACCTCTATAGCTAACTAGTCATGTGGATGAATGGCCTGCAGAAGTATGAAGAGAAACTGTCATTTTTGGCCTATCACTCAAGAACACGAGAGACAGACAGGCCGATAAATGCAGCCGTTTGCATTGTCCCAAACAACAGTATCCACATCAAAGACTGGGGGCTTCACTGTACACAATGTCAGGGAAGAAAAACATCACACCAACTGGGAATATCAGACAATAAATATCAATATGTAAAAAAAAAATATTCTTACAAGTTCAAGGAGAAAATAAAAACAATGTAAGAATTTTATATTTTTCATTAAGTTTGCTAAAAGAAGACTTGATTAAACAATACTTTACAGAATTGAAGACACTAAAAATCAAATGGGGTCCATAGAGTGGGGTCCAAATTCTGACCACATTGAAAAATCTAATTTACTGTAGCTATAAATAAATAAATTATAATTTTCAGGATTTAAAAAAAATAAATAAAAATAATAATCAAATAAGCAGATTTGTGACACTGACCATGTTAACTCCTTTATACTAAAGATTTCTTTGTTTTCATTGAAGCACACAAGGTGGATGGATGGGTAATTGAATGGATGGGTGGATGGATGGATGGATGATGGATGAATTTCACTCAAATTGTTATGCTAATTAAATTAGAAAAATGGGGGACCCCACTGTATGTCAGATGGACAGCCATTTTGGTAGAAATTTCCATGAAAAACCTTGAAGGACATATTGCTTAGTGCTGAGGGTCCATTGTTACTGAATTGTGCACTGAATGCCACAATAAAACCGCACAAAGTTGAAAGCAAGCTAGTCCTAAAAGGATAAAACTGTGGAAGAAAGGAGAGGCTGAGGATAAAGCATAAACCAGAGATGTTGAATATGCCTTGGAGCAAGGTCAAGTTACTGAAAATGCACTTAGTCTCTTAAACAAGGCACATACCAAATGCATTCATCATTCTGAAGAGTTTAGGGAAAGATGAAGTTTCATAGAGCAACACTCTCATATTGTTCAAGGTAGAGAAGTTTATCCCAAAAACTGAAGCTGAATGAGTCCAAAATTAATATATATAGAAACAAAATTAAATAAATTAAGACATTTTTCTCACACCAAGGCTAGGTTTAAAAAGAAAAGTAGGTTTTAAGAAAATTCACCTGCAAAAGCATTTTATTTTTTTTATTATTATTATTATTTATTTAGAAATAGCCGATAGCACTTTCACACACTTGCAAACCTTTTTATACACAGAGATATCAGCATGTGTAGCAGGTCACTGCCACCAGAGGAGAGTTGGCAAGGCCTCATTTAAAGATAAAAATAAGAAATTCTCCCTCTGGATACATCAAGCAGCTGGACTTAAAACAAAGGATTCTGCTCTTGGAACCTGAGGGGGTTTAGCCAGCACTCCCTACAAACTCTGCTGCATGCAGTATAAGAGACCTGCATGGAATGCAAATCTACAAAATTTCCCCTAAAATGGATAAACAGGATGATGCTTTCTTTATCGGTATCCTTGTTTTAGACACCTATTTATAGATCCCATAGAAATTAAACCCGAACCCAAACCGTACCCGACATCGCGTGACCCGACCCAAACGGTACCGTCAGATGTCAAGCCTGCACCCAACCTGATACCGAAATCGCTCATTCTTTATTGTTGCAATAGGTTATTTTATGTAAGCATCGTAGGCAACATTCGTAACATTATTGTAACATTAAACATACACAAGGCACAGCAGCCCATTAGCACACCAGAGCAGAAGGGAAAAAAACATTGGCTTACCGTTTATCAAGTGCCAAAACTTTCCTTGGTGCAGAGGAATCTGCAATCACGTTTAACAATGTAACAGTCACATGAAGTCCTTTTCTGAACTTCTTCAGAACATAGAATCTTTGTGACACCTGCACTAAAACAAGCTAGGGCAGCGCAGCGAATGAAACAGAACACAGGTGTCTCGACATGCGCTTTTTGAAACTTGAAGTCCTTTTTATCTTGACACGGTGTCTAAAAAATGTGGCGGCCATGAATGAGATGCTGAAGAAACACCAAGAAGCAGTGCAATGGTCAAAGACGTCAGTCCAGCATGTGTTTACAATGTAAACATGCGCTCACTCACAGACAGGTGTGTATGAACGAGTTAAGGGCTGTTCACACCAAACGTGTTTTTCCATTTTTACAAAAACACGTTCAGTGTGAGCGGCCCCTAACTTGTCCGTTCATGTGTGTCTGTGAGTGAGAGCATGTATGTGAAGCAAGTTAGGTAGGCCTGTTTATTTTTTCATTGATTACAAACCAGAACCCGACCCAAACACAAAGTCATACTTGAAAAACTGACCGAACCCGGCCCGAAACCCAGCGTTTCCTCAGGTCCCGTCAGGCCCCAGTCGGTTTGTTGACCGGAAATAGTCAGATGGGAGGTTCAATAAGTGGAACTTTTGTCTTCCAAGAGGTTCTATAGAATGACAATTCTGTAATAATTTACTCATTTACAGTCTCAATTCCCATTTATTTCATTACATCTTTTTTTCTCAGGCAATGAAAGTGAATGGGGACTGAGGCTGTCAGTCCCTAACATTCTGTCTAACATCTCCTTTTGTGTTCCTGTGACTTAGGGAAGACATG
The DNA here is from genome assembly GCF_019703515.2 of Myxocyprinus asiaticus. Taxonomy (NCBI): domain Eukaryota; kingdom Metazoa; phylum Chordata; class Actinopteri; order Cypriniformes; family Catostomidae; genus Myxocyprinus; species Myxocyprinus asiaticus. Next base: position 24,023,424 of record NC_059386.1, read on the forward strand.
CAGCTGAGAGAAAACCAACAGAATTTTCATTTTTGGGTGAACTAACATTAACTATCACTATCACTAACACACAACATGGTTATAGACTCTGATACATTATAAATGATTTTAATATAAGTCCTGGTGTGGCATTCTGGCTCCGGTTCAATTTACTTTGTTCGTTATTGTCTTTCAGTTCAGTGCACACAGACAAGAAGCAGCAGGGCTGATGGGTTATTTCTTGTCAAGCATGTAAAAAACTAGATGCCCATAGATTTTCGATGCAGATGAAGGCATTACTGCTCTTTTTGCCACCTTTATTATACAATTATGGAGAGATGATAGGAAATGATGGGGAGAACAAAGATTGGGAAATGTCACAATGTAGATTTGAACTCATGTTGCCCATATGAATGCAACGGCTCCAATATTTGTGGAATTTTAGTTGGAGTTTATATCTATGAAGTGTACACACTGTAAAATGACATATTAGCTAAAATGTCTATTTGTCTTAAGAGTGTAGATTGACAAGAACCTAATAAACTAAACAAATACCCAAGGCACCTCAATTTTAAGGTGAAAATATTTCTTCTTGAGTGCACTTAACAGATGGATGGATGGATGGATGGATGGTGTAGAGCCGAGGAGGGCGGGGCCGGGCTGGAATGACACACGCCCGGTCCCCAATCAGCCTGATGGGGCGCACGAGGGATAAAGGCAGCCGGGGACGACAGTTCGAGAGAGAGAGAATTACAGGCAGCTGTACTGTGTGTGTGTTTACGGTTGTGTGTTTAAGTTGTTTATTAAATTATTATTTAATGAAGCCGGTTCTCGCCTCCTCCTTTCCACTGAACCCCCTTACAGATGGATAGATAGATGACAGACAGACAGACAGACAGATAGAAAAAATAGATAGATAGATAGATAGATAGATAGATAGATTATTAACGGCACTTTATTTTATCAATATATTTATGAGGCATCTCTATATCAGAATTAGCCATCATTTAAAATGGAAGGCTTTGCATGCTTTCCAATTCACTCAGTTGGTCTTCTGTTTAACAGACTGGCGTAATAGCGTTGGGAGAACACAAGAGGATGATATAACATTTACTAAAGTCGGTCGTGGGTAGGCACAGGTATCACACACACACACACACACAGGATGAGCTGATGCGGCGTAGCAAATGGTAGTCTAAAGTTACGAAGGTTTTTGTACTTCTTCAAGAATGAACAAAGTGACACTGATGAGTTTGCAGGTTAGTGTATGAATCTGGTGTTACAGCGGTCAAACCACAAAAAGACAAACTTGTAACTGAAAATACATTGTGTAGGCTATATGAAAGATACATATATAAAGTATATCATCCAGCAATGGCTAGAGTAAATAATCTTTGTCTTTGATAATGATTTGGGTTAAATTTAATGAAAACCTATGTGAGTTGCGCTCTGTGTCCTGCAGAATTTTGATGCTGAGTGTTGGATGTGTGTGTACGTACCTTCTTAGAAAATAATTGTTTCGAATTTTAGAACGCACCATGTCGTCTGCAAGACGCATTTGGTGTGTGATTCCCTTTGATTTACACTGCCGCTCATACTTTACCAAGATTGTATTAAGAAATATGTTTGAAAAGACAAAGAACTATTTTGCTACGAGCAGCCCTATTAATATCTAAAAAAATCCCAATGTATATGGATAAACATCGAGTAAATCTTCAGATTTTCGATGTGTAAAAAATGCATCGATCCCAAGCCTGATGATAGATAGATAGACTGATACATAGATACATACAGGTGCATCTCAATAAATTAGAATGTCGTGGAAAAGTTCATTTATTTCAGTAATTCAACTCAAATTGTGAAACTCGTGTATTAAATAAATTCAGTGCACACAGACTGAAGTAGTTTAAGTCTTTGGTTCTTTTAATTGTGATGATTTTGGCTCACATTTAACAAAAACCCACCAATTCACTATCTCAAAAAATTAGAATACATCATAAGACCAATAAAAAAAAACATTTTTAGTGAATTGTTGGCCTTCTGGAAAGTATGTTCATTTACTGTATATGTACTCAATACTTGGTAGGGGCTCCTTTTGCTTTAATTACTGCCTCAATTCGGCGTGGCATGGAGGTGATCAGTTTGTGGCACTGCTGAGGTGGTATGGAAGCCCAGGTTTCTTTGAAAGTGGCCTTCAGCTCATCTGCATTTTTTGGTCTCTTGTTTCTCATTTTCCTCTTGACAATACCCCATAGATTCTCTATGGGGTTCAGGTCTGATGAGTTTGCTGGCCAGTCAAGCACACCAACACCAAGGAATTTAACCAACTTTTGGTGCTTTTGGCAGTGTGGGCAGGTGCCAAATCCTGCTGGAAAATGAAATCAGCATCTTTAAAAAGCTGGTCAGCGGAAGGAGGCATGAAGTGCTCCAAAATTTCTTGGTAAACAGGTGCAGTGACTTTGGTTTTCAAAAAACACAATGGACCAACACCAGCAGATGACATTGCACCACAAATCATCACAGACTGTGGAAACTTAACACTGTACTTCAAGCAACTTGGGCTATGAGCTTCTCCACCCTTCCTCCAGACTCTAGGACCTTGGTTTCCAAATGAAATACAAAACTTGCTCTCATCTGAAAAGAGGACTTTGGAACACTGGGCAACAGTCCAGTTCTTCTTCTCCTTAGCCCAGGTAAGACGCCTCTGACATTGTCTGTGGTTCAGGAGTGGCTTAACAAGAGGAATACGACAACTGTAGCCAAATTCCTTGACACGTCTGTTTGTGGTGGCTCTTGATGCCTTGACCCCAGCCTCAGTCCATTCCTTGTGAAGTTCACCCAAATTCTTGAATCAATTTTGCTTGACAATCCTCATAAGGCTGCGGTTCTCTCGGTTGGTTGTGCATCTTTTTCTTCCACACTTTTTCCTTCCACTCAACTTTCTGTTAACATGCTTGGATACAGCACTCTGTGAACAGCCAGCTTCTTTGGCAATGAATGTTTGTGGCTTACCCTCCTTGTGAAGGGTGTCAATGATTGTCTTCTGGACAACTGTCAGATCAGTAGTCTTCCCCATGATTGTGTAGCCTAGTGAACCAAACTGACTGACCATTTTGAAGGCTCAGGAAACCTTTGCAGGTGTTTTGAGTTGATTAGCTGATTGGCATGTCACCATATTCTAATTTTTTGAGATAGTGAATTGGTGGGTTTTTGTTAAATGTGAGCCAAAATCATCACAATTAAAAGAACCAAAGACTTAAACTACTTCAGTCTGTGTGCATTGAATTTATTTAATACATGAGTTTCACAATTTGAGTTGAATTACTGAAATAAATGAACTTTACCACGACATTCTAATTTATTGAGATGCACCTGTACATACATACATACATACATAGAGCGACAGACCGACAGAGCGACAGACTGATAACAGAAAGATAGATAGACAGACAGACAGACCGATGATAGATAGATAGATAGAACGACAGACAGATTGTGTTTGGACATTTCAAGACTTGGATAGGGTTTTCCTCTTTCCTTGTATTGTGATATTTTCTGTCATTGTGTATTTCAGAAATTTGCATCCTTTCCCAACCATTTCTCTCGGGTGCTGTGCATTTCTCTGCCTCCAATTGACAGCTGAAAATGTCTTCCAGATACGCATGACTGGGGCAGAATGACTGCCGGCATCGCCAATGAATAGAAACAAGTCCCCACATCGTGAGAGTGAGAATGTAGATAACTGATAAAGCCAAGATACACCTACTGCCTATCATCAGCCTGATTCAATTCTGCTTTATCTGCCAACAATGATACGATTCTGATACCTGATAACTCCACAGGAGCAGAACTCTGGGCTTAAAAATTTGGAAAAGGTTAGAAAGTAAATTATTACGTCAATCAAAAGGAAGAGCTTGTGCTGCTAATGGAATCTGTACAGGTGGTCCAAAAAATTTCAAAGCTTGGTAGAGTGTGGTGTGTCTGGTGGGGACTGAATGTAGGCTTCATCTTAATGATTAATCAACTCTGATTCACCAATCAGCCAATGTAACAAAGACATTTTGTGCAGAGATATACTGTAGGCTGAAAAAAAAAAAAAAAAAAAACTGACTTTGCACAGTACAAAGACAATATTGCGAAGAATTTCACAGAATATCAGCCAGTGGTTCTCAACCTTTTTTGATGAACGCCCTCACTCCCTCATTCCCCTAATGTAGCCTATGACAAATTTAATAGAGCTAAAACAGTGATATGATAATATTTATTATCAATCAATTTCTGCCTAAAGTATAGTTAGTGTTACTATAGTAAATTCAAGCGTGGTGATGTAGAATTCTGTGCCGAATTCAAATGGTTTCCGCTTCTCGAGTCTTGCCTCTCACTGATTCTCACAAAGCTGTGAGTTTAAAAGCTCGAGCTTTATGAGATTTGCCCTCACGCTGCTCTGTCCATTGAGCCGTATCCACCTACAGAGCCATACATAATTTTTGGTCCTAAAAGAAAACTAAACAAACAAACAAACAAACAAAAAACACATTATTTATATACGTATATGTGGATCATTTTTCCAAATGAGGACTTTCCAAAATGTCCCAAAAGGGAAATTTTGTCAGATTTAGCTCACTTCTGGGATATCTGGGATAAATTTGTTCCAAAACTAGAGTTAAGTATGTACTGTACAGTACACACACACACACACACACACACACACAATGTGCTGGGTGCCATGATAAATGGCAACCAGCATGTTAGCTGTCCGGGCCTCCACCAGGGGTAAGACAAAGTTAATCACTCACAAATCAACAAAACAGTATGAAATATTTTGTAAAACCACAGGAATGCAGCTTCTGCATTAGACGGAAGACTGACTCCTGTTCGGTGAGAACAAACTCTATCCTTCACTCCTCTCTTTCAGTAAAAATCGATTTTTCAACCGCATTGTGAGAAGGCTTACAGAAAGAAGTGTTTACGATTCTTACTAAAGCATTAAAGCCAAGTCAAAAGCCTGACATTAAACATAAATGGGATGAAGGATGGAATGGATATAAACTGCAAATGGCTATGCTTCATTGTCAAATGCAATAACACATTCTAAACCTCAGTGTTTCATTCAAGTAGCTGTCAGGGAAGTATCTTGCCAGTTCACAGGGTCAAGGTACTGGGTACTGTACTGCATGTGTTCAAGAATGTCTGAAAACATTTGAGTGAAATTTCAAGAACATTTATAGTACGAAAGAAAGAAATAACAATACTAAGGGGACATTGTAAATACGTATTCAGAAACGTCCCAAGGAAAACAATAGCCCTTCCAACTCCCTGTGAGGTCTCAAACCAAGATGATTTACTGTAGCTCTCAAGACATCAAATTCTCTGTCAAGCAAATACATGGGTTGCAGTCCCCTAATAGTTAAGATTCTAAACCACCATAAAGTTTCAGCCCTGAGCAGGAGTAGGACAGCAACTGGGGAGTTACTTAGATCACAATCCTACTCTATTACCATTGTGCCCTTGAACAAGTCACTTAACCCTAGGTTGCTCCACGAGGAATGAGCCTGCAATTAATCCAGACTAAGTCAGTTAAATAAAAGTAAAAAAAAAAAAAAAAAGCAGGGTAAAAAGTCTGCCAGGTGGTATCTTACTAAATATGAGACTAAAATAAGTTATTGTAAATATCTTGCATTACATCGTATTTTGACGTGCGTCAGAAAGTCTAGTCCTCATTGCAGCTTAATCTGGCCAAGAACAGCCCACTAAGTGAAGAACAGATTGTGTGACTTACATCTAAAATGACCAACCACAGTTTATCTTGTTTTTACATGCCAATTAGGGGGAGGTTTTATAGGTGAAATAGATTATACAACATTAATAGGTTGGTGTGGAAAATTTTATTCAAATGGCATGGCAATTCAAATTCTCTGCAAACGGTTGTATAGACCATTTCAAGGACGTAAACAATAATATAGGAAATATGAACGCTTCTGTGCATGTCTGGCCTTGAAGCATTTCCGGTAGTGGCAGCCCAGACCTGTCAAAATAAATCCTTTTAGAGCCTAGCAAAAACAGAACAAACTAGATATGGAAATAAACAATAAGGTGTCATTACTGGATCCTTTAAATATGATTCTGAGACAACACATTTTCTTAAAGAACGTGAAACATTTTCCTGAAGTAAGTGCCTTATCCGGTAGTGTTGTTGACACTAAGCACTTCTACGTGAGAGAGGCGATGAAAGGGTATTGTACTTTAGATGCTCACAATTATTTACTCAGCGGGGAGATCTGGAATGTTGGATCGCTCCTCTTATAATCAATGAAGCCGTTGAATAAAGCTGTCTACGTGACCTGCGGACAAGATAAGGATTTCTTTTTTAATTATAAAAATACTTTTCTTGTCTCTTCTGGATAAAAGCATCTGCTAAATGACTAAATGTAAATGACTTGCGCAACATCATTAATTATAATGGGAGCGATGGCCACTTTTCAAGCTGTACTGTACCTCTCAAACTTACAATTAGTTGGCATAAATTGTGTTCACCTACCACAGATAAGATGTATGCTGCAGTTGTTAGTACTATACATATCCATCCAGCCGTCTCGCTTCACTGAAGCTGTTCATGTGTCCGTTTGTCTTGAGATCTAAACACATTAATTTCCATTACTTCCAGGCATCCAGGGAGCATTCAGCCACCAAACAACATTTTAATAATTACATTTAATGACAGTCGTGTTAACGTTAGTCACGTAAATTGTGTTAAAGTCACTATGAACAAAGCGCTTCCCGCTGTTGTTTTGATTGAGGGTACATTCCATTCAGAAGTGATCATCCCTATGCCCTATTCCCTTCAAAGACTTTACCATCCAGTGTGAATGCTTTGAAATGTCAAATGGTGTGGGGCTCAAAAATAAGGGTCATTCAGAACTCACTTTTAAAGTCATTTTTATTGGAAATTCAGTTTGAAACGATCTCACAGCATAAATATCATGATTTTATTCCAGCCTGGCCTCATGAAATTTATGTGAGCATTGCAAAACTGAAACTACATGCCTTATAAGATATTAGGCTGCACTTTTCAAATGAATTGTCCAGCAGGGGGTGACAAAAACTAGCAAAATTAGGTTGTAGTCAGACAAATTTTTGAAAGTAAATTTTAGATGGAAGTTTGAATAAAACATACCTCCCTAACCTAAAACTTTACCGTAAACTTAACCAATAGTGTCCAAAAAGAGAAATGAGAGTTTAACAAAACAGAGATATCCTTAACCAACACCTAACCTCAACCGATAGTGTTTTAAAAGCAGAAGCGGAATGAAAAGCACATTTCCTGAAGCAACCATGTCAATTTGTGTCACTTCTATGTCTCTGTCGTGTCACGTGTCATCTTGAGTTCTTGTGTGATTTTGAACCACAGTCCTCCAAGTCCAAAGTCCAACGCTCTATGAAGTGCGCTACTGCACAAGCTAATTGTAATGGAATATGTGTATATATGTAGGTGGGTGTGTAATACAAGTGTTAAAATGTATATTTTTCCAAAAGTTGTGTTAGAGTAAAAGTGTCTCGATATCATAACATAGCAGATTCTGAGTAATAGAGAGAAAAATAAGTGTTTATAAAGCCATAATCAGCCACTGAAGTCATGATTTGAGTGAAAGTGGAGAAAACACAAGTGTTCATTTCACCTGGAAAATGCAAGGACTTGTACCTGGAGACATGCATAACAAGTTTTGCAAGAACATATATAGAGTCACGTTTCACTATGAGACCAGGTTGTTGTTTTCCTTTCAAAGTGCCCTTCGGAGGGTGCTTTATCCCGTTTTGAACACAGTCTGAGTGTGTGTCTAGCAGGAAATGTTCAAGGAACAAAAAGACATCACTTCTTGAAATGGTCTATACTAGAAAACACTGAAAAAAAGCATGTATTGACATGTGATCAAAATTTCTGTCCATCCAAAAGCATTATGTATTGAACACACACAAAGCAAACAGATCTCCTCATGAATATCTACTCTGCTTGTTACTAAGTGACTCAAATAAAATATTTTGCAAAGCTTTGAAGCTACATTCTTTGCAAACTTTGGCAAATCTAGTGATTTGTTCCGCAAAAGCACTCACCTTGTAAACACGGCTTTGTTTCCAGATGGACTGATTTGTGGAATGATGGGAAATTGTGTCAGCCAATCTGATTGATTGGAACTGGCCATTTCTGTCAGTACGGCTGTCCGTATGCCTTCCGTCTGATGTTATGCATTACATAACAAGTCCACTGATAGTATCCTGCCGTAAAGCTTGTGTATGTGAAAGTCTCCTTATGTTTTTTTTATTTTATTTTTTTATAGTACATTTATAGTGTCCAGAGCTTGACTTTGCATTACATTGGCTTCTTTGTTGATGACATTATTCAGATACCTAGATATAATCATGTCCAATTTGACTGCAGAACTCTACCTAATTACCACACCATTGTCTTCAAAGGAAATCCTGATGTGCACTAATCTAAAAATGTTCCTCAATCTTATATAAAACACCTTAGAGCTCATTTGTGTTTCTTTCAAAGGCCTTGGCACTTCATCAGAGTACTACAGACAGTGCTGAAAGCTAAAAGATTGTATTTGCACCTCTAAGGAAACGAGGGCACAGGAAAGGTTTGGCTGCCAGGCAGTGATATGTTATGCTCTGTGCATGCAGGATATCAAGAAACAGCCTAGTGGGAAAACAATTGCTGTTCCATCTATATTGCATTTTGTGATTCTTTTGTCCTCTTCTCTTATTATTGAAATGATAGATTCCATGAAATCTGTATTAAAAAGTTCACCAAAAAGGGGTTGGGCATTGTGTTCCGTTTTCCTTTAAAGCAGTGCAATCCTTTCATTTTCTCATAAACGATTGCATATTTGTACATTGAATAATCTACATTTCCACACGTCTATAGAAAAACTGCAGGATAGGACTCCATTAGACTCCAAAATGTCATTAGTGTGAATGGCATCTGAATTATAGACTACCACTTCATCAGCTCCATTTTGGCTATCATCTGAAAGAAAACAGGATGGACTTCAAATTGCCTTGACATCAAATTTATCCATTTGACTTTAATGGGTATCTTTCTCTCCATTTGGGTAATCTTCCTTTATTTTTTATTTTTTTTTCTTTCAAAAATACATTCCATATACTGTAGGATGTGCCTTGATGAATAGAAACTGTGGGAAAATAAAAATCTAAACTTAAAGTACACAGACATTACTACTGTATTTAAAAAAAATAAACACCCCAACAAGCAATATCTTTTGAGAGCTGGGCAGTTTCTGCACACATACAACTGTTGACATCTAGACAGATGGGCCAGCGGTTAGTATTTTTCTCTCTCTATCTTGCTTTTCCTTGCTCCTGGTCAATCAGAGATCCAGTCGAGCTTTAAGAGAGAATTAAGAGGAAGCCAAGTTTCAGGTAAAACTGACAGGGTTTGGAGGATCTCTGCAGTCTGCTTATGCCTGAATAACTGCACAGACTGGCCTCAGTTCACGCTGCTATCAGAACTTCAACCCAACCATTAAAATGTTCCTGACGTGAGTGTGCATATCATGAATATTTAATAACAAATATAGCCCGAGGGCTACTGAAATAAATTTGCACAGAAATGTATTAGCTATTATTTCTCTGATTTCCTGATAAACAAAAGCTCTATTTCATGATCAAAATGAGACAATGAGATTACACTTCAAAATGTACTTAACATGTAAGGGTAAATGTTAATGTTATCATAATAAATACTGTAATATAAGTGTATTTAAGTTGATTAAAAAAAAAAATTACTTCATACAAATACAGTACAATATTAAAAACTTCTTTCCAAGGAAGCTTCCAACAGGGCTAGATACAATGCAGACTTATTTCACAGTGAAATTGGAAACACTAGGTTGATTTTTTCTTTAGCTAAAATCGGCCTATGCTTACTGAAATTCAAAACACTGCCCCCAGTGGCCAAAGTGTGGCCTGCATATGGGCACGTGTGAGCTAAATTTTCCAGTGTACTGTCCATGGAGCGGTGCCAAAAGCGAGTTGTGAAACAAATTGTTTTTAGCATATTTTCAATCTGTACCCCAAAACCCAAACCTAAACCTAACCATGAGTGGAGTAAAAATGTAATGTTAGAGGGAAAAATGCAACCTTTGAATCACACTCGTCACTGATAATGCAAAAGCTATTAGTTCCTGGTTTTAACGCTACATGCTGTTGATGGCAGGCAACACGCTTCCGGTTGTGCCACAAGGCAGGGTACACTTGGAGTGGGGAAAAAAATAGATTCTGATACAAATTGATCTCCCTGATCAAATCAATCTTTAATTTAATTTTAAAAAAATACACACATTTTGCTTAATGCTAATACAACGATTGACAGATAAGTATAGAAAGCGTCCTGGTTACTTGCGTAACCTCTGTTCCCTGATGGAGGGAACGAGAGGTTGTGTCGATGTAGTGACACTAGGGGTCACTCTTGGGAGCCCGAGACACCTCTGGTCATTGATAAAAGGCCAATGAAAATTGGCAAGTGGTATTTGCATACCACTCCCCCGGACATACGGGTACAAAAGGAGCTGGTATGCAACCACTCATTCAGGTTTTGTGCTGAGGAGCCGAGACAAGGTCCCGGTGATTTCAGAGGGTAGTTCAGCGTTGTGGCAGGAGGGACACAAAGTTTTGTTCCCTCCATCAGGGAATGGAGGTTACGCAAGTAACCAGGACGTTCCTTATCTGTCACTCACTCAACGTTGTATCGATGTAGTGACACTAGGGGTCCCTATATGAAACGTCGCAACTGGCTGAACTGTGTTATGTGAACTGGCGGTGTGTGACGGGCAGACCACTGTGTGCCTCGTAGCCAGCGCACCAGGCCGACATGTAATCTCCCCCAACGCTGTTATGAGAGTCGAACGGCCCTTTGGGGACAAGTCGACTACCCAAAAGATAGAGACGGGCTAGCCCAGTCGTGGCCTCTTATCCCTTTTTTGGGGGGGATAAGGGGGGGGTTATTTAAGTGGAAATATGTCACATGGTCTTGCCGAGCTTTGTCGGAAGTATGCCATGTGGAGAATTCCCATGGTAGGTCCTACCCTACGGGGGAGGAGTTACTACAAGCATGGTGACTGGGGCAGAGGGGCCTCTGCCCAAGGAAGATGCAGTTTACCAACAGGGAAACGAATTAGCGGAAGATATACGTCGCATGGGGTTACCTACGGGGAACCACCACATGCGGAGCACCTACCCCAGTACAGGGCTTAGTTAGCACATGTACTGAGCCGGCAGCGAGTTTCTCTGCAAACTCGTCTGCCACAGGGCTCGGAGGAAATCAACCAGGGAACACAGTTTGTGAACACTACTGGGAGTCAACGGTGCACGTCTTCAGCTCAGGGGAGGTGAAAGGCGCTATGCGCAAGTGATACACCCGGCCGGCTGTCCCGGACTTACCTGCTTGTGCTTGCCACTAAACGGGACGAAACTGGTTCCACCCGGAGATTGTAGAACCTCGCAAAGATGTTGGGTGTTGCCCAGCCCGCTGCTCTGCAAATGTCTGTTTGAGAGGTGCCACTGGTTAAGGCCCAGGAGGCCACTACACCCCTGGTAGAATGGGCCCGTAGCCCTACCGGGGGCGGCACGTCCTGGGCGTGATATGCCATTGTTATGGCGTCAGTGAGCCAGTGGGCGATCCTCTGCTTGGAGACAGCGCTTCCTTTCCTCTGTCCACCAAAACAGACAAAGAGCTGCTCAGAGACTCTAAAGCTCTGCGTGTGATCCAAATAGATGCGTAAAGCGTGCACCGGACACAGCAATGTCAGGGCTGTGTCTGCCTCCTCCTGGGGAAGTGCTTGCAGGTTCATCACCTGGTCTTTAAAATGGGTCGTGGGAACCTTGGGCACATAGCCCGGTCGGGGTCTCAAGATCACGTGAGAGTAGCCTGGACCGAACTCCAGGCACATTTCGCTGACAGAGAACACTTGCAGGTCTCCTACCCTCTTGATGGAAGTGAGCGCAGTCAGGAGGGCAGTCTTCAAAGAGAGTGCCTTAAGCTCAGCTGACTGCAAGGGCTCAAAAGGGGCTCTCTGTAGACCCTGAAGAACTACAGAGAGGTCCCATGAGGGAACGAGGCGTGGTCTGAAGGTATTCAACCTCCTGGCGCCTCTCAGGAACCTAATGATCAAGTCGTGCTTCCCTAAGGACTTACCATCCACTGTGTCATGGTGTGCCACTATAGCGGCTACATACACCTTCAAGGTGGAGGAAGACAGCTGCCCTTCCAACCTCTCCTGCAGGAAGGAAAGCACCGATCCGACTGCGCATCTCTGGGGGTCTTCGCGTCAGAACACCACTTAGCGAACAGATGCCACTTAAATGCATACAGGTGCCTCGTAGGGGGGGCCCTAGCCTGAGTGATAGTGTCTACCACCGCAGGTCGTAGACCGCTTAAGTCTTCCGCGTCCCGTCCAGATGCCAGACATGGAGATTCCAGAGGTCTGGTCGCGGGTGCCAGATGGTGCTCTGTCCCTGAGAAAGAAGATCCTTCCTCAGGGGAATTTGCCGGGGGGGCTGTTGCGAGGAGCGTGAGGTCCGAGAACCACGTCTGGGTGGGCCAGTAGGGTGCTACCAGGATGACCTGCTCCTCGTCCTCCCTGACCTTGCACAGGGTCTGTGCAAGTAGGCTCACTGGGGGAAATGCATATTTGCGAAGTCCATGGGGCCAGCTGTGTGCCAGCGCGTCTATACCGAGAGATGCTTCGGTCAGGGCGTACCAGAGTGGGCAGTGGGAGGATTCTTGGGAGGCGAACAGGTCTACCTGTGCCTGCCCGAATGGACTCCAGATCAGCTGGACCACCTGAGGGTGGAGTCTCCACTCTCCCCTGAGGGTAACCTGCCGTGACAGCGCATTCGCTGCAGTGTTGAGGTCGCCCAGGACATGAGTGGCTTATAGCGACTTGAGGTGCTGCTGACTCCAGAGGAGGAGACGGCGGGCGAGTTGTGACATACAGCGCAGACCACCTTGACGGTTGACATATGCTACCGTTGCCGTGTTGTCTGTCCGAACTAACACGTGCTTGCCCTGGATCAACGGCTGGAACCTCCGCAGGGAGTGCAGAATTGCCAGCAACTCGAGGCAGTTGATGTGCCAACACAGCCGCGGGCCCGTCCATAAGCTGGTGGCTGCATGCCCATTGCATACAGCACCCCAGCCCATATTGGAGGAGTCTGTCATAACCACGATGTGCCTGGAGACTGCTCTAGGGGAACGCCTGCCCGTAGAAACGTGAGGTCGGTCCAAGGGCTGAAGAGGCGGTGACAGATCGGCATGATGGCCACGCGATGTGTCCCGCAGCGCCATGCCCATCTTGGGACTCGAGTCTGAAGCCAGTGCTGAAGCAGTCTCATATACATCAACCCGAGCTGAGTGGCCACCGCTGAGGATGCCATATGCCCCAGGAGCCTCTGAAAGAGTTTCAGTGGGACCGCTGTTTTCTGTCTGAATGCCATCAAACAGGTCAGCACCGACTGTGCATGCTCGTTCATGAGGCACGCCATCAACGAAACTGAGTCCAACTCCAAACCGAGAAAAGAGATGCTCTGAACCAGGAGGAGCTTGCTCTTTTCCCAGTTGACCCAAAGCCCTAGTCGGCTGAGGTGAGAGAGCACCAAGTCCCTCTGTGTACACACAATACATCCCGAGAGTGAGCTAGGATTAGCCAATCATCGAGATAGTTGAGGATGTGAATGCCCACTTCCCTTAGCGGGGCAAGGGCTGCCTCTGCGACCTTCGTGAAGACACAAGGGGACAAGGACAGACCGAAAGGGAGGACCTTGTACTGATACGCCCGACCCTCAAATGCAAACCGCAGGTAGGGTCTGTGTCGAGGTAGAATTGAGACGTGGATGTACGCGTCCTTCAGGTCTACTGTGGCAAACCAATCTTGATGCCGGATGCTCGCTAGAGTGCGTCTTTGCATCAGCATTTGAACGGGAGTCTGTGTAAAGCCCGGTTCAGCCCACCTTTTTTTGGTACAATGAAGTAGGGGCTGTAAAACCCCTTCTTCATCTCAGCCAAAGGGACAATCTCATCGGATGTACCGGTGGGTGGGGCCTCACGGCGGGGCAGAGCCTGAGGTGCCACACTGTGTCGTGACCGTGCTGAGTTCAGGGACATGGAAGTACTTACCTGGCTCCTTGTGACCACCCCCAGAACAGCCTGGGACGGGGGAGGAAGAGGCCTGTCCTTGTGACCCATGGAGATTGTCACATCGGGGGTGGATTTGTGCCACAGCTGGGTGCTCAGGGGCGGGGAGACCGCCGCTGGAGCGCCAAACCTGCCAAAATGGAGTGGTAGATGGTGGTCGTGATGACGGTCGTGCACACTGGGTATGTGACCCAGGGAACAAGGAAACTGCCCTTGCTGAACTCTTGGGCATGCGGCACAATTAAATTCAAAGGTAACAAAAGATTCTCTTCCCGGCCCTCCACCAGGGGATGGAGTTGTCTGCTTACCAGCTCCAGAGCAGCGGGTTTCGTCGTCCCTGGGCCGCCCGTCTCAGGGGCACTTCGAAGCCTTTCGAGGGTTCTTGGCGGCCACGAGACGGGTGGTGTCTGCTTCCTGGGGTGGGCTTCATGCTGGGGCCAGGCTGCAGGGGCGGGCTGCGGCAGAGCCGGTGCAGTCACCGCAGGAGGACGCCCTTGGCAATGAGCAGACGGGGTGCGGGATCTTGAGCCGCGCCGGGGCAGGATGTGCCGGATAAACTCTGTCTGCTGCTTCACCACTGAGAACTGCTGGGCAAAGTACTCGATGGTGTCGCCGGACTGGTTAACCTGGGAAATGGGGGCAGCAAGAAACCGTGCCTTGTCGGCCTCTCCCATCTCGACCAGGTTGAGCCAAAGGTGGCAATCCTGGACTACCAAGGTGGACATCACCCACCCGAGAGACCGCGCCGTGACCTTCGTCGCCCGGAGAGTGAGTTCAGTCGCTGAGCGCAGCTCCTGCATCAATCCCAGGGTGGAACTACCCTCGTGCAGTTCCTTTAGCGCCTTGGCTTGGTGGACTTGTGGGAGAGCCATGGCGTGCAGAGCGGAGGCTGCTTGTCCAGTGGCACCGTAGGCTTTGGCCGTTTGGGACGACGTAAACCTACAGGTCTTGGATGGGAGCTTTGTGCGCCTGCATCTGGTGGCGGTGCTCTGCGGGCATAGGTGCACCTATCAAAGACCAGAGGTGTCTCGGGCTCCCAAGAGTGACCCCTAGTGTCACTACATCGACACACCATCGAGTGAGTGACAGTTAGGAAACTATTATTGTGCAGAGTTCAAAACGAACAGGTTAATTCCTTACGTTTAGTCATTTAATGCACTGCTGCTACAGCCTTCAAAATGTCACTTGTTCACTGTCGGATGTTGTCTGCTGTGATCAATGTTCCTGTTATTATGCATAATCCACAGGTTTATTTGTGAGGTGTTGTGAAGATTATTTTAGGAATCGTTCAGCAGATTTTGTCTGACGCTGATTTAATAAATATTTTAGCAGTGAAAAGGCTCAAAAACTGTTGAATGCAGTGAACTACATGTTGCGCCCCATTCTGAATGTGCAGCAAGGATCACTCTATCATCAGCTCCGGTTACATTGAAGTGCATCATCTGTGTCCAGGATGTGCATAAGCGGACTGAAGCGTGTCATTCAGCGTCCGGGATGTGCATAAGCAGTTTTGTGCCGCTCTGTATTGGAGCTTTTCGTGTTTCTTACTTTTTTTACTTTAATAGTTTTGTGGGATAAGAGGTTATAGTTATTTAGCCTATTTATTTGTTGAATATCCATTAGTTACCCTGTTAAATGGCTGTGTTTAGCGTCCGATGAAACACATCTGATTGCATAACATGTACATATAATGCAGCCTAATTATATCAATACATATCGAATCATTGTAATATCGGATGGGGAGGTCTGTGGCAATTCCCTAGTAAACACACTGGAGCTGATGCAAACATTTTTGATAGGAGATGCCACTTGTCAGTGCGTCGGCATAATGTGGCTGTGATCTTTAAAACAGCATGCCGACTTCCCATGTGATGCCAATAGCAAAGTATAGAGCAATAATTCAAAGTAAAAAAAATTTTTTTTTAAAAAACTTGCTTGTCTTATCATCTCTTCATATTCTTCAGCCTCAGTTTAATGGCCACTTTCATATAGAGTACTTTCTAATTCACTCAAAATTGTAATGATTCAAAACATTTGCAATTCAATTAAATTACAAGAGGCACAAATAAATGTTCTGTCAGTAAGATGCAGCAGGCGTGGATCTCTGTCTTGCAGCCTGATCTCATGAAAACTATGTGACTGTGGTGACATTTTTGCTAAATAACAACATGTGTCTCTTTCATGTGTTGAGGCAGTTCCAAGGTGAAATGTCCACTATGTGGCGCTAAAATCAAGATACGTTTTCACCCAAACAAATTAGGCTTTTAAAGGTAACTTTTGTCTTTGTCTTTTGGGGCTTGGATGCAGAATCATTTTCAGTTTCAGATGCCATTGTAGAAATTTAGTATTCACAATCAGCCATGATTACTTTAATCAATGAGTGAAAATGTCAATTAACAGGACGGTTACTGAGATTAAGTGAGTAGTTTTCGACTGGTCATGTGATTCTAAAATGGCACCCCCCATGAATGGACTCTCTTAATGTAGAATAAAACAGCTTTAAAAATGTTACTGATATCACTGGATTCTTTATTTTAATGCGAGTGCTCATGTTTTCCTACAAATACAGTATATTGCAAAATTAAAATTTATGTCTTTAGGAGTAAAACTTTTTTAATGAGGAAAAAATTACTGAGTGCACCTTTAAAGTTAATGCTCTATTGTGTTTTAAATCAACAAAACCTACCTCCCTACACTAAACCTTAAACCTAAACCTAACTGTTAGTGTCATAAAAAGCAAATGTAACATGAAAAACAGTTAAAGGTGCCCTCAGTAATTTTTTCCTCATAAAACATTTTTTTTTTTTTTACTCCTAAAGACATGAATTGTAATTTTGCAAAATATTTAGGATATCATGTCCACTCACATTCAAATGAAGACTCCAGTCACCCAGCACGTGGGGGTTGCCATGCTAGAATCACATGACCAGCTGAATTCTACTAGCATAATCTCAGTAACCATCCTTTTATTTGACACTTTCACTCATTGATTAAAGTAATCATGTCTCACTGTGAATACTACATTTCTACATTGGCATCTGAAACTGAAAACATTGATTTTAAATTATGCTGCATCCAAGCCACTAGGTGTCAGTGTAAGTCCAAGATGATACAAACACAATAGTTACTGAGTCCACCTTGAAGGTTTTTAAGGTTAATGCTCTATTGAGTTTTAAATGAACAACACTGACCTCCTTACCCTAAACCTTAAACCTAAACCTAGCCGACAGTGTCAAAAGAAAATGTAAGATGAAAAGTGCAACTGCTGAAGCAACCACATCATTTTGTGGTGCTCCTATGACACTTTCAGCTCATGTGTTGTCTTGTGTGCTCTTAATTACTTGTACCCCAGTCATTTGTATTGTAATTGCAACACTCTATCAATTGAGCTACTGCACACTTGAACAAGCTTATAAATGTAATTCGTTATGAAACGCACACATTGAAATGTATGGCCTTGCAAGTCATTTGCTAAAATAAAAGTGTTTTGACGTCATAAGATAGCATTGTGTGTGGACCAAGGAGAAAAGTATGAATTTATCATTTTACTTGTGATTTGTGTGAAAGTGAAGAAACGTGATTGTTGTTGTAGTGTAGCGCCTCTATTGTTTATTTCGCCAGGAAACTGCCATGATACATAAAAATAATTTTTGCAAAAACTTAGGTATAGTGATGTGATTCTAGGAGACCAGGTTGCTATGGCTTGAGAGCCATGGCATTGGTTTATATGTAAAACATATGACGAAGTTGGCCTCAGCAAACTCATCCACTACACATAAAATCAAGAAACAGATAGGTGTTCTTCTGAGCAATGACTATTGCCGAAAGCAGACAATCCTATCTCAAAATCAACACCTCTCTGTTCTTACAATGAAACACCAGGAAACAGAAAACAAAATCCTGTGCTGTGTCTAATTTACACCAATTACCTTTGAAGTCCCATACTGCAAGTGAAGTGCAGCTGTTTATATATTGCACAATCGCACCAATGTTTCAGAAATGTAAGCACAGCATAGTTCTAGCGGGACGACTAGCAGCTGTACATCATCACACCATTAGCTAGGTAACTCCTAGCCAATCACATGTAGGCCATTGCTTTATAAGTCTGCTCACAATCTATCACTTTGCCGTTTCAGTGTGCTAACATGGCAACCTCCACCACCACACCACCACCAGTTGAATCCCGTCCTGCACGGGGGTAGGCTTCTCGCCCCTGCCTCCTATCTCCGGCAGGATATGACGGTTCCAAGTACAACTTCTTCGGACCACCAGACGGGGCTTACACCAAAGAGAGACATTACATTTCTGTTTTATATTCATCAAATAAATGTCATCTTAAATTTCACTCAAGTCTGCGAGTCTTCCTGATAGAGCTAACTTGAGCAGATCTAAGCTAGATGATTAAATATTTCTTTCCACTTCATACCAAGCAAACAAATACCATAATTTAGCCTAAGAAGAAACTTTAGGCACTATTTACCTAATTAAATAGTATATATGGCCACCAGCATACATTTATATCTTAAAATATTCTTCACAGTCACGAGGCAGGTAAAATTGTATAGCTACTCTCAGGACACTTGGGGCTTTTTATCATAGAACTTCAAACTAGGGATGTGTGAGAATAGTCGACTAAACAGTTCTGATGCTGCTAGTCGATACTGGAATTACTAGTTGGTTAATATTCCCCCCATTAAACTGATCATCATTTTTACATATTTACGTCTGGCTTTATATTTTTACAGAGGCTGTGCTTAAATTACTATAATATTAAAGTTACTTAATTTAAATATAATTAATAATACAAATATTATTTTAAAAAGAGGACATCTGGAGCAGATACAAAGTTTCATTTCACCACAGGCTGCACATGCTTCTTCCCTCTCTCACTCGCGGTTCGCGCAGGAAAATGTCCTCTCGCTAGACAAACAAACTTAGCAAAGTAGCTATGAAATCACTTCGGTGGTGGAGCAGGAATTAGATTTCCAAACATTTGAAATTCCCTATGATGTTTTCACATTTGAGTCTTCTTTACATCTGTGCATGCTTGTAATTTATTGTTCCTCTGTGCAGGCTTTTTCAAGCTCAGGATAGCCGCCTCAGGTGAGTCAAGTCCCGTCTTTCACACGACCATGTCGACGTGTTAATTTTGCTCATCAAAAAATGTATGCTTTTGAGTAAGCAGCATAGAAAATGACTGTTTATTTTCAACGAGGTGCCGACTGCTTAATGGGTTAAACTATCTTTTATTCTGTGTGCACGTCATGTTTAGAATACATTAGGTTTATTGTAGGCTACATCACAGGCCTATTTTTTCTATGCTATGGCTATTTTTTTAATTTTTAATTTTTATAACTGTTATTGGTTAACGTTCTTTACTGAACAGCTGTCATATTAGATCAATGGCTAATGCACGACTGCACGTCGTGAAATACGTGCAACTTTTCAGCGCATTTTTTTTCTCTCGTAGATTTGGCTTAGTCTACCTGTTAATTATTTTGAACAATGTCCTGACTGTTTTAATATGTTAAGTAACTTTTACGTGGTGAACTCCATTTAGAACAGGCTGGGTTGCTCTATTGGTCCTGCACTATTCATTCAATTGTTTTCGATAAATATGCCTGTTAAATATTCGCTAATGTTGATTAAGTGAATGCGTGTCATGTTCTATATTTAATGTACAATGATCATAATGCAAGGTGAGCACGTCACAGATAAATACCCCTTTTCAGTGGAATTTACCTTCGGATTTGGAATAGATTAAGTATTTTAAATGGGTTGCATAAACACATTTTTTTTGACTGTTTTCTGAAGGTTGGTTTCTTTTTTGACTAGTCGACTTCAAAATTTCAGTTTAAATGTCAGTGAAATTAGTCATTCAGCACATCCCTACTTCAAACATTCCCAAAACATGAAAAGATGAAGAAAAAAGGCACCCTTCACATTCACAGTACCATAATCTATTAATTCAGGAATTGCTTTATCATTGTTGTTAGGGGAGAACGAACCCGCTCCTTGTAACATTGTGCATTATATAAAACACACAGTGAGGCAAAAAAATAGAACTAGGGAAAGTCAGCAAACTTTGACTAAAGACTGTGACTAATTATGCAGGCTATTAAATCAAAACTAAAGAAAACTGGTTTAAGGCTTTTTACTTTCAGGGGGTTGCATCAGAAATACCAGACAGTATGTTTAAGAGATAATCAAAGTTTAAGAGTGTGAATGTTTATAATAAAGCTCTCTGACAGTCCCACGATACATTACTGAGAGTCAATTCTAATGAGACATCCAATCAGGGTTGGGAGGGTTACTTTTGAAATGTATTCCACAACAGATTACAGAATACATGCTGTAAAATGTAATTTGTAACGTATTTCGTTAGATTACTCAAGGTCAGTAATGTATTCTAAATACTGTGGATTACTTCTTCAGCACTGGTAGATTTTTTTCACTTGTTCTGACTATAAAAACTCTGTGTGTTTTGTAAGACAAAACACACGTTAAAAATACATTCTCTGAAAAACCTAAATATCTTATGCAGTGTTGTTTCTAAAACAAGATAAATCAAATTAATCTTGTTTTAAGGATTTTTAGATATTTTTACAGGAAAACAATATAAAAATTCTTATAAAGAATATGATTTTTGCCCTAATATCAAAGGTCTAACTAGAAAAAAATAAATTATGATCCAACGTGAATTTTCTTGATGATAAAATATGATCGTGCCTGGTAACGTGCATGTAAAATGGCTAGAAATAGAATTTTAGCTTAGTGTAAAGCTGACAATTTACACAAGGTTTATTTCTATTTCTTCTGCTCCAAACTTACTTCAAACTTACTTCTCTGTCTGCTCGTATGAATGTAACACATCATAAGAAAGTGTTTCACCGCTGTTCAAATGCACTTTGGATCGTATCATTTATATGTATAAATGTTTTCCATCTGAAATGACTAAATATTAAATGAAACAAATGACAATAAAATGCAAAGTAAACTCTTCAGTATCAAAATACTTTTTGAATGTAACTGTATTCTAATTACCAATTATTTAAATTGAAACTGTAGTGGAATACAGTTACTTATATTTTGTATTTTAAATACATATTCCCATTACATGTATTCCGTTACTCCCCAAACCTGCATCCAATGAAAAATTAATAATGTACAGTAATATATATATTATATATATATATATGTATTATGTGGTTACATTTATATGTTTGCATTCAATACAGCAGTGTTAAAAGCTACTGTAAGTAGGAAACAAATCTTGCTTTGCACTTCACATTTATACTAATGGCTTGAACATATCAAGTGTAGTGATCCTAAATGATTATGAGGAAAATGACTTTCTATGTTGCAACTATGCACTTTAAAAATGATCTACATAAACTGAGACTTCAACTTATCTCACAAATTATAAAGCCATGAAGGCCTGCAAAGCATAAAATGTCAGAATATGTGTTGAAATAAAATATTCAGAACAGAACACTGCAGGTGTACAGAGACATCAAAACTGTCAAAATGTAATACATATATCTTTCACAAAGGAGAAAGGGGGAAAGGCCATGTTAGATTTTTTATTTTGTGTGTGTGTGTGTGTGTGTTTGTGAAGCAAGCCATATCTTGCCATATCTTATAAAATAACTGCAAAAGCATTCATATTTTATTTGCCCAGCAACAGCTGAGCATGGCTGGACTCTGAGTTCCAGGAAGGCAATTGAGCATATCACATATTATACCTGCAAGAATTTAATCTATATCAATCACAGATACATCAGCAGATGGAACCAACTACTGACCTCCCAGACACAAGTACTAAATCCCCAGGCCAGAAGGGTTAGTCAAATATAATCAGCTACCCAAAATCAAAACACAATTTAAGGGGACAAACTAATACAGTGTCAATCAAACACAATCAAAATGGTTATTTCCTTGGAGAACAGTGGTATGCTTTTAAAGAACTGTGTGGTGAAAAGAAAGACATTGTTTAACTTTTCCAGAAGCAGCCATCTGTGAATATATAACTTTACTGTCCCTGGATCCCTAGAGGATGAACTTTTTGTAGAACAAAATAAATTCAAGGCTGAATAGGAAAGATCCTCATGCACATACCAACAACTTTATACTGCAGTATCATTCACTGAAGTGTGCATTCATTAATTTAATAATGAATACTTTTCTGCTTCTTCCTTTCAATTAATTTTATTTGTATTAATGTTAAAAATGTGTGAAAATGAAAACATTTTCTGAAAAAAGCACAAAATGTACACTTCATTAGGTCTTTCGGTGAAATTGCTTATAAGCACTTTTATTTACAATAATTACCAAGAGAAGAGTTCATTGCAAATAATTAGAAGCATTACTAGTAAACGTGCACCCCTAAGATAATGGCCATTGCAGCATTACAAAGATGATATGGCCTGCCCTTTCTCCTGTGCTAATTCTATAAAATGGCTACCCCTAGGCAGACAAATGAGTGCAGTGCACTCTACGAAGAAATATACCATCGACTCCGAGATCTCCTGGTAATAGAGTCCATTTCAGAACTTTTGCTAAACTACACACTTTAATAGCAGAATGCATCATCACAATACTATAGATCATTCTTTATCTAACAGTTAGTGTTGACAAAGGTATGCCTTAGATAAAAACACCATTTTATGGCAAATTGGCCTCATCGGTTCATTAGTTAGTAGGTGTAATGCTTTGCTAATTGAGTTGTATAAGAGTGAAGCTTTACCACAATGTAAATAGACAACCAAAATATAGTTCAAGATAATGGAAGATAACTGTGTGAAACAAGAGTGTCATGTTTCTGCTAGAAACACTATGCTGAAATCCCCAGCACTGTAATGTTGATAAGGGAGATCACCATTGTGAGAAGCTTTCGACCATCTGTTACTCTGACAGTCGGGTCAGGGGGCGTACACTTAGGACTTTATCATCTGGCCTGCTTCAGAGAAGGACCCTCATTTCAATGATGTAGTGCTTTGTTTTCTGCTGTTTAATTTCCATCAGCATTGCTGGTACTTGCTTGCCCAATATAGTTCTGCATTCAGTATTTTACAGCAGTTAGATACTACGCTACTTTCTGGTAATTTAAGAATTAAAAGGGAAATACACTCACTGAGCACTTTATTAGGAATTCTATGGTCCTAATAAAGTTCCCGATG
The DNA here is from genome assembly GCF_019703515.2 of Myxocyprinus asiaticus. Taxonomy (NCBI): domain Eukaryota; kingdom Metazoa; phylum Chordata; class Actinopteri; order Cypriniformes; family Catostomidae; genus Myxocyprinus; species Myxocyprinus asiaticus. The sequence continues at coordinate 24,046,794 of NC_059386.1, forward strand.
TAGTCTTCTGCTGTTGTAGTTCATCCGCATCAAGGTGCGACATGTTGTGCATTCTGAGATGCTATTTTGCTCACTAGAATTGTACAGACTGTACAGACTGTTATCTGAGTTGGCCATTCTCCGTTTACCTCTCTCATCAACATGGCATTTCCGTCTGAAGAACTGCTGCTCACTGGAAGTTTTTTTTTTTTTTTTTTAACTCTAGAAACTTTTGTGCGTGAAAATCCCAGGGTATCAGCAGTTACAGAAATACTCAAACCAGCCCGTCTGGCACCAAAAAAAATCATGCCACAGTTGAAATCCCTGAGATCACATTTTATCCCCATTCTGATGGTTGTTTTGAACATTAATTGTAGATCCTGACCCGTATCTGCATGATTTTATGCACTGCTGCCACAAGATTGGCTGTTTAGATAATCACATGGAAAAGTAGGTGTACAGGTGTACCTAATAAAGTGCTCAGTGAGATTATATGAACTATGTTCACTATTTTTTTTCCTTAAAGGGATAGTTCACCCAAAAATGAAAATTCTATCATTATTTAGGCCTCCTCACTCGCATGTTGTTTCAAAACTGTATGTAGGCCTGTAGCGATTATTAAATAATTGTCTGATCGTGATTATTTGATCTAACTGCGATTGAGATAACCATGATTATTGTGCACTTAAAATTCAAATTTCACTATAGAAGTAAGGGAATTTGAAGCAAATAAAGAATTACATGAACTGCTAATTATTGTGTTCTTGGCCATTGCAGGTTCATACACGTATTGTTAATGACACAGTGGAGGAGACACCTGCTTACTCTATTTCTGTAGAAATGAACAAAGAAACAATTTTCAAATACACACATAATCTTAATGGTCTTCCTTCATGCAAAACAAGGACTCATGGGTTTAATCGGAGAGCCTTAAAATAACATGTTCAAATGAAGAATTTAGGACACAATTATTTTACAACTGGATAAAATAGTAAAATATAATATAATATAATATAATATAATATAATATAATATAATATAATAGCTATTCAGGTTGGCTAGGTTCCAAAAACAAAAGTGTTAATGTAAAATGGACAAAGTGAAAGTCGACCAAAACGAGAGACATTTCAAATATTTGGAAATAATTTTATATTTAAAATATTATTTCACCCATGTGCAATATTTTAAAAGTGTTTAATGACTTGAATGAAAATCATATATCCCTATTTTATTATATGATTCCGAGTTAAATATGAATAAATGACTTGAAGGTGTATGAAGCACACATACCCCTTAAGAAGTATGACCATTTCTATGACAATTAATTATCATAATCATGAAAGCTCTAAAACAGACAATTCATCTTCATAATCACAATTGTTTGTTTGACTATTAGTCAAATTGTATAATCGTGACAGTCCTACCTGTATGAATTTCTTTCTTTTGCTTCTGTAGAAGACAAAATTATTTGAAGACAAAATTGATTAGTCACAATTCACTTTCATTATATGTATTAAAAAAAAAATTAAAAAAAATGATGCAATGAAAGCTGTTGGTGACTGAGGCTGTCAGTCTCTAACATTCTGTCTAACAGTCCTTTTGAGTTTCAAAGAAGAAACAAAGTCATGCAGGTTGGGAACATCATCCCTCTACGTATTTTATTTTGTTTTGTTTTATTACAAAGTTGTCTTCTTTGACTTTTTAGGACATACAATTAAGTTTATGTTAGCTTAAGACCTCAGGGTATGATCAATTACTTCACTTATAATGGCTGGTGGCTGATATTGGATTCTCGAGTTGGGATGCTCTGACTGACAGCTCTTTTCACCCACTCATTCACTTGCATTGTATGGACCTACAGAGATGAAATATTCTTCTAAAAATCTTCATTTGTGCTCAGCAGAAGAAAGAAAGACATATACAAGTATTTCCTGAGCGACTGACTCAATTGGTTGCAAATAAATAAAAGCTAGACATACTATTAAACATTAATCAGAGTAAACAATTCCTCCCAATGCAAACACATTGATATTGGAATCCACACACAATGATGTCATAAAATACTCCATATTTTAGTTTAATTAATTTAACCTACAGGTATTTGTCCAGTTATAATAGTGAACTTCTAACATTTACTAGAGAAGGTTTGCAAGACAAGCAGCACTGCTTTTGGAATTTTCAAATCTATTCTCTATTTATTGGTAAAAAATAAAATAAAATAAACATGGCCAATAACTAAACCAGTTTCTACAGAACAAAATTCCTACAGTGGCACTACATACTTGTTGGTAGTTAGTTTTTGATTTGTGTCTTTTGCACCAGCTAAGGAATATCCTCATTTATTAATCACATAATTTACACTTACATGAAGCCAAACACATTAAGATCATGGACAGAAGTGTTGCTGGCAAATTATGCACCGAAATTTTAGTCACTATTCAAATAATTTGTCGATGTCTCAGTGTCAACAATCACCCATCAATTTGCAGTTTATGTATTATTTTTTTTTTTTTTAAACACAGTTTGACTGTATCAAAATGCTTCAACGTCTTACAGCTTCACACCACACTGACAAGCCAAGTGTTTTGTTAGTCCAAATCAAAAACGTGACAACTTTTCACATGCTGTAAGAGTGAAGGCTCTGCCACAATGTTGCATGTTTTCCTCCTAAAAAAAAAAAAAAAAAAAAAGGGGGGGGGGGGGAATGCTGTCTTAGAAATGTCTTGTTTTCTCAGGCAGAAACCATGGCTTTTGGCTTGGAAAAAGTCTGCCACCATTCCTTTGCTTTGGCTGAGCTGAAATGGCTTTTCTTTGGGGCATAGATAAATCACACCACACATCTCCAGGTGTGCACTGGCACACAACAGCAGTTGCCATTTGAATCAGTGCTGCAGAGAAGTTGGGGCACACACACTGCAGCGTGACAGTGTTTGTGACAGGTTGTCTCAACAGTTCTCCATTATGCAGAAGCTTCACTTGTGATCTAATGTAAAAAAATGTGAGGTGACTGTCAGAGATCAATACAAAAAATGTATCCAAATGTGACTTCTGACTTGTGACATCAACACAAGCATGAACTTACTTTACCAAATGCAATGTTGCTATGGAAATATATCCTCTCTCAGCATTCACATATGTTGAATGTACTAAGAGTCAAGGAGATGGTTTGGGTTTAATTAACTGAAAGCTAAATGCAACACAGCGTGAATGAAGCTTTGAGGCTTGTGGCCTTATAAAGCAGAATACATTTAATTCATAATGTACCTGCAGGATATGCACTATTCTGTAAAATCAAGAGTGGAAGGACCATACTGTGCCACATTGGCAACTGAGAAAATCATTTGAATGGCTAAATTAAGAGAGAAGTAGGAGAAAAGCAACACTCTGAGTTGACAGATGGTATGACACATTTAATTCTCAAGTGAAAAGACTTCGAGTGGAAAAAGACTGTGAAATGAGGTCCAGATATTCTCTTGTGTCTGTGTGAAATAAGTATAAAAAACAGAGGTCACTGATCTAAGATCAGAAAGTCAAAAGTCAAAACTTGCAGAATTAATTTCACTATCTTCATTCATGCTAATTTGTTTGATCTATCTATCTATCTATCTATCTATCTATCTATCTATCTATCTATCTATCTATCTATCTATCTATCCATCCATCCATCCATCCATGCATCCATCCATCTATTTAAATTAGCAAAAGTACAGTACTTAAAGGACTATTCAAGGTTCAATAAATTTAAAGGGATAGTTCACCCAAAAATGAAAATTCTCTCACCATTTACTCACCCTCATGTCATCCAGATGTGTGTGACTTTCTTCCTTCTGCTGAACACAAATGAAGATTTTAGAAGAGTATCTCAGCTCTGTAGGACCATAAAATGCGAGTGAATGGTGGCCAGAACTTTGAAGGTCCAAAAAGCATATAAAGGCAACATAAATATAATCCTTAAGACTCCAGGGGTTAAATTAATGTCTTCAGAAGTGATATGATATGTGTGGGTGAGAAAAAGATAAATATTTAAGTCTTGTTTTTTTTTTTTTTTGTTTTGTTTTTTTGCTTTAAATTCTCTTCCCTGCCTAGTAGGTGGCAACATGTACAAAAAATATTAATCACCAAAAACAAAAGAAGAAGAATGTGAAAGTGAAAATGGAGATTTATCGTCAAAAGGGACTTAAACATTGATCTGTTCCTCACCCACACCTTTCATATCACTTCTGAAGACATGGATTTAACCACTGGAGTCTTATGGATTACTTTTATGCTGCCTTGATGTGCTTTTTGGAACTTCAAAGTTCTGGCCAATATTCACTTGCATTGTAAGGACATACAGAGCTGATATAGTCTTCTAAATATCTTTGAGTTCAGCAGAAGAAAGAAAGTCATACACATCTGGGATGGCATGAGGGTGAGAAAAGGATGAGAGAATTTCTCTAATAACTTTGGCTCATTTCTCCTTTTCTTAAAAAAAAAAAATACATTAAAAATCAAGGTTACAGTGAGGCACTTACAATGGAAGTGAATGGGACCAATTTTTGGAGGGTTTAAAGGCAGAAATGTTAAGATTATAATTTAATAACAGCACTTACATTAATTCTTTTGATAAAAGGCGTGTATTATTTGAGCTGTAAAGTTGTTTATATAGTCGTTTTTATTGTCATTTTAGGGTTTTAGGGTTTAAAGCGTTACGTAGTCATGGCAACAAAGTTGAAAATGTGATATAATTTTACACCAAAAACAGTTAGTAAGCAATTTTATAGAACTAAAATCATGCCAACACGCATATTGTTGTCATGTGTTTATACTTAGATGTTTACGGACTGGTCTCTTTCATTTCTATGTGAAAGGGGTGCCTCACTGTAACCCAGTTTTTTGTTTTTTTTTAAAGAAAAGATGGTTAAGTCGAAATTAATTTTTGTGGCAATTAACATTATGCCACAAATGCCGTCGATTCAGCTTAACATGTAATGAAACCAGAATATCCCTTTAAATAGTACACATTATTTATGCACATTTTTTTTTTATTTTATTTTTTTTACGAAAAATATTAAAAAGACATTCTGCAAATGAATGTCTCCTTTTTTTTTTTTTTACATGCATCATACTCCTCTAAAAGGATCTATAAAGACCCAAGGCACTGTTGCCATTCCCAGTAGTGGTGTTGTGCAGCTTTGTTCCAGACAAAAATCACACATTCTTTTGGAAAATGGTTCTGGAGCCAAGTGTCAAAGGAGACAGCCATAGGCCACTGTCTAGTGCTGTACAAAACGTCCCCTACTGTGTATGGTACCATGCTCAAGGCAAAAGCAAAAACGGAGGAGGAACGTTTTGCTGTTTCCTTCGGCTGGAATAAAGACTTGTCTGTTTCCCCACAATGATCGAACTTCATAGAATAACCATCAGAGCTAAATTCAGAACCAATGATGCTACTGTAAGTGCATGTGGGCGTGCGTGCACCAAGGGTTGCGTGTGTGTTTGTGTGTGCATGAGAGAGTGAGAGGGGAAATAGAGAGAGAAATTGAGTCAAACTGAAATTTGATTTGTTGATAAACTACTTATTCATCTAAATAGGCCACCAAAGCTGATTACATAGACCAGACTGCATACTGATTGCATTACCAGACAGATCACATCTCACCATTATTTCCCATTACAACTCCAGGATAAAAAATTAGCTGTGCAAACAGCAGTCAGATCAATAACATTATTTCTATTTCAATAAAAATTTAAGACGAGCACTTAAACAACTGCGTATCTGCAACAAAAACATTTATATAAGCGTATGCATAAGTGGGGTGGAAATCACGCTCCTTAAGCACATAAACACATATACAGTTTTCAGAATATAAATAATTGACTTACTTCAAGACGGCACTGTCTCCCTGTCTGACAGTGATGTTGTCCTTTAAATAAGAGTCTCCGCTTCTCGCTGGCACTCCTGCGGGCACAAGGAACAGCAGTCTTAGAGCCACAACAACCAGGCATTTCCACGGCAGCACAAAATAACCAGTTATGCCCATTTTCTTCCGTCAGAAAACTCAGAAACTTCCAAAATGAACCGTCAGTAAAGAAGGACCGTGTAAAAAGAAGGACCGTAAATCTGAATCCCCCTCAGAACGCAGTGTTCACTTCGTATTCCTCCTTCAAATAGCTCCAAAAGTACTACTTTTACTCAGTAGGTATTACTGAAAGAAAATCAAACGAAAATCCCCTCAAATGCTCCTAAATATTCCTGGAAAGTTTTCGGCATTCAGACGAGGCGTTTTAGACGCGTTTTCAGAACCAATGAGGCGATGTAGTGATATATATAGTAAGTCTTCTGAGGCAGCACATATGATGTTCACGAGCTCAGAGAGATGCACGCGCTCATGAAGATGCTTCAGCCTCCTTCTGAGCTTCGTCTTTTCCAAATTCACTTTAATAGGATCAACAAACTGATCGCAAGTGCGAGAGAATGTTCCGCGCGTGAACAGCTCCAGTGGTGCTGAAACGGGTTTGTGTGGAAAGAAGTGCTCCCTGAAAAAGGAAGAACGCGCTCGGCGCGCGGTTGGTGGTGCTCTCGCTCTCGGATAGGTGAGAAAACTGACTGCCCATCAGTTCCTGCATCTTCCTAACTAGAGCTGAACTCAGGGTGAACGCATGCGGAGAAGACAGGCACAGCACACCACACAATAAGGTCAATACAGGGAATTGGAAAATATTTTTGATGTGCTTTTTACACTTAAGCTAACTGTGGACGACGTGGCTATTATTCTAATAATGATTATGAGCAGCATTAGGCTTACATAATGGGCCATTATCATGAAGAAATGTAGACCATGATTTCATCAACTCTTAGAGCTAACTTTTACAGCCTAGAATGGGTCAAAAATGCAACTCATCTTAAATGCAATAAAGTTAAATGTCAGATTTATATACATACCATATAGAAAATGGCTTGTTTTGTCAATGGCAATGCATTTCAATTATATAAAGTTTATTTAGTAAATTTAGATATTTTGACTCACACACAGTACATTATGTACACAAGGTGTATTAATACAAACTCCCTTTTAATATAAACAATTTCACATGATCAAAGACCTTAAATAGCCAAATTCTGGTATGTCAGATGACAAAAAACATTTCATGTGAAATATATATACACCGATCAGCCATAACATTAAAACCACCTGTCATTTTGCGGCATTAGGTAGGTGGTTTTAATGTTGTGGCTGACTGGTGTATATATATTTCACATTAAATGTTTTTTTTTTCATATATATATATATATATATATATATATATATATATATATATATATATACACACACATACACACCGATGAGCCAAAACATTATAACCACCTGCCTTAAATGCTGTTGGTCCTCCGTATGCCACCAAAACAGCACCGACTCTACAGGCATGGACTCTACAAGACCCCTGAAGGTAGCCTTCATTGCCCTCACGCATCGATGAGCCTTGTGTGTCCAACACCCTGTTGCCGGTTTGTGGTTTGTCCCTCCTCGGACCACTGTCGGTAGGTACTCACCACTGCTGACCGGGAGCACCCCATGGCTCATGAGTGTGTATATAAATGACGACGCATGTTGCAGTTAAACAGCATTTAATTTGATATTAAGTCATTAAGAGCCAAACATCCTAGTGTCTTTGTTCAAATTGACATATGTGTACAATATACTCATACTTAATCTCTAAACACGGGAATAGGTGGGCCAATAATATTACCATATACAGCATCAAACCAGTTATTGTGTGTTCTTGGATAGACAATCAGTGGCATTCATGTTAATATGTGATTTTGCAATCAGACTTGTGAAAAACACCATCCATTCAGCAACATTCAACCATTAAAATGGGAGTATTTTACCTTATTTGCATATTTCCATCACACTTTTCCATCCATGATTAGGATGTTACAATAATTTTATGCATCAAAGTATCCTCATATTTTATGTAATGTGTAATTTCTCAAATTGACTATTACAAATGATCAATCTTATGTTCATGCAGTCTTTGACTGCAAACTAACATAATATTTTAAAAGCAGCAAGGCAATATGTTAACATGAAAGGTATCTTACAGGGAATAAAATGACAGCAGAAAGGGTTTCACTGTTTATTGGCAGAGTTCTTTCCTCATTTGTCAGAGATTGTTACTTGAAAATGATGATGATGACAATAATAATGATGATGAACATGGCAAATTGAAGTATAGTGTGAGATAAGATTTAATTAAAACAAATATCTTCCTGTTATGCTACCTGGTCCTTGAGATTCTGATTTGATTCAACTGCTATTTAATTATAAACCCATATGACCTAAGCAAATCGCAGATCAGTTTAGCTAATTAGAAGTGTGAATCCACACCTCTGTGAAGGTGCTGAAAATGATACTCTTGATTTGGTAATAATTCAGGAAGAAAACAGAAGTCTACTGATCCTTAACACCCCAACTGATTGATTTACAAAGAAAAGGAAAAAAAATCCTTTGACTATTCGAACATCTCAGTTGTGCCAATTATATTTATTTTTCATGGAGGAAGCTCAGCTGAGTTGTATCCTATAGCTCTAGATGAATGCAGAAAATCTTGGTGGGTGGATAAAAGAATGTTTCATTTCAATGTTTGATTGTGAATAGGTGATGAAGAGGTCACATCTACACTCTTAGAAAAAAATGGTTATTTGGGGTTCTGTACTGAACTTTTTATTCTAAGTGTGCATGATATTAATGTATGTAAATTTTTGATGATATTATAACACCCTGTTATCTGTAGTCAGTGTGTTGCAATAGGTCAGCAAATAAATGGGTGCAGATTATACCCATGACCAGAGATAATCAAATAAACACTTGCTTTGACCTGCTCTATGAAAGCTCTTTCATAGACATGCACAGCGAGCATCTCTATACAAGTGAACACCACTAATATAAACAGACAAAAAAGATCACCATGAATGGATGAAAGCAGAAAGGCAGAGCCTTTAATATGTGAATTAACACATATGAAGCCACTGACTTCTTGCAGAGTCCTGAGGCTTTATCAGACACAACATAAAAACCACCTGCCTAGTATAGTGTAGGTCCCCCTCATGCTGCCAAAACAGCACCAACCCGCATCTCAGAATAGCATTCTGAGATGATATTCTTCTCACCACAATTGTACAGAGCGGTTACCATAGACTTTGTCAGTTTGAACCAGTCTGGCCATTCTCTGTTGACCTCTCTCATCAACAAGGGGTTTCCATCCACAGAACTGCTGCTCACTGGATATTTTTTTGTTTTTGACACCATTCTGAAAAAATTCTAGAGACTGTTGTGAGTGAAAATCCCGGAGATAACCAGATACAGAAGTACTCAAACCAGCCTGTCCGGCACCAACAATCATCCATGTGATTATCTAATCAGCCAATCATGTAGCAGCAGTGCAGTGCATAAAATCAAGCGGATAAGGGTCAGGTGCTTCAGTTAATGTTCACATCAACAATCAGAATGGTGAATTGTTTTTTTTTTTTATCTCAGTCATTTGGACTGTGGCATGATTGTTGGTGCCAGATGGGCTGGATTGAGTATTTCTGTAACTGCTGGTCTCCTGGGATTTTCACACACAACAGTCTCTAGAATTTAGTCCGAATGGTGCCAAAAACAAAAAAACATCAAGTGAGTGACAGTTCTGTGGATGGAAACGCCTTGTTGATGAGAGGTCAAATTGACAAAGTCTACGGTAACTCAGATAACCGCTCTGTACAATTTTGGTGAGAAGAATAGCATCTCAGAATGCTGTTCTGAGATGCAGGTTGGCATTGTTTTGACAGAACAAAGGGGACCTACACAATATTAGGCAGGTTGTTTTAATGTTGTGGCCGATCGGTGTATACAAGATAGGTCATGCGGGCTGCTGTTTGTGATATAACTGTAGTCACTTTTGATCAACTCCTGTCTTCCATTTTCTGTAGTCCTGTTCCCTGTAGAAGATGCAATTATCTAGAATGACCTATCCATCTCTGTATATGCAGCTATCCATCTGCCTATACAGTACATTATTTCAGTCCTTCTCTCCCTCCATATCAAAATGCCCACTGACCCAATACTATAATGTATAATAAGGTATATTTGTTTTTATAAAATGAATAGTTCTGACTTAATTATTAATACAAAACTATTCATTGGACCTTGGTGATGTTTTTTCGTATTGCTACAATCAAAAAATAATTTTAAGATTTACACATTTCGGGGGCCTGGGTAGCTCAGCAAGCAAATACACTGACTACCACCCCTGGAATCGTAAATTCGAATCCAGGGTGTGCTGAGTGACTCCTGCGAGGCTTCCAGAGCAACCAATTGGCCCGGTTGCTAGGGTAGATAGAGTCACGTGGGTTACCTTCCTCGTGGTCGCAATAAGGTGGTTCTCGCACTCAATGGGGCTCGAGGGGAGTTGTGTATGGATGCCATGGTGAAAAGCGCAAAATGGTAACGCGCTAAGCAAGACACGTGATAAGATTTGCGGAAGCAGAGGCAATTGAGATTTGTCCTCCACACTTTTTTTTTTAATTTTTTATATGTAACAAAACTGAATTGAGTAATCTTTAACAAAATTAAATTATATATATAGTTGAAAAATACTGTATGTAATATATTTTAATAGTTTAATGTAATTTGGAAAATAAATTAAAAAGACACAATTCAATTTAATGGAAATTTGTTATGAAATTGAAATGTGTAAATCATAAAAATAAGCTTAAAGTTTTTGAGTGTGTTGTTGCCATTTTTTTAAGCAATGCACCACTTGAGGCTGTGCATTATAGTGATTTTATCACAGTTAAGGAAGTTTTAAGCACTCCAATAAATCATAGGCACAGCCTCGAGTAGCTTTAATTTGTGGCTTATTTTCATAGTCTCTTAACTGCAAATGGATCAATAAAGATATAGTATATATAGTATACCACAGATCCCTCAAGCAGAACTCATAGTACTTGTTAAAGCCATTCAGTTGGTAGTATTGACTAAATATATTTGAACTGAACTATTTCCTACTACTGTATATTGGTGTGTAATGACAACTGTAGTCTGAATGCACTCTGGCATGTCATATCTTGGAATTTCTTATCAAATAGCTAGATACTTAATATATGTGCACTGCAAAAGTCCACATTTAACCTCAAGGTCAAAAGCAATTTGGGGCAGAAATCTAGGACATTAGCATACCATTTCCACAACTATATCTCAGGTAGCTGCAGTCTTTGCGATCTTACCAAAGTCGGTAACTGTGTAGCTGAGGGTGCCACTGTCTTCAAGGTAAATGCGTTTCACTTAAGCTTTTCAATCAAAATGTTACTACAGTTGAGCCATTCCTGCGAGAAAAATTAATTCAGCTGTATGCATTGGAGTGAGAGCTGAAATCGCTCAGTTTGAGGGAAGCATGTTGAAAATGTCAATTATCATTCCGAATGGTTATGCAGATTATTTTGAGGGAGACGACTGAGTTGTTAATATTGAAATATCTGACTCTCAATCTCTGGTTGGCATTTAGAGTCTCTCAAAACTATTCATGCACACTCACTTTCCTGCTATCACCTGATATTCAATGTCCCTGTTTGCACGGTTTCTAAAGTTTAACATTATCAATTTGTCAAATGTAAACCTGATAAAAATAGGAAAAGTTAGTTACTTTTGCACTTATCTTGTGTGTGCATGTGTGTGTGTGTGTGTGTGTGTGTGTGTGTGTGTATCACTGAAATCATGAAATTATTATTGTGCCTTAACTTTTGACTTGTCTCAGGATAAGCAGTTAATATGATTTTTAAACTATATGCCTAATAATTAATGCAAATAGTGATCTGAACAGCTGTTGCAGACAAATACAAACAAATTAGCATAGTTTTTAAATATTTGTATAGAAAATGTCTCTTTAACAATGCTAGCAGTTGTGTGCTCTATTATTTAACAACTCTAAGCAACAACAATGTTGCCATTGGTGCACCAACCAGTTAATAAAATGTTAAGAATGCTTTTATTATAGGTTATTTGTTGAGTAACAATAACCCAGAAGACTGACAAAGGTTAATTGGCCAAGTCAGAATTGATAAAAATCAAACCTGTAATTATACAATGGAAACAGTAGAATGTAATCTTCACATGGCCTTTTCTTTTGTGTTCAGCTTTTACACACACACACACACACACACACACACACACACACACACACACACACACACACACACACACACACATGTTGGTGCAGCTATCATTATGAGGACTCTCCATAGACATAATGATTTTTATACTGTACAAACTATAGATTATATCTCCAAACCCTACCCCTAACCCTAAACCTAACCCTCACAAAAAAACTTTCAGAATTTTTACATTTTCAATAAAACATTATTTAGTATGTTTTCTAAGCTATTTGAATTATGGGTACACTAGAAATGTCCTCATAAACCACATTTATAGCATAATACCCTTGTAATTACCAGTTTATAACCTAAAAAAAGTCCTCGTAAACCACTTAAACCTCCCCCCCCCCACACACACACACAAAAGAATTATCCCTCCAAAAAATTCAGGCTAAAGAATAATCTCCCATCTGAACTTTCTGGGCCAAAACAGTTGCAAATATTAATTTCATTAGTGTCACACAATCTCAGGCATGCAACCAAGACTGAATCTGAACTCCTTGATACCAAGTGTCTGTCACACTCCATAAGTCACTTTGGCTGCCACAAAAAAAGTGTAATATTTAGATCTTTATACAGTACTAAATAGAGCTGCAATAAACTTGCCAAATATAATTACATACATGGATAGGTCACTCTAAAATTTAGCAGAATTTCTAAGATACTATTTTCCATACAATGAAAGTGAATGATGACAACAACTGTTCCAGGTCCGCATTCAATTGCATTGTATTGTAAAAAAGAAGAAGAAGCTTGAACATTCTGCTAAATATCTCCAAGTCATATGGGCTTGGAAACAACATGAGGGTGAATAAAATGTCAGAATTTTATTTTTTGGTGAACTATCTTTGTAAATGTAGGATGAAACAACATTTATGAACTTGCTTTATCTGGACTGACATATTGAACCATATTTTATTGAGTGTGAAATTCATCATGATATGTTGAAACACTTCAATTCAAACATCTTTAGAATAATAATAATAATAAAAATAAAAAAAATAGCACTGATTGAAATAATTTCTTACAGGAAATAGATCATTTACAATGCTGTGATTTTTGTGACATTCATTATAGAAGCTACTTGACTGACTTCTCCACAGACCAGGCTGCAAGAAAGATCCTTTCTAAAACCTTATTCCTTCGACCTCAATGTCCCTACCTCAAGGTTTTTTTTTAAGGATGTGCAATACCACCATTATCTTCAGCCTAGAAAAATCTGTTTAAACAGAACAGAGTGTATTCCCAGAGGAGAGTTGCTAACCGTGTAGGGAACTGAGCAGTTCCTTCTCATGTGATAACTTTTGCTAAACTAACACTGAGTGTTGTGTCCTTGGGAATTAATTTCTCTTTATTTCATAGAAAGAGTGAGGGAGAAAACAGTGTATTATATGCCTTCTTTTGAAGGTTGCTCTTTCTCATTTCAAACTACAAAGCAGTATAAAATCACTGAATCACAGAAGTTACAAAATAGTTCGATGTATGTTCTTTGTTGTGCTTCATCTAGAATGTTTAATTTTTTTGAATGCATTTCATGGGTAAGTTTCATTTTCCTTTAGGCGAAAACCAGATAAAACAGATGCTGTGTTGTCATGTCTGGTTTTTAAACATCACAATCACTGAAAAATGAACTTTTTATGGAGCTCTTGTTTCTGCTTCAACAAATTCTCATCAATTCTTCAATGTGAGAAAGCAGATATTCTCCTTTTGAGAAATGTTGTTGACACCCACAAAACAGCATGTGCTAGAAAACAATGGATTCTTATTTGGCGTTTTGAAAATATTCCCCCATGCAGTTGCCTATACATCTCCAATTGAGACATGAAATTGTTTGCCGAAATAAATAAAGAAGACCTCTAATATTTCTGGCAACCTGTATCCTATGAATAATAACATAAAAGAAACAAAGAATCTTTCTCTGCTGGCACACCTGTCCCCATGTATTGTATTAATAATAAAAGACGGGGAGCTGTGTTTAACAGTACTTTTGTATTGAACAACAAATTAACTATCCATACAATCTTAAAAAAAAAAAAAACACACTAGACACAATATAGATTGTTAAAAACACATCCATTGGTTTATATTATGGAAGCATTCTGGTGGACTCTAAGGTAATTGGGGTGTTATAACTGTGTCATAAACCTGTCATAAACTATTTATAACAGTATGTTTAAAAGTTAACAGGTTTTAAAGGGACATCCTCTCCTGCAGAGCTACAGTGCATTAATGAACTCCGCTGAGCTGTGTTTGACAAAAGGTTAGTAAATTACAGGGCAGTTTAAAGACCTGCTGCCACTACTGCATCCATCCAGCAAGCAGACACATGCATTTCTATTGTTCAAAAATAGCAGCCTGCAATATCACTCACACAGTCTGCTGTAGTCAGTGAGGAATTAATTTGAGTCCTGACCCTGAAGCAACTGGACTGGATATGATGACAAATCTCATACAGGGAGTGGCTCATGGCCTGCACATTTATTATCTGTCACATTGTTGTGTCGGCATAGGAAGAATCTCCTTAGAAGCACCATTGGGGAATTTAGCCATTTTTACTCCGTTTACTAATCAGCAAGTATTGAGGAAACAGTGGCAAATGTCTCAAACACGTTCATAACCAACTAATTGAATTCCCACATACAGTAACTATTATAAAATATATTCACATTTAGTTGTATGGCCTTTATGCCAACTTGCCATTAAAATTTTATATCAGATAAGCCTGCTTCATGTTTGCTCAAATATGTTACTGTATGATCTTTTTCTGCCTTTATGTTTATTAAATAGTCGAGTCGTATATTGATCTTTTAGGTTTTACTATGGCATTTGTTCATTTTCAAGTCAAAAATGGAATGTCAACAATTAATTAATACAATTAGAATGATTATAAATAAAAATGTATGACACTATTTACTGTAAATAACCATTTCAATAGCACATTAAATGGTGTTCAGGAGAAAACACTGCAAAAAAAAATAAGTATTTTTGTCTAATTTTCTGGTAAAAATAACAAAACATCCTGAATCATCCTGTGTGCAACATCTTATACAATGTTCGTGAGAGCGCTATTTCTAAGCGCAATTTTCTTGCCAGTGCAAAGCACAAGTGGGCGTGAATGGGAGTGTTTGCACTATCTGTGGGTTTATGCGCGCAAACTGTGGGTTTATTGTATGTTAATGAAGTAGCGCAAATCGTAATATGCTAATTTCCTGAGCAATAGGCAGGGTTGGGAGGGTTAATTTAGAAATGTAGTCCACTACAGATTACAGAATACATGCTGTAAAATGTAATTTGTAACTTATTCTGTTAGATTACTCAAGGTCAGTAACATATTCGAAATACTTTGGATTACTTATTCAGCAGTGGTAGATTTTTTCACTTGTTTTGACTAAAAATTCTGCCAGTACAGTAAGACAAAATACACATGTTAAAAATACATTCTCTGAAAAACCTAAATATCTTATGCAGTGTTGTTTCTAAAACAAGATAAATCAAATTGATCTTGTTTTAGGGTTTTTAGATATTTTTACAGGAAAACAATACAAAGATTATTTTCAAGTATATGATTTTTGCCCTAATATCAAAGGTCTTACTAGAAAAAATAATAAAAAAATAAAAAAATAAAAAATTATGATCCAACATGAATTTTCTTGATAAAAAAAAAAAGATCAGGCCTGGTAACGTGCATTTAAAATGGATAGAAATAGCATTTTAGCTAACGTAAAGCTGACAATTTACACAAGGTTTATTTCTATTTCTTGTGCTCCAAACTTACTTCAAATTTACTTCTCTGTCTGCTCGTATAAATGTAACACATCATAAGAAAGTGTTTCACCACTGTTCAAATGCACTTTGGATTGCATCATTTATATGTATACATTTTTTCCATCTGAAAAGACTAAATATTAAATGAACAAATGACAATAAAATGTAAAGTAATCTCTTCAGTAATCAAAATACTTTTTGAGTGTAACTGTATTCTAAATACCAATGATTTAAATTGTTTACTGTAGTGGAATACAGTTACTTATATTTGTATTTTAAATATGTATTCCCGTTACTTGTATTTCATTACTACCCAGCCCTGGCAATAGGTCATTGCGCTTAGACGTTTCAAAAGCCCATCTGTTTTCAGCGCAAAGTCTAAACTCAGTTCCTGCATTTGCAGTCTGGAGATTCCAACTGCAGGTGGTAATATTAATCTACTGTTAGAAGTGAAGTGCATTCTGATACAATCACTTTTAATACTAGCCATGATTTGTTTGTCAGTAGATGAAAATTATTCATATTTACATTCTCTATCATTTAACGGAGCGTAAATCTGAATCATTACCAGAAACACATTTTCCATGCGTATAAAAGGAGCGTGTCACTGTCATACAAACACTGTATGCCTGACATTCAACAAGGACACAGACAATTAATGCACAAAAGAACTTAAGTCAACATTTCTATTCTTCTAATTCATTGCATGCAGTCCATTCACACTACCAAGTTCTTATGAATGTGCTGTCTTTGTTTATATAGCTGGTGCTCAGAATTAAATTGCACTTGACCCAGCCCATTAGTGCTTTGAGCATGCAGTTTCGCCAAACCCACTTAGACTTAGCGCATGCATGCATGAAAATACCAAAATTTCATGACCATGCCCAGATGTGGACTGGCCACTGGGAGAACCAGGACATTTCCCTGTGGGCCGGCCACGAAATGGGGCTGCGATATGTCAAAGTGGGCCAACACATTGCCACAACACAACACCCCAAACCCTCCCCCCAGCCGATAACTTCTCATTTGGGTGGGGTTCTAATGAAAAATAAAAATCAGTTGTAGCTATGGCACAGTGGATCGTGATTATGACACGTAAGAGCTCATGGGGACGGGTTTGAATCTGCCTTGAGCCATGTCCCGATCCCACCCTCCTCTCTCTTTGCACATTCCAGTCTCCCTACACTAAATAATCCAGAACGTGGTGGTATATTTGGTCAACCAACAAAAAAGAGCATCACACCCCTATTAAAGGTCTCACTCCACTGACTACCTACACGTCTGCTCAAGTTTCTTTACTACTCTCGAAAACGTTTCGAGGTTACTCTCGAAACTCTGCACTGTGGTATAAGTCTTTATAAGTCACTTTGGAAGAAAAAAAAAACATCTGCTAAAATGATTAAATGTACTGCAAATGTTAATGTCCTCTTTGTTAAAAAATGCAAAGACTGATCAAAGTCAATTGTACCACATCACATAGTATCACATCAATTTAGTGTACTTTAAAATATACCAAAAATATGGTTAAGTAAATGGTGGCAGAACAAGAGGATTTTAGTGTGATAAAAAAGAAAGTTACACTAAAGAAGAAGAAAGAACAGCAGGATAACAAAAATTGACGTGAGCACAGCTGTTCTTTACTGAAGAAAATTGCCACAACTGGGATAGCCACAACTACAGCAATAACTAGATCCAGCCCCGACAATTTGGCTGAAATCTCAAAATGCTTTAATGATTGATGGATGTTTGCAAGCAAGAAGCCTCCTCACTATGTTGGGCAAAAAGCGTTCACTTGGTTTTATTGTGAAACCCTGAAACTGGTATAAAGATTACAAGAATACATAAAGTCAATGAACACAGCCTTTGGGAGACGTTTTACAAATGCAGTACAGAATGGCCATTTGAAAGGCTCTCTCTCTCTCTCTCTCTCTCTCTCTCTCTCTCTCTCTCTCTCTCTCTCTCTCTCTCTCTCTCTCTCTTTCTCTAATTCATTTCGAAGCAAAGCTATCATGTAACCAAGTCTGATTAAATCTGGGTTAGCTATCATGTAAATTAAAACACAGTTAGTTGTATTATTCCTCATAGTCACAGTCCAATTTCACTAAACTTCCTCTATAAGCTGTATTATGTCTAATTAATGCAAAATATACAAGATACAACCAATCTAAATGAATTTCTGTATTTGTAGGTGTAAAATTAACAGATCTGCTGTGGTGACTTTTCAAATTAATCCTCGTTGGCTATAATTGGACTCTCATTGTGCTAAGCAGTAATTATGAGCTGATATCATGCATTTTAATGCATGAGATTCAAAGCAATTTTTGTTTTGCATGATACAGAATTGACTTACTATTCCCGAAAGGACATTTCAATGCAATAATTAAGATGCCTTGGTTGTTAACTGCATGTATTGTATTTGACCTTGTCTCATTAGTGAACACAAGTGAATTTGAAATAGTTTGTTTACTGATTATGCAAGGTGTTAAAGAAAAAAGATTGAGTGAAGGAAATGTAATTTCCGGACCCTAATTTCTGACTGAAATGAAATAAGATTTTTGAAATTTAGGGAAGCCAGGATTAGACAACCCAGTACGAAATGACAGAAATAGAAACCAAGAGACTTATCATTGTTATGGCTGGTTAGAACAGAGGCGATTAACACAGAAGAGATATTTTTAGACATGTTGTTTTGTCACATTGTGTCTGGTTAGGGCCCAGCATACTAGCTACAGTATTTCAGGGCCTTTCTTTATAGATTGTGGAATGGAGAATTCAGGGTGTTCGGTGTATAGCTATTAAGACTAATGGAAACTGCACATGATTGGGGAATGAGCACCTTATTGGGGATAATAAAAGGACACTGATTATCAGACTGGGATTGCAGACTTTTATCTCTTTTCCAATTCTGCTTCCTTCTTCCTTACATCTAAGAAATAATGTTGTCAACAAAGAGGTCTAAAATACCTGGAAAGAGTTATCCTTTATCATTCTTAATCATTTCAATCGCAGTTGTGCAGCTGGCGCATGTAGCCACAAAAGTATGTGATCTGGATACTGCCATCTTTGCTTCATGGACTGTCAAATCCCCATTTGGGTGTTATTTTTATATTTTTAATAAGTTAGTAAATGTAGTTGTTAATGTATTGCAAATGTTATAATGTATTGCCTTCCAAGACATGCGAAATAGTAAAAGTGTTTTGATGTCATAAGAAAGCAATGTGTGAGGAACAGAGTCAAAAGTATGTGTTTGTGAACTGATAATCTTCTGATTTACTTGTGATTTGTGTGAATAAAAGTTATTACAGCTGAATGTGGTATGCTCACTTGTGACCCAGATCTGTTAACCTTTTCGCATGTACGATCAAACCACTGATATTACACTAGGCTGGTGTGGCAGAACTCTGCCTTTCTACAGAAGGAGGAAGCAGGAGCCGGGTGGACAATCCAGCGTAAGTTCTTTTAATGATAACACTTTTCAGTGTAACCAACAAAGACCAACACATAAAAAAATAATCGTGCTTTTCAGCAACCTAACTACACACATTGCTTGCTTTTCAGCAGTCGCTTCACACAGACACACACACATAGCCCCGTGCATCTCTCTCTCCTGTCCGCTACTGTCTCCTCTCCTTATGTACTCCCACTGCTCCTCACTGGAACATGAGACCAGTGTGGCTCACAGGTGGAACTCGTTCACCACTTATCTCCCTGGCCTTGCTCTGCCCAGATGCCTGCTCACCACAGCTGGGCTCAGAGGAGTATGATCAAACTGGTGTGATCTGCATTTGTGCTACTGTTTACCTAGTCTCAGCCTCAGACAACATGCCCACGGACCGCCCAGAGTCCGTGCACTAACTGTCTGATGCTTATGGCACACAAAACTGGAAAACACTTTTTCGATCAACTCAGCGCAAATCTGATTGGCTGGTTCGATTAAACTTCCGCGAGTAGACGGACACAGGAAGTTTCATCAAGCAAAGTTGTGTTCACAAGGTTCCATGTTAATAGAATGAACATTTTTACGGATGAAATAATCACAGAATTTGCCCAAGTTTGTCAGGTTAGTGACATAAAATTTTTTAAAGATACTCAGTTTCATTTTAGGCACGTAGCAGAAAGTAAAGAAGATATCCACGAGCAGAGCTCCATTTTCTGATTTATTTATTTTGTTATGTCTGTGAATTTCTCTGTAATCATTTATAATCTTTTTTTATAATGTGGTTTTCTATGCTGTACTTTGACTCTCTACACATACTGTGCTCTTCTACCATTTGTTTTCTGTGCAATTGCTCACGAAGACTATTTTTCCTCCATTTCGTCTTTTATTACGGTATGATACATCTCCGAAAACACTGCCCCAAATACCCCGTAATGACATAATTGACTATGATTGGTCACTTAACATGTCCGTTAGATGGCTTTTCCTGTCTAAATGGGTGGTTCTTGGCCAATTAAAGCAGGTAAAGACCCCAGACATATGCCGCAGTCATAGGTCTGGCTATGTGAGACTAGTGTTTACCAAGAAAGAATGACAGAAGCTGGTGTCATATTGAAAGAGCTGCTCAAATAGTATTTTCATCATCACAATATCTTTATTTTTTATGTTACAAACTTTCAAATACTCACAAAATGAAAATTTAAAGCCATTAGCATTTGAGCTGGCTGTTTTGATGCAGCAATACGGTGCTGTTTTCTAGTTAGTCCACTTGAGCCTTCTCTCAGTTCTCCCATCACTGATTCTCACTTCTGATGCAACAAAGTGGAAGGGGCAAGTTTTGTAGAACCATTTTTGCTGTGACTCAGAATCCCATGCAGCATTTCAATGTAAACAACATGGCTGTGCACATGCGGGTAATCACATTAGTAATTGCATCGTATCTATCATAATCAATCATTATAAACATATTAAAATCACATTATATCGTTAATAATATTGAATTCCTCACTCTAGAATTTCTGCTGTGAAGTGTGAGGCGACATTTCTTTTTTCTTTTTTTTTTATTAAATACAGCAAACATTAAGTAACTCGTGCTGGGGGATTAGTCAGTACAGTAAGAACTCGCATGCAAAGAGGTTAATTGGATGACAGTGTGAACTCGCAAAAGTGCACTTATTATGACTTTTTAAAATCCACTTTCATTTGTGGAAATTATTCGGATATGCATCTGATTTTTTCCAATGTGCATTCAGTGTGAACAGCCAGGTCATATTTAATGTGATTTACATCAATCTTAATAATTAATAATTAATTAATAATAATAATTTTATTTATCACACATTTTGCACATATGCAGTGAAATTCTTTTATTTCACATATCCCAGCTAAGCTGGGGTCAGAGTGCAGGGTCAGCCATGATATGGCACCCCTGGAGCAGATAGGGTCAAGGGCCTTGCTCAAGGGCCCAACAGTGGCATCTTTGGCAGTGCTGGGGCTTGAACCCCTGACCTTCTGATCAGTAACCCAGAGCCTTAACCACTGAGACACCATCATTTATGCATTTCATTTTCCACGTATATAGACCTATTATGGCTTAAAACTTTTAATTGCGAGTCATATCTTTTCTAAAACAAAAAAGTCAGTGTAAACATTGATTTTGGAGTTGTGCAAAATTTATATTTTCTGGACTCACTATTGTGCTGCTGTTCAGAAGAGATTAGCTGGATAGCAAATAACCTGTTGAAAGGAACTCTGAGGCCAACAACGCAATATTCTCTGGAAAAGTGACTTTCATTTATATTAGGCTTGACAAATTGGAAAGCGCTTGACAGGCTCCCTTGATCTTCATTGACTTTCATCAAAGGTTGTAGACTGCAGTGAAAGACTGGGGATTACATTGGAGTGTTTGGAGGCTTTGGTCTTAAATTAGTCATGGCTTAGAAAGCAACGATTCTTCCACCGATTTCAAAGTTCACTTGCTCTACATCTATATGACATTAAAAAGCTCTAAGACAATACATCACTAAGAGGCACTGTTATCCGTCTCTGAATTTTGAATGCTTAAACAAAATGAAAGGACATGCCGATGGAGAAGGCTGCAAACAGCGATAAAAAAAAATTGTATTAGTGAAACATTTATGGGTAAATATTACTGTATGTAGGTCAAAATTTTTGAAGCCATCCGGAGGGAAGTATATATTACAAGTATTCATCAGAGTTGGAGCAAAAGATTCTGAGCTGAAGGCTTTGAAGCTTTGAAGTTCAAATAATGAAATGTTAAATGTACTGTACCCCCCTTTTCAACTTTCTTGAGAGGAGGAAGAGAAGAAAAAAATAACATATTGATAAAAATCGCTGTTCTTTTCCAGTGTGAGTGATGTTGTTTTCACACTGTGCAGAAATGTGCTATTGATCAGTAAGCCCACTACATTTGCCATCATTTTTCTACCTCAGCACACTGCGGACAGAAATCACTCCCGTTTCCACAGCCACTTAACTTGCCCTTTAGAGGGAGAGAGGGATAAGTAAACAGCACAAGCTATATGGACCACACTCGCCCAAAGCCAACAATGCCGCCTACCCTAATGCATGCTGTTTGACCACTAGTGCATAGAATTGGTTACTTTCTTCATTAGCGGGATAAGAAATCTGTGGCTACAAATAGGCAATAAGTGAACATGAACAACAAATGCATGATAATGGGGGGAAATTAGGCAGTGCCTACAAAGCTTTGTCTGCTCACAGTGCTTCTATCTTCAAAAGAAAATATAAAATACCGACTTGTATTTTCATATATAGGTAATATTTTTAAATAATCAGTGTTATAAAAATGATGAAGACTTTCTCTGTAAGAATGTACAAGCTCTACAAAATGCACATGAAGCAGATCTCTCACAGTTCAACATTAGAACTACAGTGGGTAAAAAATCATATTAATTGGACACTTTAGGACACTGAAGGGACACTTTAAAATATCCAAATGTCATTGCATTGGACACAAAATATCAAAGCGTGCATCTGCAAACAAAGATGCTAGACCTTTTCTCAGAACTACCTAACTAACAATTTTGGGTGCAGAATGTTCTGGGAACTTTAAGTTGTGGTTCCTGGATGTTCCCAGAACAGAGCTTTAAAGTATGTTTTTATTTTTCCAGGAAGGTTATTTTTATTTTTATGTTTTACGAAAATAGAACATTTGGTAACACTTTATAATGCTGTTCCATTATTAATAGGTAACTATGCTGGATTTAATGCAGAATAAATAAGTAGTACTATATTATAGTGTTGGATTCGAGTCCACCTTTGTCAAGTCCAAGTCAAGTCCAAGTCTTTAAACAATCGAGTCTGAGTCGAGTCTGAGTCCAAAAGGGGCCGAGTCAGACTCAAGACCGAATCCATAACAGGCCAAGTCAGAGTCGAGTCTGAATGAATCTGTTCATGAATCTGAATTCAAATTGTAACCGTAAACTCAACATCAATATTTTAAGCTTATTTTAACTTTCACAACTAAGAAAACAACAATTGTCAATATAAATTAAACAAAAACACCTCTATATTTTATGATTAGTTAAACATATGCTTTAGGTGTATGAAGATAAAACTGTCCTTCAACACAATTCTTATTGCGTTCTGTTGACATTTCAATTATTTATTGCTTTTTCCCCTCCACTCAAACATAGACTAAAGAAAGTGAAAGCTGCTGTTTCGAATTGTAATTTAGTTTTTTATTTCTACTTCATTTTCAATTTGTCCTTTCAATTTAGTTTAGTTTTATCTAAAATGATCCCTATCTAAAGAAATAAAATATACTGAGATTTATTTTTTATCTCTATCTGCCAACTGGTTTGGGAAAATAATGAGTCAACACAGTAATAATTTGCACTCACTGAGAAGTTACATCTCATGACTTGACTGCAAATGCTACATCCGAAAACACTGGTAAAGCCCACTGCTAATATTAGGACCTTTTAACATGGACATAATTGTTAATTCGTGGAGAACTTTGGGCAGTTCTAAAAAAAAAGAAAATTTGCTGACAGAGAACGCTTGCAGGTCCCCTACCCTCATGATGGAAGTGAGGGCAGTCAGGAGGGCAGTCTTAAAAGAGAGTGCCTTAAGCTCAGCTGACTCCAAAAGCTCAAAGGGAGCTCCCCGTAGACCCTGAAGGACTAAAGAGAGATCCCATGGGGGGACGAGGCACGGTCTAGAGGGGTTCATCCTCCTAGCGCCTCTCAGGAACCTGATGATCAAGTTGTGCTTCCCCAAGTACTTACCATCTACCGCATCGTGATAAGCCGAAATAGCGGCTACATACACCTTCAAGGTGGAGGGGGACAGCCGCCCCTCCAACCTCTCCTGCAGGAAGGAAAGCACCAATCCGACTGTGCATCTCTGAGGGTCTTCGCATCGGGAAGAACACCACTTAGTGAACAGACGCCACTTCAAGGCATACAGGCGCCTCATAGAGGGAGCCCTAGCCTGAGTGATCATGTCTACCACCGCTGGCGGTAGGCCACTTAAGTCCTCCATGTCCCGTCCAAGGACCAGACATGGAGATTCCAGAGGTCTGGTCGCAGGTGCCAGATGGTGCCCTGTCCCTGAGAAAGAAGGTCCTTCCTCAGGGGAATTCGCCAGGTGGGGGAGTGTCGTGAGAAGAGTGAGATCTGAGAACCATGTCTGGGTGGGCCAGTAGGGTGCTACTAGGATGACTTGCAGGGTCTGTGCAAGTAGGATCACTGGGGAAAATGCATACTTGTGTAGTCCAGGGGGCCAGCTGTGTGCCAACACGTCTATACCAAGAGGTGCCTCGGTCAGGGTGTACTAAAGCGGGCAGTGGGAGGATTCCCGGGAAGCAAACAGGTCTACCTGTGCTCGACCAAATCAACTCCAAATTAGCTGGAACAGCTGAGGGTGGAGTCTCCAATCTCCCCTGAGGGTAAGCTGATGTGACAGCACGTCCGCTGTGGTGTTGAGGTTGCCCGGGATATGAGTGGCTCGTAGCGACTTGAGGCACTGCTGATACCAGAGGAGGAGATGGCAGGCAAGTTGTGACATGCAATGGGAGCGTAGACCGCCTTGGCGGTTGATGTTTGCTACCATCGCTGTGTTGTCCGTCCGGACCAACACGTGCTTGCCCTGGATCAACAGCCGAAACCTCCGCAGGGCGAGCAGTACTGCCAACAACTCTAGGCAGTTGATGTGCCAATGCAGCCGCGGGCCAGTCCAGGAGCCGGCGGCCCTGTGCCCGTTGCATACGGCACCCCAGCCCATCTTCGAGGCATCTGTTGTATCCACGACGTGCCTGGAGACCTGCTCTAGGGGAACCCCTGCCCATAGAAATGCGAGGTCGGTCCAAGGGCTGAAAAGGCAGTGACAGACCAGCGTGATTTACACGCGATGTGTCCGGCGGTGCCATGCCCATCTTGGGACTCGAGTCCGAAGCCAGTGCTGGAGCGGTCTCATATGCATCAACCCGAGTGGTGTGTCCGCCGCTGAGGATGCCATATACCCCAGGAGCCTCTGAAAGTGTTCAGACAGTTCAGCACCGACTGTGCACCCTCGTTCATGAGGTGCGCTGTCATCGAGACTGAGTCCAACTCCGAACCGAGAAAAGAGATGCTCTGAACCGGGGAGAGCTTGCTCTTTTCCCGGTTGACCCGAAGCCCCAGTCGGCTGAGGTGCCGAAGCACGCGGTCCCTGTGTGCACACAGTAACTCTCGAGAGTGAGCTAGGATCAGCCAGTCGTCGAGATAGTTGAGGATGTGGATGCCCATTTCCCTTAGTGGGGCAAGGGCTGCCTCTGCGACTTTTGTGAAGATGCGAGGGGACAGGGACAGGCCAAAGGGGAGGACCTTGTACTGGTATGTCTGGCCTTCGAAGGCAAACCGCAGGAAGGGTCTGTGTCGAGGTAAGACCGAGATGTGGAAGTAAGCATCCTTAAGGTCTACCGCCGCAAACCAATCTTGATGCCGGACGCTTGCTAGAATGCGCTTTTGTGTCAGCATCTTGAACGGGAGTCTGTGCAAAGCCCGGTTCAGTACTCGCAGTTCCAGGATTGGTCGCAACCCACCGCCTTTCTTTGGTACGATGAAGTAAGGGCTGTAGAACCCTTTCTTCATCTCGGCTGGAGGGACAGGCTCTATCGTGCCCTTGCACAGAAGGGTAGCAATCTCCACATGCAAGGTAGCGGCGCTCTCACCCTTCACCGAAGTGGACGCCGCTGAACCTGGGAAGGCACCTGGCGAACTGAATCGCGTAGCTGAGTAGGACGGTCCGGACCAGCCATTGCGACAGGTTGGAAAGCTCGAGCCATGCGCCCAAACTCCAGGTGAGGGGGACCAAGGGAATGATCACATCGGATGTACCGGCGGGTGGGACCTCGCGGCGGGGCGGATCTCGAGGTGCTACGTCGAGGGGATCCGAGCCCCGTGGCCATGCTGAGTCCAGGGACATCGAAGCACTTACCTGGCTCCTGCTGCCCACCAAAAGATTGGCCGAAGGGTTGGGGGAGGAGTCTCGTCCCCGTAGTCCACCGGACCCAATCTCGTGTGTTTGTGCCACAGCTGGGCCCACAGGGGTGGGGGGACCGCCGCTGGAGCGCCATACCTGCAAAGATGAGACGGTGAACGGTGGTCGTGATGACGGCTGTGCACATCGGACAAGTAACACAGGGAACAAGGAAACAGCTCTTTTGCTGAACTTTTGGGTATCGCAGCCTCTTGGGCATGTGGCGCAATTAAATGAAAATGAAACAAAAGATTCTCCTCCTGGCCCTCCACTGGGGGATGGAGTGGTCTTCTTACCAGCTCCAGTGTAGCAGGTCTCTTTGCCCCTGGGTCACCCGTCTCAGGGGTGCTTCGAAGCCTTCCTCAGGGGTGGGGCGCTGCTGTGAGTGGTGTCCCGAGCCCAGGAACCAATCATCGAGCCGCGAGGGTTCCGGGGAGAGTGGAGGGTTCAACTCGAGGCCGCCGAGGAAAGCATGTCCGTCATTTCCGCGTCAGCCTGGCACTGGGCGACCATTCCCGAAGGAGGAAGCCTCTGCATCTGACTGGATGAACCCGCTCTCCGATGCTGCACTCGATAACTCATCCTCATCCCGGGCTCTGAACGAGGAGTCGAACTCGCCCTGAGATGAGCCGGTGATCTTGTCCGAGCGCACGACTGGGGCAAGCAAGTGTGCTGGGGAATGTGAGGTCCGTGGGGGGATACCCGGCGGAGGTGGTCCCATTGAGGTCCCAAAATCGCCCCCAGTGCTAACTGGCATGGCCTCATACCCGTAGGAAGAAGGACCAAGGCGGGGAGCCGATGGGGTGGCTTGCTTTCTTACGAATGCAACAGCAACGTTGCCATGGTCATGTTCTCGCAATGAGGACATGATCCATCCATGAACAATGTCTCCACGTGGGTAGCGCCCAGACACGAGAGATAGCGATCGTGGCCATTGGAAGCAGAGAGATAACGACCGCAACCAGGAATAACACACAAACAGAAAGGCATCTTTAAAAAGACGCATCTTTATGTGTGCCGCTCTTTCATGTGTGCCGCTCTTTCAGAAAAAAAAATATACTAGAATATACTCTTTTAAATGTTCTGCCGAAGCGCCCAGGTGCGTTCTCTGCAAACCACAGATGCAGAGGGGGAGAAGCTGCTGAAATGCGGCGTAAGATCCAGCAGAGAGAGGTGAATGAACTCGGCGGATGAATTCAGCTCAGTGAATAGAACCGCTCGGCTCCGAAGAGAAAATCTGAATGAGTGGTTGCATACCAGCTCCTTTTATACCCGTATGTTCGGGGGAGTGGCATACAAATTCCATTCCATTAATTCTCATTGGCCTTTTAAAAAAAGATCAGAGGTGTTTGGGTCTCTCAAGAGTGACCCCTAGTGTCACTACATCGACACAACGTCGAGTGAGTGACAGATAGAGAATCATGTTTACATGCATGTCCTTTATGTCTTGTGGCTATACTTTTGAAACAGTGAGTATTTTAACATTCAAAAATTGGCCATATTCACTTCCATAGTAAGTCCCTCACTGTAACCTCAAATTTAGCTTTTTTTAAAGAAAAGGAGGGACAAGTCAAAATTTATTTTTGTCGTAACCAGCATTTTGCCACAAATGCTGTCGATTGAGTTTAACTTGTATTGAACCTGGAATATGTAAAAAGTGCAGTGTTGCTGTCTGAATGTGTCACTTGTCTGATTTACCTCCATGCTCGTGGGGAAAATGGACATTCAGAAAACACCCCGCTTACATTTTCACATGCTGCATGAAGACATGGATCGGCTTCTTTCAGCTTGTTGTTGAAAACGCATTTTTGCATTATTCTGGGCATTTGCACTGACTGACAGGACGACATAGAACGCTAAGCATGACGTCATTGCCATGGTAACCAGACAAATTTCAGCTGGTTTGCTGAAGACTAGAATGAATGTATCGTCAAATCAACGTGCAACTCAACAAAATTGATTTTCTTTTCTGCCAAGAAACAATAGCGAGAAGGACAATGAGGAGATTTAATTTAAGAAGAAAAAAATCAGTGACCCAACCAAAAACTGGGACTGTCCTGTGTAATAAACCAGGATGTCTGGTCACTCAACCTATAATTAAATTATAAACAAAACATTTCACTGCCCAAAATTTTACTTTGAAAACTTTACATTTCATTGTGCATTTTATTGTGGAAAAAAACTGTAAAAGAACATATTTTAAGCAGCTCGTCAGTGCTGTTTATCTGTTTTTCAGAGTTGCAGTTTGCTTTAGCAATAATATTTTTTCCCCTGACTATTTAAAAAGTTACAGTTAATTCAACAAGGACCAGTTTAAGTTGACAACACTGTGTGGACCACAACAGACTACAGATGTATACATGTGTAGATACATTACACCTAAAAAGACTCAGCCCAATATTAATAATATTTTTCAGAATTTTTCTTTTTAGTAAACTGTGAGAGACATGATGTGGGTGACTTGACTTAATGAAGTTCTTAACCACGACGAAACTGCGATGCGAGCACCGTATTGGCTGCACAAACGCTGTGTGCAATTTGACCAGTTGTCAGGTCCCGTGCCGTGTGAAACTGCCTTGTAGTTTCTAGTACGTTGGCTACATACTTTGATGCATATGAGACCGCTCCAGCACTGGCTTCGGACTCGAGTCCCGAGATGGGCATGGCACCGCGGGACACATTGTGGGACACATCACGTGACCATCACGCCGGTCTGTCGCCGCCTCTTCAGCCCTTGGACCGACCTGGCATTTCTACGGGCAGGGGTTCCCCTAGAGCAGGTCTCCAGGCACGTTGTGGTTACAACAGATGCCTCCTGTCTTTATGTGTTCGTCGTGCCACCCATCTCGGTAATCGATGTTATACAGTAGTCTCCGTAGTAAAAGTCAGAGTAAAAATGCATCCGAGTCCGTGTCAAGTCCAAGTCCACTAAAATTGGACTCGGGAGTACCCCAACTCTACTACATTAACACTTTAGATATCTACTATTAACTAATATGGAAACATGATTAACTAATCAGATGACTGATGACTAAACTGATGACTGTAGTAGCTCACTATTAGCCAGTCAATAATTACTGAATTGTGTTTACTTTATTGAGAACTATTAACTATGGCTAAAATAAAATAACCGCTAACTAATTACTCATTACAGCATTAACTTCTCAAAATCTGGTGTCTAAAATGTGAACAATTATATTTTATTGTCGACATGAAAATGTATCATAAGAGAAGCATACCATTGTGCCCCTTATTTAACTGGAAATCAGTTTATGAACAAAAGTCACTAGGCTACAGTGCCTGGCATCATAACTACAGTAGTCAACTTACCTTAAACGGGTCATGATATGAGGAATCACATTTTAATTAGAGGTCATTGTACTATAGAAATATAGAACTCAAAACTTTCTCTTCACTGAAAAACCACTATTTCTTGAAACAAGCTGCCAAAAAGACTCTTTCTCTACGTTCTCTACATTGTGATGTCACGCTGTGGTAGACATTTGCATCTGACCACCTCCACAAATACATATCAATGCCTACTTCACATTTTATCCCGCCCAGTAGTGCTGAGCAGTTAAATGGGAAGAAGAGAGTAGGTCAGTCAAGAGCAGAGAGCCAATCATAACAGCAGGTGTTTACGGTCAAGTATAAAAGGAGAGGCAGCACCAAAACCAAGTGTTTCTGACAGTGGGCCAGAATGAAGGTGGAAAATTGACATATTTTACAAATATATTACTGTTTTATTTATTTATTTATTTGTGCAAAAAACTTTACTAATATTATTAGTGAACCTTAAGAAACATTTTAAAAGAATAATAAAAAAGCATGTCATGAACCTTTTAAATACAGTGATGAATAGATTGTTTCCAACCTCAGTTTTCATTCAGGTATATTTTCTAATCATTACAAATAAATGAGTTCTTCTCAATAATTGCATAGAATAAAAAAGTGAAAATCTTGGTAACCCATTAGTAATGAGTCAGGTGTTACCACATCCTTCTGAAGGAATTGTTCATAATGATTTTAAACAGTATGCTAAAGTATGGGTCACGGTAATGAATTACTAATGAATGAGATCTTACTGTGTAATTCCTTATGAGTAAATGGTTATCTTGAACAGTATTATAAAGTGAAAATCATGGTAACTCATTATTAAAGATTGAGATATTATTGTTTCCTTCCTTATGAGTAAATAGTTATCTTAAACAGCATTATAAAGTGAAAATGCATTATTAACCATTAATTGTACAGTAACTGGGGTGTTACTTGTCAAGTAATGTTGATTACTCAAGTTTTGGTTCTACATGTTATTTATTTAATCAGATACAAAAATCAGTTACTTAAATATTCACAAATATTCAAAACATCTTTCTATCACATTAAATTCATTGATACTGCATACAAAACACTTTATAAAGTGTTTTTTTTATCAAACCTAGAGCAGGACATACTGTAGCTAATGCTTTTAAAGACTGATGATCACAGTTGCAGTCTACTACAGAGGATGTGTGCTCTGATGAGTGGCGGTGGCTTTCCACATTTTACTATATGTCGAATAGTGTAAACGTTATTTCCACAATCGGCTTTAAGTGTTACCTTACAACATAAAATAAAACAAGATAAATATAAAAAATAAAGTGTCAACAGACAAGTAAGCTGATCTTAAAAAGACTTCACTGGAAAGCTGTGCTGCTCCAAGGCTGATTCCACCTCTCTTTTTACTTCCGCTCCAGTCCACTCAATATAGTGTTTCAAAAATACTTTCGAATACTGATAAAATGATGTAAAAAATGCTTAGAAAATTAATTTTTCACATAGCTGTGTGAGCTAATGAGCACGGATAAACAGAGAAGAACCACGCTCTTCTTCCCTGTAGGGAAATTTGGTAGTATAAATGTACAAGGTGTGGGTTAAAGTGCCCGCGTACCTCCATCATTATGTAGGGAAATTTATAATGGAATTAGTCACATTAGACAACCATTATAAGAAAGATAAATTACAAATAATTAGATTATTTGTCTGAATAATATTCTCCACCAATAAAATCGTAATACAACGGTTCGTTGTATCCGCTCATAATTTCTATTTTAAGGAATTAGCTTTAATATGGGATTTATGATTAATTCAGTTATTGGAGTAATATTATTCTCATGGCTTATTGAAAATAATATCACAAATATTTTAGATATGGTTCAGAGCTTTGAAGCAAGATCTTTTAAAATCATGTAACGAGATTATTTATCAAAATATACCACAGTCAAATCATCTTCGAATACAAACAAGACTTTATTGCTAATCTAAACATAAAACTAATCTAACACATACAAACATGAAACAGGTTGGTGAGTAAAGTGAACAGAGTATCTTGAATGGAAATGATCTATACAAAGAAAATGAATATTATGGAGTCTGTAGACAATGCCTTGAGAACCACTGATACTTAATTCAGTCTAACTCAATTTGCAATTGGGTAACTCGAATTATATTAAAGAGACACCCGCACTTTCAGCAACGTCTGGAGATGTACTTGCATTTCCTTGCATTGGTTCTTTGGCTCTTTGTAGAAAGTTCTGGTTGTTCCGTCGATGTTTTGGACCTCTGTTAAGATTGTGGATGTCTGTTGCTGGGATGATGAGGTGGGGTTTTGAAGCAAGGCTTTCCGAAAGGGAGACTCACGAATCCTGTCACATGTGAGTCGTAGCGCAGAGAAGAGAAGGGCTTCATCGGAAATGTACACTCCGAGCCTTCTTGGATTCTACATGGTATAGAACTTAAGGGGTGATGGGCGAGGCTGCAAGCCACGAGGGCCAGAGCGTGGAGGATAAGGAGCTGCAGAGGAAGTGGAAGTGGAAGCAAGAGAGCTGGAGCAAGTGAGAATAGAGAGATTGAGTTGAGATTGGCTGCACGCCAAAGGTGTACTGAGCCAATCAGAAGTGTTTTTTCTGAAATTTCTGTTCCTCCTTCTGGGGTTGATTTACAATCCTCTGTGTAAAGGATTCTTAAAAATTCCCACTCAAAAAGTACATGTTTTAATCATACATTTTATATAATGAAATCAGTGTAAGAGACATGATATCTATTAACATCAACATTCTCTATATAAACAGGCAAGAATTTACATACTAAATATGACATACTTTAATGTACATTCAACGTGCAAGTAATGAAACATGAAAATACCTGATTAAAACTCATATTGGTTAATTAATTGGTTTTACAACATGAATAATACATTTCATGTTATAAGAAACATGATTGTCAGGGTGTATTATCAGGTTAAACCTTGAATGAGAGTTCTAGGCACATTGGCAGATTATGTACTGGATAAGATTACAGTAAAGTAAGTTGTGCGAGTGTGTCAGAGGTTAAAGATTAAAATGCTGTTTGCAGGAAATGATCACAATGTCTCCTGATCTGATGAGTCTAGTTTAAGTGTAGCAAATTGGTTTATATCGAAGGACAAATGGAGAGTGTCTTAGCTTTTCCTGGGGTTTCCAGAGAGTGTTTTCTCTGTCTTTTATTGCCCGTCACCTCTGCCTTTAAAGCAATGGGGTTCTCCTTTAGAAGAGCAGTCTTTAAGTCATGTGAATAATTATTAACATGAGTGTTTTCGGTATGTGCTATCTTGGACAAGTCTCCTTGTTCATTGACAGTTTTATTGGCCAGATGCGAGCTTCAGCTAGATTCCTCTGCACCTAGCAGAGCAGAATCCTTGTGATGTTGAGGAATTTTGGGTTAAAAGGTTGGGTTTTCCTGGACCCCCCTCCCTTGTTTTGTGACAGTTACATTTTAGGCAGATGTACAACTTCTCATTTAGCTGGGCAATGCCAGAATTTAGGGTGCCATTTTGGCAGTCTCTTAGTTTTATGGCTTTTAGGAATGTCCGGTGCGGACTGGAGGGCCTCTGTATTATTCTCCTAATCATTTTCCTGCCTTCAGTCACTACATCCTGTTCCAGCCCAGCCCACCTCCTCATCTCGTGCATCGAATATCGCAAACCCTGATTGGATTACTGTACGTGTAGTTTCACAGTTCAGGTTAATCTGTTTGCTTAGATTTTCAAGTTATTCAAAAATACATTAAAATGCAATTCATATTAAATCACTTGGTATGAACCAATTGACATTTTAAGAGTCCTTAAATAAAATTGTTAGTAAAATATGGTAGAAATATTTTCAAAAATGCATGAAGCCAAAAATACTGTACATATATTTACAGTAGGTACCAGACACTGAAGTATTCTAGAAATGATTCCACCAGGCAGTGATTTAGAGGGGTGTTATGTTTATAAGTTTATAAGGCACAATGTCATGCTTCTCTGAAGATGCATTTTCATGTTGACATGACATATAATCATTCACATTTTGTGAAAGGTAACTAATTAGTAGTTATTTATTTTGCTGCAGTTATAGTTTTCAGTGAGGCAAATAAAATTCAGTAATTGTTGATAAAACTAATAGTGAACTCCACTGCCTGGCCAATAAAGCACATCCAAAGACTTTCAAAGGGGCTAAGGTCAGGACTCTGTGGTGGCTAATTCATGTGTGAAAATGATTCCTCATGCTCCCTGATCCACTCTTTCACAATTTGAGCCAGATGAATCTTAGCATTGTCGTCCTGGAATATGCACGTGCCGCCAAGGAAGAAAATCCATTGATGGGATAACCTGGTCATTCAGTACATTCAGGTAATCAGCTTACTTCATTTTATTGCCGCATAACGTTCCTAACCCCAGATCATAACACTGCCTCCAGAGGCTTGTACAGTGGGTAATATGCATGACAGGTGCATTGCTTCATGCGCTTCCCTTCTTACCCTGATGTGCCCATCATTTTGGAATAGGGTAAATCTGAACTTATCAGACCATATGACCTTTATCCATTGCTCCACAGTCCAATCTTTATGCTCCCTAGCAAACTGAAGTTGTTTTTTTTTCTGATTAACCTCACTAACAAGTGGCTTTCTTGTGGCCACACAGCTGTTTAGACCCAATCCTGTATGTTCTCGTCACATTGTGCATGTGGAAATGCTCTTACTTTCACTACTAAACATAGCTGTGAGTTGTACTGTCGATTTTTTACGATGTGACTTCATCAAGCGTTTTAGTGATCTCCGATCATTCAAAAAATGTTCCCAACCACATTACTTCAGCGAAGCTAACGGTTCACCACTATCCTTCCAGGTTTTAATAATGTGTTGGACAGTTCTTAAAACAATTCCAGTAATTTCAGCAATCTCCTTAGTTTTAGAGCATAGAAATGCCTCAATTCTTCTTAACGAACACAGGAGATCAACGGTCAGTGAACATTTTCACTAAATAATACATTAGATTTCGTCTCATGGAATAATTTATTAGACTTCTGAATTATATTCTGCATTCTTTTGAAGCTTAAAGAGGTTATCACCATAAATTGCCATTGTATGACATTACTCATACAACATTTTGCACAATTTCTCCCTTTGTGTTAAGAAAAAGAAAGAAAGTCATATAGGGTTATAACAACACAGGGGTGAGTGAACAATTACTGATCTTTCATTTTTGTGTAAGTTTAATTATTTATTATGATGAATTATTATTATCATATAATCATTAAAATCAGCCACAACACATTTTGGAAGATTTATATCCTTTTCTGCAAACCTGCTGTACATCAATACCATACTGAAAACAGCCTTGATTTTGTGTTTCCTATAACATTTTATCCCAGCACCAGACATTATTATACCGATATTGAAATCAGTTATTCCAAATAGCCAATAACATCACCACAGTTAAGGGTTTATAAAATCATACATTTATTAACAAATATAAAAACTGAATAAAACATTAAATTAACCTTAATCAGGCTAAAATTAGATTCATTTCTTACCACTGAAGTGCAGTTTAATGGGGACATCTCTGCTTCTCTTCAGTTGTAGTCAATAAACCTCTAGGTTCATGTTCTTTTTGCTTATATCAGTCAAATATTTATCAAACCCATAACATATATTTAATCTCATGTCTAGAAATAATTGTTTATTGAGGAAGTCGATAAACTAATGTTTGTCATTGAGTTGGTCCGCATGAATTACTGGCACACATTATATGATGTATGTTTTTTGCATCATTATAATGACTTTAAATCCTGCAGTGTGATATTTATTTATACATTTAATTAAATACTGTACTGCATTAATGCCAGTCATTGTTGTCTATCAACCTCTCTGCAATGTTTATGAAAAATAATCAAATACGATAATGAAAAATAATGAAAAATGTGAACAAAAAATAAAACATAAAAAAATAACCATTAGAGAAAGATATGTATAAGTTATTTTTAGGTTGTCACACAAAAAAACCTCCTTGCAATGTTCTGGGAACATTAGTTAAAATAGAAAGCCTAAAGAGAATATTCCTAGAACATTAGGAATTGGTCTCCAAAAAAATAACCAAACAGGAACCATGCACTAATGTTAGGGGAATGTTAGTGTTTTCTCATTTCTAAAGTGTCCAAATACTTTTTGGGGCCCGTTTATCCTTGGGGTATCTGTAGATTTCCTTTGTAAAGGATGTTTCCTTTTGAAATATCACACTAATTTAGAAGTTACACTTTCTTGTTATGTGACTTTCTGGATGCATAGGTAAAGCTGAGAATGATGAGATAAAGTTATTTTACCCCCAACTTAATGAAATATCACACTTCAGGTCTACTTCCTCCATACGGCCATGAAAATGCCTCTCCTTTCCACTTCTTCAAAGCTCAAGGCAGAACACAGCCCCTCTGCTATCACCCAGACTAATAAGCAAAAGCTGTCCTCACTGGAGCATGGGCCACACCAGCCACAGGAAGAGCAGATACAGACCTCATCATGGAAACATAATCCCAGGCTAACTGCAATGGGAACCCAGTAGAATTGCAACTTCGCTGTAAACAGCTGGCAGATTTCCAGAGAGACCGAGGATCTTTTGCAGAGCCATCTACTCCAATCAGACCGCCAAGTTTGATGCAACAGCGGGACTGGCGGAAATGCCAGTTCTTGGGTCTGCACACAAACTACAGATCATCCATGTGTAACTTTTGCTGAATAATGATTAAGGGGTCAGCTCTTGACGGTGAGATTTAGATGCAGCCAGTATTGCTACATCCAAATCTTACCGACAAAAGCTGAACTCTTAGTAATAGGGATAGTTCACCCTAAAATGAAAATTGTGTCATCATTTACTCACCTTAATGTTGTTCCAAATCCTTTCTTTCTTCCATGGAACACAAAAGGAGATATTAGGCAGAATGATCATAGTCATCATTCGCTTTCATTTTTTTCATGCAATGTAAGTTAATGATGACTGAGGCTGTCATTCTCCCTAACATCTTCTTTTGTGTTCCATGAAAGATAAAAAAGATGAGTAAATAATAAAAAATAAAAAAAATTGGGTGAACTATACCTTTAAGAGTTAGCTCTTGTCTGTAAGATTCGGATGTAGCCATGTGTTAAGTGTCATCTAGAGATAGGCCCCTAAACCAGGTATTCACAGAGGGCTTATCATAAGACTCAATATGATGCCTTATGTTTATTGGCTTGAGGAAGAGAGTTAACATTCTGTTTACTGCTCACTAGACCAAGTCGCTCATCACCAAGCGCCACTTTTATTTATCCTTCAGGGTATTTGGATTTTCAGATTTTAAAAGTGGTTTATATTGAAGCATTTTACATCAGAATGGAGGTATCATTTCAAAAGGAGTTGGATTAAACATATCCTCATATAACTTTGTATAAAAAGTGTTTGTGTGTTATGGGTCAGGTTTTACATACTTCACATTGTGGAAACCAACTGACCATATGAGGAAAAATGCTTAATAAAGATACCAAATAATGTGTTAATGAAATTATAACAAAGCAGAAAGGTTTCTATGATGGTTAGGTTTAGATGTAGGGTTAGGGGAAAAGAAAATATCATTAGCTCAGTTTAAAAACTTAAATTTGTGTGAATGAATGCTGACACAGAAATTACTTTTAAGATGAGACTTCAGCACACTTTCATATCAATACCTTTTTGACAACTACTGTCACATGAGAGATTAGAGGTCTATAAGAATAATAATAAAAAACCTTTCATAAGGAAGGGTAAAAGAGAATACTGCTAATTAAAATTTTCTGCACCTGTGCCACATTTCTAATGGTAGCCCATCAACATAAAAAATGCAACATGATACAGAATACAGATATCAATGTTGGTATGCCAATATATATATATATATAT
Source organism: Myxocyprinus asiaticus (assembly GCF_019703515.2). Lineage (NCBI taxonomy): Eukaryota > Metazoa > Chordata > Actinopteri > Cypriniformes > Catostomidae > Myxocyprinus > Myxocyprinus asiaticus. The sequence goes on from NC_059386.1 coordinate 24,084,399, forward strand.
ATATATATATATATACAGTACTGTGCAAAAGTTTTAGGCACTTGTGAAAAATGTTGCATAGTGAGGATGTCTTCCAAAATAATTACATAAATAGTTTTCATTTATCACTTAATTCTTCTACCTATTTAGGCTCTCAATTGATTCTGTCTCTTTATTTAATTTCAGACTGACGCGATGTTCAGTGGGGGGCTTTGTGGGGGCCATGACATCTGTTGCAGGGCTCCCTGTTCTTCTGTTCTAATAATTTCTATTTGCAAAAGTAATGTTTGGGAGTCTAACATTTATATTTCCTATTGACACACTAAAGCTGAAGATATAAATATCCATATTAAGACAAATGCTTTTGTGAAACATCTTATGTGCCTAAGACTTTTGCACAGTACTATATATACACTACCAGTCAAAAGTTTGGGGTCACTTGACTGAAATGTTTCTCATGGTCTTAACAATCTTTTGATCTGAAGGCATATGCTTAAATGTTTGAAATTAGTTTGGTAGACAAAAATATAATTGTGCCAACATATTAATTTATTTAATTACAAAACTAAAATTTTATAAAAATAAAAAAAAAGTTTTTTGAAATGGATGACTTAATAATAAAGAAAAGCAGCCACTTAGTGCACAGCATATAGATGGGCACTCCTTCAATACTGTTTAAAAAGCATCCCAGGGTGATACCTCAAGAAGTTGGTTGAGAAAATGCCAAGCGTACATTTCTGCAAAATCTAGGCAAAAATCTGGCCACTTTGAATATGCTAAAATATAACACAGTTTGATTTATTTTGGATTTTTTTAGTCACAACATAATTCCCATATTTCCATTTCTATTATTCCATAGTTGTGATGACTTTACTATTATTCTAAAATATGAAAAATAAAAAAAATAAAGAATGAGTAAGTGACCCTAAACTTTTGAAGAGTAGTGTGTCTATATACACTATATTGCCAAAAGTATTTGCTCAAATGTTTGTAGAAGCAGTCTGCATGCCTAGGTGCTTCATTTTATACACCTGTGGCCATGGAAGTGATTGGAACACCTGAATTAAATTATTTGGATGGGTGAGACGAATACTTTTGGCAATATAGTGTGTATATATATATATATATATATATATATATATATATATATATATATATATATATATATATATATATATATATATATATATATATATATATATATATATATATATATATATATTTAAGCAATATCACACGAGCAAGAGTGCAATATGGCACTACATCAGCACTGCAGTGATTCGGCCGCAGGCTGAGTGCCGTAGGTAATCACAGCAGTGCTGATTTAGGGCTATATAGCATGATTGCGAGTGTGATATTGCTTAGATACAACAAGTACAATGAACAAGTACATTTAAAAAAAAAATAGGAAAAACTGAGTTCATTCATAAAAATGCATTTGTGCATGGAACTACTTTATTACACGGCGGATCAGAAACTGCCATTGCTGGTTCAAACCAAATGATGCGTCAAGCCTCCGTTAGTAATTCAAAAATTTCACAAAAATAGTGTCACGGCCTGTGCTGTTTCTAACAAGTTATTGGATAAACAAGGATGGATGGATGGATGTGTGTGTGTGGAGAGAGAGAGAGAGAAAGTGAGAGAGAGAGACGGAGCGTGTGCGTTCACCTGTTGCCACACCCAAGCAGAGATGCTGTCAGCTTTCTGAATATCAGCTTCCTCAGTGGAAAAGTAGCCGTCCAAGCGGGGGTATTTCTCCCTATTTCACGGTAGCCAGTGCGCAAGAGTCTTTCACTATAGAAACCGCAATGTCCTCCGCCATTTTAAATAGTGTGTCCACTCCAATGTGGAAAGTTCGATAAGAGGTAAGTGCCTTCAGTTTGTGTAATTAATCAGTCTGTTGTGTCTCTCAGCTGTGATGAGCCGTAATGCTGAAGTTGTTCATTTAAAGCTGTTTAAAGCTATTTCCTAGCTTTAGTAGTGTAGTAGTAATACAAGCGATCACAGAGTGCTGTATGTAAACACTGGCTGACACAGATTCACTTCATGTCACCTAACTGGCTCATATTACACATAAAAATGATCTTTTGCCACTACCTGCTGGCTAACATATATAATGTAAAAAAAAATCCTCTCGTCCAATCAGATTCGAGGACCGGAACTAACTGTTGTATATATACAACAATAAGTTCTGGTCCTTGAATCTGATTGGATGAGAGATGTTCCATGAGTACTGATGTCTCAGAACATCAGCACTCGGACGCTTCACTGTGTGTATCACTCCGCTTGTGTTCGTGTGGTTCTAAATTAAAGTGTAAGAGCAGTGCAGATGTGTTAAGAGCTAGATGTGTCTCTTTACATTTATTTTTGTGACATTACTGATTTTAGCCAGCAGGTGGTGGCAAAAGACAATTTTTGTGTGTAAAATAAGCCAGTTCAGGTGACGTGAAATGAGTCAGTCAGTGTTTACATTCATCAGCACTACATGAATGCTCGGATTACTACTACACTACTAAAACTAGAAAATAGCTTTAAACAGCTTTAAACTAACAACTTCAGCATTAAGGCTCACAGCTGAGAGACACAACAGACTGATTAATTACACAAAGTCAAGGTGCTTACCTCTTACCAGAGTTTCCACACCAGAGAGGACATACTGTTCAAAATGGCTAAGGACATTGTGGTTTCTATAGTAGTGAATGACTCTGAGAAAATAGGATGCATTTGACCAAAATGACATTACCTTCAGAAAGCTGACTAACACACTACAGCATCTCTGCTTGGGAGTGGCAACAGGTGATTGCAGACACTCCATTTCTCTCTCTCTCTCTCTCATTTTTTATGACCGTACTCAGTTTTCCCTATTTTTTGTTTTTTATTTACTTGTTCATTGAATTGCCCTAAATCAGCAATGCTGTGATTACCTGCGGCCAAATTATATATATATATATATATATATATATATATATATATATATATATATATATATATATATATATATACACTATATTGCCAAAAGTATTCGCTCATCTGCCTTTAGACGCATAAGAACTTAAGTGACATCCCATTCTTAATCCATAGGGTTTAATATGACGTCGGCCCACCCTTTGCAGCTATAACACCTTCAACTCTTCTGGGAAGGCTTTCCACAAGGTTTAGGAGTGCATTTATGGGAATTTTTGACCATTCTTCCAGAAGCGCATTTGTGAGGTCAGACACTGATGTTGGACGAGAAGGCCTGGCTCGCAGTCTTCGCTCTAATTCATCCCAAAGGTGCTCTATAGGGTTGAGGGCAGGACTCTGTGCAGGCCAGTCAAGTTCTTCCACACCAAACTCGCTCATCCATGTCTTTATGGACCTTGCTTTGTGCACTGGTGCGCAGTCATGTTGGAACAGGAAGGGGCCATCCCCAAACTGTTCCCACAAAGTTGGGAGCATGGAATTGTCCAAAACCTCTTGGTATGCTGAAGCATTCAGAGTTCCTTTCACTGGAACTAAGGGGCCAAGCCCAGCTCCTGAAAAACAACCCCACACCATAATCCCCCCTCCACCAGACTTCACAGTTGGCACAATGCAGTCAGACAAGTACCGTTCTCCTGGCAACCGCCAAACCCAGACTCGTCCATCAGATTGCCAGATGGAGAAGCGTGATTCGTCACTCCAGAGAACACGTCTCCACTGCTCTAGAGTCCAACGGCGGCGTGCTTTACACCACTGCATCCGACGCTTTGCATTGCACTTGGTGATGTATGGCTTGGATGCAGCTGCTCGGCCATGGAAACCCATTCCATGAAGCTCTCTACGCACTGTTCTTGAGCTAATCTGAAGGCCACATGAACTTTGGAGGTCTGTAGCGATTGACTCTGCAGAAAGTTGGCGACCTCTGCGCACTATGCGCCTCAGCATCCGCTGACCCTGCTCTGTCATTTTACGTGGCCTACCACTTCGTGGCTGAGTTGCTGTCATTCCCAATCGCTTCCACTTTGTTATAATACCACTGACAGTTGACTGTGGAATATTTAGTAGCGAGGAAATTTCACGACTGGACTTGTTGCACAGGTGGCATCCTATCACAGTACCACGTTGGAATTCACTGAGCTCCTGAGAGCGGCCCATTCTTTCACAAATGTTTGTAGAAGCAGTCTGCATGCCTAGGTGCTTCATTGTATACACCTGTGGCCATGGAAGTGATTGGAACACCTGAATTCAATTATTTGGATGGGTGAGCGAATACTTTTGGCAATATAGTGTATATATATATATATATATATATAATGAATTGAAATTTCAAGATATTATTACACTGCAAAAAAAAAAAAAAAACTTGTTTCAACAAAGTGTACGTGCTGCCTTAACATTTTACTTTTTGTCAAATAAAGAGAAAACTTGTTTAAGCAGATATAAAGTTGACCTAAATCACTACTAGTTACTAAATGAGCTTATTGTCTTTTTAAGCAAACTTGACATTCTTAGTTCAATCTACTTCATTCTAATGCATTTCAAACTGAATGTAGAAGTATAATTACTTATATTTGATTATCAGAAACCAACATCTTATCCATTTAATATATTCAGACTTAAAGGTGAAGTGTGTAATTTTAATCCAATACACTTTGTCAAATTTCTGTAGAAAAAAGTTATGCCACAGTTTTAGCTTTCAGAATGGGATTTATTTTTCAAAAGCTTTTAATGGTTTTGAGTCAGTAAAAAAGTTGGCCTTCTTTTTCATTTCAGTGACAATAAAGCTTTTGGAGACTCACCAAATGAATAAAAATGTTGACTTACAAGAATGAAATACAGTGATTCCACAATGTACTGCAATATTAAATGCTTCTTAAAAAACAAATGTCTTCAGTGAGCGCAATGAATGAATAAAATAGCTTCAACAGCATTTTGAGATGTTTCCCTATGATGTCAGCCAATATATTTATTACAGAGGTGACTCAAAACGCAGAAATTTGTATCTTAGAGAATTACAAACTCAAGATGGTGACTCCCCAATTGTTTGCTGTTTGATGAAAAGTTCAAGGTGACAGGGATTTATTTAGATTTCTCTGAATCTGTGAAGAATTAATTATTCCCCTAAACACTTACAGTATTTACTTTGAAATAGCAAACCGTTGTCACCTGAACATCGGAAGATGCTATAAAATCCATGCATTGAACAAAAACATTGATCACACCTTTCAGACATTTAAAAAACTGCCAACAAAGTTCACATCATCATCAAGAGAACTAATAAAAAGAAGCTGTCTAAACAGGTTGTTATGATTACTTCACTTTGCTTCAGAATAAGAGCAACAGAGCTAAGCAGTCAGAACTGCGCATTTGTACATGATATTTCGTGTGACCTCATTTTTGCTACCGCTCCCGCAGCAGGTTTTGATGATGCACCAATTTCTTTTTTTGGAGAGGAAAATATTTAGTTCAAGAGATGAGTCATCAAGCTATTCACTAATCTGACAGCAGAAAACGCCAACCCTACCACACTCTGTCTCTCTCGCTCTACACAAGCCATTTGGTTGGTATTCATGGCTCTGGTATTGATTGAAATCCAGACATTGCTGAAATGACACCTCCATAGCTTAGAGTGTTCTGTAAGCCTCTTCCAGGGAAGACGCTGGCACATTTCACAAGCCCCTCTCATCAGAATCACAAGCGTGTGCCACAGATAGGTCATGCTCCTCAACGATTATGTCGTAAACACCGTTTCTCCCCTCAGCTACCGAGATCCTCTGCCGCCTCTCCTTTTGGTACCGACGCAGAGGGTATCTCTGCTTCTATACAGATTTTAATTGCTTGGTAATAAAAAAAGAAGCAGCCGACAGCTGAGGCAAGCTCGCTGAGCATACATGGATACCAAGACCGCCAGGAGGCAAGTGAGCCCTCAATAAATGATCATGCTTCAGAACCGATTTTCACATAAACCAAACGGACAGTTTGATGTGAGACACACTCTAAGTTTAAGACTGTTGTTGATTTCAAGACAAATATGTGACCCACTTTTAAATGTCTAAAATTGAAGTAGAATGGCAGCATTTACACTAATTGCCTATGAATTTAACGGCGCATTAATCTAACAATCGGAATGGTTATTTCTCTGTCAAAGTAAAAGCATCATTCACCACGTCCAAATTGGCATACTTCCCTGCTACACAGGAGGCAAATAGCAAAGATTTTGAAGTGTGCAACTAAAGGACAATTTGCTGTCTCATTAAGCCATGGGAGCTGGGAAGCTGTTCGATTCAATAATTTGAATTTTAAAAAATGGCAAGAACTTTGACTCGGGCAGCTCTTTTCCAACATAGTAACATGGGAAATGGACATGTTGCTTCCGAAAGTGCATGTACCTTGAAATCAACCCCATTCACCGAATTACTGATAAGCGCCATCCCACAACAGACATTTTTGCATCAATTCAAGTGTAAACAGTTTCCTTCTAGCACTACTCCAAGACAAAGGTTCCGGTCCAGTGGGAACCAGGAAGTAATCACACTCAAATTAACAATAGTGCGATTTGGAGACTGCATTTTCACTCTAAAAATAAATTTTTCTCCACTGACAGTTAGGTTTAGGGTTGGGGTTTGGATTAAGGTGTAACATGCAGTCCTGTTGACTGTATTACATCATTTACAACAACAAAACTCACTTTTGGCGAGTTCATCAATGGTAGAAAAGTGAGTTCTTACACACAGCTCATTGTGCTTTTCCTCTTTGGGAACTCTAGGACATGTTAAGTTCAGCCAAGTTAAACAGAGCACAAGCGCATTATTCAACTAGATAATATGTCTCCCCTGCTGCTATCCTCCATCAGCTCAGGGCACCTACACAAGTGCAGAATAATCACTCTAGGTGGTCTCACTATACATAAAATGACCAAAATATTTGCCTTTTAGACTTCATTACCAAATCTAGAAAGGGAATTTGTGGACATACTGAAAGAGACTCCATCTGTTCCAGCTTAAGTGTTTTCAAGCAATGACTTATGGGATGTTTTCAGACCATGGTGCTAATGACTGTTAAATTAATGGCATGCTGTGGGGAGGCCTGCAGAAACCAAGAGTCTTAGTGCTGAGAATGAAGCCAGTCCTCTCTTCAGCTGAGCAAAAATTGAAAGCCTAAGCATGTTAAGTGATATAAACTATGGGCAAAACCACTTGGCACAAGTACCCATGTGAGAACATTTTTTATGTTCATTTTGGCCTGGTTTGTATTTTGAGTCACTAATAAAGGCAATTTCAATGGCACTATCATTTGCCCTTGTTGATAATTCCTAAAAAGACCTACATTAAGCATGCAGATTCAATCAGAAAGGGTTTAACCGTAATTTATTTAGTGGACTTGCTTTTAGTAGAATGCTTTTTAATTTGTATCAGAGAAACAGAGGGAAAGAAATGTTAAAAAGTGAATTTTAAAGACAGCTTAGGCACATATTTAAGTTACAAAAAAAATTATATAAGATATATATTTATGGGCTGAAGTGTCCAGTTTGAATGCCCCATATTCAAGGGATGGGTTCATCCCTGCTCTTTGGCCTATTGATGAGTTGAATACATTCATTAGCAATTGCTGTAATCAGAAGGTAATCAAAGTCTTCTTACAATTTGCATTTACTCAGGTAATGTGTATAGTTATGAATGTTACAGGTCATTTGTCTATTTGCTCTCTGAGGGGTCACTGATGGTCTGACCTATGTCAGTAAATGCAGTAACAGTGATTGTTCATTTAGCCCAGCTCCCAGAGAACAAATATGCATGTGAGTTATATTTAACTTTTCAATCATATTATAATTAAATCAGGCCAGAGTATTTTATGTTTTAGTTCACTAATGTACCACATTTATTTACTGTTACAACTGCATTCTTACTAAAGGTATATTTCAGCCTAACATTGCTCTGTTGCGCTTAGATGTATTGTTCTATCATTATGTTTCTTTCAGCTGGATAAGGCCTGTGTACCAGTGAGATCTGCCTTAACCTTGAGGGAAAGATGTTCTTGTTCTGTCTAATGATGTCATTGTAGGGATTGTTTGGGGTTTTGAGAATCATGTGACTAAGTCAGAGGAACTAAGCTCCAAGGGTATCTTAAAGGAGAATAGCCTCTTGATTCATGATTCACCTCTGACCATTATCGTCTGACAAACTTACTGACGGACTTAGTGTTTAAAAATATAATTGATTGCATTCATGTAGTTGAACAGAACATCATGTTTGGACATTTTTTTTATTATTTGTTCTGTTCATCTAACAGAAATCTGAACTAGTAAGAGCTTATGTCAATTAATTTGCATTACTGTTGCTTTAGTAGTTTAAAGTTTGAGGTTTCTCTCTTTTGCCTTTGGAAATTTGGAAAAGTTTGTCTTCAATAAACTCTCTCTCAAGTGATTGAAACTCGACTTTTACTCCTGGTCTTTTGTTCATACTGATCTTTTTAAAGCCAAAGTATACATCTCTCTGTCAAATGCGAACGCTGAGCGTCTGCATACAGGATGCATGATGCAAATCTCATCAGCAGCAGAGTGTGCGAGCACTCAACACGCTCAGCCTGATTTTTCAAACAGAATGCACATGCGCCTGAAGTTATTGCACTAATTAGTGGGTCCACAAGGTGGCAACACTCAAATCTGAGTCGTTGCTGTCACAAAGAAAAATTACAAGAAGATAATCGCCGCTAGACATCAGGGGATGTGCAAGTCAAGAGCACATGTGTGAGGAGGTAAGGAGATACCTGCATTTGTATAACTCAAGTCTGAAGGAATATAAAGACATCTTTATGGTCTAAACTCCTGAAGAGAAAGTTCGGTGTCTCAGCAGTCTTTTTTTCATTGGTTTATTGTCTTGTTACCTTGTTATCAGTTCTGTCTTGTCATTGGTTATCACTGTCATGTTTCTCCCTTGTCCATGTATTTAAGCCTCATGTTTGCCATTGTCCATTGTCAGGTATTGTGAATGTAACTTTGTTACATTCAAGTTTAGCCAAGTCAAGTCAAGTTAAAGTCAAGTTCATGTTTTTGTATTTTTGTTCACGTTGGGAGTTACGGTTTTTGGATTTCACGTTTGATAATAAACTGCACTTGGGTTCATCACACATCATCGTCTTCATCGTCTGCCTATAATTGCCAGCATCGTTACAACTGTAAACTGAATTTTCTGATTTCTGATCAAATTCTTCAAAGACCAACTTATCTGACCTACTGTATGCAATCCACTTTATTTTATATCTCAGTACTCTCATTGCTTTCCAAAAATTGTCCCATTTTGTTTTAATTGTTTTCAAAGGAATTCTAGACAAAGTTTATACTTATAATTAAACTTATAGGCCTATAAGAACTCTATATGGTCTCCTGACATACTGTATGAGACTACAACCTCTGAGGAATAAAAATGTCCTCTGTTTAACTTTACTCCCAAACTGAGGGGGGAGTTTTGCATCCTTTTAGAAAATGAATGAAATTTAGCTAATAATTTTTGGCACTTTCCATCAAAAAAACCTAGGTATACCAAGCCAGTAAGCTCATTTTAAATGCAAATATTCTCTTACCTGTCCTTTTAAAATGAGAGACCTAAAAGAATCTTTCACAAAATTGAATTATGAATGTCATCAGTCATCATCTATGGCTATAGAAGTGTTGAAAGGAAGTGTAAAATCTGTCAAGGTAACAAAAGAAATGCTCTCCCCAGTTGATGTCTTTGGATAAGGTTTGCTGTTATGATGACAAGGCCACTAGGTATTGTAACCATTAATGGTGAGGACTCACAACATGGTTCATTTCAGCAATAAAGTTACTTCCATAATTCTTCTAATTAGTCAAAATTATATATATATATATATATATATATATATATATATATATATATATATATATATATATTTTTTTTTTTTTAATTTATTTTTTTTTTTTAAACACAAGTATATAGTATAAGTTCTTGTCCCTCTATGGAGAAACAGGAGTTCTCACAGGAAAGTCTAAATCCAGCATCTCACTTGGGAAGCTCACCCATGTAGAAAACAACCTGGAGTTGCATGTCTGTGCAGCACTGATCTGCTAGACAGCATCTCTCTCCTCAGCCAAGTGGAGATGATAGGAGAACGTTGTCTCTGTACGCTACCACATGACACCATCCCTGTCAGTGTCTTAGCGGTATGCCACATGTTCTAGCGGCAGGTTCCGCCCCGCCCTCTAATAACCTGGGTGACATCTGAATCACTCGTGTCAGGATGAAGAATATTAATGAAGTGTTTTGTGAGAGGGGGTGGTAAAGAGAGAGTTAAAGGTGTCTCTCATCACCTGCTCGCTATCATTAGGGGAAATCATTCCAGAACCATACCTCTCTGATCCCCCCAGGGATTAGACTTCACCTGTCATGTTCCATGATTTCTCCCTCGGCTCAAGTCATTTCAAGGAGCCCAAAGTAAAGAGAGAGCAATTTTGTGAGACAATAGTGAAACGTACAACTATCACTGCCCACTTTATGTGGGAGCTGTTTGGAGATGAAAGGTCCTTTTTCAGATTAAACTCTCGAGGCATGTGGTACTTGGCCTTAGACTTACACATATTTCTGAAGCTATTCATGACTTAAAAGAAGATTTCAGACAGACATGCCGCTCTGTGAAGCAAACAATGGCTTTAAAATCTAGCAGACATAGCAGGGTGTAGAAAAGACTGTTGAGGCAAAGTCACAGTTTAACGCATTAAGGAATGGTTAATAATGATCTAGTTTCTGGAAAACGAGCAAACAAATTTGAACTGCCACTCTTAAAAAGTCACAAGAAAACTGCTCCTAGCTTTGTGACATCACAACCCACCAAACAGAAAAATAATCAAACAAAAAACCTTGTTGATGGGGTAGTTCCTACCTATAGAATTGAAAAAAATCCTGATAATAAAGAAATTTACCCTTAATAAAAAGTACTGTGGTTGTACTATGGTGTTTTTACATGGTGATTTGATACATACTGAAATTCATGTAATCCAATGTAATTTAAGAATATCAAGGTAGTACCATGGTATATGTTCATCCAAACACCATGGAACCATTTCCCCCAAAAAAAAAGAAAAAAAAAAAACATTAGTACCATGGTACTTTTTCATCTTAGGGAGTTTTTGCTTGCCATTGTCACCTTTTGATTTTAATTTCTTAAAATGTAATTGCTGACCAGTCTAAGAGAGCAAACCCACCTCTAAACAAATAATCCAAATAGACAATATACGTGTTAATGTTTCAATGTTTGTTTATGACTACAGTATATTTGATGTTGGATGACTTCATTTACTAGTCACACATTTTACAGAAACAGAGCGAATATCTTCATTTGATATTCCCCTTCATAAGTGGCATCCCACGGCACACCTGCGTGGTCCAGGAGGGAGTTATTATTTATATCTGTTGCAGACTGTAAATAAACATATCACTCTGGAGGCATGGAAATAATGCTATCCAACATAAAATAAACAGGAGGCACAATGAAGTTTGTACTATGCAAACAGATAACTTTCTACTAAGGCAGAACATTCTAGAACTCAAGTTTTTTTTAGAAGTTTCTCAAGTACTTCTGTCACTAGAGTGAGAATTCTCTCTAGCAATGAAAGTCTGTAGTATGTTGGCAATAAATCTCGACCCTTGCAGAGTCGACTCTTGATTCTCAGTCTGGCTTTGGAGATCAGACAAGAAATAAAACAACGCCTCCCTGCCTTGGGTAAGCTTGTGTCACCATTCTTCATTTATACTCCACCATCCACCTTTCATTAAATGTGTAGCGTGTAACTAAAACATCTTGGTAACTCTTTACAATAAGGTTCCATTTGTTAGCATCAGTTAACAACATTAGTTAACACAAGCTAAAAATAAACAGTACTTTTACAGCTTTTATTAATCTTTGTTAATGTTAATTTCAACATACTGTATAGTAATATATTTTTCAAATCAAAAGTTGAAAATGTTAACATTATTTAATGCACTATGAACTAACAATGGGCAATTTTATTTTTATTAACTAGGATTAGTGAATGCTATTAAAAATATTTTGTTTTATAAGTTCATGATACCAAGTGAATGGACGAATATAACCTTTTTGTATAGTGTTACTAAAATATTTTACTGGTAAATATATGAAAAATAGCACTAATGCTGAACAAAGAGGGATTCACAAGCCGTTTTAATCTTTACATCATATCTTAGATCTATTGCCAAAAATGCTACTTTGTGACTCAAAATGTTCTCATTAAAACTCATTTAAAGTCCTTGTTTAAAGTTTAGGAATGTGATCGTGTTCAAAGAATTAGGGAAATGTTGTGATGCCTTCAGAAAACTGATTATACTGGCAAAACTGTGTAGCTCCTCAGGCAACAAGCAGATCTGTCTCTCACAGAGTGAGGGAATCACTTCTAAAATGTTTTATCCTAGAATGTGGTAAATTATCCAAAATATGGAGTTAGCGGTTTCTTCTAAGAAAATTAACTTCTGATTAGTGTCAACATGAAATGGCGATCGCAAACCATTTTACTTCTGTAATGTGATGCATTTCAATGTGAAACTGGTTATTTAATGATGAAAAAAAATACAATCATTTTCTTAATCAGTATTAAACATACTTAAAGATACATTTATTTGAGAAGTAAACTGCTTTAATTATTAAAACCTTTTTTTAAAGAATTAAGTTAAAACTTCTTACACGACTGGCATTTTTATTTTTTTTTATCTTGCTATACTGTAAGCATAAATCTCACTAAATTCTCTTAATGCTTAAAAGGAGAAAAAAAATGACAACTGTAAAAGTAATCTTAGCAAAGATATTTTCTCTGTAAACAAATCTTAATATCTTATGTTATTTTGCTTCTCATGTAAATGTATCTTGTTTTAAAGGGCAAGTTCACCCAAAAATTAAAAACTGTCTCATCATTTACTCACCCTCAAGCCATCCCAGATGTGTATGACTTTCTTTCTTCTGCAGAAGACAAACACGTATTTTTAGAGGAATATCTCAATTTTGTTGGTCCTTACAATGCAAATGAATGGTGACCAGACCTCTGAAGCTCCAAAAATCCCATAAAGGAAGCATAATAGTAATCCATATGACTGGAGTGGTTAGGATATGATATGATAGGTGTGGGTGAGAAACAGATTGGTATTTAAGTCCTTTCTTTTTACCATAAATCTGCACTTTCACTTTCAAAATTTGAAAGAATGTGAAAATTCTGTTTTGCTTTCACGTTCTTTCACATTTTGAAAAAATGTTGTTTGTCTTCTGCAGAAGAAAGAAAGTCATACACATCTGGGATGGCATGAGGGTGAGTTAATGATGAGAGAATTATTATTTTTGGGTGAAATATTCCTTTAAGGATGTTTAGATATTTTACTAGGAAATAAGACAAAAACACTGATCAAGAAAACATTTTCTGCAGAGAGTGGCTTAATTTTATCTATCAAGAATTGATTGGATCATAATTTTTTTTTTTTTTATATTTTACAGGTTGTTGTAAGGGAGGGGTTTTATATATATATATATATATATATATATATATATATATATATATATATATATATATATATAATTATTATTATTATTATTATTATTATTATTATTATTATTATTATTTTTACTTTTGAATAACGTACTGTACACCAATTAATAATTTATAATAAGACCTGAAACATGTATTAATAAAGTAAATAGGGTCAATTTTGCTGACTTGACACATATTGGCCGAGTTACATAAACTATGGTCCTAATAAAGTGCCCGAAGTGGTCTTCTGCTCACTACAATTGTACAGAGGAATTATCTCAGTTACCGTAACCTTTCTGTCAGTTCGAACCAGTTTGGCCATTCTCCGTTGACCTCTCTCATCAACAAGGCATTTCCGTCCGCTGAACTGCCATTCACAAGATGTTTTTGGCCACATTCTGAGTAAACTCTAGAAGACTGTTGTGCGTGAAAATCCCAGGAGATCCGCAGTTACAGAAATACTCAAACCAGCCCGTCTGGCACCAACAATCATCCCATGGTCAAAATCACTGAGATCACATGTTTTCCCCAATATGATGAATTATGTGAACATTAGCTGAAGCTCCTAACCTGTATCTGCATGATTTTATGCATTGCACTGCTGCCAGATGATTGGCTGATTAGATAACCACATGAATAAGTAGGTGTACAGGTGTTCCTAATAAAGTGCTCAGTGAGTGTATATACATTGCACAATTGTAAGAAGTCACGCACATAAATGCCTGTAGAAACCAAGATCTAGTTGCAGAATACAAAAACTGAGGAGTCTAGAAAACTCTTTTAAGCCTCAAAGCCTTGTGTTCAGCCTCAAAGCTGACTGAGGCTACTTGTGTTATTTGCTCTTGCCAAACAGAGGCACCACACAGAGTTTAATTCCGCCCTTTTCCTCTTCCACGCTCTCCGGTCTGCAGATGAGAAGTAGGCTGAGGCCTTGAAAAAGTCCCCGAAGCCCTTTGCATCAGCGGTGCAACTGGAGACAAGAAAAGCTCTCAAGGACCGAGAGCTTTAATGATATGTTTGCCACTGCAACTGCTTGTGGAGAACTGACAAGGGCACCAGGGGGGAGCTTCACATCCCTTTAGAAGATGTATGAAATCTGGCTCATAATGTTTGGTACATTCCATCAAAAAACATTGGAATACCGAGCAAGTGAGCTCGTTTTAAATGCAAATATTCTCTTACCTGTCATTTTAAAGTGAGAGACCTAAAATAACATCTTTCACAAAATCGAATTATGAATGTTATCAGTCTTTTTCTATGGCTATAGGAGTGTTGAAAGGAAGTGTAAAATCTGTCAAGGTAACTAAAGAAATGCTCTCCCCAGCTGATGTCTTTGGATAAGGTTTGCTGTTATGATGACAAATTCTCTGTGATGAAAGCACCCACATTGTTGAGAGTCTTGTGGAGGTGGATGGTTTTGACAAACGTCTACCTCTGGCTTTTAAAACAAAACAATAAGCAGCGTTCAGTGGAGGACAGGAGCAAAGAATCAACTCTAAATGTTCTAGAACATTTTAGGGGGCGTTCATACAGGATGTGTTCTTGCATCCCTCTTTGCTGTTTTGAAATTGGTTTTTAATGTAAACATCTGTAAGATAGACGTCTTTGACTGCTGCAACACATCTTGCAGTTTTTATCAGTTTCCAACACTGTCTTATGACAACACGTAATAATTAGTACGAAAAGCCAAAATCGTGAGATATCCAATGACCTGGCTTACAACTTTTTAAAAGGTACGACTTTTATTCCTATATAGGCCGACCAGTCAACAAACAGAAGCATCAAAGTTTTGCTAGCCTCCTATTCAACATTTTATTTAAGAAGGAAAAGGCAGTGAACAAATTTTATCACTCATTTCATTTTTATTTATGTCATACAAATGACTGATGTATGTCAATAACCTATAACACGCTTCCATCGTCTCGTTTTAAATACTGATGGGTTTTTTTCTTCTGTTGTACACAAAAGATGCTTTCCTATTAGAATAATAGTAAGGTTTAGGGTTTGGGTAAGGGGTTAGACTTTATGGTTATGTTTAGGTTTGGGTTACGGGTTAAATGTAGGAAAAATAGTGACAGCACTGTCTGTTGGTTTGTTGTTTTCCTCCAACCTCGTCTCACAGAATTACGTTCTATATACTGTAGCTACATTTTTGCAAAATTACTTTTACATGCCTCATTGTATGAATTGCTGCAGTTTTCTGGTAAAATAAACACCAACAACGAGTTTTAGTCACTTTAATCTAATCTCACAAATCACGGGTAAAATGGCAGATTAACACTTCATAAACACCTATTTTTCGCCCTGCTACACAATCTTATGACATTGAAAAACTTTTACTATAACGCATGATTTGAAAGACAATGCATTTTAATGCTTGGATAACAGAACCAACTACATTTACAAGATTATTCAAGCATTATTAAATTGCAACTGATAGACTTTGAATGCTGAAGAACAACACATCAACATGTGAGCAAAAAGTGTCATGGAAGCGCCACAAAATGATGTGGTTGCTTCAGCTATTGCGTTTTTCATCTCAAATTTGCTTTTATGACACTATCGATTAGGTGTGGGTGTCGGGTTAAAGGGTAGAGAGCTTCGTTTTGTTCACCTCACATTTGATTTTAAGACACTACTGGTTAGGTTTAGATGTAGGATTTGGGTTAAGGACATTGGTTTTGTTTATTTAAAACTACATAACAAGATAAGACTTTAAAGGTTAATGCTCTATCATCTCACATTTGCTTTTTGTGTCACTATTTGTTAGGTTTCGATTAAAGGTTTCGGTTAGGGAGGTAGGTTTTCTTAATTTAAAACTCCATAAAGCACAAACCTTAAAAATATCATCTTTTTACAACAACATTTAATTTGCTTTAAGCGCCCCTCCGTGGACATTTCACCTGTAACTGCAGTGATATGTGAAATGGATCTTTTTTTATTTTTTTTTATTTTTATTTTTTTTATTACATGCTTCAAAACAGGTTTGGCTGCACTTTTAATGTGAAATGTCCAGCAGGGGGCGCCAAAACCGAGAAAAATGAGATTGTAATCAGACGAGGGTTTTAAGGGGAATTTTAGATCTAGGTTTTAATGAAACTTACCTCCCTAACCTAAAACTTTACCCTAAACTTAACAAATAGTTTCCGAAAAGAGAAATGAGAGTTTAACAAAACAGCTTGAATTCATGGCTGGTTTTGAACTGCTCTCCTCTAAGTCCAAAGTCTAACGTGCTGTGAGGTGTGCTATCGTGCAAGCTAATATTATTGGAATAAGTGTATATATGTAGGTGGGTCTGTAATACAAGCGTTAAAATGTATAATTTTTCAAAAGATGTGTTACAGTAAAAGTGTCTCGATTTTATAACATAGCAGGGTATGAATAACAGAGAGAAAAATAAGTGTTTATAAAGTCATAATCAGCCATTAAAGTCATGATATGAGTGAAAGTGAACAAAACACACAGTTTATGTAGCGCCATAGTGTTCTTTTCACCTGGAAACTGCAGGGAATTGTACCTGGAGACACATCAAACAAGTTTTGCAAAAAATGTATAAAGAGTCACGTTTTAACTATGAGACCAGTTCGAAGATTTCTTGTGATATCACCCCCTCGTACTAATAATTACGAACTGTCATGAGAACAGGTTTTTGTCTCACGCCAATTATTAAGACTGTCAAGACTGTTATTAAGATTATTAAAACTATCGGAGTGTCTATCTAAATAGCCTATCTTTTTGGCAAAGGCTATTTACACTAACTCCGCCCACCATTGCTCAGACCAAGCTCAAGACACATTGACACATTTCTTTGGGGTCAACTGCTGAAGCCAGGTATATGTGAATTTTTAGGGATGGGGCAGAGACGTTTAACTGGTTAACAGGTTAGACGTTTAGTGGGTTAAGAGAATGAAGAATGGAGGGACTATTTGCACTCCAATAGTCTGCTGGAAATATTGGAGTTTACAACAAACTGCATCCTCATGTGCTGCTGTAGTGGCTCAGGGTGAAATGATGATATGAATGTGCATTTTCATACTGACGACACTTTTGTAATATGTTGTTTCTATAGTAAACCTGTTTAATTTTGTGGGTACTATAATTTTACTACAAAATACCATGGTGATACTATGGTTACTGTAGTAAAACCATAATTGTTTTTTTTTGGGGGGGGGGATTTTTCCCCTTTTTCACCCAATTTGGAATGCCCAATTCCCAGTGCGCTTTTATGTCCTCATGGTCGTGTAGTGATTCGCCTCAATCCGGGTGGCGGAGGATGAATCCCAGTTGCCTCCGTGTCTGAGACCATCAACCCGCACATCTTATCACGTGGCTTGTTGAGCGCATTGCCACGGAGACATAGCGCGTGTGGAGGCTTCACGCCATCCACCGCGGCATCTGTGCTCAACTTACCACGCGCCCCACCGAGAACGAAACACATTATAGCGACCACGAGAAGGTTACCCCATGTGACTCTACCCTCCCTAGCAACCGGGCCAATTTGGTTGCTTAGGAGACCTGGCTGGAGTCACTCAGCACGCCCTGGGATTGGAACTAGCGAACTCCTGGGGTGGTAGCCAGCGTCTTTTACAGAGTGCAAATAGCATCTAACACTATTTGCATTTAGTGCAAAGAAGATGCTTTTCTTGCTTCTTACACTTAGTGTAAATAGCATCTTTCGCTATTTGCACTTAGTGTAAATAGCATCTATCACTATTTGCACTTAGTTAAAATAGCCTCTGCCTAAAAAAAATTAAGACCATGTTAAGTTAGAAAAAAAAAAAAAAAAAAAAAAAACTTTTCAAAACCTGCTTTCTATTAAATTCTGTTGCGTTGCATCTACCTGTTTTAAATGCAAGAACGCGTCCAGTGTGAACAGTCTCTAAGTTTGTAAGTAGGACTGCAGTGTTCAAGTGAGGATATAGAGCATATCAAATAAGCCATTTAGTATCAAGCCTGGTATGAACTTCTCATGGTCGCCATCAGACCAGCACAGATCCTGTCTCACTGCGACCTTAACAAAGACTCTTGATCTAACCCCCAGCTCCCTACTTCCATTCCTTCATTCTTATCCTGCCACCAATGGATGGCCAGAGCCCCAGTTAATGCTGGTATCCCATTCTCTTTTTCTCCCTCCCTCCTTTTCTCTGCCTGAAGTCAGTCTCAGAAGATTTAACCCAGCTTCTTGCATGCCTTCTCAGTACATTTTACTGTCTCTCCTTTTCAAGGTTCTCTGCATTTGCCAAGACCTGACTCAGGCCCCAAACATCTCCAAGGTTGCCAACCAGTTTCGGTCCCCATGGACCATCTTGTGTGCCCTTGAGGGTAAACAACCTCAGACAAAAACACGGTGGGCTTCATTGCCATAGTTATGAATAAATCTTGCCCCATTGAAGACACATGCTAATCTGTTTGCTACATCTCTTTGATGTAGAACACAACATTTGAGGCAGATTATTTATAGTGCTAAAGATGCAGTTTTAATCCCTAACCCGCCATCAATGACTGGATACAGCAGTTACTATGAGATCGGTCCAGTACTCAGAGTACAAGCAAAGCTGTGCTGCACACTACCTTAGGGTTTAACTGGGTTTGAAGGAGGTAAAGAAATCTTCCTCAACTCTTCAAGCGATTCAGCAGAACTCTTCAGATAATACCAGGCTTTCCTAAATTGTGATGCGACACTCCTCACAATGCCAAGTCAATGGATATGCATATGTATAACAATACAAATAGACACCGTGCATTTCAAAGAAACAGAAATGAACGCCTTTGCAAAATAGGTCATTGTCATTCTTGGCTAAATGAGATGATGGTACGTCTTTGCCCCCCAGTGGATCCTAAGCAAACTGCATTGTCTCTGGATTGTGTGCACTGTAGAAAGATGAGCAAGGCCTTAGAAGTAAAGCAATGTGCTTTCTAACAGGTCAAGTCAAGTTTATTTGCATAGAACATACAGTGTTGTTTCAAAGTTGCTTTTTCAGAAATGTGTGCCTTAAAAAGGATAGTTCCTTTTACATGAAAATTTTGCCATCATTTACTTACACCCATGTTGTTCCAAACCCATAACACTTTCTTTATTATATGGATCATAAAATAGATGTTAGGCAGAATGTTAGCCTCAGTCACTTTTCACTTGTTTTGCCTCTTTTTTCTCCATGCTATGAAAGTGAAGAGTGACTGAGGCTAACATATAGTCAAGGACTATTCTTTTGAGGAATAAGGCAATTCACCTATGTCATCATTTACTTTTAACCCATTTAATCCCATTTTTCCCCAGCTAATTGAAGGCATTTTTGTACTCACAAAATTCCTTTTTCTTAAATAAATAAATAATAATAAAAAAATTAGTTATGTTGAAGTATGTGCTTCATTCTTGGTCATATTTGTAGGGGTGGGAAACTACAGAGTCAATTGTGCAAATTTTGCACAGTTCTTAATAAGACCCAAAAGGACATTGCACACAATAATGTAACATACTAATTTTCAGTTGTAGGGAAAAAGGAAATGATAAGCCAAGAATAAATTACACTTTTTTGTAAAAGCATTATTTCTTTTTAAAATTACTTTATTTCATTTATTGTAACAATACATTCAAATCTGCATGCAATTTTACAAAGGGTGTCAATCAGTCACCTATTCAAAAACAAGGCTCTGTGTTTCCCCACTGGTCACAGTTGTGTCCACTTATTAGTTTTTGTACTGTGAGTACAATTTATATGAGCCAGAGCAATGTTATTAATAAACCAACAAAAGACACTTTAAATATTATATGTACCAAATATGCTATTTGTATGTGTACTTTGACAGGTTTTACATAGGTAAAACAGGTTTGGACGCAGACATAATCTTTCAGAAGGGTACAGTGGTCTGTGACTATTTGTACCACTCATGTAAAAATGTTTCACATGAAACCAAGACAGGCTGCACTTCGATTTATAGTTGACAACTCTGTGTATATTACATCAACAACTGTTTGTAGACCCCTCTAATTAAAAAAAAAAAAAAAAAAAAAACCATTAGAGTCACAGATGTAATCGTTGGCTTTTCTTTTAACAGTGCTACAGTACATATCAGAAAAAATCCCAACTAAGAAAAACATTAAATTTTTTAGATCAGAATCAAATTCCAACTGAGCTTGGGCAGGCTTTAGATGTTACTGTCAGTTAGAGATTTTGATATAACATCTAAATTGATTTTATCTTCATTCATGAATCAGTGTAAGATATGATATACGACTAAAGGTGCGGCAACGGTTTCAGTCAAACAAATTAATCTACATGCTGCTACTCGGCATATCTGTCATGGTGGTTGGGTCTAATAACTCATAGATCTGTCGTAAAGGTGTGGCCATGGCACAATCGGCAGTTATGTAATACATTATGCACCTTAAATTAGTCAAGTGATAGCACCCTTGGCTCTCTACTGACAATTAGTGCATTCTGCTTCTCCATTAAGGGCAGATGAAAGGCAATGAATGATGGGTATGAAATTCAAATCGCCCCTCCTGTAGTAAGCAGAACTGTCTGGCAATCTCACAGTTGGTGATTTACATGGAATTATCCCACAGCTGGCCTAATCGGGTCAAAGACCTGTAGGCTGTAACAGTTCCCCACATACTTCGACGCATTACCACACTGTTAAACAATATTCACGCATGAGTGAGGGTTGCGATCAAGTGGAGTACCCATGATGAATTCTTTGATAAGAGGTCTGTGCATTTAGCAATTTAATGAGATTGCTCTTGGTCTTTGGTTGTGGCAGTTTAATGTTTACTTATGCACACCTCAGTACACAATAATACTTTGTGTACAAACATGCCACAGCCTTTGAGAAATACAATGGCATAGAAAAACAGGCAATAATTTTGCACAGTGTGGTGCCCTTGATTTAAATGAGTGAAACATTTCAAAAAACAGTTTGTGACAATTGGCTAACCATAGGTGACTTGATTAAAATAACTGCTGTTTCCATTATTTGACATGTCTTTCTGAAAAAAAAAAAAACAAACAAACAAAAAAAAACATTCCAAGTCTTTGGAATTTCAATTTGAATGCTGCAGACTATAATAAAATTAATGGGGTTCAAGCCTTTAAGGTCATTTATGTACATTTGTGACAGATAGTACAGTTGCAATCGAAATTATTGATACTGGGAATCCAAAAAAAAAAAAACATTCTGTACTGGTTTGGTTCCGATTGGGCGATCGGACCAACGGTTCCATAGTTAGAGCCATTTTTAGATTTGTAATTATTATAGCGCCACCAAGAGGCAGAGATATGCTATTTTTATTTGTGTGTCCTCAGAATGACCCTATACATATGTGTAACAAATTTGTTGATAAAATCTCATTCCGTTCAAAAGTTATAACCGTTTTAGTAAAAGTGGCTACGCCCCCTACTTACGTTTTGGCATACCTTTGCAATGATTAATCGAAAGTTCAAACTTTTTATGATAATTATTAATATTGGGACTCCAGATAATTTTTCTGCACTTGTTTGGTTACGATCGGGCGAACGGCCTAGGACTAGTTCGAAAAAGTACTTTTGTTAATAATCTCAAATATTTAACGAATGATTTGATTCACATCAATGGTTCTTGAGGCAAAGTTGTTCAGAAAGAGGAGATCTATAATATGATATGAATAATTTGTTAATTTTTGAAAGACAGCCGTATATACATCAATTTACACACATTTAAAACACCATTTGTTTTCCAAATTTTGCACAGACCTCTCGGGCCAAGAGACAAATGGGCCTACAATGTTTCGTTTTGTAAGGGGGAGGCCACCCACTAGCCCAAGGACGTTATCCAATGGCATGGCTGAAGGTCTCCTACGCGTTCTGTCTTATCGCGCGCATTGTTTAAATTATTTCGTTCCAGTTAAATAACTATATTATTTGTTTCATGATCCCCGTTTATTTTATCTGACTCCAATTATAAAAGTTTTCAAGGATATATTAATGTTCCAATCTTAATTATTATTATTATTATATTTAGTTTAACATTTGATCATCATATTTACTTCTATTTTATATTGTACTCGTTCATTCAGATTCCTGTCACTTAGAGAGTCTCTCGCCGGCCATGTACGCGGATCTCACGGTCACAAATAGGCCAGTATTGGTCATTAATACAGTAATTGACTAAATACTAATTAGATGGCTGCTCACGCTTGCCCATTTATCTAAAAGTATTTTGTTTAGTCCCCTTAGATAATAAACAGTTAATTAGAGTAACATTATTTCTACCCAGAGGCCATGACCACTAAATTTACAAAGATTGACCAACAATATCCAAGTTAAAATAGCTTTATATAATCATGCCATAGTTTCCTATGTACACTATGTTTAGACTTCACCCTATTTAGGCTTGGTCGACAACTTCATGTTGTGCTAAACGGAAATACCATATCGAGCCTGTACACTCTAAGTACACTTGAACTAATGCCAATTCATTAGTCGGAGCTCTAAAGTCTCAGTCGGTGTGCCCCATGCTCCACTCAGAACTAAGCTTTAGTCCGCTACTAACCTATAATTATAATTTATAATTTTCTTTATTTATCACTTTATACATTTGCACATATACAGTGAAATTCTTCTTTTTTCACATATCCCAGCTAGGCTGGGGTCAGAGTGCAGGTCGTAGATTTGCGGAAACATGGATTTAACGTAATCTACTAAAGACAATAATTTCAGAATAAATCAGAATAAACTCAAATGTAACAATTTATATACCAGGTAAAATAATACATTCATAAATTCCAATTAGACAATAATAAGTCAAATTTAAACATTTTTCGAAACATAAGAATTGCATACCTGGTAGAGAAAACTACACACAGCAACTGTGTGGAATATCTGACTACAGACTCCCCGATTCCTTTGTTATCTCTCCTTAAGTACCAAATGATTCTATTGTTATTTCAGATGTTTGTTTGATGTTATTCAGGATTTGGTTTACAATTTAGGAGGTTGTAAGTAGACCTTTGAAACTTGTGATTGAGTAGGTCATTTGATGTTTACAAAGAATGCACCTTATCTGCATACAGCATCTGGTCCCTGATACTGTATAATGCAGTATTTTACTAAGTTCTTAAATCTTACTTGTGATTTGACTTTACTGAAAGGGATGAGACCGTTTAACCAGTTGCACTGAGACCTCTTGAATGATACCAAACATGTATGATCAGAAAACCTTTTACATTACAGAACAGGATAAGTCATAACTTAATTTTTGGTTACCCTAAATTGACCTGAGGTGAGAGAGGGAGTAGATGTGAGTGAGATTTGTGTTTTATGGTCCTTGCTCAGTAGGGTGTGTTGTCTCAGATGGAGATGATCTTCTGTGTGAGAGTTTTTATGACGCTGGTTCTCGTAGTGTTCTTTGACTTTTACCGGAAATGGCGCCTTTTGGGCGTAGACGTTCTGGTGCCAGACTTATAGTTTCGATACGCCTTTTTTAACCTTATCAAATAGCTGCTAAAAGCTGATTGGTCGATGGCGGCCATGTTTTTCAGGATATGCAAATGTCCTCATAGATCTTGATGGCACCTTGGACAAAGACACTGCATGCAAAATTTGTCGATCGAACCAACGGTTCCATAGTTAGAGCCATTTTTTAGTTTTTTAATTTTTATAGCGCCACCTGAATCTTTCTTCACTGGTTTGGTTCTGACCGGGTGAACAGCCTAGGACAAGTTCATTTAGAATTTTTTTCAAACAATCCAAAATAGCGGGAAAACGAGGGGGCGAAGACAAAATTGGCCGGAGCTTAAAAGATTCGCCATGATGCAAGGAATTTTGTTTCTAGCCCTTATGGTTCAAGAGTTATATACTATAGCACCACCTATGAGCCAATCGGGCCGATTCCAAGCATATGGCTAGCCAGCCAGAGTACTACCATCCCTGAAAGTTTCAAGTCTCTAGGCCTTAAGGTTTGGTCTGCACAAACAGTTTTAGTGCAGAAAAATAATAATAATAAAAAATCCTGACAAAAACAATAGGGTTTCTAGCCCTTCAGGCTTGAACCCCTAATAATATACTAGCAATACACATATACTCTGTTCTTAAACAACCAATGTGTAAAAAAATAAAAATAAATGCTTTGAAATAACACCATTCGAAGTAGTTTTCTTGTTTTGTCAACATAAGCTTGTTTTGTCATTCAGCTACACACAAACCTGTACAGCAAACATGGAAGATTACAAATCTCAAGAAGGGATCTAAAATTTACCACTTCTAGAGTTAATAGGACAAGATGGCAACATGAACAGGAAGGTTTGATTCCCAAGCAGCCAAATTATGAGTTTCTCGGCGTAGGTACACTGTCTGTCAGACAACATCTCATAGAGATAATAGCATTGCAGAGGAAAGTAAATGGAGTTTGTTAAAGCAGGTGCCAGTGTAGGGTGACCTTATCAAAGAGTGATAAAGAGGAAATGGGGACAGAAGTCAAAATAGCAGTGAGGCCCACCAAGCTGCTGCTCACTGCAATGGATGTAGAAATGCTTAGGGTTGTTTTGGTTTAGGGAGGGGTGTTTCTTGGCATGGGGTTTATGGTAGGTAGTGTTGTTATTGAGTGAAATGAATTGCTCTGCTAAAAAGAGAAAATGCCACCCAGACCAATAATGGGCCATTTTTTCGGTTCTGCTTGGCAACATGAAAACCCTTTCACATACAGCTCATGGGTTTGATCTTCCAAAACAAGAGCAGTTGCCACAGAGATTTTCCATGTTCAATATTGTGGATGCACTAACGATATGTTTAACATTTAATACTATAATTCGGTGTGTTAAAATACTTAGTCCTAGCCCAGCTTAATATACGGAAACAATTTTAAATAAACCATTCATTGGTTGATGCCCCTACAAAAAGTGTAAACATTGTGGCTCTACGGTGACATGGCAACATTAGATCAACCAGTGGAGTGAGATTTTTTTTTCCTTTTGTCTGACCAACAGATGGGGGAAAATTTTTAGCTTGCTGACGCTAGTGCCGCAAAAATAACACTCCAAAAAATAATCTTAAGATTTACTCATTTCGATTTCATAATAAATTTTCATAAAATAAATAAATAATAAAAAAAAAATATCTGTAATAAAAAAATGAAAGATTTTTTAATAAATAAATAAACTAATAAGTTTCATTAATTTAGTTAAAGATTATGAAATGTATGTGCAAAAATGTCATGAAATGAATGTGTAAATCTTAAAAATAGGCTACACTTTTTTTAGTGGACACACTTCACCAGTAAACAAAGTTGTATTATTTATATTACACGTGTTAATTCAATGTGATTACATGAGTATTCGTAAAGTGTGGTTTTAGCACATGTACTGTACATTTGCTTACATTTGCATAGACACTGAAACATATAATACTGAGGTATTGACAGCATTTAAAACCTTAATCATTTTACATATGAACTATTTAAAGACATAAATCCTTATTGAATCCATAAATATTGCAATCTAGTCTCATAGAATGAACTTTACTGTATATTTACATTTTTGCAAACTGATTTTTACATGCCGCTTTCTGCGTTTTGCTGCAGTTTCCTGGTGAAATTAACAATAAAGGTGCTACAACAACTGTGCATTTTATTTCACACAAATCAGGGGTAATATGGCTGTTTGGGGCTTTATAAACACATATTTTTCGCACTATTACTCACACCATGCTATGTTATCCTCCTGAGACCCACGTGTGACTTCTGTGTGAATTGTCCATTCATTTTTTTGATTTGTAACTAGTAGAACCTAAAAAAACAAGCAAAAATAAATAAATAAAGAAAATCTAAAGCAAATAGTTTTCCTAAACATTGAGCAGAGGAAATACATAGGAATGCATTAACTAATGTTAATGATTAGCACCTTATTGTACATTGTTAACAATCAAAAATATAACAAAATTTAGACTAAAATGAAGCGAAATGACAGATTTGTTACTGTGAAAAGTTCAAAATAACGAACATGTTTTTGGTATGTCTGTCAGAAAACCGCTTCACAGCACTCATCTGAGTACTTCATGTTCATCAGCGTGCCAAAGCTCGAAAAATGAATGAAATATTTAAAGCAGCATATCAAACTAAACTAGAGATGCTAATCTTTACAACCAAACAGGTTTCAGTGAAAAAAATGTGAAGAGGTTTCTTACCAGAGGCACTTTTTTTGGCACAACACCCATATAAGCAGTTCACGGAAATGGTGTTTGGTCAAGTGACTCTGTGCATCAGAAGTTTAACACTTAAAGTGTCCTGAACAGTATGCAATGGATTTAAATGATGCGTTGCGTATAGTGAATCCAAAATAGCGAGTCCTCGCATGAGGCTGCGGGGTCGCACGAGGTTATTATATCAAAATATTTTAACGCTTGTATTACAGACCCACCTACATTTACACACTTATTCCAATTTGATTAACTTCCACGGTAGCTCACCTGATAGAGTGTTGGATTTGGACTCAGAGACCCAGCCTTAAGTCCAGCCAAGGACGCTCGAAACAGAAGTGAAAGTGAGGCAAAAGTGCAGTAGAAGAGACACGAAATGGCATGGATCATTCTGTAAATCTGCTTTTCATGTCGAATTTGCTTTTAAAACACTATTGATTAGGTTTAGGTGTTGGTTAAGTGTAAGGATGTCTGATTCACCTCTCATTTATCTTTTAAGACACCATCAGTTAGGTTTGGCTGTTGGTTCAGGTTAGGGAGGTATGTTTTAATCATTAAAACATCCATCTAATATTCACCTTAAAAACCTTGTCTGATTATAATTTCACTCGATTATTTCACAACATAATTTGTATAATAATGAGATCAGGCTGAAATTACACACTTCGCCATTAAATAAAGTAGATTTAACTTATATTAACAATTAATTGTTTTACTCAACCTCTAAATACGATTTTTATAAGGAAATAAAGATGAAAAATTACAGGAATTCCAGGGATATGCTAAATCTTACTGTCAAACACTGCCTCTGAGTTCTAAGCATTCACCCACCCTCTGAACAAGCCCTGGGCTATAGTGACACTGAGCAACTTGCTTCCTAGACTAAAGTTTGAGGAACACTCTTTTCTGTCTCAGAGTCTCTCGGCTCTCACAGAGCACAGTGGGGTAGGGGGCTGCAGGCATAGGGGGATCATCTTGACATTGACAGTAAACTGATGGGAAGCAGGTATCAGAGACAGGTGGTCCTGGAAACACAACTGAAAAGGTCATGGAGTTCAGGCCTCCCTCTACACTTAGCGTGCTTTGAGAGAGATGAGATCTGCTCGGTTGCTCAAACCAGACTTTGGTCTCTTGGTCTGCACACTATTGCATGGGTACAGGCAGGGTTGGGAGGGTTACTTTTGAAATGTATTTCACTACAGATTACAGAATACATGCTGTAAAATGTAATTTGTAACGTATTCCATTAGATTACTCAAGGTCAGTAACGTATTCTAAATACTTTGGATTACTTCTTCAGCACTGGTAGATTTTTTTCACTTGTTTTGACTATAAAAACTAGAATTGAACCACTTACTGAGTACAGTAAGACAAAATACACATTAAAAATACATTCTCTGAAAAACCTAAATATCTTATGCAGTGTTATCTTGTGTTTAGGATTTTTAGGTATTTTTACAGAAGACAATAATTATTAAAAAAAAAATATTATCAAGAATACGATTTTTGCCCTAATACCAAAAGTCTTATTAGAAAAAAAGAAATTATGATCCAATGTGAATTTTCTTGATAAAAAAATATGATTGTGCCTGTAACATGTGCATGTAAAATGGATAGAAATAGCATTTTAGCTTAGCGTAAAGCTGACAATTTACACAAGGTTTATTTCTATTTCTTCTGCTCCAAACTTACTTCAAACTTACTTCTCTGTCTGCTCGTATGAATGTAACACATCATAAGAAAGTGTTTCACCACTGCTCAAACGCTCTTTGGATCGCATCATTTATATGTATAAATGTTTTCCATCTGAAAGGATTAAATATTAAATGAAAAAAAAAAATGACAATAAAATGCAAAGTAATCTCTTCAGTAATCAAAATACTTTTTGAATGTAACTGTATTCTAATTACCAATGATTTAAATTGTAACTGTAGTGAAATACAGTTACTTATATTTTGTATTTTAAATATGTATTCCCATTAAATGTATTTCGTTACTCCCCAACCCTGGGTACAGGTATATAAATGATGGAATAGGGCAGGGGATATGACTCAGTGAACTATGTGTCCATAACAGACAGGCAGCATATACATTTGTGCAGTGTTGGGTGTAATGCATTACTAAGTAATTAATTTCTGTAATTAAATTACTTTTTCATTGAAAAAAAAGGGATTACTCTTAATTTTTCAGTAATTTAATTACAGTTACTTCTGATGTAATTGTGTTAAATACTGTATAGACTCTAAAACAATTCTATATAAAACAATAGTGAATTTTAAATCAAAATTTAACGTCTAATGTTAAAATATAGGTTTTCTAATTTAATGCTTCCCCCTTAAATTCTTTGGCCAGTTCATGAATAATTTATTTGATTTTATATTATTTATTTGAAAGAATTAAAAGATCAGTTTCATGACTATCCTTGTATTTTTCATCTGGTCGAGGTTGATAAGGGTCTGTGGTTGATGTGTTCATTTTTAATGTGTTCACTTTGCCTGTACTCAATTTTATCAATGTAAAAAAAAAAAAAAAAAAAAAAAAAAAAGAGGAAAGACAGCTGAATGCAACAATTAGGGTCTGAAAAATAACTGTAAAATTATTTCGCACACTTGGACTTAAGACTCAAAGATGACAAATTAATCATTATCTTCACAATTCAATCACTGACTTACTAACATATTAAATAGTTTATTGAATAAACATATGACCAGTATGTAGCTAGATAATATCTGCCATA
The DNA here is from genome assembly GCF_019703515.2 of Myxocyprinus asiaticus. Lineage (NCBI taxonomy): Eukaryota > Metazoa > Chordata > Actinopteri > Cypriniformes > Catostomidae > Myxocyprinus > Myxocyprinus asiaticus. Next base: position 24,113,785 of record NC_059386.1, read on the forward strand.
TGTAAAGAGCCATAGGAGTTAATTGCAATTGCCAATTCAGAGTGTTTAATTGACTTTCCTTTTATTGATGAAAAAAAAAAAAAAAAAAAATATTCTGACTTGTTCAAAAAATAAATAAAAAAACTGTACAGATAAGAGTCATCACTATACGAGTACTTGAAAATACATGAAACACATGCCAGAAGATGTCACTGTAGTGCAAGATAAATGGCCTTGAGGAAATGACAGGAATACAAATAGCTAATTAAAACCCCAGTATATCGTTCTCCTGTTTTGTCAGCTGTTAACACCAGTATGTCAAGATTTGTCCTTCTGATTATCACAAACCCCCTCCATCTCTCTCTCTCTCTCTCTCTCTCTCTCTCTCTCTCTCTCTCTCTCTCTCTCTCTCTCTCTCTCTCTCTCTCTCTCTCTCTCTCCTCAGAGAGCCATCAGAGTAAGAATCATTGGCAAGCTGCTCACAATTGATTATGCGTCTGCTTTTAATGAATATGGGGATGATTAACAGTCCTGTATCTCCTGCAATAAAAGGCAAGTTTGGTGTACACTGATAGATGGGAAGTTAAGCACTAGAGAAAAAGCAAAAGGTAGCTCACTGCTGACATCATTTCTGCCCATAGACTTCCATATAAACTGGTGCAGGGTTGCCAAAACAGGCTTGCTTCATTCATCATCAGCTCTAATTAGGTTGTCGAAAGCACTTATTATATTGAGAGCACAAACCGCTCAATCCTAATGGGAGTGAAAGCTATTGATGATGGGTATTGCAAATTCAGAATTATTACAGGAATGCCAAATTATCTTGAATGTAACAAACTTGGCAACAGTCTCAGTGCATAATTGTGAGACTTATACAATGAACTAAATACATTGCCAAGCTGATTTTTAAAAAACAAATCCGTTATCTAATCTTGTCATGAAAATTTAGTGGGAAATTAAGTTAAATCGAGTTAGTTGATTCGTGAGTGCACGCTCAATTATATAACAGTTCTCCATGATGAAACAATTCCAACAGTGCACCATACATCTAGAGGAATAATTCGGAGGTGCTCATATTCTCACCTGTCTCCAGACTGACATTATCATTGTGAGGAAGAACTACTTTGATGCTATCAGCCGTGACCATCTGGCTGTGAATTTGAAGATTAAATCCACCTGGCTCAATTTTTTGTTCTGCCATAAAACTAACATTTACCTTTGGCTTCCTACTTTTACAGTTCCTCTTTCCAAGGACAATCTATGGGGAACAACTAAGGGAGAAAGGGAAGAAACCTTGGGAGAAACCAAGACTCAAACAGCAATATTTTCTAATGTACAGATTACTGGGTATTTCTGGGAAGGCACAACCTCACAAAAACTCTTAACCTACCAGTGGTTAGTCTTAGTAGAAAAATGCCCCATAATTCCTGGTAAGTTTTATTTTATTTTATTTGTAACAAGTTTCACAATGTATATCATTTTAAAGCAGCAGTATAGACAATAGTGAGGTTCAACACAAGTTAAAGGTGCACTCAGTAATTGTTTTTAATTTGCCATCTTGACATTTGTCACTGACAACTAGTGGCGTGGATGCAGCATCATTCAAACACAAACATTTTCAGTTACAGATGCCATTGTAGACATTTACTATTCACAGTCAGCCATGATTAATTTAATCCATGAGTGAAAGTGCCCAATAACAGGGCAGTTACTGAGATGTAGGATATTAGATGCAGAAGAGCGACAATTGCTGCAATATGACTTGAATCTAGAAAACCCAAACGTTTAATCCTGGAATTCCTCAGCGTCATAAATTAAAAGATTCTGCTTGACTAAGGTGCCAAGAAGCCTAGCTGAAGCTCACATCTGGCCTACAAAACGAACAAAAGGGACATGTCAAGATAGCGCATGACTTGAGAACTTCATGTTTCTGAAGAACCCCCCAGTGCTTCAAGAGTAGAGGTTACGGGCAATAAAAGACAGCGATAAACAAGCTTCACTTGTGAGATCCTCCTGAATTACAATGAACAAAACAACAGCAATTATATGACTCTTTATTCTGGACAATAACCAATTTTCTAGGCTCCAAATTATTCATGAGATCCTCGTGATTATTATTCTGCAAAAATCAGCTAAAAAGGAATCCATGACTAATTCACACAAAGTCACTGTACTTCGCTGAGTTAACCCTCCAAAATGTACAGAATGCATTTGGACCCAAATTGTACACAATACCTAGCCTTGCTACATAATTCTAAAAATGACTTTATGACCTGTGATCACTTTTATAACTGACAAATTAATGATTATAGCCTGATGTACCTTTTAAAATATGTGTAGTGATTTGTAATCACTTATAACTGACAAATTGATAAGTATAATCTTTAATCTTATATTATTCATCTCATTCTACTAAGAATGGTAACTATTCAAGTCTTACCCTGATAATATAACCTGACAATCAGGTTTCTCATAATGTGTAATGTATTATCCATGTTGTAAAACCAATGACTTAACCAATATGATTTGTTATCAGGGATTTTCTTGTTTTGTTACTTACATGTATAATATTCATGAAAGTATGTCATATTTAGTATGTAAATGCTTGTTTGTTTACATAGAAAATGTTGATAACAATGAATGTCATGTCTCTTGCACTGTTTTCAAGATATAAAAGTTCATGATTAAACATTCACTAGGAAGTTTGTAAGAATCCTCCACACAAAGGATTGTTAATCAACTTTGAAAAGGACAGACCAGTTGACCATGTGACTCTGAAAAGCCACTTCTGATTGGCTCAGGACACCTTTGGGGTGTGGGCAATTTCAGCTCAAAAGCTTCCTACCAAGGAAAAAGTCTTGGGTGGTGTTGGTGGTGATCTTGCGGAAGAACAATTATGGTTGTGCTTCGGCTCTGCTCCTCTGCGCGGATGAATATGTTTCGAGGCATCGGTGTACACATGGATCCAGGACATCTTATCAGAGCGAATGGACAAATAAATAATGAAAGAAAGGAAAAGACGGATTTCTGAAAACACGTCATCTAAGCAGGTAAGTGCCATATCTTATGCTGTTGTTTTGACTTATTGGAAACATTGATGTTTTGAAAGAAATGACATTACAAAAGTTAGGCAGCGTTCGTTAACATTAGACATAACAATTGTTAGTCTGATGAGGTCAATACGTTTTTATAACTGCAGAATACTCTGGCCAAATAGACCACGGTAGTAACTAATTTATAGACTGTCATTGTTACCAACCAGTGGTCAACATCATTTCAAGACTCACATGTCCTTGGCAAGCCTAGGACTAAAGGATTTATTTATATAAATTATTGCCTTTATAAAGAAAAATACACACATGTGCTAGCAAGTGAAAAGTTCTGCACTGATTACAGTATAATTATTGTATTTCACTACACACACACAGAGGTGTGATTACACAGCTATACATAAACCATATCAATAAAATATCTTACCTGTTGAGTAAGGAAAAAGCCATCTCTGAGTTGCTTTTAAATCCTTTCAGCTGTCACCACCTCTGAAAAGCAAAGCCAATGTTGATTCGGGTTTTGTTACGGACTCTGTCACTTGCCCTTTTTGCTTGTAGGCTCTGTTCGGGGTTTCTTTGTTTTTACAGCCGGTGATTCCTGGAGGTTTGCCATTTTGAATGATCCATGATCAATTTTTCCTCATTCGTTGTGACAAACTTTCAGCTTCAGCTACTACCACACCATACACACGCTACAGAAGCCAGAGATTATTTTCTCTGTGTACGGATATGGCGTCAATGACGTATGTATGCAATTTCCCGTGAAATCCGTCACGACAGCTCTAAAATATAAATTATTATTATAGGTTTATCTAAGAGTATTTGGGAAAAGACATGGTTTGGAAGATGGAGTTTTGTTGCACTCTCTCATTAATAACATTTTATTTTTTAACAAAAAAAAAAAAAAAGAAAAAAAATGACATAATATAACTATAAGATAATATATTAAGGTAGGAAGGTAGTGTATTCTTGAATGTTTTTCTCATCTGTTCATTATGATGAGTTAAAATGCCATACTGTTAGCCTATCTATTTTCTGCATTTAATTAAATGCTAGCCTACTTCACTAATTTCATTCATTGTTGTCTCTCAACCACAAATAATCAAAGATTATGATGAAAAATTATGAAAAATGTGAACGAAAAATAAAACCTAAAATTAACCATTTGTAACATTGGTGTCTGGAGTGGAAGAGGAAGAGAGTAGAGAGTACTGCAGGAAGTAGATTTTTTCAATCATTTAATGATAATCGCTGGAGTGGAACAAACACTTGAGATGAACAAACTATAAATCTAAACATCAAAACTTAACACAACATAACACTTCATAAACTCAATGCAACACTTCAAGGACTGACAAATGACTGAACAAAACTAGAGGGTATTTATACACAGAAAACTAATGAGGGAATGGAAGGCAGATGAGGATGAGGATGAACAGATGGAAGTGATTAGGGCAGTGAATTCTGGGAAATGTAGTGCAGGGGAAAGCTTCAAAATAAGAGTCCTTGTAGAAAATGAGGGAGACAGACTGTGACACCATTAGAGAACGTTCTGCATAAGTGCTTTTAAGGTTGTCCCACAATAACCTCCCTGGAACGCTTTTGGAAGGTTAGTTTATGGTTACACAAATAAAACCTAAAAATAACCATTAGAGAACGTTCTGCATAAGTGCTTTGAAGGTTGCCACAGAAAAACCTGCCTGCAATGTTCTGGGAACGTTAGTTTATGGTTTTAAAAATATAACCTACAGAGAACTGGTTCCCAAAAACTGACCAAACGGGAACCATATGCCAACATTAGGGGAATGTTCTTAAATGTAATTAATTTTTTTTTTTTTTTTTTTTTTTTTAAATTGATGACTTGGACCAAATAATACAGAAAAGCAGCCAATAAGTGCCCAACATAGATGGGAACTCCTTCAATACTGTTTAAAAAGCACCCCAGGGTGATACCTCAAGAAGTTGGTTGAGAAAATGTCAAGCGTACATGTCTGCAAATTCTAGGCAAAGGGTGACTACTTTGAAGATGCTAAAATATAATAAAGTTTTGATTTATTTTGGATTTTGTTTAGTCACAACATAATTCCCATAGTTCCATTTATGTTATTCCATAGTTTTGATGACTTTACTATTATTCTAAAATGTGAAAAAAATTATAATAAAGAATGAGTAAGTGTTTCAAAACTTGCGGCACGCCAAAAAGTGTGTGTGTGTATATATATATATATATATATATATATATATATATATATATATATATATATATATATATATAATTATAAACACACACACACTTTTTGACGTGCCGCCCTAAACATTTTACTGTTCCCCTTTGGCCACCCCATAAAAAATAAATCCTGGTGGTGCCACTTATTCTGAGTGAGTTAGAGTCATACATTGATAGATTGTATATCTTGTTCATGATATAATTCATGAAGCAAGGCTGGAGTTTATACTATGTAAAGCACTTTGAGTGCCTAGAAAAGTACTATATACAGTAAATGTAAGTAATTATTATTATTATATATAACCACTTTCTACTCCTGAATGTTCCCAGAATGTTCCTTTGTAGCGGCAAGAACACTAATTCCTAGTCAAATTAGAATGGCATCTTATTTTTACCCACAATATCTAATTTATAATCAGATATTTTAAAAGCTATGGCCAGTTGTGCAACCCACCAATAATGTAAAAGTGACCAGCAGTAGGAAGGCCCACTAGCGACCAACAGCACAGTGACTAGCAACCTGAAGCAATAAAATCACTGACCTTGAGAACGGGGCATTAGACTTAACCAGTAATGTCTGCACATTCCCACATTGCCTTATATAGCCACATTCTGTGGTGTATAAAGCTGATAGAAAACATAAATTTCACTCTCACACATTTTGATTTTGTATATGGTCCTGCAGGAGGATGGGCTCAGGAGTCATGGTACCTACCAGAGTTTCCCCCTCATCTATTTAACATTTTAAGGATTTTTTTCCTTGCCACTGTTGCCTTTGGCTTGCTCACATATGCTTTTCAGGTAATTTGATAAAAATAAATAAATACATAGATAAACATAAAATGTGTTGTTTTCCCTTCTCTTTAAGGTATACAACCATACATGGGCACACAAATAGACTCATAAGAGAGTTAAACAATGTTATTCACAGTACAGTGCACAGGTATTTTTTATCTTTTATTTTTATTTTTGTAAGTTACATCGTCTTGGTACATGGAATTTGATTTCAGCCTAAAACAAAAACACAGCTGCCTGTCATCATCCATTTGTGTCTGATTAGATTTCTGATTTCATTTAAATTAGAATTATTTGAGGTAACAAATTATGTATCCTGAGAATGTAAATGAAATGCACAATCAGGATTATTTCCTGAGAACGATGCCTCAATTACAGCTGATTGCTGTGAGCTGTGAGATTCATACACTGATTACAGACAGTGGCAGCAGATGCAGAAGTCTTACCTCACATGACTGACCACAGCTGGCATGTCTAGAGAGGAAAGACTGAGTGGATTGGAAAGAGCCAACTGACAAAACAAAACTTCGGCAATCCTTTGATTGGTTATATCTCCTTTAATGAATGACCACAGTCCAGGCATTGAGGCAATTATGTGACAGATACTCTTGTGCCATGATGTAGCACTCTGAGATATTGTGAGGTTTCCATTAAGTTACGTCTGGACATTTTTTGTATTGGTAAAAAATCTAGTTACAATCCTTCATCCTTAAAAAGTGTTTACAGTATACGATTTACAATGCACATTCAAACACATGTTTTGTTAAATGCAAACCAATGACAAGGACCTTCAAAAAAAAAAAAAAAAAAAAAAACCCAGATTAAATCAGCCTATAAGGTGATATGCTGGTCTTAGCTGGTATATCTGGTCTCCCAAACCTGGCCAAGTTTTCTTCAGTAGCTGGTCACCAATCCTAAAAAGCTGACAAGTGCCTAAAACTGATCTAAAACCAGCAACACCAACTTAGCTAGGCTCAGAGACCAGCTAACCACCTTAGGCTGGTTTAAGTAATTTTTTTTTTTTTTTTCAGCCGGGTTAAATCTATAATAAATAATACAAATATAATGTATAAAAATGTATATTAAGAAAATAATTCAACAAGTCAATGTTTTGATTCAATGTTAAAGTTTGGGACTTTAAAGGTGCACTCAGTAACTTTTTTGTTTGTGTTATTTGGACTTACAGTGACACCCAGCAGCGTGGATGCAGCATAATTTAAAATTAATAGTTTTCAGTTACAGATGCCATTGTAGAAATTCACTATTCACAGTCAGCCATGATTAATTTAATGCAAGAGTGAAAGTGACCAATAACAGGGTGGTTACTAAACAGCTTTTATAAGGTTACTGATATGGCTAGAGTCCTCATCTCATGTATCGTAAGTGGTCATAATTTTATACATAAGTTTCAAAATTACAATTACAATTCTTTCTTTTTTTCTTTTTTTCTTTTTTTTTTAGTTAAACTTTTTTAATTAGGAAAAAAAATCACAGAGTGCACATTTAAGTAAGATACGATAGTCAGTTAAGGCATACAATTATCTATGAGATAATATTCTATATATATTTAGAAAAACAAGGGAAATGTTGTTTAAATTACACAAGTACTGAGTTCAGATGTTGGGTGATATGCAGGTGTAAGCATCTGTGATCAGTCATAATATTCTGATTGTAAATCAGAGCACATTACATTCAAGTAATCAGATAGTCTTATTTTTAATAAATGGGATGGTGTCTAGCAGCATTACCTGCATTACTATCTAATAGCCCAGGACTCCTTTGAGAAATTAAATAAGATCCTCCAAGACCCCCCCCCCCCCCCCCAAAAAAAATAATTGTAATAATGTATCATACTTAGTAAACATGAGTTGAGTTTGACTGCAGAGCTGTGCAAAATTCTGCTGTAAATTCATTTGTATTCCTTTACAGTTCACCAGCCCCACTAAAGTGCCTTTTAACATCCCTAAAGGAATGGGATGTCAGATCAAAAGGGACTGCATTCTTGAGAGAGGTTTTAGCCGTGTTCCTTACCGTTTTCAGTTCCTGAAGATGACAGGGCCACTGCAACTGTGAACCTAGGTCTTCCATTATGGGGGACTACGACAAGACTATATTCTATCAGAGACTGGGTCGTAGACTTGTGGACAGTGTCTGGAATGTCATGTTGGGTTATATTTTTATGGAAATTAGCAATAGAAACTGTAATGTTTGATTTTATCATACAAAATTTATTTATCATATTACCCTTGTTCCCTCCTACAGTTTGGGTACAAGAAAATAAACTAAAATTAGGACTTGCTTAAGTGTATAATACAAAGAAATATAGCAACAACATTCCATACTGTAAGAAGATTACAGTGGCCTTTGGCCAGCATGATGTCTTTGCAATAGCACATTTTAATCATTGACACATGAGTTTTTCTGAGCTTGTAATTTTAAAATATAAAATTTGCCTTCTAAATAAAGAAAGAAAAACATATTTTTTTCTGTTATACCATGTAGTTAAAGTTGGAGGCATTGTAATTTGCAGTAAAAAAGAAAACAATAATGATTTGCACAATGGACATTTACTGTAACTACAGCCTTTCTTCCTGCAGTGCTCACAAACATTTTAAATGATGGATAATGTCTTGTTACTTACATTAATTACATATAATTTGGATGATCAAAAGATTAGAGGCATTGACAAGAAATAAGAGTCTTAAAATAAAAAAAAAAGATACATAATCATTTCTGACACACTGAGAACCAAAGGACTGTATCTATAGGGGGGAAAAAACGATGGCTTGATTATATGGAAATTATGTGTCATCCTCCAATCAAGCAAACTCCTCACTGTGAGGTCAAGAGGTAAATGCGTCAGAATTCAAACTGCCTCTCAGTTTTAGGTAGTTATGGGCCGCCTTCTGTTTTCAGGCTGTTTAAAGAGGAACGTTGCTCCCCTGTTGCAGTCCATACTCTACATGCCCATCTGTTCTGGCATGCAACATTCAGCTCAAAAACTGCTCAATGGCTGCTCTTTTTTGCACAGTTGCATTCCTATCTGGATGCAAGGTAGCATGTTAGCCTCAGTCACCATTCACTTTCTTTGTATCTTTTTTTTGCATACAGTGAAAGTGAATGGTGACTGAGGCTGCCATTCTGTCTAACCTCTCCTTTCGTGTTCCACATAAGAAAGAATGTCATACGTCAACAAAGAGTGAGTAAACATTATTTTCATTTTTGGGTGTACTATCCCTTTTATAGACACAATTCTTCAATCCAAGCTGCAAATCTAATCAGATAAGATATTCAACTCTCCTGGCCACAGAAACATGTGGTCAGTTTTACAGTAAGTACGGTGCCATCAAAGGTGATGAAAAAAGATAACTTCATTATTGGACTGGCAGAGAGACATGCAAACCACCTGGAGTCAAACCACCTTCATTTATACCACACGATGGGTGGGTACACTGTGAGAATGAATGTGTGCAGTGGTCCATGCTTTAGCCACTCATTAGATGGGTGGTTTGGCAGGCAGTATTTGCATGCACTCTGTCCTGCTGTGTATTTCGAGGAGGTAATTGGTGCTGGGGTATGTGCACTCTATCCTGAGAAGTCATCTTTTCCACTAGCTTACAATGAAATTAAGGTTTGGGTTTAAATTCATGCAGGAGAGCTTTTGAAGAGGCATGCCCATCTAAGAAATAAGGTAAGTTGTATTTATTTGTCACATCCCTGCTGCAAAGACTGGCTTAGGCCAACATGATTTTCCATTCTGGTTCAGGCTGATTGAGCAAGTGGTATGGCATCTGGCCATAGCTGCACCATTTAAGGGTTAAACGGTTAAGTGTGTTGATAAAGGGTACATTGGCGACAAGGAATGCCACTTGCAGGGTTTGAACCTACAAACTTTTCAGTTACCAGCACAGGTGTTTTACCACTAGGTTACACTACAAGGTGTGAATTGAATGTGATTTTTATCTGGGCGTGTCCCTCTGATGTTATTTAGAGGAACGTGTTACTGTAGTGACCTTGCAAGACTCTTGACAATAGCTTTCTTGTACTCTGCCAGACATGAGCTCAGCTATCAAAACACAAACTGGCAACCTAAAAGCTACCCTCTGTTTACTGAAAGACTCACAAACATGGTTTACCTCTTTTTCTCCACAAGAAAGTTACCTGAAATATGAGTGAGAGGAAACAAGGTATACAAACTTTCTACGCAACATACAGCTTTCACAAATTACAGTAATATGGTACAGGTTGTTTGCAAGAGCAATGACATGCTTAATGCAAATAATAAAATGAAATGTACCATATAATCATGCATTGTTAGGATAAAACAATAAATAGGCTTAGTGCATAGTAGCACAGTAAATAAGCTCTCATCCTAAAAAAAAACTATGTGAGGTAAAAGAAAATGCGACCCAGGCAACATTAAATAGGAGTGGATTTGCTATGAGAATAAACATGGTTTGTGCTGCCCACAATGTTTTTTGTGAGATTAATTACTGGATGCAGAGAGCAAGAAACCACAAAATGAATATGTTTCAAGGACACTTTTATTTATTTATTTATTTATTTATTATTTCTCCAGTAAAATACTTTGTTACTGTGTTGGATTTTGTTTTTTGGACATTTAATTTTAATTTTGTTCAATAAACAATTTTGATACTGTGGTATACTTTGTTTGTTGGACATTTTTGTTGAATAACTGTATGTTCAAACAATTTAGGTCCTCAGTTGAATTTTGTTTGTTGGACATATATGTTGAATTTTGTTCAGTAAACAATTATGGTACAGTTTTGGATTTTGTTTGTTGGGTGGTTTTTAAAAATGTTGTTCCGTGAACAATTCTGGCACTGTTTTGGATTTTGTTTGTTGGACATTTTTTTTAATTAATTTTGTTCAATAAACAATTTTGATACTGTTTGGTATATTTTTGTTGGACATTTTTGTTGAATAATGTTAAACAAAATTGGTACTGTGTTGGATTTTGATTGTTGAAAATATATGTTGAATTTCGTTCACTAAACAATTTTGATACTGTGATATATTTTGTTTGTTGGACATTTCTGTTGAATTTTGTTCAATCAATCTTGGTACTGTGTTGGATTTTGTTTGTTTGACATTTATGTTGAGTTTTGTTCTATAAACAATTTTGGTAAAGTGTTGGATTTTGTTTGTTGGACATTTTTGTTGAATTTTATTCATCAACCAATTTTGGTGCTGTATTAAATTATATCAATAAAAAATGTTGGCACTGTGTTGGATTTTTTTTTTGTTTTGTTTTTTTTTTTTTTTTTGAGATTTTTGTTAAATTTTGTTCAATAAACAATTTAGGTAATGTGCTGATTTCGTTAGTTGGACATTTTTGTTTAATTTTGTTCAGTAAACAATTTTGGTGCCAAGTGGGGTCACCAGATTTGCCACATAATGTCCAATATAAAATATGGGTCCTGAAGCAAAACCAGTGGATACCTACTGCAGTAGACCACAAGTAAAGAAAATTATTTTTTATTTTTTTGTAGTGGAGCTCACTGTTAAAGAATACAACACCACACTGGACAACAGTTACTATATAAATATATTATTCAGGCATTCTTTTATAGGTACAGAGACAGAGGTTAACTAAGGTAGATACAAGTGGGAGTAGCAACCAATGAGATTTTAAAATGGATTCAGCTTTATCCCCCGCATTAGTCTACACTGCTACTCCAAACTGATTCTATTTGACTAACATTAGGGACGTTTCTACAAAACCCAAGAGCTGCAGAGGCACACAGTGAAAATTTCACTCATTGTCCCTTAGTGAATGCTCTGTGCCTCCAATGCACTCATAGTATATTCTGTTTGAGTCATATTCTCTCTGTTATATCTCGCTATAGCTCAGAAAAAGAAGCAGATGCAAACATGAAGGTTGAGGTCAGGCAGACCTTCCTCACAGCTATTTTGATAATGCTCCTACTACTCTGAATTCTCTCTCTTAAAGGGATAGTGCAGCCTAAAATTTAAATTATATCATAATTTACTCAACTCTATGCTGTTCCAAATCCACATGACTTTCTTTCTTCCCTGGATCACAAAAAGAGATATTAGGCTAAATGACAGTTTCAGCCACTATTCACATTCATTGTATGATTGGTGACTGAGGCTGCTATTCTCTCAAACATTTCATTTTGTGTTCCACAGAAGAGAGAAAGGCATATGAGGATGAGTAAATGAAGACAGATTTTATTTTTTTTTTTTTTTTTTTTTTTGAGTGAACTATCACTTTAAGGACATTTCATTTGCATGTTATGCCCAGCATAAATAATCAATCCTTTCTTGAAAACAATAGCAGAGCTGGTGCTGCAGTACCAGTGGCATTGACCTGGATAGGGCAAGGTCTTCCACAGTGCAGGCCTTCAGTAAGAGGTCTCACTGCAGGTATCTGTCCAGCATAATTAATCAATCTATTCCTGACAACCTTGACAGCACCCTGTCTCTTATGCAGTGTATTTGAGAACCTAACCTGCATATGACAGGGTCACTGCCAGCTAGATAAGAAGGATAACAGCATAATATTGAAAGGAATGGTTGAAAAAAAAGATTGGTCATATTTACTCACCCTCATGTCTTTCGACACCAGTATGACTTTTCTTTTTATCCACATAACACATTTATAACAAACACGTAGGAGTCTATGTAAATGACCTATATATAGAAATAATTTAGAATGTCCAAGCTACACTTTTCAATACAATGAAAATCCATGAAGTCCACAGGAGTCAAGAAAGATTTTTAGTGAATAACAACTTAAATTCCAGTCTGTTCCTCACACAAAGTAGTATGTACAAATTTTATGATGCTTTTGCGTGTCCTTTTTGGAGTTTGACAGAGAGCAGCTCAGGCATTCTGCTAAACATCTCCTTTTGTGTTCCATGGAAGAAATATCATATTGGCTTGGAACAACATGAGGGTGAGTAAATTATGACAGATTTTTTTATTATTATTATTTTGGTTGAACTATCCCTTTATTTATAAAAGATCAAAAATCCTGTTTAAACAAACAAGCCAGCACTAAAACTGTTTTGTGGTACTCAATATGTAGTTGAGTTCAATGCCGATTTGGTTTGAACATTGAGGGGGACCAAATGTGGGTTTTGGGGGGCGGGGTGTGGAGGGTTTGGTTTGGGGAGTGTTATGTTTCATTACACAATGCATAATAACAGTTCAAATGAATGCACATCTTAATAAAAAAGTATATTCAATGTAGGGATGCCGCGGTGTGAGTTTTTGATGGTTAGATTACTATCTGAGAAAAATCGCGGTTAACCTTCTCATCACTGACCCTCAACAATGGAGCCCCGCAGGGCTCTGTTCTCAGCCCACTCCTGTATTCCCTGTACACACATGACTGTGTGGCAACACATAGCTCCAATGCCATCAAGTTTGCTGATGATACGATGGTGGTAGGTCTGATCACTGACAATGATGACTCAGCCTACAGAGAGGAAGTGCACACCCTGACACACTCAGGAGCACAACCTCTCCCTCAATGTCAGTAAGACCAAGCTTGTGGTGGACTTCAGGAGAAAAGACAGAGAACACAGCCCCATCACCATCAGTGGAGCACCAGTGGAGAGAGTCAGCAGCTTCAAGTTCCTCGGTGTCCACAACACAGAGGAACTCACATGGTCTGTCCACACTGAGGCTGTTGTGAAGAAGGCTCACCAGCGCCTCTTCTTCCTGAGATGGCTGAGGAAGTTCGGAACCACATCCTCACACTGTTCTACACCAGCACTATAGAGAGCATCCTTACTGGCTGCATCACTGACTGGTACGGCAACAGCACTGCCCTCAACTGCAAAGCCTTGGAAAGGGTGGTGCGAACTGCCAGACACATCATCGGAGGTGAGCTTCCCTCCCTCCAGGACATATATACCAGGCGGTGTGTGAAAAAAAGCTCGGAGGATCATCAGAGACTCCAACCACCCGAGCCATGGGCTGCTCTCACTGCTACCATAAGGCAGGCGGTATCGCAGCATCAGGACCCACACCAGCCGACTTCATGACAGCTTCTTCCCCCAAGCAATCAGACTTTTGAACTCTTGATCTCTCACAATCAGTATACATCAGCACTGCACTTTATTAATCTTATAATTTTATATCTCACACTGGACTGTTATAAATGTATTCTCTCCTATCAACACACTGGCAACTGACTATCAACCGACAGCCTGAATGCCAATACAGCACAATACAACCTACTGTATATTTTATATATTCTATTTTTATTGTATACTGTGTATTCTATATTGTGTGTATTGTATACTGTACATTGTATATTATTATTTGTACATTGTGTTGTGTGTAATTATGTGTATATTAGATATGTAAATTGTGTAAATCTGATGTTTATTGTAAAGGTATATGTCTCCTCACTGTCATGACTGCTATGTTGCTCGGAACTGCACCCAAGACTTTCACCCACTGTTGCACTTGTGTATATGGTTGTGTGACAATAAAGTGATTTGATTTGATTTTTGATTTACAATTATTTGCACATTTTCTTATTATACAACAGCACTGATGCAAAAAATGCATATCATATAACAATTGAACATCTAAGTGGATGTTTTTCTGGAGGATATGTGGATGCTAAGGGTAGCCCTATTATAAGAAAACTGATAAATACAAAATATATGAGGTTGAGACGCTCCAATCTAGGGCACGACACCGCTTATGCGCATCCCGCGCTCAGTGATGTGCTTAAGTGTAAACAGAGTGCTTCAAAAGTGTGTAAATGTAAGATTATTGTGGGTGTGCAACATGTAGTTCACGGCATTAAACAGTTTTTTCTTCTGCATCAGTTTAATAAAGCAACCCATTGTCTGTCAGACACCCCAACATAAAGAATCGGCAACAGACTCCAAATACTGTCCACAATTGAAAGTCCGATCATGACTAAAATTGACATTTATTGTTGAATGCGGTGAATTTGTACAGAAGCATTGCTTTAAATAATGAGGACTATTTAAGATGCAACTTCTCAAAATTTACTCGCGATAGTAACAACACACGCGCTGTCAGCACACTTAAACATTACAAAAAGTGCTGTCTTTCATCACTTTAAAATCAACACAGCTAAAAATATTACACTTACTAGTTTGTTGTTGGATGACTAGTGGAGCATCCTGTCCCATTTTTAGAATGTGTTTCTTTCTAGGACTTCTGTCTGCTTGTTTTATATTCGTCATCTTCAGTCAGTCATTTAAATGCTGCCAAACAGCTGATATAAGTCGCTTTTTTGATGAATATGAGTCTGGTAGATCGAATTCCTCTGTTATATTTTGGAATTCATGTGTTTATGCTTCAGTTTCACGTGAATTGAAAGTTCACATTCAGTCCACGACACCTGGCCATTAAAGCACCATGCGGCCATTGACCATAACCATAGCAACAGCTCCAGTACCCACACAGGCACAAGAGTTTTCACAATTTGGCTTACAAAATCTTACAAAAAACTATTTTATATTATATATTTATACATTATATATAATATTTTGCCACGTGTAAATAAAGCATTTCACGGTTTTTAACCGTAGATTCTAAATTCTTAAGGTTAAATTAATTAGTGATATTTTTAATAACTGTTAATAGTCCCTAATCCATAATTAAATGCATATTTGTACACTGTATCATATAAAACATTCAGAAAAAGCATTAGGGTTAATGTTTCATGAAAATGTACCCTTACCTGCTCATCTGAAATGTCTGTTTTCCTCACCATGAAAAACAACTGATCATTTCTATTGGATACCTTTAACATCTCCACTGACTACACATATGACTCATGTGATGTATATCATGTTTTCTAAATTTATAGGAAAGTTTTGAGTGGGTAACAGACCTACAGACCGAAACTGCATGTTGCAATTTGAGTTTTATTCCTGCAGGGGGCGCTTGACGCTTGAAAACCGAATCTTCCATTCATCTGCATTTAAATCTAAGAATGCTTTATATCCATTTGGAGACATTTTACACTGGATAGTTATTTTTTTATAAAAACTGATAATTGCAAGGATTCATACCTGTAAATGAAATCCGCCTCAGCATTATCTATAAAATAATTTCTTAAAATCCTTGGCCAGTAATAATAAATGACTGTGAGTTCATGCATCCTGGCCAGTGCTGAGAAAAGTATCAGGTACCACGTGACACTGCCGTCACTAACAATGCCACGGTCCAAATCACTGAGATCACATTTTTTTCCCCCATTCTGATGGTTGATATGAAAATTAACTGAAGCTCCTGACCCGTATATGCATGATTTTATGCACTGCACTACTGCCACACATTTGGCTGATTAGATAATCGTATGGATGTTTGTTGGTGCCAGATGGACTGGTTTAAGTATTTCTGTAACTGCTGATATCCTGGGATATTCAAGCATAACAGTCTCTAGAATTTAGAATGGTGCCAAAAATAAAAAAAACATCCAGTGAGGGGCAGTTCTGCGGATGGAAACGTCTTGTTGATGAGAGAGGTCAACAGAGAATGGCCAGACTTGTTCGAACTGACAAAGTCTACGGTAACTCAGATAACCACACTGTACAATTGTGGTGAGAAGAATATTATTTCAGAATGCTATTCTGAGATGTGGGCTGGTGCTGTTTTGGAGGCACGATGGGGACCTACACAATATTAGGCAGGTGGTTTTAATGTTGTGGCTGATCGGTGTACATCTAATGCATGGAAGTATTTAACAATAACCCCATCTTACCCCAAGGGTCTAACTTTACATTGTCACATCAAAATAAAAACTATATGTTACACTCCAGAAATCTATATACTTTACTATGTCCACAGATTCCCCATTACAAAATAGACATAAAAACTTGTAATATCCAACATAACAGAATGTCACAGATCACTTTTTGCCAATGACAAAAAAATTGATAATTTAACCTCAAAACTGTTTGGATGGAATAAATCTCACAAATGTTGATATTCATGTATGGGTTCACACATCCTCTGTGAGCGGCAGGTGAGTGGGGCAGTCGCGTTGGATGTTCACATTGGTCGCGTCTCTTCCGTGAGAAACAGCAGCGACTCTGCACAGGAAATAAAGTTATCTACGGGGTCCTACGGCAATTTTTTTTTCTTTAATAAGGTCATAATAAGCTGAGTCTATTGCTGCTTCAAGGACAACAGTGGGCAGTCACGTGCACTTCATCTTTATCAGCAAACTTTGTTGTGATTGGTTAATGTTGTGTCTAAACTGTACACCTATATACACAGAATGGCAAAAGGTCCAGCAGTTTATTAATTCTTTACTTTATTTATTTTACTGAGTTCACTTGCATGCAGACATATAAACTGCAGTGTATTATAGGTTCGGTTTGAATAATTTTGATTTGCTTTTGTGTCTCTTCAATAATCTCCTGATGATTATTGAGCTCAGCATGAGCCGCATGGCAAAAATAGGCTCAACGCCGAAACTATCCGCTCACTGCCGCATCTGGGACGCATCACCTCGTGACTCACGCTTGCAGTGTAAATGGTGTCATCTGTTAATATGGGCGCCGAAACAAAAACACGCCGCTCATGCCTCGCTCATGCCACGCTCACGGAGGATGTGTGAACCCAGTGTAAGAGGAGTACAGACGTTCAATAAAGCTGTTGAGATGAGATTTAGTGCCATCTGTGGTCAAGAGAAAAAGTTAAGGTGTGGGGGTCATCTTATCCCAGAGGGCATCTTCCCCCATCTTACCCTATACATACAGTAGGCTATACATTTAAATTTAACTTATGCAATTACATTTTGTGAAAATACATCATGTTATTGCACCCGTGCTAGTTTTTGATGCTCTTTGCAGATGCCAGACAGCTGTGTCCTGTAATTATATCACTATGTCCCGTTTTTTTTTTTTTTTTTTTTTTTTTTTTTTGTGCCTTTTACTGCTGTCTTGGTGCCTTTTTTCATGATATCAAATCATTACAATTTATATTTCTAAGTAGGGAAATAATTTCACTATACACTGAAAAGCACATTATAGTACATATCTAAAACAAATAAAACTGAACCTTCAAAGTAAATACATAGGAAAATTTGCTTTAATTCACCATTCTCCTTTCTGTAGTGCTTGTAAAAAGATTATGTGAATTGTCATTGAACTTGCCTATGCATATATCCTGACAGTAGTTCTACATCGTTCTCAATCCTGAAAATCACCAAATCAGTTTGTTCACCATTTCTAATTACTATTATCTGCACAAGTATCTGACACCTATGTGCAAATTAATGTGTGCAGGATAAGGAAGGCAAATTTTGCCCTCATTGAATGGGAGGATAATAAAATTTTTAAAAAGGATAAACAGACATAATGCTCTTTTTTTTATTGTTATTTATTTATTTTTTATTTTTTTTAGGCTACATTTATTTTGTGTAAAAAGACAGTTCTCCATTAAATTGCCATTGTTCTCTTATGTATATTGATTTTGACAAAGATACAGACTTTTGCAGATCTAAATATTATTTCTTAGTTTTCATAAACAATAATCCTACTTTGTCTGTTTTTATTTTCAAAGTAAAGCTACTCAAAACATATTTATTAGTTGAGGTTGTAAGGTCATATTTGTTCTTCAGCCAGATCATAAGAAGGAATTTACGGCCAGACCTTGAAAATGATATTTAAATACCTCTTTTAATGTAATTAATACTATTTTAATGTAAATAAACACATTATTAACTGTTTTGTTTTTACATTAACGGGCATTAAGTGAATAGAACCGGCTATTCAGCAACAGCCCTAGAGCTGACAGGATCAGGCACTTTGTCGAAGACAGAACAGTAGTTGGAGGATTATTTTTATTTATTTTTTACTAGCCAACACTGTCAGCACTCAAGGAGTGAAGATCAAATCAGTGACCTTCTGAGCAGTGGCACCGAATCTTCTACAATCCACATTGACCATGTGACCTTAATAGCTCATTCCCCTCCTCAAATCTCCTTCAAAACAAAGATAGTTTGTAGATCAATATAAGAGTGTTTCAGTGTGTATTCATGCGCTTCTTTACAGCAGCAGCGGATGTATAGGAAAAGAATGGAACATAAAAACATAACCTCTCATTTATGATTAACCTACTATTGTTTGCTTGAGTAAAATCAATCTGAGAGTCTGGTGAACATCTGGATGATCCAGATCGAGCAGGTGGAAGGACAATCCTTTCCTTAGTGGCCAGTTACCAAACAAGACCTGTTTACAGATTGAGAGGTTTGTGGGAAAATTACACATCAATTTGCAATTAAACAGCAACTTGGGGACTCGTGCAGTTCCATCACTGCATACAGAAGGTGCTAACTTGAGGATCCTTGTCTGATTATTATATGGTGAATTAATAATGTGTGAAATCAAGAAACACAAAAAACTGTTAGCGACTGGCAGCCTTAGTCACCATTCAAGTTCATTGCATCTTTGTTCAATACAATCAAAGTGAACGGTGAATGAGGCTGTCCTAACATTCTGTACCCTCGTACACAAACGCTGTCTGTTGAGTCATTGTTGGATAGGGCAGCGAGGCAACAAGACAGCTACATACCTTTGGTTTCGGATGCAGTCACATCAGTGTCTCTGGCTGAGCGCATTTATATTTACCCCCCCAGAAGCCGGGGTAAGCCTGAGCATTAATGCAGGCTTGGTTGTAACGCCTGTAGTGTTAATTTCACAAGAAATCTGCAGTGAAATGCGGCACGTAAGAGCAGAGACTATTTAGTAGACATGGGCCACTTGTATTAAAATGAATGGGAGAAATTGGAATGCTCAATGGTCAACAGATGTAGAAAGGAAGTCCCGTCTTACAGGCAAAAGAGCCAGTCATCTTTTAGATACAGCTTTCACCTGTCAATCGACTCGAGAGAGCGCTTGCACATTAGCTATACAAGCCAGGATATATATATATATATATATATATATATATATACACACATATTTTTATTTTTTATTATTTTTTTTTTAATCTGACGTTAAGAAGCACAATTTATGATTCCAGTGTTGTCAGATTTTACTGCTAATTTGAAATATGTTCTTTGATCGTAATCTTGACCAACCGGTTTTGAGATTTCTGAGTTCCCCCTTTCAAGTAGATAGGATATGCACTTTATTGACTGGAGAGCATTCCAAAGTTGGCCGCCAGTGGACTGACTTGCTAGAAAGACTTTGGTAAAAGTCAGTTCCCTATCTGTCACTCGCTTGACGTTGGTGTCGATGTAGTGACACTAGGGGTCACTCTTGGGAGCCCGAGACACCTCTGGTCTTTGATAAAAGGCCAATGAAAACTGGCGAGTGGTATTTGCATGCCACTCCCCTGGACATACGGGTATAAAAGGAGCTGGTATGCGACCACTCATTCAGATTTTCTCTTCGGAGCCGAACGGTCATGCTTATTGAGCTGAATACTACTGTTCATTCACCTCTGCTGAATCTGACGGCGCATTTCAGCGGCTTCTCCCTCCTCTGCACTGGTGCACTGCAGAGAACGCCCCTGGGCGCTTCGGCAGGAAAACTAGAGAGTATATTTTCTGAAAGAGCATTTTTCCCCTCTAAAAGAGTATATATTTCTCTAAAAGAGCGCACACACGGAACATCTTTTTAAAGACGCGTCTTTTTAAAGATGCTTTTCCGATTGTGTGTTATTCCTGGTTGTGCTCATTATCTCTCGCCTTCTAACGGTCACGATAACTGTCTTTTGTGTCTGGGCACTGCTCACGCAGAGACAGTGTTCGTGGATAGTCATGTTCTCATTGCGAGAATATGTCCATGGCAACGTTGCGGTCGCGGCTTGCCTTCGTAAGAAAGCGAGCCACCTCAGAGGCTCCCGCCTCGGTCCTTTTACCTACGGGTTTGAGGCCAGCGCGGCTAGCACTGGGGGCGATTTGGGGACCCCAATGGGACCGCCTCCGCCGGGTATCCCCCCGCGGACCTCCCATTCCCCAGCATGCTCGTCTGCCCCGATCGGGCTTCCGGGTGAGTCCGCCGGCTCGTCTTACAGTGAGTTCGACCTCTTATTCGGAGCCCGCGAAAGTGATGAGTTCTCGAGCGCAGCATCGGAGAGCAGGCTCGTCCAGTCGGAAGCCTCAGCTGGGCTCCTCCCTTCGGGGTCGATCGCCCAGTCACAGGCTGACACGAAGATGATGACACGCCTCCGCCCTGCACGCCATGGCTCTCCTGCAAGTCCGCCAAGGTGCTAAAGGAACTGCACGAGGGTAGTTCTGCCCCGGGATTGATGCAGGAACTGCGCTCGGCGACCGACCTCGCTCTCCGAGCAATGGAGGTTACGGCGCGGTCTCTCGGGCGGACGATGGCCACACTAGTGGTCCAGGAGTGCCACCTTTGGCTCAACCTGGTCGAGATGGGTGAGGCCAGCAAGACACGATTCCTTGCTGCCCCCATTTCCCAGGCGGGCCTATTCGGTGACACCATCGAGGACTTTGCCCAGCAGTTCTCGATGGTAGAGCAGTAGATGGATGCTAACTGGCATATCCTGCCCCGGCACGGCTCAAGATCCCGCACCCCATCTACTCATCGCCAAGGGCATCCCCCTGCTGTGAATGCACCGGCTCCGCCACAGCCCGCCCCTTCGGCCCGGCCCCGGCGTGGAGCCCACCTCAGGAAGCAGACGCCACCCGTCTCGCGGCCGCCCAGAACCCGTGAAAGGCTTCAAAGCGCCCTTGAGACGGGCGACCCAGGGACAACGAAACCCGCTGCTCTGGAGCTGGTAAGCAGATCTTCATCTTTTTGTTACCTTTTGCATTTAATTGTGCTGCATGCCCAAGTGGCTGCAGTACTCAAGAGCTCAGCAAGAGCAGTTTCCTTGTTCCCTGGGTCACGTATCCGGTGTGTACAGCTGTCATCACGACCACCTTCCACCACTCCATTTGGCAGGTTGGCGCTCCAGCGGCGGTCACCCGCCCCTGAGTGCCCAGCTGTGGCACAAATCCACCCCCGATGTGACAGTCTCCACGGGTCACGAGGACAGGCCTCTTCCTCCCCCGTCCCAGGCTGTTCCGGGGGTGGTCACAAGAAGCCAGGTAAGTGCTTCGATGTCCTTAGACTCAGCACGGCCACGACGTGGTGTGACACCTCGAGCTCCGCCCCGCCGTGAGGCCCCACCTGCCGGTACATCCGATGTCGTTGTCCCTTTGGTCCCCCTTGCACGGAACTTGGACGCATGGCTTGCGCTTTCCAATCCGTTACGAGGATGGGTCCGGACCGTCCGACTCGGCTGCGCGATTCACTTCACCGGGCATCCGCCCAGGTTCAGCGATGTCCACTTCACCTTGGTGAAAGACGAAAACGCTGCTACCTTGTGCGGAGATCGCTACCTTCCTACGGAAGGACGCGATAGAACCTGTCCCTCCAGCCGAGATGAAGAAAGGATTTTACAGCCCCTACTTCATCGTACCGAAAAAAGGCGGTGGGTTGCGGCCAATCTTGGACCTGCGAGTACTGAACCAGGCTTTACACAGACTCCCATTCAAGATGCTGATGCAAAGACGCATTCTAGCGAGCGTTCAGCATAAAGATTGGTTTGCGGCAGTAGACCTGAAGGATGCGTATTTTCACGTCTCGATCCTTCCTCGACACAGACCCTTCCTGCGGTTCGCGTCCGAGGGTCAGGCGTATCAGTACAAAGTCCTCCCTTTCGGCCTGTCCCTGTCTCCTCGCATCTTTACGAAGATCACAGAGGCTGCCCTTGCCCCGATAAGGGAGGTGGGCATTCGCATTCTCAACTATCTCGACGACTGGCTAATCTTAGCTCACTCTCGAGACATGTTATGTGCACACAGGGACCTGGTGCTCTCACACCTCAGCCGACTAGGGCTTCGGGTCAACTGGGAAAAGAGCAAGCTCCTCCCGGTTCAGAGCATCTCTTTTCTCGGTTTGGAGTTGGACTCAGTCTCCTTGACGGCGCGCCTTATGAACGAGCACGCCCAGTCGGTGCTGGCCTGTTTGAAGGCGTTCAAACAGAAAAACAGCGGTTCCACTGAAACTTTTTCAGAGGCTCCTGGGGCATATGGCATCCTCGGCGGTGGCCACCCTGCTTGGGTTGATGCATATGAGGCCGCTTCAGCACTGGCTCCAGACTCGAGTCCAGAGATGGGCATGGCACCACGGGACACACCACGTGGCCATTACGTCGGTCTGTCACCGTCTTTTCAGCCCTTGGACCGACCTCTCATTTCTACGAGCAGGTGTTCCCCTAGAACTGGTCTCCAGGCGTGTCGTGGTCACGACAGATGCCTCCAAAATGGGCTGGGGCGCTGTTTGCAATGGGCACGCAGCTGCCGGCCTCTGGACGGGTCCGCAACTGCATTGGCACATCAACTGCCTCGAGTTACTGGCAATTCTGCTCACCCTGCGGAGATTTCGGCCGTTGATCCAGGGCAAGCATGTGTTAGTTCAGACAGACAACACGACAACGGTAGCATATGTCAACCGCCAAGGTGGTTTGTGCTCTCGTTGTATGTCACAACTTGCCCGCCGTCTCCTCCTCTGGAGTCAGCAGCACCTCAGCTCGCTGCAAGCCACTCACATCCCGGGCAACCTCAACACTATGGCTGATGCGCCGTCACAACAGGTTATCCTCAGGGGAGAGTGGAGACTCTACCTTCAGGTGGTTTAGAGTCGATTTGACAGGCACAGGTGCACCTGTTCGCCTCCTAAGAATCCTCCCCACTGCCCGCTCTGGTACGCCCTGACCGAGGCCTTCCTCGGCATAAACGCGCTGGCACACAGCTGGTCCCCTGGCATTCGCAAATATGCGTTTCCCCCAGTGAGCCTGCTTGCACGGACCCTGTGCAAGGTCAGGGAGGATGAGGAGCAGGTCATCCTGGTAAGCACCCTACTGGCCCACCCAGACGTGGTGCTCGGACCTCACGCTCCTCGCGACAGCTCCCCCCTGGTAAATTACCCTGAGGAAGGACCTTCTTTCTCAGGGAAGGGGCACCATCTGGCACCCATGCCCAGACCTCTGGAATCTCCATGTCTGGCCCCTGGACGGGATGCAGAAGACTTAAGCTGTCTCCCACCTGCGATGGTAGACACGTTCACTCAGGCTAGGGCTCCCTCTATGAGGCGCCTGTATGCCTTTAAGTGGCGTCTGTTCGCTAAGTGGTGTTCTTCCCGTCGGGAAGACCCCCAGAGATGCGCAGTCAGATCAGTGCTTTCCTTCCTGCAAGAGAGGTTGGAAGGGAGGCTGTCCCCTTCCACCTTGAAGGTGTACGTTGCTGCCATAGCAGCACACCATGACGCAGTCGACGGTAAGTCCTTAGGGAAGCATGACCTGATCATCAGGTTCCTAAGAGGCGCCAGGAGGCTGAATCCCTCCAGGCCACGCCTCGTTCCCTCATCGGACCTCTGTAGTTCTTCAGGGTCTACAGAGAGCCCCCTTTGAGCCTTTGCAGTCAGCCGAGATTAAGGCACTCTCCTTGAAGACTGCCCTCCTGACTGCGCTCACTTCCATCAAGAGAGTAGGTGACCTGCAAGCGTTCTCTGTCAGCGAAACGTGCCTGGAGTTCGGTCCAGGTTACTCTCATGTGATCCTGAGACCCTGACCGGGCTATGTGCCCAAGGTTCCCACCACCCCTTTAGGGACTAGGTGGTGAACCTGCAAGTGCTGCCCTAGGAGGAGGCAGACCCAGCCCTGTCGTCACTGTGTCCGGTGTGTGCTTTACGCATCTATTTGGATCGCACGCAGAGCTTTAGAATCTCTGAGCAGCTCTCTGTCTGCTTTTGGTGCACAGCAGAATGGAAGCGCTGTCTCCAAAAAGAGGATCGCCCACTGGCTCGTTGACGCCATAACTATGGCATATCTCGCCCAAAACATGCCACCCCTGGTAGGGCTACAAGCCCATTCTACCCGTGGTGTAGCGGCTTCTTGGGCCCTGGCCAGAGGTGCCTCTCTAACAGACATTTGCAGAGCAGCAGGCTGGGCAACACACAACACCTTTGCAAGGTTCTACAACCTCCGTGTGGAACCGGTTTCGTCCTAGGTAGTGGCACGCAACACATGCGGATAAGCCCGGGATAGCCAGCCAGGTGTATCGCTTGCACATAGCACCTTCCACCTTGTTTTGAGCTGAAGACGTGCACCGTTAATTCCCAGTAGTGTTCACAAAATTTGTTCCCTGGTTGACTTCCTCCGAGCCCTGTGGCAGTCGAGTTTTCGGAGAGACTCGCTGCCAGCCTAGTACACGCGCTAACTAAGAGCCCAGTTCTGGGGTAGGTGCTCCACATGTGGCGGTTCCCTGTAAGGCTAACCCCATGCGATATATATCTTCCGCTAATTCATTTCCCTCCTGGCAAACTGCGTCTTCCTTGGGCAGAGCCCCTCTGCCCCAGTCTCCATGTTTGTAGTAACTCCTCCCCCATTGGGCAGGATCTACCTTGAAGGCTCTCCACATGGTTGGAAAGACCATGTGACGTATTCTTCCACTTAAATATCCCCCCCTCTCTTGGGACGAGGTGTGGTCTCCGCGGTGTCCTCCCCTTGGGAGGGACACCCCCCGACTAGACCTGGTGGCCCAGTCGGATAATCCTCCTTCTTTTTTAGGGAGTGGAAAAAGAGAAGTGGAAAAGAGGCCATGACTGGGTTAAGCCTGTCTCTATCTTTGGGTAGTCGACTTGTCCCCAAAAAGGGCCGTTCGACACTCATAACTGTGTTGGGGGAGGTTACGTGTCGACCTGGTGTGCTGGCTATGAGGCATACAGCAAGACTGCCCACCACACACCACCAGTTCACGTAACACCGTTCAGCCTTGTGGCGTTTTGTATAGGGACCCCTAGTGTCACTACATCGACACCAACGTCGAGTGAGTGACAGATAGGGAACGTCATGGTTACTGGTGTAACCTCCATTGCCTGATGGAGGGAACGAGACGTTGGTCCCTTCTGCCACAACGCTGAACTACCCGCTGAAATGGCCGGACCTTATATCAGCTCCTCAGCATAAAACCTGAATGAGTGGTTGCATACCAGCTCCTTTTATACCCGTATGTCCGGGGGAGTGGCATGCAAATACCACTCGCCAATTTTCATTGGCCTTTTATCAAAGACCAGAGGTGTCTCGGGCTCCCAAGAGTGACCCCTAGTGTCACTACATCGACACCAATGCATCGTTCCCTCCATCAGGGAACGGAGGTTACACCAGTAACCATGACGTTAGCAAGAATGTAGCTATATTAACATCCATTCTATGAGACTAGGTTGAACAATTCCTTTTGAGTTATAATGAAAAAGAAAGTCATAAAGTTTCAAACAACATGAGGGTGAGTAATGATAACAGAAAGTTCATTTATGGGTGAGCTATCTCTTTAAAAATAGCTGTTTATAATTGCTAATACATAACTGTATTCTGAAAGAAAAATGCATGAAATTTGTGGGCAACAAAGTGACCTACATCCCTTGTAATTAGACTTCTAAATTGAGCAATGAATAAGTTGAATGTTAAGTGAAGGAAATATAAGCGTAGCGTTTTACATGCTGTATTTAATAAAACATAAACATCCAAACAATTGAGGATTATATTCATTACATCCCCTTGACAACGTAACAAATGACACTGTTCCATTTACAATGTCCCTTATCATTTAGCGATTGTTTAAGGCCAAACAAAAAGGAGCCAATTACATTTCTGGCTGGAAGATGTTCCTTTTTAGAACGATGACAACAAATGTTGTGCAGATTGCCCTGAAAAAATAGCTCTTCTCCAATTACAATGGCCTTTTGTGTAGTCTCTCTGACAGAATACCCAGGAGTCATGAAACACTAAATACGAACTGACAGCTGTAGGAATAAAGGATCAGCTGCACTCACTGATTGGGCTAAAACTGATCTTTATTTTTCTTTTATTCATTTAACAGTATATGTGTTAGTATGACTAGAAAACATACTTCCCTAAACTTATTGAGAAAAAAAACAAAGTTTTGATTGATGTTTTTTAGAGAGAGAGAGAGAGAGAGAGAGAGAGAGAGAGAGAGAGAGAGAGAGAGAGAGATTGTACATAATGGGAGATTTTCTTTTAAAAGTGGTGCACAAGCCACTGAGTAAAATCTGTTTTTAAAGGGCAGAACAAATAATGTGAGCAACAAATAAGTGATGAGTTCCTCTGCAAATCAGTTCTCAGAATTATGAAAATTAAAGGTGAAGTATGTAATATTTTGGATATTGGATGTTAGAATACTTGTTCCTATTCCATCTTAAAATGCAGAGAGAGAGAGAGAGACAACTATAAGCAAGTAATTTGTAGACTGATTTCCCTAAAAATTTTACACTGAGAATCTGCATTATTCAACATTGCGCTAATTGTTTGAGCATCCTGACTAGCCCAGCACAACAGCATTGGCTCAACTAATAGTGCATGTTTGGGGCGGACCTATAGGCAAGTGATCGGGATACCTGTTTGAAAACAGTTGTTATTTTTGTCATTCCATTTAATAAAGCAAAAACTGCATACTTTACCTTTAAAGAATAAAAAATCTTCATGAAACAAATGGAAAAGGTGCATATGTTGGCCTTCAGATGAGTGCCTGAGGGGGACACTCTCGTTGACAGCTTGTAAGCATTAAGCAGACCTACAGATTAATTCGACATCAAATTTAACAACCCTCAATATGGAAATAAATAGATGTTGGTAAAAACATGATAATGAATTTTATTGGAATATGCTTGGAGAAATAAACACATCAGCAAACAACAAGGTGACTTTCGTGTTGTTCATGTCCATGCATTGATTTTAATCAGCATGTCTATATCACTGAGATTTAAAAAAGGTTTTTCCTAGTCTCTCTGTAAATTCTCTAGCATGGTCTATGGGAATGGAATATTGGTTGAAAAGAGTGCCGAGGTGTTTGCAGAGCGCATGGAAGTATTTAATCTGGCAACCGTTGTTCCCTATCTGTCACTCACTCGACGTTGTGTCGATGTAGTGACACTAGGGGTCGCTCTTGGGAGCCCCAAACACCTCTGATCTTTGAGAAAAGGCCAATGGGAATTGGCGAGTGGAATTTGCATGCCACTCCCCCGGATATAAGGGTATAAAAGGAGCTGGCTCGCAACCACTCATTCAGATTTTTTCTTTGGAGCCAAGCAGTGTTGAGCAGTGAGTTCCACTGCTGTTCCATTCACCTCGCAGACGAGAAGTGTATGTTGTTAGATATATGCCGCATTTCAGCGGCTTTCTCCCTCTTGTGCACGACTAGTGCAGAGTACGCCCCTGGGCACTTCGACAGCTGAAAGAGTGTATATTCTAACAAAAAAGAGTATATTTTCATCTAAAAGAATGCACACTGATGGAGAGCGTCTTTTTAAAGATGACTTTCCATCTGTGTGTAGTTCCTGGATGCAGTCGCTATCTCTCCGCCTCTGATGGCCACGATTGCAGTCTCACGTGTCTGGGCCATAGTCACGTTGTGGCAGCGTTTGTGGATGGTTCATGTTCTCACTGCAAGAACATGACCATGGCAATGTTGTGGTCGCAGCTTTCCTATTTCCAGGGGAAAGCCACTCCAACCGCTCCCCGCCCTGGTCCTTCTACTTAAGGGTACGAGGCCAGGACAGTTAGCGCTGGGGGCGATTTGGGGACCCCAGTGGGAGTGGTTCCACCGGGTAATCCCCCACAGACCTCCCATTCCCCAGTATGCTCGTTTGCCCCAGTTGAGTTCTGGGATGAGACAGGCAGCTCGCCTCAGGGCGAGTTTAATGTCTCATTCGGGGCTCGAGAGCAGGATGAGCTCTCGATCGCAGCATCGGAGATCGGGTTGGCGCAGTCGGATGCGGAGGACTCGACTGGGTTCCCACCTTTGGGTGTGGTCCCCCAGTCTGAGGCCGATGCGGAGCTGACGGCCACGCTTGCCTGGGCTGCTGCAAGTGTTGGGCTGGAGTGGAACCTGGTTCCTGGGTTCTGAGCGCCGCTCACGGCCACGCCCCGCCGGTTCTATTCTTCCCGGAGGTGCACGAGGAAATCACAAAGTCGTGGCGGGCACCTTTTACTGCCCGGACCCAACTGCCCAGTTGGGCCAGTGGGGCGGCCAGGGGGTATAAGGAGATTCCTCAGGTGGATAAGGCAGTTACGGTGCACTTGTGCCCGCAAAACGCCGCCACCTGGGGGAATTGCCCGAGACTCCCATCCAGGGCCTGTAAGTCCACATCGTCTCTGGCGGCCAAGGCTTACAGTGCCGCTGGACAGGCTGTCTCCGCCCTGAATGCCATGGCCCTCCTCCAGGTACACCAGGCCAAGGCATTAAAAGAGCTGCACATGGGTAGTCCTAACCCGTTTTAATTATAATCAAACATAGCACTGATGCGGGAAAGAAGCTGCATGACTTCACCCATTAATGTGCTCTAAACCAAAAACCACTAATGCTCACAGAACTGCCGCTATTCTTAAAGAGACAGTACCATTTAGCACTTGTTCCAAAATTAAATGTAAATTCTTGCAAATACTTGCAAATAGTACAAATTTTACACATAAACAATAAACATATATGCAATATAATATATGCAATTTCAAGACATCATATCTATTGATGGAATACATGGAATTTGTAAATTTTTAAAAAGCTTAAATGTGACCAAAAAGATAATAAACTAAAATACAAATAATAATTGTAAAATCAAAATTTTCATAATTTACCAATATAGGTCCCCTGTATAATTAACAGCATTAGCTGAGATATAATTTATTTCTTATGTATTCAAAATGGACATTACAACTGAAATATACCCAAAGAATCAGAATCGAATTGAATCAAAATTTTATCTGGAAATCTGTATCAATACCTAGCCCTAGTGATTAAGTACATTATTTGTGATATAAGTGTTGGAATAAGACTGTCTAATGTGTTAAAGCTAGGTGACAACACATTGTGCGTGTTTAAAATGTAATTTCCGCCAGCTGAAACACTGCAAATGCTTCTGTGTAGTAAAAAAGCATTAGTGTTACATTTGAGATGTCACAACACTTTGAAAAATCATACACTAGATGGCTGAGTGCATAGTGTAAGTGCATCATTTGGAACACAAATATAGAGGCTACAGTCCCCTAAATAAGGTCTAGAATAATTTATTTAGCCAGATAAGACATCTTCTTTCAACATTATTTGGAAACTATAGTTATAACCTCAAACTAATCCCTAACAAATTACAACCCCTAAAATCAGAGACAATTTTAGGTTGATCAGAATTGTGCACAAGCCCCTTACCCCAGTCCATAGCCAAACTTTAACCCTATCCCTAAAATCTGATTGGTCAATAGGAACGTTGTTCCAGGACCAACAAGGATGTTGATCCAGGAACACGTCCAATGAGGCAAAACGTTCACCTGTCTTTCTTCTTTCGAAAAGGCTTATTTGCATAGAACTGAGTTTAGGAAACTAGACAACAAAAAGCCACACACCAGGTTAACATTATCTGCAAGCAATCCCTCAAATTTCTGTAATCTCAAAAGTTTCTGAAATCCTCACACCAAAGCTGTGGCCAACAGTAGACTGGGCATCAAATGACCAGTGCTCAACAAAGCATGCCACTCTTGAAGGGCACAGGGCTCTCATGATGGCATATGGACACCAGACTTTGCGGTAAGCCAGCCTGGCTCGTCTGCATTTCCCCTTCTCCTCACATGTTCCCCTCCCCTCCAGGCCTGGACTGTGCAAGGATGAGTGAGCAAACGTTTATTTGTTGGTATATGGGGCTGGGGCAGTGCTATTTGCTTCTTTGCTCTGCTGTAGTTTGCGTTTTTTTGCTGAGCTTACCAAATTACCACTTATGTGCACATAAAACATACATGCACATGCCGAGTTAAGAGAAATAGGAAGGCATGAATCTGTCATGGGCACTCACCACCACTGGCAAGATCACACAAACATTATTTTAAATGACAGCCGGGTAGAACAGGGGCATTAGACAACACTCTCAGAGCATACCAACTATCCAAGAGGATGTGCTTGGATGATATACTAAGTGTTATGTTGCATGCAGTGGTGCAGAGATGGAAAATATAAACATTTCTTAAGTTCGACATTCTCAAAATATTTAACTGCATGTATATATATATATATATATATATATATATATATATATATATATATATATATATATACTTTTAAGCCAGAATATGGATGCCCCCTTTTATTTTTGAGTCGCATGGATTTTTAATGCATCTCATAAATAGATAAATAACATTACATTAATGAATTGAATATATTTATTTATACAGCTGAAGTCATAAGTTTACATACACTTAGATTGAAGTCATTAAAACAAATTTTTTAACCACTCCACAGATAGTTTTGGCAAGTTGTTTAGGGCACCAGCTTTGTGCATGACACAAGTAATTTTTCCAACAATTGTTTAGAGACAAATTTTTCACTAATTGACTATATCACAATTCCAGTGGGTCAGAAGTTTACATACACTAAGTTAACTGTGCCTTTAAGCAGCTTGGAAAATTCCAGAAAATGATGTCAAGCCTTTAGACAATTAGCTTCTGATAGAAGGTGTACTGAATTGGAAGTGTACCTGTGGATGTATTTTAAGGCCTACCTTCAAACTCAGTGCCTCTTTGCTTGACATCATGGGAAAATCAAAAGAAATCAGCCAAGACCTCATAAAAAAATTGTGGACCGTCACAAGTCTGGTTCATCCTTGGGAGTAATTTCCAAATGCCTGAATGTACCACATTCATCTGTACAAACAATAGTACGCAAGTATAAACACCATGGGGCCACGCTGCCATCATACCGCTCAGGAAGGAGACGCATTCTGTCTCCTAGAGATAAATGTAGTTTGGTGCGAAAAGTGCAAATCAATCCCAGAACAACAGCAAAGGACCTTGTGAATATGCTGGAGGAAACAGGTAGACAAGTATCTATATCCACAGTAAAAATGAGTCCTATATCGACATAACCTGAAAGGCTGCTCAGCAAGGAAGAAGCCACTGCTAAAACTGCCATGAAAAAAAGCCAGACAAGAGTTTGCAAGTGCTCATGGGGACAAAAATCTTACTTTTTGGAGAAATGTCCTCTGGTCTGATGAAACAAAAATGTGAAACATAAATATATATATATATATATATATATATATATATATATATATATATATATATATATATACTCTCTCACACACACACACACACACACACACACAACATACAGGTGCATCTCAATAAATTAGAATGTCGTGGAAAAGTTCATTTATTTCAGTAATTCAACTCAAATTGTGAAACTCGTGTATTAAATAAATTCAATGCACACAGACTGAAGTAGTTTAAGTCTTTGGTTCTTTTAATTGTGATGATTTTGGCTCACATTTAACAAAAACCCACCAATTCACTATCTCAAAAAATTAGAATATGGTGACATGCCAATCAGCTAATCAACTCAAAACACCTGCAAAGGTTTCCTGAGCCTTCAAAATGGTCTCTCAGTTTGGTTCACTAGGCTACACAATCATGGGGAAGACTGCTGATCTGACAGTTGTCCAGAAGACAATCATTGACACCCTTCACAAGGAGGGTAAGCCACAAACATTCATTGCCAAAGAAGCTGGCTGTTCACAGAGTGCTGTATCCAAGCATGTTAACAGAAAGTTGAGTGGAAGGAAAAAGCGTGGAAGAAAAAGATGCACAACCAACCGAGAGAACCGCAGCCTTATGAGGATTGTCAAGCAAAATCGATTCAAGAATTTGGGTGAACTTCACAAGGAATGGACTGAGGCTGGGGTCAAGGCATCAAGAGCCACCACACACAGACGTGTCAAGGAATTTGGCTACAGTTGTCATATTCCTCTTGTTAAGCCACTCCTGAACCACAGACAACGTCAGAGGTGTCTTACCTGGGCTAAGGACAAGAAGAACTGGACTGTTGCCCAGTGGTCCAAAGTCCTCTTTTCAGATGAGAGCAAGTTTTGTATTTCATTTGGAAACCAAGGTCCTAGAGTCTGGAGGAAGGGTGGAGAAGTTCATAGCCCAAGTTGCTTGAAGTCCAGTGTTAAGTTTCCACAGTCTGTGATGATTTGGGGTGCAATGTCATCTGCTGGTGTTGGTCCATTGTGTTTTTTGAAAACCAAAGTCACTGCACCCATTTACCAAGAAATTTTGGAGCACTTCATGCTTCCTTCTGCTGACCAGCTTTTTAAAGATGCTGATTTCATTTTCCAGCAGGATTTGGCACCTTCCCACACTGCCAAAAGCACCAAAAGTTGGTTAAATGACCATGGTGTTGGTGTGCTTGACTGGCCAGCAAACTCACCAGACCTGAACCCCATAGAGAATCTATGGGGTATTGTCAAGAGGAAAATGAGAAACAAGAGACCAAAAAATGCAGATGAGCTGAAGGCCACTGTCAAAGAAACCTGGGCTTCCATACCACCTCAGCAGTGCCACAAACTGATCACCTCCATGCCACGCCGAATTGAGGCAGTAATTAAAGCAAAAGGAGCCCCTACCAAGTATTGAGTACATATACAGTAAATGAACATACTTTCCAGAAGGCCAACATTTCACTAAAAATGTTTTTTTTTATTGGTCTTATGATGTATTCTAATTTTTTGAGATAGTGAATTGGTGGGTTTTTGTTAAATGTGAGCCAAAGTCATCACAATTAAAAGAACCAAAGACTTAAACTACTTCAGTCTGTGTGCATTTAATTTATTTAATACACGAGTTTCACAATTTGAGTTGAATTACTGAAATAAATGAACTTTTCCACGACATTCTAATTTATTGAGATGCACCTGTATATAACACTAGACTTACACATCTCATATTTCTAAACAGAACTACTATGTACATTAAATATTCAGCCATGTCTTATCTAGCCTATGGCAACAAATGAGTCAGGTCAGCCATTGGTGGCCCATCTAAACAAATAGGTGCATGACACCCCTGCTGTCATTTTATGCATATCTGCATGGTGCATTGTCTTTGTTTGATTTGTTTATCTCAGGAGATCACAGCTTCTTCTAGGAGTGCATCCGTGAATTCTAACATACTTCAGCGAAACAAATGAACGTGTCGCTAATGAATAAAAGAACCCTCACATCAGGAAAAGCCAAGTGGAAACTGTAACAGTACAATGCACATTTGAACTAATGGGGTCCATTACCTGCCAGGTTGATTAGTAGATCCATTAATACGGAATCAGAAATGTAAACATGAAAGCCTGCAGTAGCTGCAAAATATTTTGCATAGCATAGTGACATTGAAAAGTTATTAAGTCATTTGTTGATCCACTTTTGGACTTTTGACCATCAAGTTTTGATCATGTAGATCAGTGATTCCCAACCAGGGGCACAGGTAAGTTTAAATTTAAAAATCAATCATTGTCATTATTGATATTTTAATAATATTAATGATGGGGGGGCCTGGGTAGCTCAGCAAGTATTGACGCTGACTACCATCCCTGGAGTCAAAACAGACAAAGAGCTGCTCCGAGCGTCTAAAGCTCTGTATGCGGTCCAGATAGATTCGCAGGGTGCGAACTGGATACAGCAATGACAAGGCCGGGTCTTCCTCCTCTGAAGGGAGCACTTGCAGGTTCACCACCTGGTCCCAAAAAGGAGTGGAGGGAACTTTGTGCACGTAACCGGCCCGCGGTCTCAAGATCATGTGAGAGTGTGCCGGCCCAAACTCCAGGCATTTGCTGGTAACAGAGAGCGCCTGCAGGTCCCACACCCTCTTGATGGAAGTGAGTGCCACTAGGAGGGCCATCTACAGAGACAAAGTACTAAGCTCGGCCTGCTCCAGGGGCTCAAAAGGGGCTCTCTGTAGGGCAGGTAGGACCACAGAGAGATCCCAAGAGGGAATCAGGCGTGGTCTAGGAGTCGGGGCCCTGAGACTGCCTGCTCGTTGCACATGGTGCCCAAGCCCAAGTTCGAGGCATCTGTCGTGACTTCCAGTGCCTGGCCGTCGTGAGTGCGCTGACCCAGGAAATGAGGAAACTGCTGTTTTACCGACCATGTGGGCGCCGAGGCACAGAGTGTACCCGGCAATATAATACATACAATGCACTGGCCCAGGGGCGATGGTGGGGCTGGAGAGTTCACCCGGGCCAGACCGGACGGAGTCAGTCGCCTCATCCCCAGGTTGCCCATGCCAGGGGCACCTCGAAGCCCGTTCAGGGTTCTTGGGGGCCAGCTGATGGGCAGGTGGAGCCGACTTCCCAAGGGAGGATCTTCTTCTCTGAGGCCAGCATACGGGCTTCGATGGTACGGGAGCCGGGGCCGGCACCTCAGGGGAACGGCTCTGGAGAGAAGCAGATGGGGCGCGGGACTTCGGAGGCCTGAAGGTGGCCGAGTCATGCCACGGCAAGATGTGCTTAATCGCCTCGGTCTGCTTCCTCACCATCGAGAACTGATGAGCGAAATCCTCAACGTGTCGCCAAAAAGCTCCCCTTGGGAGATGGGTGCATCGAGAAAGCGGACTTTCTCGGCATCACGCATCTCAGCAAGGTTGAGCCAAGGGTGCCACTCTTGGACCACAAGAGTGGACATCATCTGGCCCAGGGCACGCACCATGACTTTCATCACCCGTAAGGCAAGGTCGGTCTTTCAGCGCCTTTAGCCTGGTGGACCTTCAAGATGGCCACGGCATGCAAGGTGGAAGCGGCTTGACCTGCGGCCTTGTAAGCCTTCATCATTAATGAGGAAGAGAACTTACAGGCCTTGGAAGGGAGCCTTGGTCGTTCATGCCAGGTGGCTGCACCCTGTGGGCATAAATGCACTGCTATGGCACGCTCTACCTGGGGGAGATTGACATATCCCTTAGTCGCTCTGCCGTCGAGGGTAGTTAGGATGGATGAGCCCACGAAGTGTAAATTGGCAGAAAAAGGTGCCTTCCACGACTTCGTTAGCTCTTCGTGCACTTCTGGGAAGAAAGGCAGTGGGGCGTGGTGCGGCCGTGAGTCACGCTCTGAGCCCAGAAACCAATCATCCAGCCACAAAGCTCAGGGCAGGGTGGGGGGTTCCACTTCAGCCTGATGTTCACAGCCGCCCGGGTAAGCACGGCTGCCATCTCAGCGTCCACCTCATCCTGTGCTCTACCATCCGTGGGTGGGAGCTCAGGAGATTCATCTGCTTCCGACAGCAGAAGCCCACCCTCCGATGCTGCGACCGAAAGCTCATCCTCGTCGCAAGCCACGAACGACACATTAAATCCACCCTGAGGCGGACCGCCTGTATCGCTCGACAGCTCTTCCAGATAGAACGAGCGTGCTGAGGATGGAAGGTCCGTGGGGGTTGAGCCGGCGAAAACACTCCTATATCCACATCCAGATCGCCTGCGGTGCTTGCTGACCCGGCCGGCTGAGCATCAGCCCGGGACAAAGCGGGTTGGGGAGCAGCCACGGTGGCTCCTTGCTTCATGAAGAAGGAAGTGTGCCGCAACCACAATGTTCTGATGGGCATATTCTCGCAATGAGAACATAACCCTTCCACGAAAGCTGCCTCAGTGTGCTGGCACCCCAGTCACTCAAGACAGATTTCATGGCTGTCCGGAGCGGAGAGATAACGGCCACATCCAGTAGCGCAAACGCGGAAGGACATCTTTAAAAAGACGGCAAGCATTTGCACGAGCTCTTTTAGAAGAAAATATACTCTTTTGAATATACTCTTTTTGCACCCGCGGACTCAGCCGCCGAAGCGCCCAGGGGAAGCACAACACTCGACCGTGCGAGGGTATGCGCCGTAAAATCCAGCAGTGTAAGCGAAAGGTGAGAGGACGAACACAAGCATCCGACTCCGAAGAAAAAATCTGAATGAGTGGTGCACGCCATCTCCTTTTATACTTGTATGTCTGGGGGCGGAGAGTGGCATGCAAATTCCACTCGCCAATTCTCATTGGCCTTTTTTATTTTAAGAAAAGGTGATTGGGGCTCTCAAGATGAAACCCCTAGTGTCACTACATTGACACAACGTCGAGTGAGTGACAGACAGGGAACCGTGCCACCATGAGGACCTACTAAGTAGTGAGAATTGGGCATTCCAAATTGGGGAGAAAAGGGGATAAAAAAATAAATAAAATAATAATATGAATGATAATGGTAAGTTATATCCAGTATAATATAAGTTAAAAGGATCCAGGATTGGTGTTGATTAAGGGGTAGTTCAGTCTTAATGAATGGGCTGTGTTGGTGTGCCTTCGCAAACATTTTGGGAAACACTGATGTACAGTAGATGGCAAGCCCAAAATGGCACACATTTCTATGAAGTACTAACAAGGTCTTGTCAATTGCACGGTCACACACTTTGATATTGTTGAGAAACAGTAATCTGAATTTCGTTTACTCTATAAATATGTTACCATCAGCCTCCATCAGAGATATTCTGTAAGATGTTTCTGAGTAAGATGTTATTTCAAGGCTCATTATGCTTCCAAAGGCTGAGGGAGCAAACATGAGTTTCCAGAAGCACTGATCTGTCAGTCATAATGAATTACTTATATTGTTTACAGCTGACGATAAATATATTGTTACTGTCTGTGTGAAACAGTCTCATTGGCCTTAAAGATACAACAGGGTTCATGTACCAGTGTTAAAAATGAAAACTTAATGGGGTCCATCAAAGTTTCCTACACAACAACATAAACAGACTTCTAAGTAGTTCTGAGTAAAACATCTAGAGGAACATACTTTTAATAGTTCATACTGGTTTTTAAATGGTCAAATTGTCATTTAGCGAAGTTCATATTTTGGAAAAATTATGCAAAGGTGTAGACAGTTGAAAGTATGACTTGGGTTTGATAAAAGTTTTAGAGTTTACTTGACTTGAGATGATAAAGCAAGGCGAGTCATTTCTTCACAATCCTCTTAGGTTGTGATGTCATTTAAAATGTCTGCTATGTAGTGTTTGAATTTTGCATGCTATTAGGTAAGCCCTGTGGAATCAAGAACAGGAACTTAAAAACATGCAATTAAACTTTGTAACTTCAGGCTTAAGTTAAGCCAGGTAGAAAAAAAATAAGACTTACATTTTTGCCTCCCAAAAACAATGACTTGGATACATTTTTTGGGTTATTTTTTAAACACAATTTTGTATACATATTTTCTGTGGTTCCCGTTGATTAATGAAATTAAATCACAGCTCAAGGCCTAACTGTGATCAAACAGGGGCTGCTCTTTGATGGTTGGCCAACACATTTTGGCAATTTGCTAATTAAGTCAAAGCAAACAACCACCTGTGATTAAAAGTATCAAACTGGTGGCTCCATTCCTGATGTATTTACCTCTAAAAAGCACTCACTGAGTTTATTAATTAGGCAACCTGGAAGGAAATGTCATGTATTAAACCATGTGACTCATTACATACAGAGTGACCTTTCTGAAATGAAGTGTAATGGCCCTGATATGGGGACTTTTTTCGTTCATATGTCTTCATTTGTTTGTTTTTAAATTCCACTGTTACAATCATGGAATACTGCAATTCTAGAATACGTAGGTCAATGACAACAGAGAGTGACCTTACTTCTTTTAAAATTGAGTATTGATTTGTGTGTACGTGTGTGTTTCAGTGTGAATGTAGTGTCACAAAGAGAATTTTAGGTTAAAATTGCAATTATTTTGACCATGAATCATATTCATTTGAATTATTTCCAAATAAAAATAGAGAATGCAATGAGTGCATTCTCAGTGCACAAAATACACAAAAAAATAATTTCCCCGTTTACAAAAGTAATTTCCACTATGATAAAAGTAAAGAAATCTCTCAAAAGCCAGATATCAAACAAAACATAAATTTCTGCTTAAGTGAATTTTTTACAATATATGCTTATTAAAATGGCACTTTTTGTCCTTCGACATGACTCACGAATGCAAGTAAATGGTGACTGCGTGATGTATTGTGCTTACTCTGCTCAGTTCGTCTCCACTGTCATTTCAGATTAGTCTACCTGAAGTGAGTTTTGACATTCCTCTGGGACACCACTCTGAAAAATCGCCCTCATGCAACATGCAACCTTTGAAGCATCCTTCCTCACATGAATTTTGCATGGTACATTGTAGTGCTCTTCTTGTAACTTTGATCATATTTACAATGCACCATGCTTCAAGGAGGCTTATTTACTTAAATATGACCCCCACAAATATTATCTTCCAGCTTTAGCATGCATAGAACTAATAGTTGACAGTACCTGGATAGACAAGCAGAGCAATAAGCCACACCACAAAGATGAAACAGGCAGGATTGCACATTCTTCAAACTGTTCTCTTGATTCAGCTGCTGCTGTATCTTCCTTTCCCTCGATTTTTCTCAACAGAAGCACAACCACCTGTGTTCTGTTTGCTATTTCTTTGATCACTGTGTAATTACAGCAGAAAATGGCTTATTTTCACCCTTGGATAGGCATGGAGTGGAGTACAGGCAATTTAAATCCAGCACAAGTTAAAGCAGCAGAGAGACTGTGTTCCCATTGATTATTTTCATAAGCGGAGAGCACTCAGCAGGCTGGCAGGAGGGAACGACCCGCCTCCTCTATGCTCTGATTGGCCGAGACTCTAGCTGTTTGTCAGTGAGAGGTGTCTTTCTTTTTTCAAGCCTCTCCTAGACCACTAATTCTAAACTCTGCAAGATGAGGGAATGAGAGAGCAGCAGCTTCAATAAAACTGCTGGCCAGCCTCCTAATATTTGGTCTGTCACCACAAACTGATAGATACATCTGGAATGACTCCTTTCCCACATATTACGTCACTTCTATTTAAAGATCATGCCTTTCTTATTTGTGTAATTGCCTGCTGTCAGGACTGAGTATTAGGTCTTTGCCAAGACACTGAAGTCCCATCGATATGATAGTCATCACTACTCTGTGACAAAACTCACAAGGTGACCTTGGGCATCCCCTGTAAATATATACCGTCAAAGAACAACAGTGCATTTTCTTGCATCCTGAATGTATCTGAATAAACAAAGACAGAAATAGCTGCCTGAAGAACCAAAATCTTCTGCTCAGAAAACCATTGTGTTTCTGTACTATGTTGTGCTTAATCGTGCAGATTTACAAGTACAGTATTAGACAAAATCTAAATCAAGTACAATGAAAAGTCATTACATGCAATCGTAAATTTATCCATAATATATTTTTACACAAGTGCAAGAATGCAAACTTTTCTGGCAAAACAAGCGAAATGTTGTGCATTATTGCATTCTAAAGTGTTTCAGACAGTGTATGTGTAAATTCTCAGTATTGCTGCAATGGCTTCTATAGCAAATAGTACTGTCATAGCAAAGCAACAGTTTACTGAGCAAATTAGTTAAAAGTTACTTAAACTGTCAACAGGTTTATAGCTAGGTACCTGATTAATGACCAGTGCTTGAATTGAGCTGGTACACAACGATGACAAAATTACGTCACACATACCAGCAGCAACTCTTCCGTAATGACAGCTCTTTTTGTGGTGGCGGTACTGTTGCCTGTAAGGAGAAACACCCCCGGGTTGTTGTTCTACTCTGTGTTCGTGAAAAAAATAAAATGGGCAAAGCGGGTTTGGGTTCGATGGCCTCTAGAGACTGCAATGCAAAGTAAGTAGCATTTAGGGATGTCAAAAGTACCGGTACTTCGTACCAGGTCTATTCTAAAATAAAAAAGATGACTCAATTCGCTAACCACAATCTGACAGACACGACTGTTTCAAATGCTCACACGCTTATTTGAGCTCATGCTCTGTTACTCATTTTACACTGAAATAAACAAATAATCAAATTAAAATCATAATATGTCCTAGTGTGATTATTAAAATGAAAATGTAATTAAATAAATATACAGTCTGCATGTGCTGCATGCTTCAAAGTGAATGTGTGAATCCACTCATTGCTTAAAAAATAAATAAATGTATAAGCATTGTGCACTGTGCTTGTTGTAGTAGATAACAGAAAAGAGCGCACATTCACTGTGAAGCACACAGTGCCTGCAGACTATATATTTATATAATTAAATTGTAGCATTTTTTGCTTTAATAATTACACTGGGCCATATAGCAAACGTCTTATCCAGAGGTGTGAAACTGCCATTAACAAGACAGTAATGGAAAAGCATTCACATCAGAATAAAAGCTAGGTTCAAAATTAAAGCATGACGCATGAAATTGAAGAAATTGTGACAGAAATATATTACTACTGTATAATATAATGTCATATTTACTGTATTATTATTATTATATTTAAGCAATATCTCATTATTTTGTGTTTTACATTATGCTGTGAGGGTCTTTACTGAAGCACTACATTTGATAAAAATTTGATTAGACACCATTTTGATGATTACATTTAATTAAACTTTAATACATGGAATGGAAAACACATTCGTAATTTATTTACAAAGAAAATAAAACTGATTATGAGTCCTACTTAAAAATAAAACCTTGAATCAATGTATTTAATTATCAAAATTGGTATTGAGAATGTGACATTCTACTGGCTTTGGTACAGACTACTGAAAGTTTTGTATCGTGACAACCCTAGAAGCATTAAAAGTAAGTTAAACTCCACATGAGTGCTTGTTCGCCATCTCCATTTCTTATATTTCGTGGCCCGCACACTCGATTTTAATTGGCTGCTCACCGTATGACTTCAGATTTTAGTGGTGGAGCATCATACACTAAGAGATTTCCTCTATAGTCATGGATAGTTGGCTTAAAAATATCAGACACGTTTGATATCCTCCGACTAGATGGAATCAGTCAAAAGGTAAGAAATTGAATTCAGTACCCATCATACACTATGCAATTTTATCTGTCCCGATTTCTGCAGACTGGAGCTGATTAGCCTCGACTAGCACTAACTCAGCTTGTCTGAAAATTGTTCACTAAAATCTGCATTTAAGTTGTAGTGTAATGTGGTCTTTACTGAGTAGTGAGGCTTGTTACTGCCACAGAAAAACAAGAAAGCATGTTGAAACTGTGTGCAAGTTACTTGAAGGGAATATTTTTATATTTACAGGATATGCTTTTTTCTTTAATGAATGTGTCCATGGAGAGTGACAGGAAAGTAGAGAGAAAGAGATAGGGAATTAAATCAGGACATGATACAGGCCAGAATAAAACCTGTGCACTTGTAATCACAACAGCTCTTTTCTGTGACACAAACACATGTACAACCAACAGCTTTGACAACATAAAGCAAATCTTGTGTTTAGTCACCAGTCCAGGAAATAACTGAACCAAACAGACTTCACATTCAAATATTTGATGTGCTTTTTACCCATGGGGTAAAATTACATAAGGCACACACCTGGATGAGTAAGTCTATCAGCAGGTCAGGGACACATTTTGTAAATGCAGACAATGACTGTACACTCTGTGGAACCAGTGATTTTGCTTGTCCTAATGAGTGTTTTAAATTATGGCATTTTGTTTTAAGTGGACACACTTAAAATAATTCTTGAACACTGTACCTTGATGATACTGTACCAAGTTTTTGGGACATGTACCATGGTACTACTATGTATTCTTTAAGTAAGTACCATGTAATTGCCATGATGAATGAATATGGAAATTATTCAGTGCCTTGGAATGCATCAAAGTACCATGGTATTACTATTAGATCTCATCACTGTACCATGGTACTGCCACAGTACGTGGTAGGGTTTTGTAAGTGTACTTTACAGCACTTTTTTACTTCTAACCTCACAAATGACCTTGGAGTTGATTCACGGCGTACTAAGCTGGTTTTAGATTTAAATTTTTTTAGAAACGTTTTGTTGTCCCACCACAGGGTTTAAGGTTAGGTGTAGTACTTAAATGGTATAGCTGCATCACAGACATCTTTATTAATTATAATGGGAGCGCTTTCAGTGTACACAGAAATTCAATATGTCTTTTATAGAATACTGTCTTAAACTGAAGGAGCAGCGTGATTCAGGCAAAGCCAGTTTTCTTCTTGTTTAAGTAAACAAGCCATTAGATTAAGTACCATAATATTACAGTTTTCTGGACATGTAGGCTACCATGTTAACCATTCAGAACCATGGTTCTGCCACATTACTGCTGTAAGTTCCTAAATACTGATGACAGATTTTAGTTAAATAACATTACATTAATATAAAAGGAAATAAAATGAAAGTACTTTATAAAGTGTCAGTTTTACTGTATAAAGAGGATGACGAGGTCAGAGAGGAAGCAGCAGAGATGACAGAATAAAGTGAGGGAGCAAAGATAAGAGAAAGTGAAGAGAAGAGTGATGAGACAAAAATAAGTTTAGCACAGTGGTGTTACCAGGGTAATATCATGGTACTGAATGATATCTATATTTCATGATATTTTCATGGTACTCCAATATACTTTGAAAAAAATAAAATAAAAATAAAAACATGTTTTTGACACTGCAAAAACACTGCATTGCCATGGACCATGTCAAAAAATATTGTAATACTGTGGTACTTTTTGTGAGAAAGGTAAAAGAATTGGCTATTATTTGTGGAAAATTTTTAAAATTGGATATTTATATAATAAAAGAAAAAAAAATCCTTAAATACTGTAAAAGCAAATAAATTAGTTAAGTATATTATGTTAATCCAAATTATGAGTGCCGTTTTTTATTAGTGCCCTTTTTTATCCTTCCGCCCTGCCCCTGCTGAGGTCTGTGCACGCCA
Source organism: Myxocyprinus asiaticus (assembly GCF_019703515.2). Taxonomy (NCBI): domain Eukaryota; kingdom Metazoa; phylum Chordata; class Actinopteri; order Cypriniformes; family Catostomidae; genus Myxocyprinus; species Myxocyprinus asiaticus. Next base: position 24,157,435 of record NC_059386.1, read on the forward strand.
CTGCTTCCAGTGGTCTCTCTTCAAGAAAGGAGTGTGATCTCTCTTTCACAGAATGTCATGAATTACTTGAATATTAATGGCACTCTTACTGGTTTGTTATGAATTAAAAATGAGCAAAAGCAGAGGGGTTAATCGAAATATTACCCAAGTCTGAATTGCACTGCAAGTATTACAGAATAAACCAAACACTAAATCAAATACTGCAAGGTCACAGAATTCCACATTTATAATAGTGCAACTGTCAGATTATTTTCAAAATCTGCCCTACCGTGTCCTGATGAGGCCAAGTTAAGTGTTATTCCAAATTCAACAGCCGACCTATGACAATAAGTCAAGGTGGAGATACGGTCCAGTCAGCACCATATTTCATAAAGAGCTTATCAAGCTGATAATAATACAAAATGTGATGCAAATGCCACCAGATCTTATGAAATTATTTTGCGAAGAGTGTATTTCTGTGAGTAACAGAGCATATATTTTTTTTTTTTTCACCAGACAAACTCTACAGATAAACTAGATAGTAATTTCACAGTGTCCCGTTTGTGCTCCTGATCTGAATTATAATTTATGTTCATTGGACTAATATTTGACAAGGACATATTCTTTGAGGGTTTAAGACAAGCCTTTTTGGATGATTAATACTGCTCAATAGATTCAGGATATTGATGACATGTAATTAAGCTTATGATTAATTTATCTCAGATTATAATTGAAATTTAAGCTAACTTGCCCTTCAAAAAAACTTAAAATAAGTTAACTTTGGAGCATTCTTAATTATGCTTCAGACTATTGAGGTTTTTTTTTTTAATTTTTTTTTTTTTTTAATTTATTCGTCCAATTAATTAACTTATTGAACTTGACAATTATTAAATATATTATAAATTATTTTAAATATTAAAAGACCAAAGTTAAGATAGTCTTTGATCTGAGTAATGCTTTGAAAGTATAGTATTGACAGAATGCAGTCTAGAATGCATTCCATAACATTTCTTGCAATCCTAGTCATAACACTGGTGAATCAAAGACAAGAGACAAGATGTTGTTCGATAAATATCACACCCATTACAGACTTCTGAGGGATGAGAGATGTGTGATTTTACAAACTACTCTCTGTTGACCAAACAGACACACACAATTTACCTACTGTGACCTGGGCAAAATAGCATCTGTGTCCACAATCCAGCAGATGTTTTCTTTGAAGGAATATCAAGTTCTGTGATATAATGACTCCACCTTCACTGTAAGACTAGCATGTTGCTACCCATATGTTCAGCAGATTACCACATCCTAAGGTGAAAAAATGGCCATGAACCGACAGGAAGGAACTATATACTCCATAGGAGGAGATCACTAAGTATGAATTGTGCACATGCTCTCTGCATTGTTTTAGCACCAAATTCACTAAAAGAATTATGCAAACACGGCCACAAAATTTGTGCTAAATGCAAACTGCACTGGGCAATTCCTGAACTTGCAGGTTGGTTCTGAATTCTTGGTTGTGGACCACAATCTGGCTTACTTTACTCGAACAGTATAGGTTCCAGCAAAGTAAGGGGAGCCATCTGAACTGGCTCTTTAAAATGCTTAAAGTATTAATAATTATAATTGCATTAATTTATCACACATATACAGTGAAATTCTTTTTTTTCACATATCCCAGCTAAGCTGGGGTCAGAGAGTAGGGTCAGCCATGTTACAGCACCCCTGGAGCAGATAGGGTCAAGGGCCTTGCTCAAGGGCCAACAGTGGCATCTTGGTGGTGCTGGGGCTTGAACCCCCGACCCTTTGATCAGTAACCCACAGCCTTAACCACTGAGCCAACACTGCCCCTGTACACTCAACCACACTGCGCATGTGGATATATGCCATGTTTTAACGCACTTCTCCATTATTTAATAATCATTTGTTGATGTACAACCCCAATTCTGAAAAAGTTGGGACAGTATGAAAAATGTTAATAAAAACAAAAAGGAGTCAATTATATTCACCCTTTGCTATATTGAAAGCACTACAACTAAACATTATATGTTTTACCTTGTGAATTTCATTTTTTTTTTTTTTAAATGTACAGTAATTTCAAATCAGATGATTGCAACACACTCAAAAAAAGTTGAGACAGTCGAGTGTTTACCACTGTGAAACATCACCATATCTTCTACTAACACAATAGCATTTAGGCACTGAAGACATACGTTTGTTAAGTTTAAAAAGTGGAATTACTGCAGGCAGGCCAATCTAGCACCCGCACTCTCTGCTTATTCGGCCAGTATGTGGTTTGAAGTTGTCCTGTTGAAAATTCCAGGATGTCCCTGAAAAGACAGTGCTAGGTGGCAATATATGCTGCTCCACAATTTGTACATATCTGTCTGCATTAATGGTGCCCTCACAGATGTGCGAGTTACCCATGCCATGGGCACTGACACACCCCTGGCTCATACAGACCCTGGACCTGATGCTGATAACAGCTTGGATGGTTCTTTTCCTCTTTGGCCCGGAGAACACGACGGCTGTGTTTTTCAAAAACTATTTGAAATGTGGACTCATCAGACCAAAAAAACACAGTTCCACTGTTCTATTTTCCATCTAAGATGAGACCGAGCCCAGAGAAGTCGGCAGCACTTCTGGACAGTGTTGATGTAGGGCTTCTGCTTTGCATAGTAAAGTCTTAACTTGCATCTGTGGATGCAGCGGCAAATTGTGTTGACTAACAAAGGTTTACTAAAGTAATTCCAAGCCCATGTTCATGATATCCATTACAGATGAGTGATGATTTTTAAGACAGTGATGTCTGAGGGATCAGAGATCACGCACATTCAGAAGTGGTTTTCGTCTTGCCCTTTATGGACTGAGATTTGACCATATTCCTTGAATCTTTTAAATATATTTTGCACTGTAGAGGGTGAAATGCCCAAAATCTTTCCAATTGGTTTTTGGGGAACATTGTTCTCAAAGTGCTGGATTATTTGCTGAAGCATCTGTTGTCAAATTGACAAGTCTCGAATGATCTTTGCTCCTGAAGGACTAGGCTGTTTTTGGAGGTTCCTTATATACTATGACACAATTGCCTTACCTGTTTAACATCTCCTGTTTCACATCGCCTTGTTATTTTAACTTGTCAAATTGTTATTAGTCTTAAATTGCCCCTGTCTCCACTTTTTTGGAGCATGTTGCAATCATCTGATTTGAAATTACTGTACATAAAAAAAACAATGAAATTCACAAGGTAAAGCATCATATAATGTGTAGTTGTAGTGTTTTCAATTTAGCAAAGGGTGAATATAATTTACAAAACACAAATTTTTTTTTTTATTAGCATTTTTCATACTTTCCCAACTTATTTGGAATTGGGGTTGTAAAAAATATCTTTTTATTATTATTATTATTATTATTATTATTATTATTGTTATTAAAATGTGATAGTTTACCCAAAAAATTAAAATTCTCTCATCATTTACTCACCCTCATGCCTTTCCAAACTCATATAACTTTCTTTCTTCCGCGAAACACAAATTAAGATATTTCGAAGAATGTTTGATGTGTGTTTGTCCAATGTAAGTCAATTTGGAGCTTGAAAGTTTTGGACCCCATTGACTTACATTGTATGGACAAAAACACATCATACATTCTTCAAAATATCTTTGTTTGTGTTACGCAGAAAAAAAGAAAGTCAAACGAGTTTGAGATGGCATGGGGGTGAGTAAATGAAGAATTTTAATTTTTGGATGACCTATTCCTTTAAGTTTACCACCTGCTTTATGTTGGCGGTAACAACGTGACGTTATTTGTACCAGGCAAATAGTGCTAAGCTTTGTGAATTAGGCACAACCTATAAAAGCCTAATTTACATCGAAAGAGGCATGTTTGCGCTGAAAGAATGACAATGACTTTATTAAATACTCATACTTCAGCACTATTTCAGTGCATTTAGCTCCTGGTTAAACTGGATTGTGAGTGGTAAGTGAATAAGATGCAGGTTTTTGCTCTGATATACATGCACAAAAGTGGCACAATTTGCGATGTTTTGCAAAGATCTCTACCTATGGTATAGAGAAGTCACTTTGTTTTCTGATTATTGTTATTTCAAGCAGCACTCTGGTTTGTTATGGTGCGTTCACATACAACGCGAAGAAAATTTTCGCCTCGCATTGCTCGCGCGAGTTTGACCGCTGGATTATAAATTTGTCTTTAAACTCGCGTTCGCGCGAGTAACGCGAACCCGTAAGTATTCCCCCTTCTCTTCCGGAAAAGGACAGGAGGAGGGGCTTCTATGACAACTTATCTTTCCGCCATAAAACAGAGCAGCAATCACAATGATTGCTGCTCTGTATCTGTAGTGGAAGTCCTAGATACATTGGAAAACCAAACACCGTCGTGTTTGTGTGCATGATATCATCCGGAGGCGCATACAGCTCGGTGAATTTCACCGCCTTCTCCAGGAACTGCGTCTGGATGACTGCCGCTTTGTCCGGTCTCTGTACATGTATGACGTTGTGTCATACAATTCCGGGTGCCCACACACCGCTACAACAATTATTTCATCCATTTTTCTAGATTTCTTCTGCTACTACATCAGTACGTCAGTACGTCAGTGACATCCGGACAATCTCAATGCTGATAGGTTTTCAAATGAAGCGATTTTGCGTGTTTGAGTCGCATCATTTGCTTCATTCGCACCACCCGGCACGAATCTATTCACATCTTTGCATTGACTTTGTATGTAATTGCGCCGTGCGAAACGCTCGCTTCGCGTTGTATGTGAACGCACCATTACATTATGAATCAGAAAATTCATTATTGCTTCTTGGATCCGTTTTAGCCTCTTGGATCAGCTTGATTTCCAAATGTTATATTGCAGCTGTATGAGACAAGAAATAATTCAAAAAATAATATGGCTCAGATGTGCACCACTTAAATAAAATAGCCAAAGTTATTTCCTATCATCCTCTCAGACAACCATGCTGTGACTCTTGTGCTCAAGTTAATAGCCCAAAATTGATTGGCATCCAGTAAGGCAACATACCAATGCATTTGTGCGTATGTTTGTGTGTTTGTGTGCATGTGAATGTGTGTGTATTTGAGTGCATGAGTAAGCTCTTCAGGGGTCTTTAGTGATGTGTGTTTGATCGACTGTGGGGCTTTTAACTCTACACTCTGCCACAGTAACACAGATGGCACCAGCCTCTCCAAACTGATTTCGCCCCTGAATGGGAAGAGTGAGTGAGTGAGATAGAGAGAGAGAGAGAGAGAGAGAGAGAGATACAGACTGACTTTGACTTGTTTTTTTTGTTTTGTTTTTTTCAAACAGAAGTTAAAGGTAATTGTTTTCCTGTTAAAAACCCAGTGATATCAAAATTAGTTTTTAGTCCATGTGTGTAAGCTTTGAGGTCATCTATATGGTAGTGTACTAGCATTGCTAAATGTTGACAAAATAAAATTTCGAATAAACATATTTTAAATTTACAGTCTACAAAAAATACTGATGATTCAATTTGCACTACACATATTTTTGTCCAATCAAATGCTCTCTAGAATGAGAATGCCCCTCCTCCTAATACCACATGCAACCAACTAAGTAGCAATTTATGAATAATGGCTGTGGCGTAATTAAAGCCAAAAGGCTGTTTAATTAATTTATTTTTTTATTTTTTATTTTTTTATGAAACCTCATTACTTTATTTTTGCAATTCCGTTTGGTGACACTAGTGGCACAGAAATTACACGCTTCACCTTTAAGGCCAGAAAATTTAAGATGAAGGAAGAGCACAATGCAAGACCTCAAGCTTTGCAAAATAAACATGCACATATATTCAGAGATAAAGTTGTATTTCATTGGAAATAAATATCAATTTGGCATGCAAATCATGCAAATCAATCAGTGATATATCCAAATGCAGGAGGTGCCATTTTTGTCAAACAGATTGGATTATGATTTAGCATCTGAATGAAAATCCTGCTGTTGGAATCACACAAACAGTCTCTTCAAGGTCAAATTTAAGGCGAACTTTGGATCTGTTAGAGGTTCTTTTTCCTAGAGCCTTTTCATGTTGGTTTAGCTGACAGTGTGTCATGTGCATGCTGAGGCATTAGCAAAAGTGGCCTAAATTAATTTGGCAAGAGGACGGGGCAGATGGAACATGTACTGTAATTGTAAAGGCACAGTTTTGGCAGCCTAAAAAGACACGTTTGAAGAATTATTTCCCCATGGTTAATACATCTTTTTTCACTACTTGATTGATTATTTCAAAGCACTTATCTTTGCTTATACCTGTGAAATTTACTCATTCATGCAAAGAATGGAGCTTTATAAAGTTCATAATTTAATTTGAACTAGGTGTAATATTACCCTTAATCATATGTATGATGGCAATTGTTTGAATATACATTTTACAAATACTAAGTTAACAATAATAAGTTATCTCTCCAAAACTTTTAACATACATTAAAGTATTCCCAGCTGTCAGTATTTCTCCTACACATTGTGATCTATCATTCGCTTTATTATAAAAATAATTCAGACATGGAAATAATTTTGGTGTTGACTACTTGGATGCCACCATCATAATAGCAAATTAATTCACCAGGGAGACAAGATGAAACAAGATGTACCTTATAGAAACTAGAAAAACAACATCCCGGGGAATCGCAAAACATCATCTTATCTACATAAAAAGTAACTTGCATACTTGATCAAGGTTGTTTGAAATGACGTAGCCTGACATGTTACTTCTGTTTATACACCTTTACGTGTCGATTGTCGTGACAGTCTGTGATTCTTCCCTAAGGGTTTATGCAAGAAAGTGACAGTGCAGTAGAAATGATTCCAATTTCCAGCTTTGGATTTCTTTATATATCTCATTTACATTTATGCTCTTAGTAGAGGCTTTCTTACCAAAGCGACTTACATCTCTTCTTTAGAATAATGAATGAAGTAGTAATAAATAAATGAATTATACTGCAAGCTGGAGAAAAGATGGTGCCTGGTGAGTGTTATTTATTTATTTTTGCTTACGTCTGTTTTAAGTAACTTTTGCTTAAGTCTGAGATAATGTCCAGGGAAACAAATCCAATGTCTACGTTATGGCCAATCAGAATTTTGCTCAGAAGTAATAATGTTCATATCATAGCTACCTAAAGTTTTATGCCAACCCTCTTAGTCCCCGCTTACAACTGGAACAGTATTAACATACATTTCAGGCAATCAAATCACAGGTTTAAACAAGTTCAGAAACAATGACCCTGTTTACACTATTAAGATGTGTTTCAAGTGATCAGATCAAAAGTGGACAGTGCTAAATACAGGTGTAGACAGGTTCCAAAATGTTTTGTGATCTCATTAATCAAATCACTTTCAGTGATAGACTGAAATGCATGTGACCGCATCACATTTGTAGTATAAATGTGATGAATGTAGTCACGAAATCAGAAATCTGAACCCTCGAAATCTGATCACAAGTTGTCATAGAAAGCATTTAAAATGTATGTTACTACCAGGTGTAAGTCTCACCTGACCATTTGTGATCACTGGAGACAGATAATAGGGCCTTATACGAATGTAAAATCAGTAGAAGGAAATTATGACATTAATTGGTCAAAATGAGCAACATCATCACACGAGAAGTCGGAATGTTTTTTCCGATGGTTCCAGTACCCTAGGATTGACTACATTATGTGCCAGACAAGCGGCATCTCCTATCAGTCATTTCTGGAGTGTGTTTACCTTCCCTTGTGGCGCGGCCTAAAGCGTGTTGTGTCAGCAGCATGGGAGAGTCGGTTCGGATGGCGCGTTAAAACCAGGAAGTAATTGCATTTGCATAATCAGTAACGCTTGTGATTTGAAGGTTTAATTTTTCCTTCTTACATTAAATTTTTACTCCACTGATGGATAGGATTAGGTTTTGGGGTTGGGGGTACAGTTCATAAAATATGCATTCCTCTTCACTGTATTACATCCTGTACAGCTGAAAACAACTTGCTTCACAACTCGCTTTTGGCGCCCCTCCGTGGACATTACACCTGGAAAATGGAGCTCACAAGTGCCCATACGCCCAACAGCATTCCAATTTTACTCTGAGATCAGTCTGAAATGAGCTCTGGCAATTGCATAAACAAGAAACATCTCCATTGGCATGTGTCCTAATAAAAGGTAACTTAAGAATTTGTTAATATTTACATGCCCACTATTGTGGAAGAAAGGCTTGATGCTGCCAGTTTATCTTAAATATCTGCAATCAATCTAAATCTGTGCAGATTTAAAGCATTAGGGGTGTAAATTGAGGAGGCGGGGAGAGAGATATGGTGGGGGGGGAGTAAAGTGTTGGGGAGGCAGACATTGCTTTGGGAGTTAGGGTATTCAACTCTGGGCTGTAGGGACGGAACATTTTCGACTGAGTATGCAATCTTAAGCCTCACCGAGCAAATCTAAAATACATTTTGCATGTGTTCAAGAATTCACTTGTAAGAAATCTACATTTGCTCATGGGGTACAAGGAGCATGCTCAGGTTTTCTAGGACAATACCTCAACATGGTCCTGAATCAATATTTTCTGGGTCTGTGTCAGCATTTCTGTAAATAGGAATTAGAATGCAAAATCATGGGGTAAAACACAGACAGTAAACTGTTGAAGATCCCACAAAAAAAATCACTCAGTACACCTGGTATAAGACTGATTTTCACGCCCAAGGCTTCAAATTCTGTCACTTGGGCAAGAGTGCCATCACTAAGGTGCCCCTACTGAGTCATCAATAGACTGAGGCAAAAAGCATTAAAATTCTTATGATCATAAAACTAGTTTCTAAAAATACCTCACTTGTAATTCCAAATGTTTATTTTCAAAGAAAGCTGTATAACTGTATATACTGATTACACATTTAATTCTACACATTTAATCAATGGTTCCTGTATCTAAAAAATTTATTTTCATTTGACATTTATTAGTTTACAGTGGTTAATGTTGTAATCTGAAGGTAAGCTCTACTGAAATGTGGTGTTTTTTGACTATAATCAAGTTGGCTACCTATAATCAAAGACACTTTCTGTCGTCACTTAAGCCACCCAAAAAAGAAAACCAGAAAGAAACAGAATATCTACAGAAAAAAACAACACACTAAACATTTACCACTGCATGCGAACTAATAAATATTGCTGAGTTTAAATTGAATATCATACCCCCAACACATCATGTCATGATTACAAAATTACACCCCAACATGTTATTTCATGACAACAAAAATTCTGATGCACTTTGTGTCAGTGTATTGACGTCAAAGGTTTCTTGTTGAAAGCAATGGGCTTACAGGCCATGTCATTAAATATGTTAAGGGGTACCTTTTGTGTCTAAATACAGCACTTTTCCACCATTGGGCCAGATGGTTTTGAGCACGGTGAGTACAATTGAACAAACTGTTCCCAGCCAGGAATTATCAGCACGGTTAGCTAACCGCACTCAGTACAGAGAACCGTGGTGGAACCATCTTTAATGAAGTAGCAACCCACAATTGGTCACTCGCTTGGTCAGTCTATTATTATTCTGATTTTGCAGCACCATGGAAAAGAAACCATAACCGTTTCAACAAGCCTGGATCAGTATGGAATGGTTCTGCAACGAGGATCATTCTGCCAAATGGTGGAAAAGCACTAATAGTTACACACAGGGCTTTTCCGAACCTAATCAGAATTCACTGTCCATGTATGAAATATGGGTTTGGCACGGAGCAATGAGTGTGTCTGGTGCTTTAGCAGTACAGAGAGGAGACAACCACTGTGGCTCCCAGCTCTCTGGAGGGGGTCAATTGGCTGCCTTAAAGCCATCTGAGCATCCAAACCTCTAGCCTATCATTTCATCATCATCCTCTGCACCCCCAGCCTGTAACATCATTTTTCAGTGTCTGTCTCACCCCAGTCTCTCTTTGATTACTGACATGTGATGTCTCATCCAGCTTAGAGATTTCTCTGCTGAGCTGCAACTCGAGTGTCGCTTGATGTACATGCGCTCATCTCACACAGCCCTTAGCTGTGGCACAAGGCATCTGATATCTCAGACAGTTATGCCGTGTTAATGTAAGCACAGAGTGTCTCATTCATTAGCAGTGGTGGAAATTGTTGAGAAAAAGATTGCGAACTTCCAGCTTCATTCTTACCTCCATGCTTCTTCAAAAACACGACCTCATAGTTTAAATGTATGCATTTCTCGTACACAGATATACTAAGAATAACAACCTATCTTCTAAAGTCAATACTTGGGGAGATGACATAAAAAAGATTTGGAATTGTTCTGCAATTTAACGTTATACACAGAGGCTAATTAAAAACAGCATTTTGCTAATTCATTTATAACTATCATGCATGCAGCTTTTATGACCTAAATTAGTTTTGATTGTCTCCATTTTGAGCACTTCAGTATTAAAAAATAACCAACCTGGTTTGTCTTCTCTATGTATGCTGATCTAAGAAGAATGAACAGACCTAATGCAGGATGACAGAAATAGATTAAGGGTCTGTAGAACAGGACATATTTGTCTTTTCAACTCAGACTACTGACTTTGGGTTGAATAGGGACTGGAGAAATAGCATTCACAATGCAAGGGGACACAAATGCTGTTTGTTAGACTTCTGATTCTCCTAAACTCCATTCTGCTTCTCTGTTCTATTTTTTTTCCCCTCGTTTGTTTTGTGACAGCATTTCAGTCTTTTTTTATTTTTCTGGACATATTGTGTCACCATGTCATCAGTGCGTGAAAGTAGAGATGGCCTCAAGCTGCATGCAGCTTTAATTTGTTTGTGCAGAGAAACAGACTAACAGCATGTGAATTTCATCATTGTGATCTCAAAATAAAGCAGATTATGTTCCTTTTAAAGCCTATTGCCATAAAGGAGCTGATACAGGCCTAATCAAAATAAAATCCCCAAATTCCTTGCAATGTTCTCTAGAATAACAGGACTGATTCAAAAGACAAATTTTTTTTGTCCAGACCTATTGGGTTATTCCCTGTCAAATCAACCAAATTACAGAAACTTTCCTGAATTATATTTTTGATTTTGTTCATGCTTTTTTCTGGTGAAAAAACAATTAAAATGATGATGATGAAAGCCAAAACATTAAATTCCAAAGATCAATATTTACTGAGTAATCAATTATTTTGAAGAGGCGGTGTAAAAGAAATCTCACTTGTGATTTGGAGCAAAACCACAGGTAAAAAAATTTGCCTTAGAAAGGGGGCAGTGTCCTTGTTTTATTTTTTTTCACAGAGACAAGTATGTATACTACCAAAATCTTCTGCACCCCTTGTAACATTACATACCAGTGGTTTGTGTTTTTTTTTTTTTTTTTTTCAAAGTTAGATTGCATATACACTGGCAGCCAAACGTTTGGAATAATGTACAGATTTTGCTCATATGGAAAGAAATTGGTATTTTTCTTCACCAAAGTAGCATTCAACTGATCACAATATATAGTCAGGACATTAATAACATGAATAATTACTATTACAATTTGAAATAATAATTAAAAAAAAGAATGTTCAGAACTTCTTAAACTACTTCAAAGTGTTCTCATAAAAAAATCCTCCACGTGCAGCAATGACAGCTTTGCAGATCCTTGGCATTCTAGCTGCCAGTTTGTCCAGATACTCAGGTGACATTTCATCCCACACTTCCTGTAGCACTTGCCATAGATGTGGCTGTCTTGTTGGGCACTTCTAACGCACATTACATTCTAGCTGATCCAGTAAATGCTCAATGGGGTTAAGATCCATAACACTCTTTTCTAATTATCTGTTGTCCAATGTCTGTGTTTCTTTGCCCACTCTAACCTTTTCTTTGTGTTTTTCTGTCAAATGTGGCTTTTTCTTTGCAGTTCTTCCCATAAGGCCTGCACCCCTGAGTCTTCTCTTTACTGTTGTACATGAAACTGGTGTTGAGTGGGTAGAATTCAATAAAGTTGTCAGCTGAGGACATGTGAGGCATCTTTTTCTCAAACTAGAGACTCTGATGTACTTATCCTCTTCTTTATTTGTACATCTGGCCTTCCACATCTCTTTCTGTCTTTGTTAGAGCCAGTTGTCCTTTGTCTTTGAAGACTGTAGTGTACACCTTTGTATGAAATCTTCAGTTTTATGGCAATTTCAAGCATTGTATCCCTATGGAAAAACGCCACAACAGCTGAACCGTGTTATGTAAACTGCCGATGCAGGTGCAAGCAAGCTGCTGCGTGCGTAATAACAGGTGCATCAGACTGCACGTAACCTCCCCCAACACCCCGAAAGATGTCATGTAGTTCCCCACATCCCTGAGGGGGGGAAGCGACGTAACTAGCATGGGAGCAGGCCGCGCCAGCCACTGCCTTTTCTCTCTATGTTTTCTCTCCACAGAGTATTAGATTCAGCTGGGGCCATCTAACGCTATCACACGCATCGGGGAAGGTGTTCTATTCCTTTCCTATTCTTTCAGGGGGAAAAGACCCCACGGAGACCACATCCTGCCCAAAAGGGGAGGTCAACATGTGGCAATACGACACATGGGCTCAGCAGCCGCACACGGAAGAGGCGTGGTGGTAGGTCCCGCCACGAAAAAAATGGGGGGGAACTCTACAAACACAGCGACCGGGGGCAGAGAGAGCTCTGCCCAAGGGAGACGCGGGTCCGCCGACAGGGAGACCGTACAGCGGAATATACATCACAGGGGTTACCGGAGTAATCGGCACCTGTGGAGCACCTATCCCAGTACAGGGCATATTAGACCATGTAGTGGGGCTGGCTCTGAACTCCTCTGCCGAGTATGCGAAGCATAGGGCTAGGGAGGAAGGTCATCCAGGGTCATACTCGCGAAAGTATTGGGTGTTGCCCAGCCCGCTGCTCTGCAGATGTCTGCTAGAGAGGTGCCATTGGCCAGTGCCCACGAGGATGCCACACTCCTTGTAGAGTGTGCTCGAACCCGCAAGGAGGCGGGCATGGCCTGGGTCTGGTAGGCCAATGCAATGGCGTCCACAATCCAGTGGGCAAGCCTCTGTTTGGAGACGGCGTTCCCTTTCCGCTGTCCACCAAAGCAGACAAAGAGCTGCTCACAGCGTCTGAAGCTCTGCGTGCGATCCAAGTAGGTTTGCAAAGCATGCACCGGACACAGCAACGACAGGGCTGGGTCTGCCTCCTCCTGGGGCAGCGTTTGCAGGTTCACCACCTGATCCCTGAAGGGGGTCGTGGGAACCTTGGGCACATAGCCCGGTCGGGGTCTCAGGATCACGTGAGAATCTGCCGGACCGAACTCCAGGCAAGTGTCGCTGACAGAGAATGCTTGCAGGTCCCCCACCCTCTTGATGGAGGTGAGCGCAATCAGGAGGGCTGTCTTTAAGGAGAGGGCTTTCAGCTCGACTGACTCTAGCGGCTCAAATGGGGCTCTCCGAAGGCCCTGGAGGACCACGGTGAGATCCCATGAGGGGAAGAGGCCTGGCCTGGGAGGATTAAGCCTCTGGGCACCTTTGAGGAACCTGATGATCAGGTTGTGCTGTCCAAGGGACTTACCGTTGAATGCATCGTGGTGAGCCGCTATGGCGGCTACATAAACCTTCAAGGTGGAGGGGGACAGCCGCCCCTCCAGCCTCTCCTGCAGAAATGAGAGCACTGACCCGACTGAGCATCTCTGGGGGTCTTCGGCTCGGAAGAACACCAATTTGCAAATAAGCGCCACTTTAGGGCATAAAGCTGCCTGGTAGAGGGAGCTCTGGCTTGAGTGATCGTGTCTACGACTGCTAGTGGTAGACCGCTTAGACCTTCCACGTCCCATCCAGGGACCAGACATGGAGATTCCAGAGGTCTGGGCGTGGATGCCAGAGGGTTCCCCGTCCCTGAGAAAGAAGGTCCTTCCTCAGGGGAATCCACCAGGAAGGAACTCCTGCCCGTAGAAATGCAAGGTCTGTCCAAGGGCTGAATAAGTGATGTGTGCTGCAGCGCCATGCCCATCTCGGGACTCAAGTCTGAAGCCAGTGCTGAAGCGGTCTCAAATGCATCAACCCGAGTGGCGTGACTGCTGCTGAGGAAGCCATAAGCCCCAGGAGCCTCTGAAAGTGTTTCAGTGAATGACTTAAGGCAGTTCAGCACCGACTGCACACGCTCGCTTGTGAGGTGCGCTATCATTGAGACCGAGTCTAACTCCATGCCGAGAAAAGAGATGTTCTGAACCGGGGAGAGCTTGCTCTTTTCCCAGTTGACCCGAAGCCCTAGACGGTTGAGGTGCCTGAGCACCAAATCCCTGTGCGTGCACAGCAACTCTCGAGAGTGTGCTAGAATCAGCCAGTCATCGAGGTAGCTGAGTATACGGATGCCCACTTCCGGGGCAAGAGCTGCCTCTGCGACTTTCATGAAGATGTGAGGGGACAGGGACAGGCCGAAGGGGAGGACCTTGTACTGATATGCCTGGCTGTCGAAAGCAAACCGTAGGAAGGGTCTGTGTCGAGGTAGAACCGAGACGTGAATGTACACGTCCATCAGGTCTACCACCGCGTTGCGTAGAAGGGTCGCGATCTCCGCACGCAGGGTGGCAGCGTTCTCGCCCCGCACTGAAGTGAAGCGGACACCGCTGAACCGGGGCGGGTGCCTGGTGAACTGAATCGTGTAGCCGAGTCGGATGGTCCTGACCAGCCACCGCGATGGGTTGTAAAGCGTTAGCCACGCGTCCAAGCTCCAGGAGAGGGGCACTAAGGGGACAATCGCGTCTGACGTACCTGGGGGTGGGGCCTCGCGGCGGGGGGAAGGAGGCAACGCCACGTCGAGGAGCGTTGCTTCGACCCGAGCGGCTGCGCTGAGGGGGACCTCAAAGCACTTACCTTGCTCTGCGTACCCGGCATAGGGTGGGTTAGCAACTGAGGAGGAGGGCCTCTTGGGCCGTCCTCAAGACTCGTCACAACCGGCTGGCTGTAGGTGTGGGGCGGCCGGGCGCGTGAAGGCGGGGGGGTCACGTTCGCGGGGCCCTGGCTGCGACTGCTCGGTGTCTAGCGGCCGTGACAACGGCGGCCGTGAACACCGATTATGTGACCCAAGGAGTGAGGAAACCGCTCTTTTTTGACAATTTGGATACCGCAGCCCATTCGGGGTGTGGCAAACAAAAAAGAAAAGGAAACAAAGGATTTACCTCCCGGCCCTCCAGCGGGGGATGGAATGGTCTGGATACCAGCTCCGTAGTGGACGTCTCACTCCCTGGATTGTCCGTCTCAGGCATGCTTAGGAGCCTTCTGGGTCCTCATGCCGGCCCGAGAGACGGGGGCATCAGCTTCCTGCAGGGGGCTCTACACTGGGGCCAAGAGCTAGGCTCGGGCTGAGGCAGAGCTGCCTGGGCTTTCGCCACCGCAGGGGGATGCCCTCGGTGAGCAGACGGGGTGCAGGATCTTGAGCCGCGCCGGGGCAAGATGTGCTGGATGGCCTCTGTCTGCTTCTTCCCTGCTGAGAATCGCTGGGCGAAGTCCTCAACGGTGTCGCCGAAAAGTCCAATCTGGGAGATGGGCGCATTGAGAAAGTGTGCTTTGTCTGCGTCCCTCATCTCGAACAGATTCAGCCACAGGTGGCGCTCCTGGACCACCAAAGTGGACATCGCCTGCCCGAATGCTCACGCCGTGATCTTCTTCACCCGGAGGGCAAGGTCGGTTGCCGAACGCAGCTCCTGCAGCACATCGGGATCAAGACTGCCCACGTGCAGTTCTTTTAGTGCCTTGGCCTGGTGTACCTGCAGGAGGGCCATAGCATGCAGGGCGGAGGTGGCCTGTCCAGCGGCACTGTAGGCTTTGGCCACCAGAGACTATGTAGTCCTACAGGCTCTGGAGGGGAGCGCCGGACAATCCCACCAGGTGGCGTCGTTTTGCGGGCACAGGTGCATCGCAACTGCCTGATCCACCTGAAGGACCTCCGTGTACCCGTGGACCGCCCCGCCGTCGAGGGTAGTGAGAGCGGACGAACCCGGAAGTCTGTTTCGGGCAGCGAAAGGTGCCCTCCACGACCTCGTGAGTTCATCATGCACCTCTGGGAAGAAAGGAACCGGGGGGCGTGGCCGTGAGTGGCGGCCCAAACCCAGGAACCAATCATCAAGCTGCGAGCGCTCAGGGGAGGCTGGAGGGTTCCAGTCCAAACCGATACTCGCGGCGGCCTGGACAAACATGGCGGTCAGCTCTGCGTCGGCCTCAGACTGGGCGAGCAGACCCGAAGATGGCAGCCCAGTCGAGTCCTTGGCATCCGACATCGCCAATGTGCTCTCCAATGCAGCAATCGAAGACTCATCCTGCTCGTGAGCCCCGAAAGAGACGTCAAGCCGGCCATGAGGTGGGCTGGTCTCATTTCGGAACCGGACGGGAGCAAACGAGTGTGCTGGGGAATGGGAGGTCCGCGGGGAATTACCCAGCAAGACCGTGCACATTGAACACCCCAAATTGCATCCAGCACCAGCCGGGCCGGCCTCACACCCGTAGGTAGAAGGCACAGTGTGGGGGGCGGCTAAAGTGGCTTTCCCTCGGAAGAAGGAAAGCCGTGACCGCAACGTTGCCATGGTCATATCCTCGCAATGAGAACATGAACCATCCACAAACGCTGCCTCAGCGTGATCGCTGCCCAGACACGTGAGGCAGCACCCGTGGCCGTCGGAGGCGGAGAGATAACGACCGCATCCAGCAATCACACAAAGACGGAAAAGCATCTTTAAAAAGACGTTCAACGTCAATGTGTGTGCTCTAATAGAGAAAATATACTCTTTAGCAGGAATATACACTCTTTTAGCGCTGTCGAAGCACCCAGGGGCGAAATCTGCACTTGTCGTGCAGAAGGAGATGAAGCCGCTGGAAATGCGCCGAATATCCAACAGCATACGCTTCTTAAGAGGTGAATGGAACAGCAGTAGTATTCAGCTCGCTGATAGTACAACCGCTCGGCTCCGAAGAAAAAATCTGAATGGATCCTGCATTCCAGCTCCCTTTTATACCTGTATGTCCGGGGGAGTGGCATGCAAATTCCACTCGCCAATTCTCACTTCTTTTTCTCAAAGATCTGAGGTGATCGGGGCTCTCAAGAGCGACCCCTAGTATCACTACATCGACACAAAGTCAAGTGAGTGACAGAAGGGGAACTTAAATATCCTTTAAGATTCTGACTTAGAACAAACTTTCCTTTTAGTATCTACATACATAAGGCCCTACATGGCTAAATCCCAGAGATATAGGGCCCTTAATGTAGCTCCATGCGAAATTGTTAAATATTACCATTTTTTAAAAAGTGGGTCACGTGGTATGAAGCTTGTTTTTCTTGTCCAGCAAAATAAAGGTCTAAAGTCTAAATCATGTTAAAACTAAAAAGGTACCATTATTATTATTATTTTTAAGATACTGTAACTTTAATACCACTGGTAACATAAGCAAAGAAAAAACATCACAAAATAGTGTTTTTCAAATTTTTGGACACACCACTGGCATTTAATGCAACAAGGGTTGCTGAAGTCAATTGATTTTAGTAATAGACCATCCTATCTTGGTGTAAAAATAAAATAAAGACACTGCCACCTTTCTAAGGTTATTTTTTTCCCCTGTAATATTGTTCCAAATCATGATCAGAAATTGGCATTTTAACCCCCTTTACAAAATAATAGATTACTACCTAAATATTGATCCAAGGTGTTTAATATTTTGACTCTCTTCATCATTTATGTATTTCTTTCACCAGTAAAGAAATGATCAAAAACAAAATTTTGAACTGGGGACCTCTGATTGGGTTGACAGGATGACCCTATTTTTTTTTTTTTTTTTTTTATTTCAAAAAAAAAAAAAAATAAAAGCTTAAAAATGGCTTTTAAGGCCTATTTGTTTCTTTGTAGAAGAAGTGCAAGATTTAACACAATAGCTTCAGGATATAAAATTAATCAAACAGGCTAATAGTTTAATTACAAAGTTTATAATTTAAAAAGCATCAGCAGACAAGAAAACTTAATGACTCTTAATGAACAAGGGGCTGAACAACACAATCAAATAATTGTTCTTCACAACTCTTTCAAAATTTAAATCTCAAATACATTACATCATTTGGGAATATAAGATAAATTTAAAATTACTTTTTAAACTAGTTACAGGTATTGGAAAGTTCTGTATAGTGGGAGCAGTTCCGCCTGCTGACAGAGAGACAGATGAGGCCTTTGAATCGAGCTGTAATTACATTTTCTGCTTGCTTAGTTTGTTCCCTATTGGCAAGAGTTCATCATGGCCACCCGTTGGGGAAGCTGTCATCCAATTTAAAAGAACATCAGGAGTATAAAAATTATTTGATAAGAACATGTGCAAAAGATTATCGAGTTTAACAAATCAAGCTGTGGATGTGTAATTGTCCCAATAAACAATATTATAGATGAGAACATTTGGTTATGTCACTGGTAGACAAAAGTCATCATGTGTGTTTCTATGTATGTCAGATACACAATTTGTTGTCTAGATAAATGGAAACTCTTTACTTCAGGCAGTGAATGTATATATCCATCTACGCAGACAGCTAAACTTTTTTGAGCAGTTTAATTCAAATTTCCTCTGCCTTTTCTCTTCAGAATAGTACTCTTCAGAATTTTGTAAAGGACTCAAATACCTTAAAGCATTTTTAGTATGAACCGTGTTTTAGAACAACAAATTAGTGTGATTATGAATGCTATGAGCCTCAAGAAAAATAACAAACATGTTCCTGATTTGTTGGGATTGAGGCTTGTGTTTTTCCAAGGTAAAAAGGAGCTAATGAGATGCACACTGCAGAATTATGAATGCCATGGGGATCTTTTTCAAACACAAACAACTGAAGCTTTATTTAGTCTAAGAAGCAAGTGATTTAGTCAACTGAAAATATAATAAACTATAAATCCCTCAACATTCCCCTGAATTAGAATATAACCATCATCAAGGATTTGTTTTTTGCATTGAGTTCGATACCTCTGCAAGCCAACATTAAAAATAGGTCAGCGTTGTATTAAAGCCGGCACATGATTGACAGACTGATTAGCACTTGCGGTTCAGGCATGTATAAAAAAATGATAGTAGAAAAATACACCATCTACAATGTATACAATAGTAGCACTGATAATGTCATTATTTCTGATTACTAAAGCACAAACGTGGAATGCGAAGCTGCTGTGTCAGTGGAAGGTCTGCGAAATCATCCATTTTTCCCATTTCCAGGACCAACAAATCACCCAAACACAGAAATGCTATTATTGCTTATCTACTGTCTGTCTCTTGAGAAATCTAATTTAATTTTGTGGGCATGTGAAACAGGAGTGAAACAACAGAGAATTTAATTCAGTTGGATATAGGTTGGCTGTGGCTCACCCTCACAAAGAGGTTTTATTAGTAGGACTGATGTCTGTTCCGTTGAGAAGAGAGATGCCATAACATTCAGCCAGAAATAGAAAGTAAACTGAGACTACTGGTAGACAAAGTTAACAAATGTACTTCAAGCATATGTAAACGTGCATGATTAACATTTCTTTAATAATAGAAACTCACAGAAACATCCCAAACTCACACCACTATTCAGCCATTGTGTGACTGTGGCGACATTTTTGTAAAATATTACGTGGTTCCTTACACGCATCGCAGCAGTTCCAAGGTGAAATGTTCACTGTGTGGGTGAGTTCAATTTTATCCCAAACAGATAGAGAAATCAAGAAAACCAACCAGCCTCCCTACCCAAAACCTTAGACATAAACCTAACCGATAGTGTCATAAATAGCAAATGCAATTGCTGAAGAAACCACATCATTTTGTGGTGCTTCTTTGACACTTTCGACTCATATGTCGACTTGTGTGCTCTCCAGGACTCCTTTGCTCTAGTCCTTTGCATCGCAAGTGCAATGCTCTATCAGTTGAGCTAAAGCACAATTTAAATCGCATTCTAACAAGCTTGTAAATATAGTTGGTTATGTAATCCAGTCTTTAAAAAACATTTTATCTTATGTGCTATAGTAAAACTGTTTTGATGTCATCAGATTGCATTGTGTCAGGAACAGAGCAAAGTGTTCATGAGCTGATAATCTCCTCTTTTGCTCGGATTTGTGTGAAAATTATGGTGAATAGATACTGACTAGTTATACAATTATTCAGAAACATTGGTTTAGTTTTTCTTCCCTTATACTCACAGAAATCACTGTCACGGGCGTGGCCCAATACTGCTGTTCCAGTTTGTTGCTGTGTAAAATACCCTGACTCCCAGCAGGGCCTCTGTTCAACATTGTTATTTACAGTTATTGGGTTATTTAGAAAATTCTGTTACTATAACATTTACACCAATAAATTGGCTGAAGAGAGGGAGAGGGAGGAAGAGAGAGACAGATACTGAGAGAAAGTGCACAAAGCAGAAAGAAACATGGGAAATCGTACAGCCATTCCAAGTTGGAAAACAAAATTGCATTCTTGGATGTTGTTCACTCAGTCCCTCCACAGCTGGCTGATTCAGATTCATTTTTTATTCGTGTGTGTGTGTGTGTGTGTGTGTGTGTGTGTGTGTGTGTGTGTGTGTGTGGCACACTTCCTCTTATATACATAATTCACAAATAAATTTGTTCAGTTGTGCAGTCCCTCCAGTTCGGGTGATTATCAGCTCTGACTCTCTCCAGATGAGCTTGGTGACACACCACTCATGCTCACTGACACCTGAGCACACCGACTGCCTGTCGAAATCAGAGCTATGGATGAGTTATGATGAATGCCTTGAGCAATTCAGCTGAAAGCAAATGCTTAGATCAACTTTGCAGTGACACTCATCAGTCAGTTCTTTTAGTGAATGTAATCTGTATAAATACTCAAGGATTCTTGGGCGGCGAGAGAAGAGGGAGACGGTATACATGTGACAAACTCAATCTCTTAGAAGTTTTCTCTTGCAAAGTATATGTAAAGTATCTGCAAGTCTGAGCTGGCACATAGAAATGTAGAGGGAGAAAGATACGCTCTGTGCTCATTCAATCAGGGTTATTATTGTATACTCAAACTAAACGTAAGATGAAAATTACTGATTTAAAAACATGCTTGTAAACTGAAACGACATGAGTCATATGGCTTACTTTATGATGCCTTTATGTCCTTTTTTGAGATTGGAAGTACAATGGTCCCCATTGATTTCCATTTTATTGAACATTCACATCATATCTCCATCTAAATATCTTCGTTGGTCTTCTGCCGAAGAAAGTCATATGAGTTCGAGACAGCATAAGGGTGAGATAATGAGAGAATTATAATTTTTGGATGGACTATTCCTGCAAAATCTTATGTCATTTTGCTTTTCAAGTAAATGTATCTTTACTGATGAAGAAAATAATAACAGTTGATTCTTTAACTATACTTTCTAAAACTAAAACTGAAATAAAATGATATAATATTAGTGCTGTCAGTCAGTTGAAATATATTATATTTAATTGTGTGATTTTTCACAGTTAATCGGGATTAATTGCGGATTTTGAAAGTGCTGAAATTTGACTATATATACAACTTTTCCTGCCTTTTTAGGAAAGAAAACAAAACAATTTGTAACAATAATGCTTTATTAAAATTTTCTAAACAAAGCTTTCCACAGTATAAAAACAGAAATGCACTACAACAGCACCAATTCAAGTAACATTTGATGTTTCTCAAAGTGTAAGTGGGAGTTTGACTAATTGAAAGAACTACAGTAGTCCCTGTAAGTTGCTTATTCATTGCAATGGGCATTAAATCTCTTAAACCCACATCCTCCACAATATTAATCGTAGCTATCCACTTTGCTACAGCAATCATGACGAAGCTGCAATTACATGATTTGTGCCGCTTTGAACTCCACGTTAAAAATGCTTGCAGAGAATGTCTTGTTTTGCTTTCAGTGCTGAAACTGTCCACGTAAATTATACTTCATTTGAGTTGTCCAGTAAGATGAAAGTGCAACACAACACTGGGAAATTATCATCAGTCCCACCTGGGTTTCTTTAGTACAAAAATATTATGGTTAAGAGGTCCTTTCTACATCACTTCATCTTTGACATGGAATCGCTGTTGTGTGTGGGTTTGTGGTGTGTATGTCTGTGTAATACCCCCCGAAAGATTGCATAGGTTCTACCCTATTCTAAACAGTTTTCAGAACTTACACAGAGCTGAATAAAATGTCGTAATTTAATGTCAAATTGGTAAATACCGTACCATTAAAAAAAAAAAGAAAAAAAAAAGGGTACACTTGAAACATTTTTAATTAATCGCATGTGTTAACAAGTTAATTTCTACAGCTCTAATAAAAACGAAAAACAAAAATGTGCCCATGAAATACCAGACTGATCTCACTGTCAAACTGAAAGCAGTACTTTGACTTTTCTTGAGTTAAACACGTTCTGTGCTTATCAAAATTTGAAGCACTGTTCCTACTGGCCAAAGAGGGAAATGCAAGCTCCAGTTTCCAAGTGAAATGTCCATAGAGGGGCACCAAAAGCGAATTGCAAAGCGAGTTGTTTTTAGCTGTAAATTATGTAATACAGTCAACAGGAAAGCATATTTTATTAACTCTACTGCCAAACAGCAACCCTAAACCTAACCGTCAGTGGAGTAAAAATGTAATTAGAGAGACAAGGGAACCACCGAATCGTGATAGTTACTGATCATGTGAATGTAATTACATCATGGTTTCAATGTTGGAAGAGAACTCATGTCAGTATCGCTATAGGAAAAGATAAACGTTTGAACTAATGCAAAGATCTCTGATGGGACATGCTGTTTATCAGTAACTTGGCATATTTGGACCGATGTCAGGTACTCGAATATTCTGATGCAACAGGTCGACTTCCTGTGTGATCATTTTGGAAATACATTAAAAACTAAACTGTAACTAACAAAATATTTGCTAAAACTAACTCAAATTAATCTGCCTCTAAAAAAAATTGTTAAAATTCAAAACTATAATAACCTTGCATTTCATGGCACACCAGCATGAAGAAATGTGACGTTGTGCTTTCAAGTCAGACAGATATAATCAGCGGTGTCTAACCTAATAATTAAATATACAATAAGCAAAACTTGAAGTGCAGTGTGATTACACTGAATGTCACTTTAAATAAAGAGGGCTCAAATAATCATGTGTTCCATGTACTGTACAATCAGGGTTGGGAGGGTTCATTTTGAAACGTATTCCACTACAGATTACAGATGCTGTAAAATGTAATTTGTAACGTATTCCGTTAGATTACTCAAGGTCAGTAACGTATTCTAAATACTTTGGATTTCTTTTTCAGCACTGGTAGATTTTTTCAACTCTGCCAGTACAGTAAGACAAAATACACATGTTAAAAATTCATTCTCTGAAAAACCTAAATATCTTATGCAGTGTTGTTTCTAAATCAAGATAAATCAAATTGATCTTGTTTTACAGATTTTTAGATATTTTTACAGGAAAACAATACAAAAATTATTTTCAAGAATATGATTTTTGCCCTAATATCAAAGGACTTACTAGAAAAAAGAAATTATGATCCAACGTGAATTTTCTTGATAAATAAATATGATGGTGCCTGGTAACATGTGCATGTAAAATGGCTAGAAATAGCATTTTAGCTTAGCGTAAAGCTGACAATTTACACAAGGTTTATTTCTATTTCTTGTGCTCCAAACTTACTTCAAACTTACTTCTCTGTCTGCTCGTATGAATGTAACACATCAGAAGTAATTGTTTCACCGCTGTTCAAATGCACTTTGGATCGCATCATTTATATGTATAAATGTTTTCCATCTGAAAGGACTAAATATTAAATTAAACAAATGACAATAAAATGCAAAGTAAACTCTTCAGTAATCAAAATACTTTTGAATGTAACTGTACTCTAATTACCAATTATTTAAATTGTAACTGTAGTGGAATACAGTTACTTATATTTTGTATTTTAAATACTTAATCCCGTTACATGTATTCCGTTACTCCCCAACCCTGTGTACAATTATGAAAGCAGCACGAATACTAAGAAGGACACACATAGGAGACCCCCACACTCCCCCATCCCAATAATAACCAGCATTACTAATAGATTTTTCACCATGTGTTGTGTAGACAAAGTCTTGCTGTAAATAATCCAATGTAGGCCTACCATAATTAACTTGATCTGCTGTCAAAGCCCCATTTTGCCACAGGGGAGGATTGCCAAAGAAAACAGTAAAAAGAGTGACATAATCTAGAGAAAGAAGATTTTAAAACATGCAAATGGCCTACATCCTTGAACAAAGTCAAATAGTGTTTTATAAGGACTGCTAATGTGAACTTTGCATGTTTCGATGTCCTGTATATTTTCATTTTTGGGTAAACTATCCCTTTAAATGAAAAAAATAAATAAAAATAATTAAATGTTCTATCAAAACAAATGTTAAAACAGTCTGATGTGAAATTTGTAGTATAGTTTTGGCCTGCATTGATTTTTGCTTAGGACTCACACAACAGTGCTTCCTTATATAGTCTTGTTTTAAGGTTTTTCTATACCTTATTAAAAAAACTGATAATTTTACTGAGCTGAGACTTTAAATGCTAAATGAATTTGAAAACAGAGTTTAAGGGTAGTTTTTCTTATTTTAGCATACCTCTTAATTGGAAAGGCCAGAAATGTGTTAGTCCCATAGATGAGCTATTGATTTAAATTTATGCCAGTACTTTTGGGAATGAACCATAAAACAACCCATTACAAAAGGTAATTGCTCATTAAAAGTGTTTCTATCCTATGGCCAGCAAAAATCAAAGGGGTAAGGGTTAGTGCCAGTTTAAAGTTTGATATACTGCTTGGATTTATTGGGACCAAGCCAGATTAGTTTATTGTACTGATTAAAGCTACATTTAAAAGGACTTACCTTAAAGACTGAAGATGTCTACACAAGATAAACTACAGCAGTTGGCTCATACACAGTCTAGGCACATCACTACCTAAGAGTGAAAGGTATATGGCAGGGAAATCACTCCTGAACCAAAAGCACTTCCTGTACAAAAGAAAGAATACAATGAACATTTGTGACAAGTTACAAAAGAATCACACAAACACACTGCTTTCCACTGAAGCATGCCAACTGCCAAAACAAACACAACTGGAGAATAGAAGTACTTCAAGATCAAGTCTGTGAAATAGCACAGCACTTTTCAGTTTATCCAAAACCCCACAGCACTGCAAGGCAAAGAGTATCACTTCTCTTATAATGGCAGCTCTTAATTAGGCTACATAAATACGGCAGCAAGTAAATTAATTTGCCATGTACTTAGCGACATCATTAAAAGCAAGTGGAAGATGTTCGGTATAGCATGCTACCATAATTCTCTTACTATTATTGTAGAACATACTGTAGCACAGTGGTTCTCAAATGGGTCTTTTCCACTGCACGGTACAGCTCGACTCGACTCGACTCTGCTCGCTTTTTGGGGGGTTTCCACTGTGGAGAGTACCTGGTACCTGGTACTTTTTTTAGTACCACCTCGGTCGAGGTTCCAAGCGAGCCGAGCCGATACTAAATGTGACATCAAATCCCTGCAGATCGGGGGCCTGGGTAGCTCAGTGGTAAAATACGCTGGCTACCACCCCTGGAGTTTGCTAGTTCACTAGTTCGAATCCCAGGGCATGCTGAGTGACTCCAGCCAGGTCTCCTAAGCAACCAAATTGGCCCGGTTGCTAGGGAGGGTAGAGTCACATGGGGTAACCTCCTCATGGTCGCTATAATGTGGTTCATTCTCGGTGGGGCTCATGGTGAGTTGAGCGTGGTTGCTGCTGTGGATGGCGTGAAGCCTCCACACTCAATATGTCTCCGTGGCAATGCACTCAACAAGCCACGTGATAAGATGCATGGGTTGGCAGTCTCAGACACAGAGGCAACTGGGATTTGTCCTCCGCTACCCGGACTGAGGTGAATCACTACGCGACTACGAGGACTTAAAAGCGCATTGGGAATTGGGCATTCCAAATTAAAAAAAAAAAAAAAAAAAACCTGCAGATCACTGATTGGTCAGAGAGAATCGTCACTACCAGCGTTACTGGATTTGCTACACGGGACATCAACCCGCTAGTTTTAAAGTTAGCAACAGTGATAGCAATATCATTTGTTCACGCGACTTCGAATTGTAAAAAGAAATGGCTGTGCGCAAAACCACACCGTGGTCAATAAACGAGGTGCAGACGTTCCTCTCGTTAGCAACGAATGAAACTAAACCAAAAAGTCTTTCAGGAAGTGTCTCAGCTGTTGGCCGCACACGGCTACCACCGGACCTACCAACAGTCTAGGGAAAGGTTAAAAAAACTTAAAAGTGACTACAGAACCATCAAGGAACACAACAGCCGGAGTGGTTCAAACAGATGAAAGTGGAAGTGGTTCGACCAAACGGACGCTATTCTATGGCAATAGACCGGCGAGCAATGGGAGGGAGAGTGCCCTGGACTCGGCCACGGCGATGTTGGAGTCCACGATGGAGGATGGCACGTTTTGTTACGTTAACTCTATATTCTGCTTGAAATAAATATTGATATGTTTCTTACTCACACCTATTATATCACTTTTGAATATATGGATTTAACCACTGGAGCCATATGGATTACTTTTATGCTGCTTTTATCTGTTTTTTTTTTTTTTGGATCCTCAGATTTCTGGCCACCTCTCACTTGTATTGAAAGGACCTACAGAGCTGAGATATTCTTCTAAAAATCTTTGTTTGTGTTCAGCAGAAGAAAGAAAGTCATACACATCCGGAACTGCATGAGGGTGAGTAAATGATGAGAGAAATTTCATTTTTAGGTGAACTATTCCTTTAAGAACAAAGAAAGCATTCCTGGTAACAATGGCATAATAAAATGGCATAGAATTCATAAAGTTGAATTATTAATTAACCCATTTATTTACAAGTTCTACGAAGACAGGAACACTTACTGTATTACAAGTTGGAATCTTGTAATACTGTAATTCCGACATGACGTGAACGCACCATAATGCTTACTGTTTCAGTAAGTTATGTTATTGATGACCATACATTCTGTCCGGCTCTTTAAAACTCTCTCATTATAGATTACACTGCATGGCCGGATAATGCCGTTATTACCTATTGGTGATTCATAGCTGAACAAAATCAATACATATTTATATACAGGTGCATCTCAATAAATTAGAATGTCGTGGAAAAGTTCATTTATTTCAGTAATTCAACTCAAATTGTGAAACTCGTGTATTAAATAAATTCAATGCACACAGACTGAAGTAGTTTAAGTCTTTGGTTCTTTTAATTGTGATGATTTTGGCTCACATTTAACAAAAACCCACCAATTCACTATCTCAAAAAATTAGAATATGGTGACATGCCAATCAGCTAATCAACTCAAAACACCTGCAAAGGTTTCCTGAGCCTTCAAAATGGTCTCTCAATTTGGTTCACTAGGCTACACAATCATGGGGAAGACTGCTGATCTGACAGTTGTCCAGAAGACAATCATTGACACCCTTCACAAGGAGGGTAAGCCACAAACATTCATTGCCAAAGAAGCTGGCTGTTCACAGAGTGCTGTATCCAAGCATGTTAACAGAAAGTTAAGTGGAAGAAAAAAGTGTGGAAGAAAATCGATTCAAGAATTTGGGTGAACTTCACAAGGAATGGACTGAGGCTGGGGTCAAGGCGTCAAGAGCCACCACACACAGACGTGTCAAGGAATTTGGCTACAGTTGTTGTATTCCTCTTGTTAAGCCACTCCTGAACCACAGACAACGTCAGAGGCGTCTTACATGGGCTAAGGAGAAGAAGAACTGGACTGTTGCCCAGTGTTCCAAAGTCCTCTTTTCAGATGAGAGCAAGTTTTGTATTTCATTTGGAAAACAAGGTCCTAGAGTCTGGAGGAAGGATGGAGAAGCTCATAGCCCAAGTTGCTTGAAGTCCAGTGTTAAGTTTCCACAGTCTGTGACGATTTAAGGTGCAATGTCATCTGCTGGTGTTGGTCCATTGTGTTTTTTGAAAACTAAAGTCACTGCACCCGTTTACCAAGAAATTTTGGAGCACTTCATGCTTCCTTCTGCTGACCAGCTTTTTAAAGATGCTGATTTCATTTTCCAGCAGGATTTGGCACTTGCCCACACTGCCAAAAGCACCAAAAGTTGGTTAAATGACCATGGTGTTGGTGTGCTTGACTGGCCAGCAAACTCACCAGACCTGAACCCCATAGAGAATCTATGGGGTATTGTCAAGAGGAAAATGAGAAACAAGAGACCAAAAAATGCAGATGAGCTGAAGGCCACTGTCAAAGAAACCTGGGCTTCCATACCACCTCAGCAGTGCCACAAACTGATCACCTCCATGCCACACTGAATTGAGGCAGTAATTAAAGCAAAAGGAGCCCCTACCAAGTATTGAGTACATATACAGTAAATGAACATACTTTCCAGAAGGCCAACAATTCACTAAAAGTGTTTTTTTTTTTTTATTGGCCTTATGATGTATTCTAATTTTTTGAGATAGTGAATTGGTGGGTTTTTGTTAAATGTGAGCCAAAATCATCACAATTAAAAGAACCAAAGACTTAAACTACTTCAGTCTGTGTGCATTGAATTTATTTAATACACAAGTTTCACAATTTGAGTTGAATTACTGAAATAAATGAACTTTTCCACGACATTCTAATTTATTGAGATGCACCTGTATATTATGGAATATGTTCTAGAGAGCCCTGGCTGCAAAACATGACACAAAGTGAATGAAACTGATTGAGAAACAATTTGAAAGAGCCCATGCTGTGCTGCCCTGCTGAGCACAGGATGGTGTCTTTGGCCATTGTTAACCCTTCAAGCCACAGACGTATGCTTTAATAAAGCACAGCTTCATAGTGGGAAGCGTCTTAGATAACAATTTGTCTTGATATCTTAACCCGCAGCTAATAAAATTGCAAATTCATCACAATATATTTTAAAAACACACAACACTAAAAAAGAATCCCCTTGTAATTCAATACATCACTTATGAATATATAAATAAACTGTGCTGCCTGACAATGCGTTATAGTCTCACCTACCTACTTTCACTGTTTTCCTAGTATGGAACACAGGTTCTCCTCCTTGAATATTAGTGAACTGTTACCAAGGAGACCGCACACCCACTTCCTATTGTATTTTTGGGAGCAATTAGTGTACCAAAGACTTGTTATTCGGTTTTATCTCCGCCTTGTCTTTTCATTTTCTGTTTCATTTAGTGTGAATGTGAAAGGTCTAAAACAAGCAAGAGTCAATGAAACAAAATGCTTATATCTACAGATTGAATAATCTATACATGTTTTTCTACCATTTTCACTAAACCATGATGTCCTATCTTAGTAAAGAGAGAACTCCATTTGAGCAACTGCTCTGTCTGGTGGTTAGTTGTAGTATTACAAGTTATGATAACTATTATCCTTTTTTAAAGAGTTACTACAAAAGAATGGAGGTGAGGTTGTTTTATGCAAGGTAAAGGGTAAAACAGGCCTGGCAGAAACACATTTCATACAAGCACTTACTAGAAAACACAAAATGTAAAAGGTTATAAAGCAGAACACTGATGCTGAACTGTGATCAAATGCTCTGTGCTTATTTGTAGTATTAAAAGTCAAGATCACCCTGTTATCCTGTTTTAAAGTGTGACCTAATGTGAACATAATGTGAACTGTTTTGTGTCTGTAGCACTACAGGTTGAGGTAAGAAGGTTTGTGCTATCTTTATTGTATCAGCATTAAAAGTCACACAAACAAACACAATCACAGATGCACACAACTCTCCAGCCACTAGAAGTATGTATATGGCAAGCCTTATCTAACACGAGTGTGACACATTTGACCCGCTTCACTGAGCTTGGCCAGTCAGGGATTACCGCTCGGAGCAAAACTCAAATTTATATTTATGAATGTGTGTAGATAGTCAGTAAACAGTTTAAGGCCATAATAATGGAATCCTTTAAATGCATTCAATTTTGCTTGATGTACGGAATTTCCAATGACATTATCCCAAACCATTTCCAACTTTTGAAAACATCTAGCATTTTGCCTAATTTAAATTGGAATTGCAGGGGAATATTGTTATCAAAGAACATCAAAGCATGACATAGAGTGCAGGTGCGTCTCTCAGTTGCTGTGGTTGAATGCCAATATTTTTTATATACGTGTAACTGCTTGAAGGGCTGTCTAGTATTGCTGATTTAATCTTAAAGAAATGGTTCACCCAAAAATGAAAATTGTGTCACTATATACTCACCATCATGTTTCAAACACCTCATGTATGCTGTTATTTTTTATCTGTGGAACACAAAAGGACACATAAATGCACAATAAGACAGTCCGTATTTCAAGTCTTCTGAAGTCATACAATAGCTTTGTGTGAGGAACAGACTAAAATATAAGTAACTATTCATTTAAAATCATGTAGCTCTCAAATCTCAATGTCAATTCTGAAAATTTGAACTGGCGTGCCACGTTTGATTACACGCAAGAGCCTATGGCTTTTCAGGGCTCCAGACATTTGAGAGCCGCAGCACCTGATTTGGTAGCATCGGTGAAAAATGTCAAGAAAAAAAAAAGTGAAGACAGAAAATGTGAAGATATTATTATTTGTATTATTATTACAAAAATAAGTGAAATTACCAATAATATTGCATATTTTGTCCCACTGAAATGCTCATTATACAGTAAGGCATCGATTTTGAGTTGGGATGCAGATGTAAATTTACTGGTATTAACAATAGGAAGGTTATCTTCTGTATAACATCTATAAAAAGTTACCACTAGAGATGTAATAAAATATAGATATATCGATTATTGATTGGCATGTTATTTTATAAATACATTTATATGAGGCATCGATATATTAACATCATCCGACATTTAAATTAAAAGCCTAATTTGTGTGCTTTGAATTCACTGCAAGCTGCATTCCATTCAATGTAGTCTGTCATAATAGCTTTTGGAGACCACAAGGGGGCGACATAACATTTATTGTAGCCGGTCAATAAATGTTTGTGGCATGGACAAGGCACATATCACGCACAAGCTTATGGCAGTTCAACGTTATGAAGGTTTTTGTACTTCAAGAATAAACAGAGTGACGTTGATGAGTTTGCAGGTTAGTGTATAAAACTGGTGTAACTGTGCAAATTGAACAATTAAAAATGGCAACGTTTATTATACAATTTCCCAGTATGTAGCATTGAATAGGTCTTTCATTCAAGCTGTCAAACCACAAAAAGACATACTGAAAATTCATTGTGTAGGCTCTAAAAAAGATATTTATGCATAGTATATCATCTGGTAATTGCTATAGTAAATAATCTTTGTCCTTTGATAATGATTTTAGTCGAATTTAATCTAAAACTATGCAAGTTGAGCTCCGTGGCGTCCAGTGCATGGCCCACTTTAATTTACCCTGGTGCTCACACTTTACCAAAGTTGTGTTGAGAAATATGTTTGAAAAGACAGAGACAATTGTGCAACAAGCAACCCTATTTATATCTGAAAAAAATCCCAATATATATCGATAATCAGCAGGAAAATCTTCTGATTATCGATACGTGAAAACGGCATCGATCCCAAGCCTTGGTACCACCTAATTTACAGTATGGTCTTTATTTTATTTTATTTTATTTTTTTTAAATCATATTCTTCCAAATTTCTCCTTTTTTTTTTCTTTTTTTTTTTTATCACAAAAGTAAAAATATCTTCATAGGCATTTGGAACAATATGAAGGTGAGTACGTAAAATAATTACAGATAATTCATTTTTGTATGAATTACTCCTTAAAGGTGCTCAGTTTTTCCTCATTAAAAAGGTTTAACTCTTAAACATGAATTGTGATTTTGCAGTATATGTAGGAAATCATGACCACTCATATTAAAATGAAGACCCCAGTCATATCAGTAATCTTATAAAAGCTGTTTTATTCTACATGGAGAGGGTCCGCACATGGGAGCTGCCATTTTAGAATCACATGACCAGCCGAATACTACTCGCTTAATCTCAGTAACCATCCTGTTATTTGACACTTTCACTCATTGATTGAAGTAATCATGTCTGACTGTGAATACAAAATGTTTACAATGGCATCTGAAACTGAAAACTATTGATTTTTTAATTATGCTGCATCCAAGCCGCTAGGTGTCAGTGTAAGTCCAAGATGACACAAAGACAAAAGTTACTGAGTGCCCCATTAAACAAAGAAACAAATTAGAACCTTCACGTGTCAACCTTCAAAATGAAACTATTAATGAATGCTCTAAACTTTTTTTATTTTCACATGCAAATGAGCTTTTGATTCACCGTAAATATTTGCCAGAGGTTTGCAGCTCTTCGCCGGTAGTGATGAACCTCCAGCAATTGGTAACAATAGACAGTTTGCCGCAAGTTTGCGGCAATTATCAGTGGAGAATTTTCCGGCAAATTTGCCATGAACGTTCGATTTTCGTAAAGGCAATGTAAAGAAAATGAAAAAGGGTAAGGAGATATTGTTTTTTGTTTTGGTCGGAATTTGACCCTGAAAAAAAAATATGGCTAAAAGAGGGCAAAGATAAATTCTCTGCAAAGCTCAGGAACTTACATTGAACAGTTCCTCTGGTGGTGACAGCTATTTTTCACTTGTTGTTCTTTTTTTTATTTATATATTTTTTATGCTGTTTACCAAGTTGTACACCACAAGGTTTTGTAGATATGTTCTGAAAATTACAAGTGTATGCCTCAGAGTCCTACGTAGATGCTTTATTCCAGGTGTCTATGGGATACACACACCTTATGTATTTTCACATTAACACAAACACACACTTGAAGATTCCAACTGACTGTTGAGAGTTAGGCATATGGCCAATCTCTCAACATGCAAACTGAATCAGAGCAACACAGCTCTTGCAAAGTTGTCAGTTTATTTTCAGTTCTGCCTATGCAGCAAAGAAAAAATAGAGATTAGAAGATTGCAGGAAAAAAAATTTGTATTCCACAGAACAGACCCACTTTGTCTATACGTACCTGTTCAGCCTAAAGTTTGTTACTGAATGTCAAAACAGTAATTCAAGCCAAGTGACCATATTTTTAAACCTTTGTTGCTCCGTTCAAGTGCAATGTGTTCTTATTATATTTTTGTAAACCTGTCATTCAGAGGCACTGTTTATCCCTGGGGAAAGAAAGATCTACAAATAAGGGTTTCTCTCAAGGGCATAAAATCAGCTCATTGGTCAAGGAATTTGACCTTAGTATATTTTTGTTTCCTTATTCGAGTACCCTTCTGTCCTGAACTATATATATATATACCTAAAACTTCTAAGGACTAATACCAGTCACGCTTAAGTCTGAAAGGTGACTGGCTATCTTTGGGTCAATGACAACTCAAGATGCCCAAGAAGAAATCTAGTTCAAACATGTAAAACACAGGTTCTTAGAAATGTTGGCCTTAACTTTGTATTCCATGTTTTCAAAAACTGTTACATTCAACCAAAGTTTTGATTGTTTTTATTTTTAGGAGGCTTACTGACCTTGACACAGTCATGATGGTCTACAGGGGTCCTCTCTGTAACACCACTTCCTGTTGTGATTTTATTGTCACATGACAAAAATGGCTTCCTGCATTGGTTACAGGTGGCTGGTTGAGAAGGGTTTGTCTGTGGGTCCTTCCTCATTTCCTTGCTCCTCTATCCTTGAGCCTGTGATCGGAAACCGATCAAAGTCCGCCATCATGAAGGATATGTAAATTATCTAAATATACCGCAAGGAGGCAAGGACAGATGAAGCTTAATGAGGATGCTTGAGGGAAGAAACACATGAGCATCCTATGCAGAAGACTTTTTGGTCGAAGCACCTGATGCATGTATTAATTCTCCTCCCCCTTCACATCTGACACAATAGTTTTAATTCATGTATCACCTTTGCAGTTTAAATAAACCATAACTGACATATTTCAACAGTGCATCTTGAATTATGTGGATTTATTATAAATATATTCATAAATATAGTTTAAATAGCATAATGGCAATCGCGCTGAGGCACTGTAGCTGGCAAAAACGCGCTCTGAAGTGATGCGTGAGTGAGCAGGACATTTCATTTTACAAATCCGTCTTTCTTTGATTCCTCCATCCTCGATTCCTTTCCTCGGATCCTTTCCTCATTTCCTAAGAGGGTGGAGCTAGGAAGCGAGGAAAGTAAGCAAACAAGGATGCACAATTTTAGAAATTAGCACTCCAAGTGTACATGTCTGCATCTTGCAAGACTACAAGGAACACCCACTTCATGACATGGTAACACACCCCTTGGATCATAAAGCAATTCTATTGGCTACAAGAACTTTGAAAATCTTATGCAATCACTGTATTCTCTTAACTCTTAAAATATGAAGAAGAATAACTTATATTATTAAACCAAAGATATAAACTGTAAATTGAACTTATTTGTTTAATGTGAAATATTGTGGAAGTGCTCTTTACTGTATTCCTGAAGGTGTTTGTACAATTTCTGCTTGTGCAGTAATAATAAATAAATAAATAAAATATATAAATGGTAAAATAAGCATTTCTATATTCTGTTTTCTCCAGTTAGCTCACAAGCTAATCAGTTAGTCTATTAGCTTAGCATACTGCAAGTTTTTCCCCTTTTTATTTTCATCACATTTCTCCTTACTGTCGCCACCTAGTGATACGGCGGTATGATTGTATTCAAAATAACTTTTCATTTGTGGTATATTTAATGATTTTACAAACGTTTCATTTTTTTAAATCTTTGTGGCTGTGGTTTGGTTTCGAGTTATGGATAGGTGAAGGTGAAGGGTTGCTGTGGGACTCCAAATAAACACAACAAACACAGTGTATGTGTGACATCCAACTGTTTCAAGACTTCAGGATTTCACTGGTTATTTTCAGGGGGCGTGACTTGTAGTGGGCATGCCTTGTAGTGGCTGTGTCTTGTAGTAGTCTTGCAGGACTCAGACAGATCCTTCTCATCCTGAAGTCTTGGAGGCACTAAGTGGCAACAATAAGGAGAAATGTGGTGAAAATGCAGAAAAGAAGAAGCTTGCAGTATGCAGTATTTGGACTCCTTAGTGGTTGCCAAACTTAGTAGAACATGTACTATATAGTTAATGTGTGAATTTAAGGGGAACTGACTGAGAAAAGCTCAAGCATATTTTGTTTACAGACGAGATTTGCTTTGATGTTTAGTTTTCTAATGCAATGACATTCATACATTTTTTAAGAGTGACTAGAGTATCCAAATACACTTTATGGCCACTGTATGTCAATATCATATCATATAGGGAAACACTAAATTATGTAGATTAAACAGGGCCTGGACCCTGATTATGCACTTTCAGCAGTTTTCCAACACAAAATAAAACACTTTTATTAGTTGTGACTTTGGACCCAACCTTGTTCCTCTGGCTCGCACATCAGCAGTGAACAGGTGTTCTTCTTCTCTGCCTATTATCAGTCTCCTGACAGACAGATGTGAGACTGCTGAGAATAAGCAGGGAATATCGTACAAACCTCGTACACTCTAAGCAGGCTGTCATTCACCTTCCCTTTTGCTTTGTAGAGGGACTGCAAGGTCAGCTTCTCCCCCTATACATGTTGAGATTACACCTCTCCGATAAAATGTATTCTTCTTTCTGGCTCGGCTCAGGGACTTGAATACACCTTTTTAAGCGATAGTTCTCACAAAAATAAAAATTTCCTCACTCACAAAACCAGTGTGACTATCTTTTTTCTGTGGAACTTTGATGAATGTTCACACTGCACTCTTCATAGAATAGAAGTGGATGGGGACAAGAACAAAACAACACACACAAAATGACGTATGCACTCTATTCCAAGTCCTCTGAGAGGAATAGTAGATTTTGCAGAGACCCATTTAAAGGGTCAAGTGTAAATGGAATGTGCATACCAAAATGGATAGCAATCCAATCGAACAAGACATATGAAGTGACTAAGTATACCACTAAAATAAGCTCTGCGCTTGGTTTAAATAGGCATTTCCGTTCACTTCACTTTCAAAGGACACTTTGCTCTGAGGAGGGCACCGGAACCATGATACTTGTAACTTGCTATGAGTCTATTTACGGAGTGTTTTTGTTTTTTGTGGATCCAACTTCATGAAGCAGTCCCTTAACAACAAGGCCTTGGATATCGATCTTGTAATCAGCTCATGCGGGGACACAATAATTCACGTCATGCTACGGTCTAGGTACTTTTCACCTTCCATTTTAGATCTGGCGAGCAGCTTTTAACAACAGTAATCAAGGTTTCCCAGGCAGCAACAGAGCATGACAAAGGTCTTTGCTCATTGTTTTTTCTCTTTGTCTCTTTTTTTCCCACAGCCAGTGTTGCCATGTCTGCTTATTATAGCAACTTTGGGCCCGTTTTTCCAAAAACAGAGAGTCATTCATTGGTTTAGATTAAGTTGTGTCAGTTTATATGTGAAACATTTTAATTATTTTTGTATAATAAATTAATTATTGAAAATAATTTATTTTTAGTCTTTGTAGTGTATGTTTTATGCAAGTTTATTCTACAATCAATCTGATCAATGTATTCTGATCAATGTTTGTTTTGTCAGACCAATATTCCTGCTTTTCTAGCAAGATCTGGCAATGCTGCCTGCAGCTGTTATCCCACAACAAGATTATCATGTTGGGCCCAAACAAACACAGTCCTCGTTTTTAGCTCATCTCACCTGGCAAGCGCAGTATCTATCATCACACCAGTTAACTTCCCTTGATATCACCACAAAAAGCTCCTATCAGTTGTAATTGGACATTAGTGAGAAATCACTTGTAACGCTCACCCCTTAGTTCCGTAAGGCAACAATAGATACAAAGGAAACAAGCAAGTTGACGAGAAGAATAATTGGCTGTCGTTTTCCATCCCACCATTAGTTCACACCAAGCTCTCTAGAGAAAAGACAAAATCACTGCCACTAATGTCAGCAGACCACAAACATAAGGAATGAAAAAATGGGAATTTGAAAGGCATAATGTGGCGGGCCCTAATTGGATAATAGGGCTGAATCATTCAAGAAAGTTTTAAGATAAATGACTGTGAGTCTCGTGGAAGTGTTTGTAATTAAAGACAGGATGTGGCAGTCAGAGTGGTCTGTCATCAGTTTGAAAAGAGGATATTCAACAAAGATCTTTTAACCCATAAAAGGTATCAAATTCATTCCATAATGAAAACGTTGTCATCAT
This sequence comes from Myxocyprinus asiaticus, assembly GCF_019703515.2. NCBI lineage: Eukaryota > Metazoa > Chordata > Actinopteri > Cypriniformes > Catostomidae > Myxocyprinus > Myxocyprinus asiaticus. The sequence continues at coordinate 24,194,592 of NC_059386.1, forward strand.
TACTCACCTTAATGTTGTTCCAAACATATATGACTTTCTTTCCTTTGTGGAGCACAAAAAAGTGTTATGTAGAATGTTAGCCTCAGTCACATATAGGTATCACTTTTATGGCATCGTTTTAGGCCATACAATGAAAGTGAGAGAAAGTAAATTTTGTTGGAAACACTTTACAAGAAGGTTCCATTTGTTAAAGGAATAGTTCACCCAAAAATTAAAATCATTTACTCACCCTCATGCTATCCCAGACGTGTATGACTGTCTTTTTTAGCAGAACACAAACACAGATTTTGGAAGAATAGTTCAGCTCTGTAGATCCACAAAATGGAAGTGAATGGGTGCCAAATATTTGAAGCTTCAAAAAGCACACATAGCCATCATAAATGTAATCCATATTACTCCAGTGGATTAATTATTGTCTTCTGAAGTGAAATGCTAGGTGTGTGTAAGAAATAGATCAAAATGTAAAACTTTTTTTTTACAAATAAATGTTTGCTTCTGGCCAGCTTGTTGACGAGGGTGGAGTTCAAACTTCCTCTTGCATGACATAAGCCTCCTCTGCATAGATATTCATACGTAGATACCTTATTAGCAGCTGTTCCTATGGACTGCAATACTGTTTCCACACAAAAGCAGTTTATGCAGTGGTCTGAGTAGGGAGCTCGGTCTGAGGCATCTTATCCAACCATTTGCAGTCAAACCGATTCAAGCAGCACTCTTTGTTGACCAAGATGGTACCGCAGTTGACGTATCCAAACCAGCCGGATGAGGCATCTATGTATCTATGCTCCTTTGTTGTAAACAACTTTTTTTCGTATTTCACAGGTCAGTTCTCGCGTGAACTTGCCGATGCACTTATGTTACGCGAGAGGCTGCGTAACCTCAACCCTCTTGAATTTTTTGTAAAAAGAGTTTTACATATTGATCTATTCCTTACACACACCTAGCGTTTCGCTTCAGAAGACATTAATTAATCCACCGGAGTGGTGTGGATTACTATTATGATGGCTATATGTGGTTTTGGGAGCTTAAAAAAATTTAGCAGCCATTTACTTGTATTGTATGGACCTACAGAGCTGAGGTATTCTTCCAAAAATCTTCATTTTTGTTCTGCCAAAGAAAGGCAGTCATACACATCTGGGATGGCATGAGGGTGAGTAAATGATGAGAGAATTTAAATTTGGGGGTGAACTATTCCTTTAACATTAGTTAGTTAACAACATTAGTTAACATGAACTAACAATGAACAATGCTTTTACAGCATTTATTAATCTTGGTTAATAAATTTCAACATAGTAATACATTTTTAAAATCAAAATTCTATATGTTAACATTAGTTAACATGAACTAACAATAATAATTGTATTATTATTACCTACACTGTTAACTCTTACTGTAGTTTATAGGGTAAATGACAAGTAAATTACTATAATATAATCATACAGTATTTAAATCAAATCAAATCAAATCACTTTTATTGTCACACAGCCATATACACAAGTGCAATGGTGTGTGAAATTCTTGAGTGCAGTTCCGATCAACATAGCAGTCGTGACAGTGATGAGACATATACCAATTTACAATAACATCAAATTAACACAACACAATTTAAAGTCTAATATACACATTATTACACACAACACAATATACAAATAATAAAATACACTGTACAATATACAATACACACAATATAGATACACATTATTCAATAAAAAAAAATTATATATATATATATATACAGGTGCATCTCAATAAATTAGAATGTCGTGGAAAAGTTCATTTATTTCAGTAATTCAACTCAAATTGTGAAACTCGTGTATTAAATAAATTCAATGCACACAGATTGAAGTAGTTTAAGTCTTTGGTTATTTTAATTGTGATGATTTTGGCTCACATTTAACAAAAACCCACCAATTCACTATCTCAAAAAATTAGAATATGGTGACATGCCAATCAGCTAATCAACTCAAAACACCTGCAAAGGTTTCCTGAGCCTTCAAAATGGTCTCTCAGTTTGGTTCACTAGGCTACACAATCATGGGGAAGACTGCTGATCTGACAGTTGTCCAGAAGACAATCATTGACACCCTTCACAAGGAGGGTAAGCCACAAACATTCATTGCCAAAGAAGCTGGCTGTTCACAGAGTGCTGTATCCAAGCATGTTAACAGAAAGTTGAGTGGAGGAAAAAGTGTGGAAGAAAATCGATTCAAGAATTTGGGTGAACTTCACAAGGAATGGACTGAGGCTGGGGTCAAGGCATCAAGAGCCACCACACATAGACATGTCAAGGAATTTGGCTACAGTTGTCGTATTCCTCTTGTTAAGCCACTCCTGAACCACAGACAACGTCAGAGGCGTCTTACATGGGCTAAGGAGAAGAAGAACTGGACTGTTGCCCAGTGTTCCAAAGTCCTCTTTTCAGATGAGAGCAAGTTTTGTATTTCATTTGGAAACCAAGGTCCTAGAGTCTGGAGGAAGGGTGGAGAAGCTCATAGCCCAAGTTGCTTGAAGTCCAGTGTTAAGTTTCCACAGTCTGTGATGATTTGGGGTGCAATGTCATCTGCTGGTGTTGGTCCATTGTGTTTTTTGAAAACCAAAGTCACTGCACCCGTTTACCAAGACATTTTGGAGCACTTCAGGCTTCCTTCTGCTGACCAGCTTTTTAAAGATGCTGATTTCATTTTCCAGCAGGATTTGGCACCTGCCCACACTGCCAAAAGCACCAAAAGTTGGTTAAATGACCATGGTGTTGGTGTGCTTGACTGGCCAGCAAACTCACCAGACCTGAACCCCATAGAGAATCTATGGGGTATTGTCAAGAGGAAAATGAGAAACAAGAGACCAAAAAATGCAGATGAGCTGAAGGCCACTGTCAAAGAAACCTGGGCTTCCATACCACCTCAGCAGTGCCACAAACTGATCACCTCCATGCCACGCTGAATTGAGGCAGTAATTAAAGCAAAAGGAGCCCCTACCAAGTATTGAGTACATATACAGTAAATGAACATACTTTCCAGAAGGCCAACAATTCACTAAAAATGTTTTTTTTATTGGTCTTATGATGTATTCTAATTTTTTGAGATAGTGAATTGGTGGGTTTTTGTTAAATGTGAGCCAAAATCATCACAATTAAAAGAACCAAAGACTTAAACTACTTCAGTCTGTGTGCACTGAATTTATTTAATACACAAGTTTCACAATCTGAGTTGAATTACTGAAATAAATGAACTTTTCCACAACATTCTAATTTATTGAGATGCACCTGTATATATATAATGTACCGTAGGTTGTATTGTACTGTATTGACATTCAGGCTGTCGGTTGATAGTAAGTTGTTAAGAGAGAATATAATATAATAATAATATAATTTATGACAGTCTGGTGTGAGATATAAGAGTAAGAGTAATAAAGTGCAGTGCTGATGTATTTGATCGTGGGAGATCAAGAGTTCAAAAGTCTGATTGCTTGGGGGAAGAAGCTATCATGGAGTCGGCTGGTGCGGGTCCTGATGCTGCGATACCGCCTGCCTGATGGTAGCAGTGAGAACAGCCCATGGCTCGGGTGGCTCGAGTCTCTGATGATCCTCCGAGCTTTTTTCACACACCGCCTGGTATATATGTCCTGGAGGGAGGGAAGCTCACCTCCGATGATGTGTCTGGCAGTTCGCACCACCCTTTGAAGTGCTTTGCGGTTGTGGGCTGTGCTATTGCCATACCAGGCGGAGATGCAGCTAGTCAGGATGTTCTCTACAGTGCTGGTGTAGAACCGTGTGAGGATATGGCGGTTCATTCCAAACTTCCTCAGCTGTCTCAGGAAGAAGAGGCGCTGATGAGCCTTCTTCACAACGACTTCAGTGTGGATGGACCATGTGAGTTCCTCAGTGATGTGGACACCCAGGAACTTGAAGCTGCTGACTCTCTCCACTGGTGCTCCATTGATGGTGATGGGACTGTGTTCTCTGTCTTTTCTTCTGAAGTCCACCACAAGCTCCTTTGTCTTACTGACGTTGAGGGAGAGGTTGTGCTCTTGACACCAGTGTGTCAGAGTGTGCACCTCCTCTCTGTAATATACATTGCATCATGGGTAATTTATGTGACATCACTCATTAATAACAGTAAATTACTTTTAATCTAATTAATACAGTAACAAACTGTAATACAGTTTGTTACTGTACAAACAGTATAAAAGTAATACAGTAAATTACTGCAGATGTACAGTATATAGGTGCGAAACCCACAATGTCTTTTCCTGAGGGGTTTGCATCTTTCTGTGTTCATACTCTTTTTATTTCCCATAAATGTATATTCATAAATCCCGGTAATTATTTGCATTAACACGCACATAGGTAGACTTTTGATGTCAGAGCATTTCTAGAGGAAAAATGCATCATCTGCACCTCCGTCGTCAGCGTTTATTACGAAGTAAACACAGAAACAACTGCAGGTAAATTTAACGATGAAACTTGCTTCTATAATAGGGTGTCCAGATTCCTGCTTGTGGAAAATGAGACAGCCCCATCCTAGCAAAAATTTAATTGATGTATCCTTACCTAGGCGCAGATCAATGCGAAGTAGAGGGTGCAATCGCATCTGTAACTGTTGTCACCTTGTACTATTCGCTGGCAGCAATTTTTCTCTGTGTGCGCTTGTCTTTCAAGAGTTTATCGTAAAATGCAGAGCAGTCCAGTCCAAAATTAAAACGTACAAAAAGCATTGCCTTCATTATCCGGTGTCCATGCTGCATTCAGTAATGAGAACACACGCTCCACAGATGCAGATGTCCCAGGCAGGCATAAAACAAACTCCACAACCTTGGCTAAGACTCTGAAGTTGATGGTCTTGCTCTCCATCTCAATACCTGTCCATCTCTAAGACACGGCCATCTTGTTCATGTTCCACTCAGTGATGCGACGAGTGACAATGTTTTTCGCGCAAGCCCACTCAGGCTGCTCTGAATGTCATTCCAGTCTGGGATGTCTCTCAGTAGGGCCCACTCAAGTTTTTCTGTGCTCTTCAATGAGCAGCTCCAATTTTGGAGGTAATCCACTGATGCTGAATAAAAGTTTCTCACTGCACAAAAGAAATCATCTTGCCGCATATCACCAGCTTCAACCAGGGCATCCAACTGCTTTTTAATGTCAGAGGGTATGAATGATTCCTCCAGCCTGGCCTGCAAGACTTTTCTCAGGTCATGAATGTGCAAAGCCACTTCTGTGGCTGATATGTGGTCTTGCTCTACTATCTCCAGTGCACGTTAAAAGTGGCTGTTTGCTTGAGTGCGAAGCCAATCCAAAGTTTAGTGCAAGGATCGCTGAAAATGTGTAGTATTCTTTCAAGAGCTGGACCAAAAGAGAGGAAACAAGTGTTGCCATGCTGCAGTAATTTCTGATAGTCCAGCTGCACAAAAGTGAGTATGTTGCATATGACAGCTTCAGATTTGGTGCAGGCAGAAGAAAATTTGGGATCATACAATTTCTTGATCAATTTCGCAGTGCAGTCAGACGACCGAAATCTATGGCCATGCACAACAGAATGATAAGCAAAAAGTCCTTCACTTGCGTGCACCTTGTCAGATTCGGAACTTTGCTTCACAAAAAAATCGCTAACACTTGATGTGGCACACTTACTTTTAGCAGCATCCACATGCTTTTTGTATGAACATGCTGCACGATGTCTGAGGGAAAGCTGCATTTGAGCAGAGCAGATTCCCATGGAATCCGAGTGGAAAACATAAAATTCAGTAAGTACAAGCAGTAATAAGAAGATAATTCAAGAGAAATGTTTACAGAGAAAAACTCTAATGTTAATGAAAGGATAACGTTTACTTTGGGGCTGATCACAGAGGACTCGTTCTTGCTTTCCATCTGCCTTATTTTTAAGTGTTGGTACGTCTTTAGTCGTTGCGTTGCATCTCGCTGTTTTGTTTTTTTTTTCCGTTACGTGAAGGTTGCATTTTAAGACGGTTCGTCAGTTGAAATTATTTTTCATCAGTATTTTAAAATCAACATTTTAAAATGCTTCTCGAGACCTGCATTTTGCTGCTTTTTCTTGCGTTGTGAGAGTTGTGTTTTTAAGACGGTGCAACACATTAAACGTTAACGTTAAATGAGACCCACTCGTTCCATCTTGCTGTTTTGGGCACAAGAACACGTCTTATGTGAACAGCCACACAGTTAAAGGAGATGTTGGGGAGTTTTGTGAGTGATGACATCATGACTCAAGATTAACACTGATCATATATTATTTTCTTTCAGTGTTCACTTGACTCTGGTGGCTCTGCACTGACTGACAATGACTTCTCCTTCAATCTGTACACATTTTTATCCTTTTTCCCTTTTTATTTACTGTATATGTTGTGTAGTCTTTTATTAAAGGGATAGTTCACCCAAAAATGAAAATTCTCTCATCATTTACTCACCCTCATGCCATCCCAGATGTGTATGACTTTCTTTCTTCAGCAGAACACAAACAAAGATTTCAGCTCTGTAGGTCCAAACAATGCAAGTGAAGGCACATAAAGGCAGCATAAAAGTAATCCATAAGACTCCAGTGGTTAAATCTCCACTATCACTTCCAGATTCATCTTTAGTTTTTTGGCGATTCACATTCTTTGTGCATATAACCACCTACTGGATGGGGCTGGTCAAAGGTGGAGATTTATAGAAAAAAAGGACTTAAATATTGATCTGTTTCTCATCCACACCTATAATATCGCTTCTGAAGACATGGATTTAACCACTGGAGTTTTATGGATTACTTTTATGCTGCTTTTATGTGATTTTTGGAGCTACAAAGTTCTAGCCACTATTCACTTGCATTATATGGACCCACAGAGCTGAAATATTCTTCTAAAAAATATTTGTTAGTGTTCAGCAGAAGAGAGAAAGTCGTACACATCTGGGATGGCATAAGGTGAGGAAATGATGAGAGAATTTTTATTTTTGGGTGAACTATCCCTTTAATGTTTTACTATATAGAATTACTGTATGTCATGATCCAGTTCCCTTATTCTTGTCATGCTCCAATAAAATAATAATAATAATAATAATAATAATAATAATGTTTTCTTTATTATTAATAAATTGTTTACAATAATAATAATAATAATAAAATATAAAAAATAATTTATGGGATATGTACAGCTAGTTACTGTACAATTTATTTTACAGTAATATACCTCAGCTACCAATTACAGTAATCAGTAAATTACTGTACACAACAATTGCAGTAGCTTACCATTATCAGGTTTTTACAGTAACTAGCTGGCAATAGTGTTGCCAGTATGTTAGAAAAACCACGGTAAGGTCTAACAGTGTAACATTAACAAAGATTAATAAATGCTATAAAAAATATATATTGTACATTGTTAGTTCATGATACCCAATGCATTAACTTATGTTAACGAATGAAAGCTTACCATTTCATTTTTGGATGAACTATCTCTTTAATTGCCTGTTTTGTTTTGTTTGTTTGTTTGTTTGTTTGTTTGTTTGTTTTCCATCTTTCATATGAACATACTGTGAAATTATTTTGCTATTTTTAAGCTTATTTTTCATGTTAAGATGATTCAAATATGGCAACTTAAGTGACAGGTGGGCACCTATGTCTACACCAATTTAAGACACCAATGCAAAGATTGAGATTTTTTATTTTCCACCCAGTCACTTAAATTGCCAGGTGCATTTCTAAGTAAACACCCAAAACATGTCACAATTTCCAACAGGTTCTAAAAAGTGCTTCCTTATGTTGTCTACACATATGCCAGCTGTTTTTTTTCTTTTTTCGTTTTTTTGTTTGTTTGTTTGTTTGTTTGTTTGTTTGTTGAAGATATATAAAGTGTGGTGGAGACTTAAAATGGATTACTGATTTGATTTGCTCTGAATCATTTATTAAACATGAAGTTCAGATTGCAGCTGAACATGTACGGTATATGTGAAAAATATATGTGAAAAAAAAATATTTCTAAAGTACTAAATGGGTACTAATTCTGAAGAAATCCATGTGTGTTTTAAATTTGTGCACATGCTCATCCTAAAAGTAAAGTCTTCAGTGGTACTTTCGAAATGATCTTGATTTGATATGTAACTAAATCCTGCCCCCATGTGGACGTAGTCTGAATTGTTGTCTTTTACTTCAGAGAATCAGTGGTTTCTTTTACAATCATTTTAGTGCGGATTTTATACAGATAAACATCCATTATGAATCAAATTATTTTAGAATTTCCGTTCTTAACTGTTTCATGTTAATGAGTTGGCTACATATAAGCGATTTGCCCCTTCAGCTGTAGCGTGAGGAGAAATTGTAAACCTAATGACCTCCATTATCATGAAACAATATATTGCATTTTTGGCCTTTCAAGCGTCACTTCTCTAGTGCTGATTTACTTTTTATTTGTCTTTCACTTCCCACCTCTGAAAAGACCATTATGAAATCCCCTGGACAGATGTTTGCTTAAGTACTCCATCAAACTAAAAGTTTCCCGGGGTTTATCGTGCTCATAAACTTATCCCTGATCACATGGCAAACCGACTTTGCACCACGAAATTATATTAATAGCGTTCTACTAGAATGGCCTCATTTTTCTGTTGATACTAAAGTTATAACACGTTCTTAACAACTACAACAGGAGTGTCAATGCTGTCATATTCTAGCAAGATGAGCGACTCTTTGGAATATGTATCCATGTAGGTCATTTGTACCACAAGAGGTGCTATAGTTCATGTGATGAAAATATGAGCAGCTGCGACCCCCTGTCATGGTTCATTTGAAAATGTTTATTAAATTCAAATAACCAGCATCTAATTTGCTCCTGCTCAATAAGGCCCAGACTGTTTTGCCTCTTGCCCTACTCTGGTTCTGTCTGTGGCCATACTGTGAGAATAAAGTGTCTTTGAGATCAAACATTGGTGCTGAGCAAATGGATCTCATGCAGAGAGGGCAGCAGATGGACTGGGCATGGGAACAAGGTAGCATGTCTCCAAACAGACTTTAAATGAGCCACAGCAAAACAGAAAGGAAGAGGCTGACCGTTGTAAACAGTATTACATGCTTTAAAGGAAATATTCCAGGTTTAATGCAAGTTAAGCTCAGTCGACAGCCTTTGTGGCATAATGTTGATTACAGCAAAAATGTAATTCATCTTGTCCCACGTTTTTTATCTTTTCTTTTCTTTTTTTTTTTTTAAATATAAATCTAGGTTACAGTGTGGCACTTTCAATGGAAGAGAATGGGGCCAAACCGTAAACATTAAAATACTCGCTGTTTCAAAAGTATAGCCACAAGACATAAACACATAAATCAAAGTGTGATAAAATCATTATTAACCTTTTCTCTGTAAAGTAATTTCTAATTTTACAAATGTGTTGCCATGACTTCGAAACGTCAGTGACAAATAACTAAAAGGTCATCTGCCTAGAACAGTAGTCCGCCACAGTTTATGTAAACAACTTTACAACTCAAATAATACAAGAGTGTTAACAGATGAATTAATGTAAGTGCTTTAATAAAATTATAAGCTTCACATTTCTGCCTTTAAACCCTCTAAAAATTGGCCCCCTTCACTTCCATAAGTTCCTCACTGTAGCCTTGATTTTTGCTTCAAAGAAAAGGAGGAGCGAATCAAAAATAATTAAATTGTCATTCCACAAATCTTTCTGATTGAGCTTAACTTGTATTGAACCTGGAATCTCCTTTTAAGTATTATTTCTTAATGTATCAAATACAAAATCTTTTGTCCTAACACTTCAAAATTTGTCTTGCAATGACTCGCAAACTTACTGACATTTAGATAGATGTAGCCTACTGTATTTTCTTCAAGCGCTCCCAATAGGCAATATCAAGCATGTATCTCTAGTGCCTGGATGTGTTGTCCTTAAACAGGAAAGGTCTACATACAAAAAGGGGGAAAAGTAACATTTTTTACACAGAAGATACAGAGCCTTGGGGCAATGATGGCTTCACTGCTTTCAAATAACTCTCAAAGGACTAGACACATCAAAAGACTGGCAATTAAGGGAAAAGAAAGTTTGCTTCGAGGCTCAGGATGGAGTTGTCTCTTCAAGAAAACCTCAGACGTTGTACTACACAGCAATAGGTATAAAAGTTTAATTACAGTATGTTCTACTGTATCTCTGATCCTTAATTTTTCTATATTAAATTTTGTGGAAGCTGACTATTTTAAAATATATAAAAGTGATTAAAAGTTGTTAAAAAATAGCATGCCACATCTTGAGTCAGTCTGTAATTTGAAGTTGAAATTGTTTTGGTGCTTTGAATGGTATAAGACAATTCAAGTCTGGGAAACATATTTGCTCATTTAAAGGAATAGTTCACCCAAAAATGATAATTCTTTCATCATTTACTCACCCTCATGACATCCCAAACTTGTATGACTTTCTTTCGTCTGCAGAAAACAAACTGAAGAATGTACTAAGGTGTTTAAAGAATGAGGTGTTTTTGTCCATACAATGTAAGTCAGTGGGGACCAAACATTTCAACCTTCAAGAAACACATAAAGGCTACATTCCATATGACTCTCATGGTTTAATCCATGTCTTCTGAAGCGATACAATAGCTTTGGGTGAGAAATACTGTAGATAAAAAAATAAGTCCTTTGGATGGCAGGAGAAAGAAAGTATACGAGTTTGTGGTGGCATGAGGGTGAGTAAATGATGAGAGAATTTTCGTTTTTGGGTGAACTATCCCTTTTAAATCCCTTGCAATGTGTAAATGAACAAAAGCAACATTAAATATAAAACAAATGCATACACTTTATTTTAAACACTTACAGAGTATAAGCGTATTAAATGTCAAGTACAAATTCCAGCCTAAAGCAGGTTTATAAAGAAGGTTATATTCAGTATAGTATCCACCTATATCACATAATAACAAGGAAAAGAATAAATAAAGATATAAAAATCCTCAAGTTTAAGAATGCTTTCTGTTGGAGGCTTTTTCAGAATACCAAAACAGACTTTTATTTCTGAGGTGAGAGATCCATCAGAATTGTTTCAGATCCAGATATTATTTTACTGATTCTGGACTATAAAGTTGAGCTACAGAGCTGTTCAAGTTGTAGTCCACAAACCCGGAAGATAATTCGCTATAGGTTCCCTCTGGATTTTCCTATGAGTTTTCATAATGGTTTTTTTTAACTTATGAGAAAAATACCTTATTTAACTCGTAAGTTCAAAAAACCCATTATAAAAACCCATAGGAAAATCGCGAGGGAACCCATGGCGAATTAGGCTTCTGGGTTCACCTACAAATTGACGTCACAGCTGAACAGCTCTATAGCTATATTGGAGTTTTTTTAGTAGAGTATACTAGTCACTGTAGAGATTTAGCTGTTTTTTATAGAACCCTCTAGAGTCTGACAGTGCTGGCTCAGTCCATTGGTTGGTGAATTAGGCAAAACAACATGTTGTAGTCTCCTTCAACTCATGGTACCCCTGGTGGTTAGGCTCTGTAAAAAGACAGAGAGTGCTGTTAGGGGCATATATTTTTGTTTAAGACCAGATGGTAAGATTTTTTTTTTTTTTTCCTTCAGTAAAATAAAGTGCATTATGTGAATGTTAGTCTATAAACTTAAAATTTAGCCTATAAACTGTCATTTTTTTAGAGCCTCCTTTTCAACTGATAAGGATGTTTCAAATGTAATTTTTTTGTAATGTAGGTGAGTTGTATAAACACTGATGAAACTTCCAAGGCCACATACACACTAATCTGTTTTTATTTCCTAACATCGTCTTATTAGTGTTGACGTGGCATTTGAGGGTTGTTCGGAATAATTTCATATCTTAAGAAATGCTGCACTGTAGGTCATTCTTGGCCCTGTGCGCAACAATATCTTTACAGACACAGTAGGGACATAAAATACCAATTTCCAACATCAAACATCATATATCAGATCATTTTACCAATGGTCAACATTGTGCACAGTAATCTCATTTGATGATTTTCTGAACATCCCATATGATAGCCACGAAAATGCCAACGAGCAGGATACGTTTGAGTACATAGATCAGAGTGACTGTACCAAGTGTCATGTCCTCTTCCACTAAAGGGCGCTGCTCTTTGCAGTTCACTGCATTTCCTTTGGCCGCTCCCAGCACTGTCATGATGTCCACTAGATTAAGCTTGCCCTCCTCTCTGGCCTCCCTAATCTCCTCCTCCAGCTCCTCAGCAGCCTCTGCAGCCTCTTCAGCCTGCTCCTCTGTCAGCATGCCCTTGCCACCCTTAAGTCTAGGAGGCGCTAGGGAGCACACGGCCCTCAGGCGCCCGTAGGAACGCAGATGTGCTACATTGGCACGTAGGAAGAGCAGCAGCACATTTAGGTCGTTAAGTGGGCAGTGTAGTTTCTGACCGCTGATGAGCCCCAGTGCAGGCAGAACCTCGTAAAGTGAGAGGAAGGTCGTGTCCCAGCAGAACAAACGCAGCAGACTAAAAAGAACAATAGGAGCCAGAAGCACATAGATGGCACCGTTAGCAACGCTAATGACCTGGAACACAAGCAGGCCAGTCATTTTACACTGAACTAGCTCAGGCACCCAGGGCTGGTCACGAAGGAGCCCAGTGCGTACGAAACAGCTGAATTCATCCTGTAGGAAGGCAGAGAGGTGGAAGTAGACCAGGTATAGGCAAGATGCGGACATGAAGGTCAGCAACAGGAAACCTCGCAAGAAGAGCATGCTGACCAAGAAGTAGGAGCCGTGCTTGCACTGCATGTATCTCTCCAGGAGGGGGTATTCAAAGTAACGCTTGCTCTTGGCTCTAAAGAGACAAACACAAAATGATGACTAAATTGTGTTCAGTTTAGTTCAATTTGTGTTACATTAGTTACACACTTAAAAAAAAAAAGAAAAAAAAATTAAAACACTGGTTCTCAACTGGTTTTGCAACAAAACCTATACAAACCTTACAAGTCTGTACAGGCCTTAAGTTAAAACCCGAGCCAACCTGACTGGTAGCCTACTGTCAAATTTTAACCCTGAACCCAACCTGAAACCACTCACTGTTTTTATAATTTCTTCTCCAAACAAGTAAATTTGTTGCAATCTGCTGTATTATATTTAAGCAACATTCCTAACAGTAAAGTAACAGTAAATTTATAAGGTTTTAACAAGGCACAGTGGCCTGTCAGCGCACCATTGTAAAAGGGAAAAAACATCAGCTTACTGTTTATTAAGTGCTGAAACTTTGCTCGGTGAAGAACAACCTGGAATCATGTGTAAGGGTCACATTAAGTTCTCTTTACAACCTGAACTTCTTCAGAACGTTTAATATTTGTAACACCTGCACTAAAAAAGCTAGATGCAGCACGACAAATGAAACAGATCAGATATTTTGACCATATCCAATTTTTTGTCCCGCCTGTTTAAATACACGGAAGACACATCTTGTATTTGATTTCTGTGTTTACATTAATCTCCTGCCCAAACTTGAATGATTCCATTGCTGGTGGCTTTCACTCAGTGGCGGTTCTAGCTTGTATGGTGCCCTGGGCGAAACCCGCTTTAACACGCCCCCAAAGTTGTTGCCGGGGGGGGGGGGGTTGTATGGTGCCTTGTGCGAAACCCGCTTCACCACACCCCCAAAGTTGTTGACCGGGAGGGGGGGGGGTTCTGTGTGGGTGACTCGTGATGACCCCCGCAAGATGCCACCGCCACCCCCCCGCAAGATGCCACCCTGGGCAACGGCACATGTCGCCCATGCCTAAATCCGCTACTGCTTTCACTTATGAGTACCAGAGTTCACCCTCGGGTTTTGAATGGCCTTGTGCTATTTTATATTTTCAAATTAGGAAAAATTGCACCCAATTGCAATTAATTAAGCAAAAAAAAGCGAAAGTGACTTTTTACTGCTGCCATGGTCAGTACAGCATTAATGATTTTAACATCGGTCAGACGAAAAGTGTTGCTAAGACCTAAAAGTCAGGAGTGGTGGAAGAAAGTCCACACGTTTAATGTCAGGGAATGGGTACAAAATTTCCACCTCAACAAAAGAAGCTTTGAGTTTTTGTGCAGGCACCTATAGGCAAGTCTGCTTCATAAGGACACAGTGTTAAGAAAAGGGGAATCTGGGGGGCCTGGGTAGCTCAGTGGTAAAAGTTTGCTAGTTCGCTAGTTCGAATCCCAGTGCATGCTGAGTGACTCCAGCCAGGTCTCCTAAGCAACCAAATTGGCCCGGTTGCTAGGGAGGGTAGAGTCACTTGGAGTAACCTCCTCGTGGTCGCTATAATGTGGTTCATTCTTGGTGGAGCACGTGGTGAGTTGAGCGCGGATGCCGCAGTGGATGGCGTGAAGCCTCCACACGTGCTATGTCTCCATGGCAACACGCTCAACAAGCCACATGATAAGATGCGGGGGTTGATGGTCTCATCCTCCGCCACCCGGATTGAGGCGAATCACTACGTGACCACGAGGACTTCAAAGCGCACTGGGAATTGGGCATTGCAAATTGGGTGAAAAAAAAAGGGGGGGGGGGTCGGATATACGTGTTTAGACAAAGGTGGAAATGGAAATTTAAAATATGAAATAAATTTGTGCCAAAATAGTTTGAACAGATAAATGGTCTAAGACGTCAACAACAAAGGATAAGGGAAGCATTTTCTCCTCCATTTTTAAAGTTGATAAGCTTATTTACTTTGCTATCCTATGTATCCACAATGATACAGTACATTTTACATTGTTCTTTTTTGTTGTTGTTGTTGTTGTTTGTTTTGTTTTCACTCTATCAGAACAGATTTGCAACCAATTTTCAGTCGCGACCCACCAGTTGAGAACCACAGAAATAAAAATAGCATTCATAATAGCACATACCTGGCAAGTTCAGCCTGAAACTGCAGTGGGTTGTCTGATCTCTCTTTAAGCTCCAGAATGCTCTGCGCTAGGCGGACAGAACGGTTGTAAGACTTGTCCAACTCATCGATAATGAAGAGCAGGTCAGAGCTCAGGCTGGGCACAGCCAGGTAACGCCAGATCAGAGCAGGCATGTACATCATCATGGCCATGACCAATAAGGAATATGGAAACATCTGCATAAAGCAAGACCAAAAACAGTTTGACTGTCATGAAAACTGTTTATTGTAGATCTTATTGTAGATTACATGGTACTTTTGCAACATTCCAGTTGCTAAAACAAGTCCTTTTTGCATTGTCAAAAACTAAAGCAAAAGTCTCAATTGAATCTCATTGCTATCTAAAGAGTCTCTTTGTACTTGTTTTTACTTACTTTATGTACCCACAGAGAACGTTCTTCAAAGTTTCCATCCGTGTCAAACTCATGGTGCATGAGTGAGTCCCAGCAGTATGAATCTACATATGCTCCCTGCTTTGCTGTGAAGTTATTGGGAGGAAAGCAGCTAATCTGTGGGCCTGGGAGGAGAAACAGAGGAAATTAATATATGATGAGCTCTAAATGATAACGTTCTAGTATCATTTGATAGTGTAAGTAGATAGGCCATGCAAGAGCTGGCTGGCATGTCTGTTATAATTCTAGATTTTTTCTAGGGATACAGATGGCAAAACCACCAAGGGAGTCAGGAAAACACCCTCCTTCTGTGGAAGGTTTTGCTGCCTGGACAAGAGGGTGTGTCCCAACTGCTGAGAGAAGACCAAGCCCTTCTTTATATGGACCACTTAAACATCTGGGTCACCCTCCAAAACCTACAGTCAACCTCCAATTTACTGACTAAACACAGCATGCCCCACAACCACGGCTATTATGGAGAACTGAACTCTACAGAATATCTCTGCAAATTATATGATGCCATATAACTGTTTTAAACCAAGAGAGATATCAAGAGGCATTGCATGCCGAGTTGCTAAAAAGTTTCTTAGTCTATTTATACAGTGGTGTCCAATAGTCTGATTTCACAATGAAAATCTAGGATTCTCATTCATGTTTACAAACTGCATTACTATGTGACATCAATTTAATCCTTCAACTTGTAAAGTTTGTGTTGATAGATTCTAACCAAATAACCTATGTTGTCAGACCCCTATCAGAGCCAGCATGAATCAATGTCTGCTTGCCTTGCATGTCTCTGGGTATAATTAGCATATCCTCTTGTTAGTCTAAAATAGAGAGTTGGGAAAGAGAGTAGGCTGACTGTAATTACAGACCCTTGTCATCTTTACACGTCTCTCTTAATCATCATCATGCCAATTAACATCTATGTGAGCTGATTGCAGACCAGCACCAGAAGAACTGGTTGCAACCTCAAAGTCAGCTGCCTACACAAAACAGATGATGTGATGTTGGCAAGATGGCTCAAGTTAGTGGCATTTATAGCCAACTTTCCTCCATCAATGTAACCCAGACTTGGCACCCACACCATTCTAATGCATTAGCATTTTATATCCTTTTATTGTTCTGTTACTAAAGACTTCTAGCTTGAAAACAACTTCAATTGGTTAGATATGTCATATAAATCACTAATAATAATGTGTCTCATGTTCTGTTCTGGTCTGAGAGACCCCAATGGCACTTTAAATGACTCAAAAAACATACTTAACATTGGCGAATCTGGTTGATAATTATTGGCTTTTTCAAATCTTATGAGAACTGATTATAAACTAAATTTCAACATGACTTCAAGCTTATAAGGCTCTCTGTGCAAAATAGTTTCTGTTTGGGGAGACCCCAGGTAAAAAACATGAATATATGCAATACATTTTCACATGCAAAGATTCTCTGATTGGTGTATAAAATGTAGCAGTTCATTCCTGATAATTGTCTATAATATGTTTTTGGCTAAGGTCAAATTGGCCCCAAACAACACAATGCTGGGTAACTATCACATTTCTGGAAAGTGCAAGTCTACTTTGTGATACAACAGAGGGTTAAAGCTTCAATAATACAGTATATGCTTACTGGGTTAAATTAAGTCATATTATTTTAAACATATTAAAATAATCTAAAGAGAAACTTTGATTGTGGCGATATTTTTGCAAAATTATATTACGTGGTTTCTTACACATAACGTGGTGAAATTTCTACTATGTGGCACTAAAAAGGAGTTACATTTCCTCCCAAAAAGATAAGGTTTAGAAAGTTAATGCCATATCGAGTTGTATGCAACCTGGTCTCATAGTGAAAACATGACTCTATATAAATTTTGCAAAACTTATACGTGTCTCCAGATACAATTCCCTGCAGTTTCCAGGTGGAAAAAACAAACAAACACTAAAGGCATTACAACAACTGTGTGTTTTATTCACTTTCACTCAAATCATGACTTCAATGGCTGATTATGACTTTATAAACACTTATTTTTCTCTCTGTTACTCAGACCCTGCTATGTTATGATATCGAGACACTTTTACTGAAACGCATCTTTTGAAAAATTATACATTTTAATGCTTGTATTACACACCCACCTACATATATACACTAATTCCAATATGATAAGCTTGCACGCAGGGTTGGGGAGTAACGGATTACATGTAACGGGATTATGTATTTAAAATACAAAATATAAGTAACTGTATTCCACTACATTTACAATTTAAATCATTGGTAATTAGAATAAAGTTACATTCAAAAAGTATTTTGATTACTGAAGAGATTACTTTACATTTTATTGTCATTTGTTTCATTTAATATTTAGTCCTTTCAGATGGAAAACATTTATACATATAAATGATGCGATCCAAAGTGTATTTAATTATTTGAACAGCGGTGAAACACTTTCTTATGATGTGTTACATTTATACGAGCAGACAGAGAAGTAAGTTTGAAGTAAGTTTGGAGCAGAAGAAATAGAAATAAGCCTTGTGTAAATTGTCAGCTTTATGCTAAGCTAAAATGCTATTTCTAGCCATTTTACATGCACGTGTTACCAGGCACGATCATATTTTTTTATCAAGAAAATTCACGTTAGATCATAATTTCTTTTTTCTTGTAAGACCTTTAATATTAGGGCAAAAATCATATTCTTGATAATAATTTTTGTATTGTTTTCCTGTAAAAATATCAAAAAATCCTTAAAACAAGATCAATTTGATTTATCTTGTTTTAGACACAACACTGCATAAGATATTTAGGTTTTTCAGAGAAAAACTTTGCTGGACAATTCACTTGAAAAGTGCATCCAAACGCGTTATGAAGCACGTAATTTCAGTTTTGTAAAAACGTTGCAATGCTCACGTAAATTTCATGAGACCAGGCTGGTTTTTTAGCAACAAAACCAACCTCCCTACCCTAAACCTTAAACCTAAACCTAACCGTTAGTGCCATACAAGCAAATGTGACATGAAACACAATTTCTGAAGCATTTATTTAGTTGGTTATGTAATGCAAACGTTAAAATGCTTTGCCTTATAAGTCATGCGCTATAGTAACAGTGTTTAGATGTCATAAGATAGCACTGAGTGAGAACAGGGCGAAAAGTACAGTAAGTGTTTATGAACTCATAATCTGCCATTTTACATGATTTGTGGAAGGGAATAAAAATCATTGTTATTGTAGTGCCTCTAGTGTTCATTTCACCAGGAAATTGCCATGATATATACAGCGAGCAATGTTTTTACACATACATCACTGGGGCCTCTGGGCCCCCAAACGTAAAGACTTTAAAGTCATTCTTAACAAAACATGAGGGATAACATCAGATGCTCAACTCTGAAGTTTCATAACTGTTCCCCTTCCTGAGCAGTTAGCATACCTAAGAGTCAGAAGCTGGGTTTCCAACCAACTATTTTGATACACATTTTGAATATGTGCATAAGAAATCCTGAATGAAAACACTTGATATGCGAATAAACTCTCATAATTTGCATAGAAATTTAATGCGCTATGAGGAGGTGGATTTTCTATAGTTTTGAATTAGTTAAAATGTGCATTAAGGTGATGGAAACAGTTTATTCACATACTGTTTACATGTTTTGACCATTTGTGCATGTAAAGCATGATGGCATTATACTCGACGGTTGGTATGGGTGTGCAATAGCTTGATGTGACTAGCCCAACAAAAGGTTCGACCTTGGCACACAATTCTTCCTGCATAGCCCTTGACATTCGGAAGATTAAACTCACATCTAGTCGTTTTGAACGTGGGCGCTTGCAGGTATATACGGAGGTGCTGGCGTATGGGCATATAAGCTCTCATTATATAAGATATTACCCTCATTCTTCGGCGTCTCCTGGCAGCATTTAAAATTATGTCCTAGGGGGCCTGGGTAGCTCAGCGAGTAAAGGCGTTGACTACCACCCCTGAAGTCACGAGTTCCAATCCAGGGCATGCTGAGTGACTCCAGCCAGGTCTCCAAAGCAACCAAATTGGCCCGGTTGCTAGGGTGGGTAGAGTCACATGGGGTAACCTCCTCGTGGTCGCTGTTATGTGGTTCGCTCTCGGTGGGGCGCGTGGAGAGTTATGCGTGGATGCCACGGAGAATAGTGTGAAGCCTCCACACGCATTATGTCTCTGCGGTAACGCGCTCAACAAGCCATGTGATAAGATGCACGGGTTAACGGTCTCAGATGCGGAGGCAACTGAGATTTATCCTCCACCACCCGGATTGAGGCGAGTCACTAGGCCACCACAAGGACTTAGAGTGCATTGGGAATTGGGCATTCCAAATTGGGGAGAAAAAGGGGAGAGAAAAAAAATTAAAAATTCCTACACCACAAATAAATCTCTCCGATGCAACAGGCTCCATCATGACAAGGTGGGCTTCCTCAAGTTTATGCGCATAATGTAGTGGATGGAAACACGTAATGATTCGCATTTTCTTTAGTCTAATATTCAGAAATGCACATAAAACATGAACATTTTGGATGGAAACCCAGCTAGAGATAGCACTGTCAGCTGTCAACAAATGAACACTAATTACTTCCAACATTGCATTAGTTAAGCCCTCAAGGTAATGGTCAGTCAATTAACTCAAGGTTTTATGGAATTACTGCAGTGCCTCTCCAATGTCCTGTGATTCTTGCAAAACACTAGGGAGAGGAATAGAGCTGCTAACCGATAGAAATCTCTCTGGCAAAGGCCATGGAAATCAGAAGGAGCGGCAGGCCCACAGACACGAACTTGATGACTTTATCCAAGGGTAATTCCAGCTCCAGGTGCCTGATGCGATTGTCCACATTACTGTCCCTCAGCAGGGCATCGGAGAGCATCGCTTGGGCAGCTGTGCTAGCAATAGACATGCTGGCAACTTTGGAACAGCAATGGAGGAAAAACAAAAGCTAATTTTGGTCAACTATTTCATGGTTGAATTTTCTGTCCAGTCATGCATATGGGTAGTTGACACATGACATGTTCATTAATTTTTTGTTGTCCCCATAATCAAGATTTTTGGTTAATAAATATACACTCTATAAAAAAGATATTTTTTAACCATTAATCACCTTTTAAACATTATATACTTCATTTTAAATTGTCCTACGGAATGACAAATAATTGTTTTAAATTTCAAATATTTCATGTATGCTCTCTCTGCTGATATACAGTATTCAGAAAAACTGCATGCATAATAATTATTATAAAATGCAGTTTAAAAATAGATTTAGATGGAGTTTAGCATGTCACATTGCAGGACATGTCAACTACTAATGCACCACTGTTAAAAAAAATTCATTTGTCAACAATATTTTAATGTAAAAGTACATTTTTTTTTTTACCATTAATTGTACAGTAAAATTGTACAGACTTTTTACATATAAAAAAAACACTACATGTTTGCCAATTAATACATTATTTTTTTACAGTAGCATTTTTTACATTCCTTTTCTGTTAAAATTACAGATATTTTTACAGTGTATACCAAGCAATAAATTAACTTAACAAAAAAGCACTTTTACCGATGTGATTTAACAGCAAGCAATACATGAATAATATAATAAATGATTTGTCTTACATACATGATAAAGCATCAAATCTAATCTTCCATGAAATTATACCATTAAACAGTAATTATGTCTTCCATTAGCAGCAATCCAACTTTCATATTAACCAAACTCATTGATGAATTGCACTTTACCAACCAGGAGTTAATCAATGATTATCAGGTAGCACAATATTTATGTACAGTTGATCTTACAGTACCTTAGGAGTTCTTTATCCAGTAAAGAATTGTAAACTAGATCAATCCAGCAGTAAACTGGTCCTGAGGCTGGAGAGGAAAGGGCGAGTTTGCTGATGAGTGTCTTGTGTACTGTAGGAGGTCTGTGCAAAATGAGAGGCTGTACTGGGCTGGGTTACATGGGTAATTAAAAGAGTTATGGAGCTCTCTTGAGTCTAAAAGGGGGAAATTTAGCAGGGCCAGTGGCAGAGAGAGAGAGGGTGGGTAGGGTGGGGATGTCCTGCACATTCCCTGACATACTCATCAACCCAGTAGCACCATTCCACTTCAAATACTCCTGGCCATGTGGCTTTTCTTGCCTCTGTCATTTCTCAGACTATTTATAGTCTATGGCCCTAAACAGCCCTGCCTGTGCAGCTGTGTACAGGACTGCCACAAAACACTGTTATTTCAGATGCATACAGGCCCTCAGGGAGTTTAGAGTTCCTAAGAGTGCTGCTTTAGCAAGCAGGACATCGTAAGGTACATGGTTTATTCTTTTTACTCTTTGTTTCTCTGATAGAGATTGAAAAATCCACTAATATCTACTGTTGCTTGTTTAGACAATTTTTGAGCAGACTTCTTTGTATAAACAAATTAGTGGGCTATGTGGAGAATGATACAGTGTACCTTAAATTACAAACAATCGTTATATCGGTTAGTAAGGTGCTGTTATACTTGACAAAGGACAGAAATCTTACAAATGCTAACAAAGACTAATAAAAACAAAAGAAAATCTGTATTGCGATTTTGATCCATTGTCATATCTTAAATTACTATAGCTGTAACCTAAACATATACACTCTCTGAGCACTTTATTAAGAACACTATGGTCCTAATAAAGTGCCCGACGTGGTCTTCTGCTTTTGTAGCCCATCTGCCTCATGGTTCGATGTCTTGTGCATTCTGAGATGCTGTTCTGTTCACTACAATTGTACAGAGTGGTTATCTGAGTTACCGTAGCCTTTCTGTCAGCTCGAACCAGTCTGGCCATTCTTTGTTGACCTCTCTCAACAACAAGACGTTTCCATCCGCTGAACTGCCGCTCACTGGATGTTTTTTGTTTTTGGCACCATTCTGAGTAAACTCTAGAGACTGTTGCATGTGAAAATCCCAGGAGATTAGCAGTTACAGAAATACTGAAACCAGCCCATCTGGCAACAACAATCATACCACTGTCGAAATCACTGTGATCACGATGGTTGTTGTGAACATTAACTTAATCTCCTGACCCATATCTGCATGATTTTATGCATTTCTCTGCTACCACACGATTGGCTGATTAGATAATTGCATAAATAAGTGTACATGTGTTCTTAATAAAGTGCTCAGTGAGTGTATACTGTAACAGCTTGTAGTTATATAAGCCCCTGTACAATGATAAGGCAGAATTGTGATTTTGGTAGATCTGGGAGCAAGTTCATTTAGGTTTTGGGTCTATTTGGTAGTGAACCTGTAACCATTGTGTTGTAACCCCGATTCTGAATTAGAAGGCTACATATACCCCCAAAACAGAATATTGTACTTATTATTGAATTTAGCATTATGATGCCTGGTTTGGACGTGTAAGTCAAATGCAGAACATACAGCTACAAATGAAAGTCAAACATAATTATGTGCATTTTTTGGAGACAATGATTCCTGGTGAAGTCTGTAAATCGTTGTATGCATAAGAAATTCCCCTGGTAGTTCTTAAATACATTGAAAATATTTACGCACTCAGATTTCTGTAATAAAAGACAACACTCTGTGACTATTTCTTCTGTTTTCAGTAGTCAACTTAATTTCAAAAGTATCTTCTAACTTAATGCAAATTAATATGTATTCATATGTAATAGACCATTTATAACAATGTAATAACATGGTTTGAGTTGCAAAATAACACCCATTTAACACCCACTAGAGTCATATCTTTTAATTATATATATAAAAAAAAAGAAAAAGAAAAAAAAATGGTCTACTGAAACACAATAGATTATGACAACAATGTATACAAACAAATTAAAAACCTCTCCTATCATCAGTTTCTCTGGAAGAACCATTTAAAAAAAACAACCAAGGAAAGGAAAATGAGAAACATGTACTTCACAAAGACCAACTGCAATAACATTAAAAAACATCCTGTCTTTTTTAAACATCACATTAGAAACAGGTGATTAAATCTGTAGACACAGTAAGCTTAAAAGCTCAGAAATGTCTTCACAGTTTGTTTTGTCCTTCACATAAAATAAAGAGGGGCATTTCAGAGTATGATACGAAACAGCAAATATGCCTTAAATCCTGCAGTGTTCTTCAGTAAACTTCACTGGTAGGTCCTGTGGTTTGGAAGAGCACAGGAGCTTTGTTCCTTACACAGAAGAGATGCTTGGCACTCTATGTTGACTGTCACAACATGCTTTTGTTTAGAACAAGGATGCAATCTTTATTCAAAAGAATGTGGCCTTAATGTTTACTCAAACGGTGTATGGTAGAGATCCAGGGGGCAGCATCATAGTTGATTGTGACACTGCCTTTTGACAATTTAGAAAATGAATATTAAGTGTCTGGCTAAATGCATCACTATCAAATGTACATACATTGTGCTATCAGTCATTTAGATTGTGTTTCTTTTTCAATCTTCCAAGACTTCTAATAATTATTTTTGTTACGTCTACAAAAATAAAAAAGAAATAACATGCCTAAAACATCCACTCATTGCATGATAGTTATCACTATGACTTTAAGAGAGGGTAGACATTATGTCATGCTAGGACACCTGAGAACCAAGGAAACGTTACAAAGTAAGTCTTAAATGAATTATATGCATGAGAGTAGCGTGACTGGTTGGCAACTGCCAAATATACAGTACGCTCTTTGCACAACTAAAGTTCCTCATATTTCCTCCCCCGAAATTTCATCTTTAAAAGGATAATTCACCCAAAAATTCTGCCATTATTTACTCGCCCTCTTGTTTTCCCAAACCTGTATGACTTTGTTTCTTCGGTGAAACACAAAAGACAGGACAATCCTTTCTCTAAAGTCTGTTTGACTTGTGTATGTTTTAGAAATCCCCGTGGTAGCTCTTAAATACATTGAAATATTCCCGCACTCAGAGTTCAAGTAATCAAAGACAACTTTGTGAATTTTTTTTTTTTTTTTTTCAGTAGTGAATCTGGTAACGTAATATAAATGGGTATTAATATGTAACAGGCCATTTATAACAATGTAATTACATGAAATGAGTCGTAAAATAAAATCAATTAACATCCACTACAGTTATATCTTTTAATTATCAAAAAATGGTCTATTGAAACACAATAGACTATGACAATAATGTAGAAGATGTTCTGCTTTTGTCATCAATGACTGAAATTAAGTCACTGGGGTTAGGAACAACAATTTCATTTTATATCATTTTATGGTGAACTATCCCTTTAAAACTAATTTAATTAACCATCATATTTTATAGGCCCCTCCTCCTAATTCTCATTGGCTGTTCCATGGCACTTAGTGTCCACCGGAAATCATTCAGGTGGTGTTAAAATGTTTTGCCATGGGGATGAGTATAAGTTAAGTCAGTTATGTCATTTTCATGTCTCTATTTTTTATTCCAGTCCATCGTTGTGGTTGAGGCCCAGATCTCTCCGAGCAGAAATGGCCATCTGTCTGCCTCCCTCACTTTCTTCATCCTCCTCTTCATCTTCCTCATCATCGATTCCCTCCTCTTCCTCATCTTCTTCATCTTCCTCCTCAGTGCCATCCATGGAATCGTCAGCTCCTAACATGGCTTGCTGCATCGCCAGTGTGGCAGAATCCGAGGATAGAGAATGCAGGCCATCAATGCCCAGAGAACCTAACACACATACACACACAAAAACACACATACACAAATAAATATGCAACATTTGGATATTAACAAATTTATAATAACCCAACAAATTGTAGAGTATCAGAGAGGGTCCGAAATTAACACTAGAACCAAAAGTGCCAAATGCAAGTTTAAGTTTGATATTTTAACATAATTCAGCGTGGCTCTTTAAAAAAAAAAAAAAAAGATGCCAAACTCAAGCTTATATGGTCACCAATACTCTCTAACTTTCCACATAATTTATTACATATTCTTGAACAATATTTAGTACAATACATAAAAAATTTAGAAAAAAAAAAAAAAAATGGTTTTGGCAAGTAAATAAAAGTTACTGGTAATTTGGTGGGTAACTTTATTAGCAACCGCAACATCAAATGAATGATTTAAATCAAAGACATTTATCACGACTCATAACAACTTCTACCTCAGTGGAAAATTTACTGAGGTTTAACTTGGTCAGTTGCCTAGATTACAAAAATACAGTTTCATGGCCGGTAAATTTGATCAATTCGCCCACCATGGCAGGAGTTGCTAGATGTCAATTTCACACCCACATATCCAGAAAATTCCATTTAAAGGAATAGTTCACCCAAAAATGAAAATTCTCTTATCATTTACTCACCAAAAACAAAACAAAGATTTTTGGAAAAATATCTCAACTCTGTGGGTCCATACAATGCAACTGAATGGTGACCAATACTCTGAAGCTCCAAAAAGCACATACAGGCAGCATAAAATAATCCATATGACTCCAGTGGCTTAATACATCCAATCGGTTTTGAGAGAAAACAGACCAAAATATAACTCCTTGGCAATCATGATCTTACGCTTAATTACACTTCCTAGCACCAGCTAGCATTCTGAGAATGCGTTTAGCACTAGGAGGTGTAATCATGCTTGAAATCCTGATCTTGCATAGAGACTGCAGTGGCAAGATGCACAGTGAAAAAGGAGTTATATTTTGGACTGTTCTCACTCAAAATCGATTAGATCACTTTAGAAGACATGGATTAAACCACTGGAGTCATATGGATTACTTTTATGCTGCCTTTATGTGTTTTTTTGGAGCTTCAAAGTATTGGTCACCATTCATTTGCATAGTATGGACCTACAGATCTGAGATATTTTTCCAAAAATCTTCATTTGTGTTCTGCAGAAAGTCATACACACCTGGGATGGCATGAGGGTGAGTAAATGATGAGAGAATGATCATTTTTGAGTGAACTATTCCTTTAATACCTTTCAAAGTATCTATATGTATCTGATGTTAAAGAGTATGCACTAAAATAACTAACTGTCTGAGTTGTTTGTAGAGTGGGATCCGTGTGTCTGCAGGACTCCAGCTACAATGGAGTCAGGCCAGAAGCGCTGTGTTGGTCTGTGCTGAGATTTCATCTTCTTGGTTTTAGGAGCAGGGTCAGGATTACTGGCATCCAACATGGGCTGCAGTATACGTCTGCGGGCATTAATAAACCTTTCAAAAGTGAAGAGAGAGAAAAGGTTACTCAGTTACTAAAAATATTTGGTCTGTATCTGTTTGTTGCCATTAGATGGCGCCATCTTGCTGTGCATAGAAACTTAACAGTCTCTTACCAGTTGTTCACCTGTAACAAGGTAAGATTTGTTTGTGCTGCTATCTGTCTTTTCTCATCTTCTGTGGGATAAGGGTGCTGAAAAGAAAAATGGAATGTTAAACTTTTAAGTAAGTGAAAATCCTATGGTAATTTTTTAAAGATGTTTGAGAGCATTTATAAATACATATACAAATTTGTGCAAAACTTGATGAACCAGAACCATAAAGAGTATCTTGTGGTTGATTGTGTTTGACCTAGAAATAGTGTAGAATCCGAAATATTTCTTCATTTTACGTCTTTGTTTACATTTTTTAAATCTCTCTCTCTCTCTCTCTCTCTCTCTCTCTCTCTCTCTCTCTCTCTCTCTCTCTCTCTCTCTCTCTCTCTCTCTCTATATACACACACACACACACACACACACACACTACCGTTCAAAAGTTTGGGGTCACTTTCCTGAAATGTTTCTCATGATCTTAATAATCTTTTGATCTGAAGGCGTATGCTTAAATGTTTGAAATTAGTTTTGTAGACAAAAATATAATTCTGCCAACATATTAATTTATTTCATTACAAAACTAAAATTGTATTAAAAAAAAAAAAAGGTTTTGAAATTGATGACTTGGACCAAATAATAAAGAAAAGCAGCCAATAAGTGCCCAGCATATAGATGGGAACTCCTTCAGTACTGTTTAAAAAGCATCCCAGGGTGATACCTCAAGAAGTTGGTTGAGAAAATGTCAAGCGTACATGTCTGCAAAATCTAGGCAAAATGTGGCCACTTTGAAGATGCTAAAATATAACATAGTTTTGATTTATTTTGGATTTTTTTAGTCACAACATAATTCCCATATTTCCATTTCTATTATTCCATAGTTGTGATGACTTTACTATTATTCTAAAATGTGAAAAAAATAAAATCAAATAAAGAATGAGTAAGTGACCCTAAACTTTTGAATAGTAGTATATATATATATAATTTATTTCCAGGTTTAAAAAAAAAATGTTTTTTTGTTTTTTTTCAAAGTGGTCCCTGACTTGGACACCACTATATATTCTGTAATCAGTTTAGATTAATTTAAGTTCTAATTTAACTCAGAATACATAAACCTTGATTCAAGTACATTTCAAACTCATCAAGCCCATTTTTGGCATCTAAGGCAATAATGTGTTGTGACAACAGGAAGAGCCATCCTCTTTCTCACCATAAGATGCTGAAAGAGCCAGGAACGCATGATGTTTGTGGCATGTTTGGGAAGAACGCCTCTTTTGTTTTTTGATTTCTTGTCATCGCCGTCCAAGAGTGAGGACAAGTCCAGGTTCACCTTGGGAGAAGAGAGTGAAGACAAGCGAGTGAATGTGTGTGTGTGTGTGTGTGTGTGTGTGTGGGGGGTGGGGGGGTGGGGGGGTAGTTGCCATGGAAACAAAGAGAGTCGCCAGTCACCATTTCTTTGGCAAGGGCAGGAATGCCTTCAGTCACCATAGCAACGGAATGGGAGTAATGATACCTAAAATTAAAGCCAAGGAGGGCACATTTACAGAAGCCTTTTATCAACTAAAAGAGCTGCAGAAAATGTCTTCAATTTTTGTCTTTTCATCAAACTTATTATATGCTTTAAAGTACGACTAATGTAAGGTGAATGGAAATGCAAAAGAGTTTGAGAGTGAGTGTATTTAAAGGATGCAAGCTAAATTATTAAACTATTTATTTTACGTTGCTTTACGCCATTCCGAGACTGACATATTAACATTTCAGACAAGTTTAAGATGCATAATCTATGAGCTCTTCATGTGTGGAAAAAAAATTAATAAAAGAAAAAAGGAAAAATTAACATTTCCACTTTGAAAATAAGAATAATAATTTCATGCTACCATTGCCACTGAAAGCCATAAAAAGCAGCAGCTCCCCGCTGATTTCAACATTTTTAAATAAATAAATAATAATCAAGCTCTAAAAACAACCTCCTCATTACATTTGCAGCTGGGTGTCATGTGGTTTCCCCCCATCCTCTGCTCAAAATACACACAAACACTAACGGGGGGAGAGTGTGTGATTCAGGAAGCAGGGTGAATTAATTGGAGGCTTCATGCAGGGGTATTATTACTGAAAGCTTGTTGAGATGTAGCTACGGGCTGAACTCTATTCCCAGCCTGCGTGTAGTGAAGTACCTTAGCCCAAAGTTAGGTATTCACACAGGCTACAGCTGTCTGTCAAATCCAAACTCACCTGTTTTATCCTCAACAGCTAGAATACACTAAACACACAACCACCAGTACTGATGTCCTAAATAACTTGCACTGTATCTACACTAGAAGTGAACAACATTTTGATGATATTTGTAAATGAACTAATTTCATTTCAGATGGACATAGAAAGAGTGGCTGGACAGTAGCTGTGCGGCGCATCAAAAATAGAAACTGGGTGTCTGTCAACGGAAGTCATTGGGAGCTTGTAGTGTAGATGACTCCATTAATTATAATGGGTGCAATCTAGCTTAGTCGTGTCGTGCTGCTCACATCTAGTGTAAAAACTACAGTCTAGAAAAAAATCTGCACTTTGGAATTTTCTGCATGTACGAAATAGAATTCTACTTCATAATCAGTTGTGTGCGGCGTTAAGATACAACCCTTTGATTCCCCTGCATCAAAGCAGAGCATCAAGCGTTGTCTGTTTAGCAGGGGTGACCTCACCTGATTGTTTTGGATTCCCTGCGGTAACCCCTGTGTTAACACTTGCCCCTGTGAGGTTAACATTGTCACCGGCTGATAGAGCGTTCCACCTGTGGAAATCAGTTATAGACACAGGACTGAGGTCAGACCACAGGCTTTAGCTGCATAAAAAAAAGACTGAAAACATAATTATCCTGCAGCCCAAAAACAAACCAGTTCCTATCACAATCACCGTGCCAACATAAAACAAAAGTGTATTCTGAAAGAGGAGAACAAGGACTTCTTGTTTTGCTGCTAATTAGCCAGATTTCACAGCAATTAGACATTCTTTATTCACTCTGTGAAAATAATGTTCTGTGTGGGATGTTTGGAAAGGGAAAAAAATTAGTAAAAGAAAGATCAAGATAAAATTAGAAATATGTGTATTAAAAGGAAGCTCTCATTTGCTTCCTTTATCTGTGGTTCTCAACTGGTTGGCTGCAACCCAAAAATGGGTCAGAGGTCTGTTCTGATAGGGTAGCGGACAGTAGAGGAAAAACAATGCTAAATACATATAATAAAATGCAACTAATCATATAATCGTGTATAGTTAGGATATCAAAATCAACTTTTTAAAGGGGAAAACAAATGCTTCCCATTTTATTTTATTTTTTGTTGACATCAAAGTCTGGTAGTTCTATCAAACTCTGCAGTATCTTGGCACTAATTCATCTGCATAGAAGCGAGAAAAATACACAGATGCCAACATGGACAGATTGTGTGACATGCAATCATCCTCAAAAACATAAACAAAACTATGCAAGGTAAAAGAAAATATGACCCAAACTACACTAAATACGTGTTCCAATGCATATTGTTGGGTCTATGGCAGTTTATGGTAATATTAGAACATTTTGTTTGATGTTAAGAACATTTCTGTTTACTTAATGCAATAAACATTTTGAAAGTTGTGTTGGGTCACCACTCAATGTCCAATGTAAAAAGTAGGGCTGTGTTAAAAAAATAATAAAAAACAATAATTTCTGATCGTGATCTTCATATAAATGTTCCCAATATCAATTCTTAAAATCATTTACTCTATGCTAGGGGTGCTCATTACGCTGATCATTATCGAAAAGCACTCACGGTGTTGCAGTAATTCCTAAATGTGCCTAAACAGTAATATGTACCACCTAAAATGTATTAATGTAAACAAAGTAATTTATGTCTAAAGTGAAGGTCAACAGAGAGACTAAAAAGAGGATTTGTATCAAAATATCTGTTTTGGAGGGTAAATGCAGCCTAATAGACCTGCCACTGTTAATATGTTGTTAATATTAGGCCACGTCCACACTAATACGTTTGCGTTTTGAAAATGAAAATCTTTTTCTCTACATTGTGGCTTTCCGTCCACACTGAGATGGCGTTTTTGACAGTGAAAACTGAGCTTTTCAAAAATGCTCTCCCGAGTGGATACATTTGAAAATGCTGTCTTCACGTTGTAGTGTGGACAGGGGAAATAGAGGTATCTAAAAACGATGATGTATTTGCTGTCATGTGACGCAGTCATGTGATCCATTCAACCCAAAACAATCAAGATGGTGGCCCATGTTGTAGTGGCATTGTTGTGTCCGATATTTACTTTGATAGTGTTGATAAAGATCAATTTTACTTTGTACAACCTTTACATTGCATTCATTCAAAGGCGACGGGAAGTTTACTCGGAATTGCTGTGCGGCAACAGAACACAAGGACAATTGCGTTTCAGACCGTACATGGAACGGTGACTTTTCGTATGCGTGGTTAGGGGATTTTAAGAGTTTTCATACGTTTCAGTGTAGACAAGCAACTTTTGGCAAACAGTTGAAAACACCAGTGTGGACGGAGAGCATTTCGAAAAACAAAAACGCTGTTTTTAAATGTATCCGGATTAATGTCAAACAACAATAACAAGAAAATAAGAAAACAATTTGCTGCTCTTGGCTGGATAACTTAGTAACTTAGTTGCGTTAAAAAGTATTAATGTATTATAATCAAACAGTGAAGACTTTTCAATTTCTAAATCCTTACATGAATATTTAAAAACTTAGAGCACTGTTTTCTTTGTATTTTATTGTTTTTACTTGTTCGATTGCTTGTACTGTAATTTGTTACTTTGTTTATATGTATTCAATCCTGACTGTTTACTTGTAATGAATAATTGCTTAAGAACCTGAAAAAATATTTCCTCAAATTAACAAAATAGACATTATAACTGAAATATACCCAAATGAATTGGAATCCAAAAAAATCAAAATAAAATCTGATTTGAATCGAATCAGAAGCTTGTAAATCTGAATCGATACCAAGCCATATTAAAATGTGAACTGTATTATTGTTATAGAAATAATGAATTTGAAAAGAAAAGCTGTTTGAACTGAGATCTCTGAATTTATGGAGCACTTTCCTCTATGGGCAAACAGAGTGATGATTGGCCCCCTCACCTGAGACCACCTGAGAGTTGATAGTGGTCATGGCAATGTTGTTCTGTTGCAGTGAGCCAGCAGGGACCACAATCCCGGAGTGGTTAACTGTGCTGGAGACAGAGGTGAGGGATGGGGATGAGTTTTGGAGCAGATCCTACAGGGAGAAAACACATGAAGGGCTTATTTTACACAAATTCTTTGTTTGAAGTGGCATCAGGTGTTTCTTGGGTAAATCCTAATGTTCTGTTGGATTTAACTTTCGGTCTTTATGTTTTGGGTCCCATAGCCCCAAATAGTGTATGTGTAAAATAATAATAATAATAATAATAATAATAATAATAATAATAATAATTTTTACATTAACATATAATTTATCCTTCAAACTATTTTAATATGTTCCTCTGAGCTTATCAAATCCACCTTGGCAGAATTGCTTTAACCTTCGGATGTATCAAAGTAGGCATGCACTTTTCAGAAATATGACAAATATCCAGTATAGTAAAAATGATTCTTCTGTGGAGCAATTTTAGGCCAGCAAAAAAACATTGTATAAAAATACAATAAAACAAATTAAAATAGACAATTGGCAGGGGTAATAGGTTCAAACATAAGCATGTCAAAATTAATTGCATTTATTTATGTTTCATATCTGGGGACTCTGAGACCCCAACCAGAATTTTTTTTACTTGTATCCAGGGTTGGGGAGTAATGGGATACATGTAACTGGATTACGTATTTAAAATACAAACTATAAGTAACTGTATTCCACTACAGTTACAATTTAAATCATTGGTAATTAGAATACAGTTACATTCAAAAAGTATTTTGATTACTGAAGAGATTACTTTGCATTTTATTGTCATTTGTTTCATTTAATATTTAGTCCTTTCAGATGGAAAACATTTATACATATAAATAATGCGATCCAAAGTGCATTTGAACAGCAGTGAAAAACTTTCTTATGATGTGTTACATTCATACGAGCAGACAGAGAAGTAAGTTTGAAGTAAGTTTGGAGCAGAAGAAATAGAAATAAACTTTGTGTAAATTGTCAGCTTTACGCTAAGCTAAAATGCTATTTCTAGCCATTTTACATGCACATGTTACCAGGCACGATCATGTTTTTTTATCAAGAAAATTCATAATTTAGATCATAATTTATTTTTTCTAGTAAGACCTTTGATATTAGGGCAAAAATCGTCTTCTTGATAATAATTTTTGTATTGTTTTCCTGTAAAAATATCTAAAAATCCTTAAAACAAGATCAATTTGATTTATCTTGTTTTAGAAACAACACTGCATAAGATATTTAGGTTTTTCAGAGAATGTATTTTTAACATGTGTATTTTGTCTGACTGTACTGGCAGAGTTTTTATAGTCAAAACAAGTGAAAAAAATCTACCAGTGCTGAAGAAGTAATCCAAAGTATTTAGAATACGTTACTAACCTTGAGTAATCTAACGGAATACATTACAAATTATTACATCTGTAGTGGAATACATTTAAAAAGTAACACTCCCAACCCTGCTTGTTGGGGCAGTGGGGCAGTGGTGGCTCAGCAGTTAAGGCTCTGGGTTACTGATCAGAAGGTCAGGGGTTCAAGCCCCAGCACTGCCAAGATGCCACTGTTGGGCCCTTGAGCAAGGCCCTTGACCCTATCTGCTTCAGGGGCACCATATCATGGCTGACCCTGCACTCTAACCCCAGCCTAGCTGGGATATGTGAAAAAGAAGAATTTCACTGTATATATGCAAATGTGTGATAAATAAAGAAAATTATTAATGATTATTATTATTAATTATTGTATTAAGGAGGATGTTTTATGCATCAAATTTTTGCTAATTATCAGTTCTCATAAGATTAGGAAAAGATCAGGTATGAGAGTTAACATGAGAGTTAAATGGATAGTTCACCCAAAAATGAAAATTTTGGGCAGTGAGGAGAATTTATAGTAAAAAAGGACTTACATTTTAATCTGTTTCTCACCCACACATATCATATAGCTTCTGAAGATATAGCTATAACCAGTGAAGTTGTGTGGATTACTTTTATGCTTCCTTTATGTGATTTTTGAACCTTCAAAGTTCTGACCGCCATTCACTTACAATGTGTGGACCTACATTCTGTTAAACACAAATCTTCATTTGTGTTTAACAGAAGAATGTCTGGGATGGCATGAGAGTGAGTAAAAGATGAGAGAATTACCATTTTTGGTTGAACTATCCCTTTAAAAATACATTGGATGAAATTTGCAAATGAAAACTGCAGCAGAAATATTCAACAGTGTGCTAGTCTTCTCACGCAGAGGTCAGCAAAGACCAATCTGAAGGAACAGCGAGGGCAAGCCAAATGTGACCTTTTGCATCTCTATGAGAGGAGATTGTGTTGACGCAAATGTAAATGTTACTGCTGTGAGAGTGTGTGCATTGATATGACATTGTGTGCATGTGTTAGCAACAACCTTTGGCCTTCAGACTAAAGGTCTAAGGAGAATGTTTTTGTGAGTCACCTGTTGCAGGCCGAGGCTGGTCTGTGATGGTGAATACGGGCCGCCCAGGTCGTTCCGTAGCAGATTGTCACTGTGCATCTTGGTCTTGAGGCAGGTGATGTAACGATTGCAGAAGTCTTTACAGAGTTCGTTCACCTTCTCCAGCTCCAGCAGGTGGATCCTCAACACCTGGATCGCCTTGACCATCTACAGTATGTCAACACACAAAAGATACAGGATGAAGTTTACAAGAAATGCTTTCACTAAGGTTGCATATCTCAACAATAAGGGGCCAGTCAATGGAATTGTCACTTTTGCCCTATTAGTGCTGCCATTGCTGCATTGTCACTATATCTTACGCTTGTTAATTTGATACATGTTTTAATGCTTTTATGCAAACTTAAACATTTGGTATTCTGTTTCAGTATGTATTGAATATTGTTGTTGAAAAATAATTTGCAATGTATGCCATTATTTTCCAGCAAAATTCTGTTTATGATTTTAAAGCTGTCACAGAGTTTCATTATATAATGTATAATTTCCGGTTACTATTGAAAATGAAAACTAATTGCACGTGAAAATTCCAGGAGATCAACAGTTACAGAAATACTCAAACCAGCCCGTCTGTACATTAACTGAAGCTCCTGACCTGTATATGCAGGATTTTATCCATTTCACTGCTGCCACACGATTGGCTGATTACATAATCGCATGACTAAGTAGGTGTACAGGTGTTCCTAATAAAGTGCTCAGTGAGTGTATATTATTATATACAAAAAGTCATATAAAATAATATTTATATAATTATATTAAATTATAAATGAAATTGCATATACCTAATTCAAAGTAGTGCCATATTTGATTTTTGATGTGAATGAAAAAGAGGCTGTGAGGGATAGACTTACAAGGCTCTATTTTCGTATTAAAGCGCAGCGCTACGCACTATGACTGCACAACGTCTTATACAATTTTCATGAGAGCGCTAATTCTAAGTGTCATTTTCATGCCAGCGCAAAGTGCAGGTGGGCGTGGGTGGGAGTGTTTGCGTTAATGTGGTTGTAGGTGCGCAAACTGTGGGATTATTATATGTAAATGAAGTGGCACAAAGCGCAAATTGTTATTTTCCTAGGAATTTGGTCATTGCGCAAGTATGTTTCAATACCACATCTTAACTCAGCGCAAGGTCCAGTTCCTGCATTTGCAGTTTGGAGATTTTACCAGCAGGTGGTAATAAAGTGTATGTCCAAACTCTTAAAATATAGTGGAACATTAAATTAAGTCCCTGACAATCACTGTCATAGCCATTTTGAGAAAAATAAATAAAATAATTATGAGATTGTGTTAAACTATCTAGCATAGGTTAGGTCATGGCTTATTTTTTTATTATTATTATCATTATGTTTATATTTACTATTGTATTTATGATCTAATTTAGATTAGTATTTTTCCTCGTTGTCGTAGAGTGATTTTTAAGTCACTGCAAAAGGGGCCAGTGGAAGAAGTTAGACAGAGTAAAATGTTTGAATTTTCGCCAAACCCACTTGCACCTAGACTTAGTGCATGCTTGCATGAAAATACCAAAACTTCATGGCCATGCCCATTGACTTTGCGCTTATGACTTAAGGCATTGCATTGCGCGTAATCCTTGTGCTCTTAAAGTAGGGCCCACAGTCTTTTCAATAGCATGCACTGTATAAAGCTTTATAAAGCTCCTAGATCACATCTAATTTTCCACAACTGTTTTGTGGGTTTTTTTTTTTGTCTACTGAAATTTTTTTGGAAAGATGTTTCAATGTTTCATCAGTGCAATGATCCAAAGCACTTTAAACAACAGTATAACCCAATGAAGAGACTGTAAGTCTATCCCTCAAAGCCTCCTTGTCATTCCCATTAAAAATTAAAGATGGCGCTACTGTGAATAAGGATTATATAATTAAATATTATATACTGTATATTTATAAAATAGCATAATAATATTTTGTGTTAGAGTCACTTGGTTGGCACAAATCTGAATTATTATTGCAAATCTGAAATCCAAATGGGCCAGTAGGGGGGAAATTTAGCAAAATATCAGTAGGATAAATGAAATAGAAGATACAGCATCAAAAGTGAGAAAACCCCATTCAAATGGCTTTGTTTTTTAATGTTCCATCCCACTAAAAAATTTACACTAAAAATCAATCCCACTATTATACACATCTGATGCTTAAATATTTAATTGAATAAACTCCTTCACTGAAACCAAAGGGCAAAATAAATCATCCATTTTGAGTTTCGAAGCTTGATCTGCCTGCCATTGTTTGCTTGGCTGCTTTGCTTAATGCCATAAACACTTTGAGTTTTGCTGATACAGTTGGACGTGACTGAACTTTCAGTTCTAACTACCCATTCAAATAGTCGCCGCTCAAAGTCAGAACTCAAGGACGACCAAATGGACGAAAAAATGCTTTGCCAAGGAGGAGATAAATCTGCCAATTACTGCAGCTCGTTTAATCAGGGCTCAGTGCCATCTCTCTGAGGCGAGAACGGAGCCCAGCAAGGCCACTATAACTGTCTCGGTGAAGAGTTAGTGAACGGAAGACCCATGTGTGACCAGTGTGTCGTAAAGCACACAGATGCAGAGTTAATTGACTGAGCAGCACTAGTCGGCCATGTGCCCTGGTAATGATGAACACTGACCTTTCCTCTCCTCCTTCCCTTAATTTCTAATTACTGTTAACTGTCTTGCAGGGCAAAGAAGAGGAGAGAGTATGAATATGAGAGGGAGAGTTAGCAGGAAGGAGAACAATAGAGAGAAGAGAGAAAAAAGCTACTGTCAAGAGATGGGTGAGAGTAATTGTGACTAATACCT
The DNA here is from genome assembly GCF_019703515.2 of Myxocyprinus asiaticus. Taxonomy (NCBI): domain Eukaryota; kingdom Metazoa; phylum Chordata; class Actinopteri; order Cypriniformes; family Catostomidae; genus Myxocyprinus; species Myxocyprinus asiaticus. Next base: position 24,231,530 of record NC_059386.1, read on the forward strand.
CTCACTTTTTATTTTCAGTTGAACATTGTTACTGTGTGGTACTTTTCATGTTAAATCCCCAGGCTAAGGCGTAACTCTTTTTAAAATATTCTAAGAATCAAAGTACAGCCAAATTTAAAGGTACGTTTTTTAATTTCTGCACCACTAACATGAATAAATGGAACTGCAATGACTTATATGACTTAGTCTCCCTGTCTACCACTGTTTGGATGTCAGATAGTCCCGCCGCAGACTCTTTTCGTTTTCGCTTTAGGTTGAGTTAGTTTTGTTATGTCTTGATGGTTGGGAAGCTCAAACAAATAGACCAATGTTTTGAAAGTGCCACTAAACCACAGTGTTTACAATTTGGGGTAATCAACCTATAAATGTCTTACTTATAGTTGACTCTACAAATATGAGAACAAATTTTAACATCACATTTTAAAAAAAATTTTTTCACCTTTAAAGGAGAGAAAAGGAAGTTGTACAGAACCAGTATCACAGCCAGTAGAGGGCAGTGCAGATATGATGGTAAACAAAGACTTTAGAGACTGTGAGTATACATGGATAACTGCATTTAGAAACCTGCAAATGAGACAGAAAGTTAAGTAAAGTTGCAAGAGGCTGTTGAGTGGTTACCAGGTTGTCTAGTTCAGGGTCCTCGCTGAAGAAAGGCTTGTGGTCCTGCTCTTGCTGGTGGACGAAATTCTCGATGTCAACATCAAAGCTGGCGGAGGTGATGCATTCTGATCCCTGCGTAGCTTGCTCACACTTCTCAAACAGCAAAGCCAGAAGAGGGAATAGAGGATGTCTGCAAGACACAATAAAAAGAAAAGTAAAAATTTTTTTCTGATCTTAAAGGATGTTCACACAAAAATTATAATACTCTCTTCATATACTCACCATTATGCAGTCTCAAACTCGTATGACTTTCTTCTGAAGCGATACGATCGGTTTTGGGTGAGAACAGAGCACTTGAGTCATAGGGATTACTTTTATGATACCTTAATGTCCTTTTTTGGAGCTTGGAAGTGTTGGTCCCCACTGACTTGTATTGTATGTACATATTATCCATCAAATATCTTTGTTTGTGTTCCGCAGAAGAAAGAAAGTCATACGAGTTTGAGATGACATAAAGGTAAGCAAATTATGAGAGAATTTAAAATTCATAATAACAATTTATTTCTGAGATGATAGCTAGATGCAAATTGCTGAATTACACATGTAACTTCATCAGATCACAAAGAAGTATTACACTACTGCTTGAAGTGTTTATTATTGCATATTAAAAACAGTAGGCAGAACAATGTATACAGTATACTGCACAGTATGCAGTGCATGCTAACATTCCATTCTGAAAATGGTCAATTTCTTTGGATTCTTATAGTTTTTGCAGGTGAGATGGATGGCAATATACAGCAGCTGATAATCTTCCCTATCACCATAATTTGATTGTAGGCATAAGCTCTGTTCTTAAGGTTTCTTCTGCTAAGTTGACATTTGTCATGTTAAGAGAATTAACATTTGCTGTATCATCAGTGGATGAATATGTTTGCACTGGTTTTAGTCTGTCCAGAGAGACGCCTCTGCTCAAAAGCAGAGCTGCAAAAAGCTAAACTTTACTCAGCTCAGGCTATTAAAAGCATTTTTCTATGCTGTACTGCCCTTCAAAGGCAAAACACAGTAACTACACATTTAGTCAAAATTGAGTAATGACCGAAATCTGTTCTCTTACACTGATCTGTCTTTTGACAGTCCAAAGTGGCTTTGAACTTTGCTCAAATTCAGAGAAAGTTTACTATTTTATAGGCTAATCCACATTTTACAGGACAATGTAAATAATTAAGCAATTTTTCTCAGTTTCAGGGTTGCCAAAGTTACTACATTTTGCCTTTGCAGGGCAGTCTAAAGCCAAAGTATACTTCGGTTTTTACGTGAACGCTTTACGTCTGCGTTCAGTCAAACGTTAAGCCTTTGAGAGTATACTTCATTTGATTGTGGTGGTTACATCTTCCCCTATTGCTTCTTCATGACAGCAACAGCTCAACTGTGAGTGTTGCCATCTTGTGGACTCACTAATTAGTGCAAATAATTCCAGGCGCATATGCATGCTGCGCATTCAATGTACGCGCGGTCAGAAAAATTGGGCCATGCGCGTAAAGTGCTTGAGCACTTTGCTGATGATGAAATTCGTTTTACACGTCCTGTTGTAGATGCCTAGTGTTCGCATTTGACTGAAGTATACTTTTGTCTCAAAGGAATATTCTGGGTTCAGTACAATTCTTATTTCATCCCAACCTACAATTACATCAGTGATCGCCAAGAAAGCAGATTCAGCTGACATTTCACCGGCACAGAACAGAGAAACGGTATGTTATGTAGGCTACTGTGTTTATACAGTGTTATGATAAAATGTTGTTTATACAGTGTTATTAAAAGTCCAAAAATCCGAAATATCCCACAATGTGAAGTTTTAAGAACTCAAATATGTATCTTGTATACAAGTTATTATTCACAGTAATTAATTAAAGGAATATTCCAGGTTCAATACAAGTTAAGCTCAATCGACAGCATTTGTGGCATAATGTTGATTCCACACAAAAATTTATTTTGACTCCCTTTTCTTTAAAATAGCAAAAATCTGGGTTACAGTGAGGCACTTACCACGGAAGTGAATGGGGCCAATTTATAAACATTAAAATACTCACTATTTCAGAAGTATAGCCACAAGACGTAAACAATATGCTTGTTAACATGATTTTAGTGTGATAAAATCGCTTACTAACCTTTTCTGTGTAAAGTTATAGCCAATTTTACATCTTCATTGCCATGACAATGTAATGTCAACAAACCCTATAATTCTAAAATGACTGTAAAAACTACGATATAAACAACTTTACAGCTCAAATAATACATGAGCTTTAAAAGAAGAGTTAATGTAAGTGCTTTTATAAAAATAATAAGCTTCACATATCTGCCTTTAAACCCTCCAAAAATTGGCCCCAAGTAAGTGTCTCATTGTAACTTCAATTTTTGCTTTTTTTAAAAAGAAAAGGATGGACGAGTCGAAATTATTTTTGTGGTATTTAACATTATGCCACAAATGCTGTCGATTGAGCTTAACTTGTATTGAACCCGGAATATTCCTTTAAGTGTCCAAGAAAACTACATCCTCACAACAAATGATTAAAAGTCTAAGGTTTAAGTTAATAGGAATATCCTACCATATCCTGTGTGTGTGTGTTCCTGTGCATGTATTCATGTTTGCATTCAACTTCTGCTTCTTTTTTTTTTTTCTTGGAGAGCCTGTTTGAGATACTGAGATAATCTGTGAGACTCGGTGAGAGGCCCAGTCTCCGGCTGTAACCCACCACTCTCATTTGCAGCCTTTAATAGCAGGCTATATTAGACTCTAATCTGCCTGATCCCAATTTAATGCTGCTCCCTCCAGCTGACGTGACAGGAATACTAAACAGGCTCATGGTGCTGAGCAGCAAGGCGATCTGTGCTCCCTCCGGGCTCGTCCTGCTCCCCTCCATCGTGCCAACCCCTCTTCCCCTCTCCCCTCCCCAGCCACACTGAACCCTGGAGGGCATGGCTGGGTTATCTCTCCCCTTCTTTCTCTCTGCAGCCCTGTATCATAACCCGGACACAGCAATAAAGGCCCAAAGCCAAAGGATGCTATCAATTTAGCTCTCAGAGGATTTGGCAAGTAGGCTGAGGAACAAGCTACCCAGAAATTAGAGCATAAAATCGAATTGGAAAGTTAAGCCACTAAAGTACAGGTTAGTTTTAACATAAAATTCCCTGAAGTGTCTAATAATGCTGCATTATCTTCATTATGAGGTTACGTACATTTCATAACATTTATCTGCCACAGAAACTATGTGATTTCGGTTCACTTCAGTCCATAATCGGGTATTATTTCTTCAGGTAATTTTGTTTTATGAAACAAGGTGTTCACAACCAAGCCAAATGCGCACAAATGCGATGACAGATATAAAGCAGATCCAAACATTTTGGATTACATTATCTCATGACGACATGGCAATTGCCTTAAAACCTTTGTTACTAAAGATGGACTGAACACTTAGTGTAGTTACTCTATAAACTAATTGTCTTGGTTGTTTCAAAGGCTAAATGAGTGTGGAAAAACTCTTAAATGTAATCTGATCTCTTCAAGCCGCTCTAGACTTTTAAAGCTCTTCATCTTTGTGGTCTGGATGAGGCTATGTGCCATAAAGTGCAGAGCTAATCAGTTAATCTTTCAAAATGTGCCCGTAAAAATGAAACACTTAATGCTATTTGTCCTTTACCTTTACTTATCATCTCTCAACTCTTGCTAAAAAGACTTTCCAGACTGCTGTCACTTAAACATGAAAGAGTGGGCTCATATAGTTGAAAAGACAGAGGGACTGTTAGTTTTGCAACCTAAAATACACTCACTGAGCACTTTATTAGGAACACCTGTACACCTACTTATTCATGCAATTATCTAATCAGCCAATCTTGTGGCAGCATTGCAATGCATAAAATCATGCAGATACATACAATTAATGTTTGATCTCAGGGATTTCAACCGTAGCATGATTGCTGTAGCCAGACGGGCTGGTTTGAGTATTTCTGTAACTGCTGATCTCGATTTTCATGCAAAACAGTCCTAGAGTGTACACAGAATGGAGCCAAAACCAAAAAACATCCAGTGAGAGGAAATTCTGCTGATGGAAATGCCATGTTGATGAGATAGGTCAACGGAGAATGACCAGTCTGGTTTGAGCTGACAGAAAGGCTACGGTAACTCAGATAACCACTCTGTACAATTTTAGTGAGCAGAATAGCATCTCAGAATGCACAACACTTCGAACTTTGAGGCGGATGGGCTACAACAGCAGAAGACTATGTCGGGCATTTTATTAGGATCATAGTGTTCCTAATAAAGTTCTCAGTGAGTGTATCTTGAATTAAAAGGTGCCTCATATTCTAACTGCAGACTTTAAGATGGGCAAAAAAGGCAGAGCTGTTATGAATTACTGATGTCATTAAAGACCCCATGAAATTGCTTGACAAGTGCAGTTTTCTTTCCCATGTTGACATATTTCCTACTGAAGCAAGATGAATCATCAATATTTTTGGTCCATTTTTCTGGAAGAGAATAATGTACATTGTAAATGTATTTGTGCTAAAAATTTGTTTTGTCAACTTTTTTGGAAAACTCTAGCATATGAACTCGTAGCATGACTAACAAGCCACAAAACTAAATGTTTTATTTAATTGGATCTTCAAATACTGAACCCAAACTTTAGCTAATCTAAAATGATTGGCCACTCAGACATATTTATAATGTAAGATTTACATGGGTAATCATGCCACCTTGTATGTTGACACTGTCATCTTATATCTAGATTCAGAGAAATATACAAGCACTATAGCACTTCCAGGCACTGCGTCATACCCTCACATTCCAGAAAGATCTTAAAAAAGAGTGTGAGACTCCAAAAGCTGGTAAGGTGCCAAAGACAGAAATACATTATCTGCAGTGCAGAGATCTCTGGATGGAGAAGCAAGGCAACTATTACTTATCCCATAAAAAATGTAATTTATAGGGAGAGAGAGAGAGGGGAGTCAGCAGAACTAATCCTGAGAACTGATGAATACATTTAGACAAGGCTGCTCTACTGCCATCAAATGCAGGGACACTAATTCAAGAATGATGACAAAAAACAAGATAAGTCAAAAGTACAGCCACAATACAAATCAATATGTGTATTAACATGATTTTAGTGTGATAAAATTGCTTACTAACCTTTTCTGTGTAAAGTTATAGCCAATTTTACAACTTTGATGCCATGAAGGCAAAACACTGTAAACCCTAAAACAACGATTTAAACAGTTTTAGAGCTCAAATAAGTTACATGTGAGTTTTAACAGAAGAATTAATGTAAGTGCTTCTATCAAATTATACATTAAATTGGCCCCATTTACCACCATTGTGAGTGCTTCACTGTAACCTCAATCTTTGCTTTAGGATGGCCAAGTTGAAATTATTTTCTTTTCTTTTTGGTATTCAGCATAATACTTCAAATGCTGTTGATTGAGCTTAACTTTTCCAGGTTCTGGTCCCCATCCACTTTCATTGTATGGAGGAGAGAAGCTCAACTTCAACTTCTCTGTTCCACAGAAGTTTGGAATGACAAGAGAGTGAGTAAATAATGATGCCATTTTCATTTTTGGTTGAACTATCCCTTTAAGGTTTCATTGCCTTAGCTAATGAAAACACTTTTAAAGGCTTAATCTAATTAAGTGTATCTTCTTTTAGTGATCAAATTGAATTTATTATGAATATTTTAGTAAAGAAGTGAGATATAAATGATTAAAAAAGAAGTAAACTGAAAATAAATAAATAAATCTTTCTTTAGAAAACTGAAAAAACAAAACAAAACAAAAAAAACACATCAATGCAATTCAAAGTCCAAAAATAAAGCCGGATGCATTAGTTGCATTTGTTTTGGTAGCGTGGCGGGCCACCCACGGGCTGCCAGGGAGATGGGGGTGTGCTCTCTGTGTGCTCACCCGGTACAGTATGTTTGCCATCCTAATCAGGGCGAGTCAGTGGCTGCTGCCTTTATTAAACCCAGTCTGGTCTGGGGTGCCCCCACGCTGAGACTGCTCCTCACACACACACATACGTATACATTATCACACACTACCCCCCTCCAGGCTACATGTCTGGAGCTCACTCTGTATACCATTCGCCATCAGGGTTTATGTGGGACCTCGACTGTTGCATGTCAATGAGTGGCGCTGCTCTTTTTCAACACTGTTATCACCTCTCTCTCTTTCACCTGAAAAGTAAAGGGTAGCCATGGTCTGTTGCTATCAACTGTGAGGAATAATCAGTGGACCACAGTAGTGAAGAGTTCTATAAAAATAGCTATGTAACATAAAGCATAAAGACAATAAATCAATGTTGGCGTCAATGTGATTGGTGCATTGCTTTGTGGTGGATTGGGTGTTTTGAGTGTTTTTTTAACGCACTGATATGCAGTTGCTAGGGTATTCTGGATGGTTTTTAGAGCCTTGCTGAGTGGTTGCTAGGTTGTTCTGGGTGTTTTCTATGTGTTAGCTTAAAAGCCCTTTCCTAAGTTTCTATGATGTTCTGTTCTCTACATTCGGCTTGGTCCCTTCTTCAATGGAATTTTTCCCCCACTTAGCGAATGCAAAATAAAAGGATCACTTAGAAAAGTAATAGCAGACCTCTCCTTTTAGGTATCATTTATGTCTGCAGCACAAAAAATGCAGGGCGAATTACGCAACAAAATGCAATACTTATCATTAGGGGTTTGTTAAAATGCCTAACGTTGAATTTGACATTGCTTCCGAAAGTTCATGTACTCTGAAATCAACTCTATTTAGTCATATGGCAGAGATAAGGACATTACTGACAAGCAACATATGCCATCAGACATTTTTGCATAATTTCAGGTGTGAACAATTTTCGCTCTAGCACTACTGATAGCGCATTGCACAAGCAACTTCTGAGACAATAGCAACAATGGTGAGTGTGATTCTGAGATTGTATCTTTGCTCTAAAATAAAAAATTTTACTCCAAAGACAAATATGTTTACGGTTGGGGTTTGGTTTAAGAGGTACAGTTAATAAAATATGCCTTTCTTTTGACCGTACTACAACATTTACCAAAAATTCAACTCACTTTTGGACATTTCACCCAAAAACCGAAGCACATACATGGCCATATGTACAACAATATTTCCAGCCTTGGCCACTGGGAGGCAGTGATTCAAAATTTTGTTAGCACAGACCGATTTCAGTAGCAGAACTTTCAACTTAATGTGCAGTTCGACCTACTTTCGACCAAATTCACAGTGCGATCAGTCAGCATGATGGTGTTAGGCTTACGAATTTTTGTTTAGTTTTGCTAACACAAACTCACAGTTCATTACTCAAAACAGTCAGTCTGTGAAGTTCAGAACATCATGCACCCCGGAGATGATAAAACAGGATGAAACAGAATAGAACTCGCCATCTACCGTTCTAAATTGAGCAACAAAATCTTGCTCAGGGATAAAAATGTCCTGAGAGATTTCCTGAGATACTTTGAGTACAGTATCCAAGAGCTACTTACCATAATCTGGAAGAAATACATCCTTTAGCCCGACAGTCATAAGACTGCAGCCTAACTGATGTGCTCTTGGGTTGCATCCATGGCTTTGGTAAGAAGACTCTGAATGGTATAGAAATCTCTGCACCATTAACAAGTGAGGGGAAGAGTCTTTATAATGTTGGGCACCAAATGACTGGGAGAGCTCCCCAACAGCGAATGTAAACAGAATTTATGGTGCATTACTGCAGCTAGGGAGAACTGGCTCACCATTTCCTCTCTGGCTGTCAAATTAAAAGTACTCCTGTTGGGACTGATATGCACTGCTGGAACTCTGGGTCTTCCAAAGATATTTCTCTTACTCCTTCTAATTTTCTTTCCTTTTTTCTGTTTCTTATTCCCTCTCCTATCTCTCTCTCTCTTCTAGCAGTCCATGACGCCCCGGATCGACAGGAGCTCAAAGAGAAGACAGCATGACTGTGCACCCTGAGACTGTAATCCAGTATCAATGCAAATCCACTCAGCACCCGCCACAGACGTGCCAATCTGAGTCACGGCGAGAAGGCAGAGACAAACATATAAACCCCATTCAGTCATTCAATACTTGTATATAACCAAACCTACAGGGGTCCAGTCACTATACATAAACACAGATATTTCAAAAGACAAAGGAGCTTGTCGCTGACACAGGCTGAGAGGGGCTGAAGCTTCAGGATGCAGTTCTACAATATGTACACAAGGAAGCTGTTAAAAACTCTGCTGAATAGACTATCTTATACTAGTATGAATTTTCAGACAGGTTAATGCTGGTTAGGGCTGGTTTGGTTTGGTCAAAAAGTGTGGTCTATCTGGTAAAGGTGGTTGACCAAAGAAGTCTTGCTGGTTAAGCTAGTTAAGAAGCCTGTTAGTTACACCAATATACAAGCATTAGGGCTTGCACCAATTCATCAACTAATCGACTAACTTTTTCTGTCAAAATGATGGACAGCGTTTTGAAACTATCCGTCAATGTTTTTAAAATGTGGAAAATAGCAGAAAAATTTAAGCAAATGCAACCTATGAATCATTAAATAAATAAAAGTAAACATTGACCTGCTGAATAACCGACTACCCGGCTACTTTTATGGGTGGTATGGCAGGGTGAGCAAGAGAAAGACACAGTGGGTGTGGCGTCAAGCCTCGGAGAGGCATTTATTGGAAACAATAATAAACGTACAAAATGTCCAAAAGGGGTAATAAAGTGTTCAAGGGGGAATAATGTTCATAATAAGGGGGAATCTGGCATCCTCGCGGTGAACAGGGCTCCATGAAAGGGGCGGGGTAGTGTTCATAGGAAAGCCCAAGCACGGGCTGGGTCAGTCGGCCGCTCACGCTCCCCTCCAAAGTCCACGGCGCGTGGGGCGGCGTCGTCACTGGTGGCCTGTCTTCCCAGGTCCGCGGCAAGCGTGAGGGGAAGGTGGCCCGGCATCTAACCCGTTGGTGGCAACATGAGCAGTTCACGCCCAGCGAATCATTACGGCATCCGGGGGTCCGAAGAACGGGTCCAGCAGCGCATCAACTCATCCGATCCCTCCCAGCTCTGGTCCTGGGCGTGCGAGGATGCCAGTGTGTGCACACATGGAGATTTGAAGCCGGCTCCCCAAGAAAGGGTGCGCACTGCGTTTTAAAGACAGCGGTGATGAAGCATTATCCCCATCAGGTGTGCTTCATTCACCGCTGACCAAACAAGGCTTATTAATTATGCAACTCTTCTCGATCTCCCGCCCAACTCCCGTCGTGAGCCTGGCTGAAGGGTGGCCCTAAGAGGCGGGGCGACGATGACAAGCCAGAGGGGCGGATCATCCTGCCACATCTCCCCTCCCAAGCATCACCCCATCGGCACCTCCTCCCACGATCATATCCAATCATGGAATCCAAAGCCGGAGGTGCACACTCTTTAGCCGCCCACACGGGAATGCTACTTCCTCAACCAGGCCCTACGGTCAGAGTGGACGTAAGAGGGATACCTCTCCGGGCCAAATCCTCCTCTCACTCACACCCAGGTAGTAACAGAGAAAAAACACGAATTAACATGACAGCCTCAGCCAGCTACAGGGCAAATGCTTATTAAGTGCCACTTACCTTTTGCTGCAGCTGGGAGACCGTCCTCGTGTTTTCTCCATCCCACTCCAGGCTTTCCATCGAACCGGCGAATGAGAGGAAAAGTGACGTAACTGTTGGTGCCCAACTGTGCCGTCTTTGCCCACAAAAGTGCCCGCATTCTCCACCACTGTGGCAGGGTGAGCAAGAGACAGACACAGTGGGTGTGGCATCAAGCCTCGGAGAGGCATTTATTGGAAACAATAATAAATGTAAAAATGTCCAAAAGGGGTAATAAAGTGTCCAAGGGGGAATAATGTTCATAATAAAGGGGGAATCTAGCATCCTCGAGGTGAACGGGGCTCCGTGAAAGGGGCGGGGTAGTGTTCATAGGAAAGCCCAGGCATGGGCTGGGTCAGTTAGCCACTCACGCTCCCCTCCAAAGTCCACGGCGCGTGGGGCGGCGGCATCACTGGCGGCCTGTCTTCCCAGGTCATTATTTACATCTTGGCAATGATGGCTACAAAGAAATGGCATAGATGCAGGACCAGGACTTCGGCACACAAGAAGAGGCTCCTGAGTTCTGGCACCATTGTCAGTGTCACTTCATTTTCTATAATTATTCATTAGCTTTAGTGATAACTTACATAATAAATATACAGGTAGTATACTATACATGTATGGGTAATAGACATATGATGACTTTCTTATCCAACATCGTGATCAAGATAATAAAATAAAATATATACGAATGTTGAAGGGAAAGTGTATATCTTAGAACTTGTAACTGGTCACCATTAAGTTTAAGTTTTTCATAATTTTAACAAACTTTTTGCCATCACTAGTTCGTTTTAGTTCATGGTCCTCTTGTGTGACAAATGAATTTTTAAAAGTACAAATATTACATGAATTCTCTCAGTGGATATAAGTTCAAAACATGATATTATGCTGTGCACATAATAATTATCAAATAATTTGCAAAATGTAGTTTAAAATAGTTGTAGATGGATTATAGCATGTCACACCGCACCACGTCAACTTCCCAAAAGTATTTAATGTCAACTACCCATACTATATATAAATATTAGAATTGTGAATTGATAAAATGCTTTTTATTAATGTCAGTTTAAATTATTTAAATATTTCTTTACTTTAAATTTAAATATAATCAAAAATATATTTACTTTATACTTTGTCTCAAAGAACTTGCAAGAAATCACAGTCATCATTTATTTTATTTATTTAAATACGTATATGTTAAAATGTTTATTTATTTATTTTTTTGCGTAAAGAGTTAATTAGACATTTTTACAGGTATACCATAAATCTTTGATTTAAGTATATGTTTACATGCCATAAAATCAGTGAACATGCTGTAATTAAAAGTTGGGCAAAATCTTCTGCCCCTTTCCTGTGGACTTTTTTAATAACAGGATCAAACAGGCAGATTCAATTTTTACCAAGTTTAATTGGCAAGATAAACTTAAGTATACATTGGTAGTTCAATGTTTGGTAGTAGAGCTTCTTTGAGTTCTCAACCTAAATTATGATGGATTTAAAAGTTCTGAGGTAAATTAATTGTGTCTAATTTGCATATACTTATAACTGTTGGGTTTCTTAGTTCAGTTCAATTCTCAAGCATTACAGATTCCCACCTGAGTTTCCTTACCAGCTCCCTGTTATTACTGTGGTGTAGTGCAGAATTTAACACCCTCAGGAAATTCTCTGGATACATATTTCCATTTCGACTCATGGTTACTGGATTTTATTGGACCTAATTTTGGATATGTCACAAGTACCCTACAGGAGAAAGACCCCCTGCCTCATCTCTAATAAGAAGAGAAGGTCTCAGAAGCTTTAAAAGAGAGTGCAGTAACTTGTTAAGATAATTACTGTATCACACATTTATTCCACTGTTAATAATTAAGCAACGAAAGCCGGAGCATATACAGTCCCAACAACTCAAACTCTCAACATCAGCAATTAGAGAAGCAAGAGGTGTGGAAATAAACACCAACCAGCCAAATTTAATCAAAACAATACACGAGGTTGCAAAACAAACAAGCCAGTATTTTTTCTGATCTGTTAAATGCCTACAATAGTTTAAGGGGTAAGATATGTGTTGTGTTGTGTTGTGTTGCGTTGCGTTGTGTTGTATTCTACACGCTGCAAAATTTGTTCTTAATCAGTAGTTTTGTCTTGTTTTATTTAGAGAATATACCTTGAATTAAGTTTATTTTTCAAAACCAATTGACAATTTTCTTCTTAATTTTTAAGCATAAATCTAGCAAAATGATAGGAGGTTTATGCATAAAACAAGAAAAAACGATTTGTCAATGGCGTCAGAAAAATACATTTAATTCAACATATATTCTCTGGAGACAAGTCATATTATCTTATACAACTTTGTAACATTTTAAGGATGTGCATATAAATATTTTCTGTAAAACAAGAGCTAAGATTTTAGACTTACTTCCAGAAAATATATCACTTTTTTCCCCTTATCCCATTGGCAAATAGTTTTTCTTTTCTTTTTTTAAATCTTTAAGCATACATCTAACAAAATGTATGGAGGTTTATCCACAAAACAAGAAAAAAATATATACAAATGTTTTGCCCAAGGGGTCAGAAAAATCAGTTTAATTCAAGATATATTCTCTGAAGTCAAGTCAAATTATCTAACACAGTTTTGCTTCTCAGGTAACTTTCTTTTGTTTTAAGGTACTAGAAAAGGTTGAAACAAGACAAAAAATATTTAATAAATAATTTTTGCAGTGCATGAAAATGCAGAGCAAGTTAAGGTGTAAAAAAGCAGCAGATGTATCAGAAATGAATGCAATTATTCAGCATATAAAGTATATATATATATATATATGTATGTGTGTGTGTGTGGGGGTGGGGGGGGGGGGGTTAGGTTTAAGTGGTTTACGAGGACTTTTTTTTAGGTTACAAACTGGTAATTACAAGGGTATTATGCTATAAATGTGGTTTATGAGGACATTTCTAGTGTCCCCATAATTCAAATCACTTAAAAAACATACTAAACAATGTTTTATTGAAAATGTAAAAATCCAGAAAGTTTTTTGTGAGGGTTAGGTTTAGGGGTAGGGTTAGGGGATAGAATCTATAATTCGTACAGTATAAAAATCATTATGTCTATGGAGAGTCCTCATAATGATAGCTGCACCAACACGTGTGTGTGTGTGTGTGTGTGTGTGTGCAAAATTGGCAAAAATTGCATTAGTTACCAGAACAGAAAGAGAGATCAAGTCTAATATAAATTCTCTCTGGTATCTACAGTACCTCACCTGCTTTTTTTAGTGCCAGTGTACATTTGAATGAGGATCATACAAGTTATGAGTGATAGCTCATCTCTGCTATGCCTGTGGATATTTAGAGCATTTAAGATGTGTCATGTACGATAAAACCAGATATCTTGAAGTAGACAGTGTGTCAGAGCGAGGGGGGGGGGGGGGGTGGGCGGGATAGAGAGAGTAGGTTGTGATGTATATATGGTGAGTGAGAATTTCAGTCTGTGTATGTGTATACAGTATGTGACCAGGAGTAGGAAAAGTGAGAACAGGCAGCGTGTATCTGTGTAAGTGTGTATGTAGTGTGAGTGTAGGTTGAGTCTGTGCTTTTTTCACACCACCTGCAGGCCGCCTCCGGCTGTCAGCTCACATCAAAGGCAGCATTCTCCCACTGAGGAGCTGAGAGACTGAGCCCCAGGCCTGTTCGGGCCTTCACAGACCTGCCTAAGGGGTTAGCAAGAAACCACAGGCCTCTGCCACACTGCCGTGAGACACTGCTAATCATAGCCAGCACGGCAGTCAAACGAACAAGCCACGGCAAAGTGTGCAGCGAAGGATACTACGATATGCAAGCTGCTCGCAAACAACCGTGCTGTAATCAACCAGGGAGGGAAGGTTTGGGAATGAGGCTTTAAGTATTTAAAGTGCCAGTGTGCCATGTATTATTTACTTCATGAATAAAGGAGGAAAATATGACTTATTCAGGCGTGTTGCTAACCAAATCAAGCGCCTGCGTCTGTATACCTGTATTTAGATCAATATGTTATGAGGGTTTCAGATAACTATAAAACTGCATTATTCATATCTGATGGAACAATGGCATACAGGTACCTACATTATATTAACTGGAATTTTATATATATATATATATATATATATATATATATATATATATATATATATTTATTTATTTTTTTACTAAAACAAAGAGACACAAAACTTGTTTAGTTCTATAATGTTGCTACTGTTTGCATTTAAATTGCACAATATGTATAACTACAATAATTGTTAAGAATAATGCAAGTGTGCGACATTAATTTTACCTGTATATTAATTTTAATGTAAAATTATGGTATAGCACATAAAAACAAGCATGCATGTATTATTGTATATCTGCAACTCACCTGTAAACAGCCCGTTTGTCTGACTCCAGCTGGGCTTGGGGGTCAAGGGTCACGCTAACCGTGGTGGCCCCTGCCACTGAGGCTGCAGAGATGTGGACATGCTGGGCCTTTGAGTTTTGCTGTGTAGTGCCTGTCATCTGGAGAAACCAACAGTACAATATAAAGCGCTGCATTGGGGAAAGCTATTGTATGGTTATAGAAGACTTGGAATACAGCATATGAGTTGGTTGGGCTGCTTTTATAGCACTTTCATGTTGCCTTAAATTCCTTTATGGAGCTTGACAGCCGCTGGCCACCATCCACTTTTGTTTTATGGAAAGGAGTAGCTTCGACATTCTATTAATTATCTCCTTTCTGTGTTCCAAGGAAGAAAGTCGACAGGATTGAAACAACTTGATGGTGAGTATTCGATGATGCATTTGTAATTTTTGGTTGAACTATCCTAATCTTAACCAGAACTAATCTTGGAAGGTAGCCCATGTTGGTAGATGCCATAACTACACTATTATGCAGGCAAAAAACACGTCTACCTATTGACAGCCAGAATGGACATTTATAGTGAATAAATAAAAGATTTAGCAATCACAAAAACTGCATTATATTAAAGTAGACTTAAAGCACTCTTAACAGCATGAAACAGGCTTTTTTTTTTTTTTTTCATTTTAAATTATACATGTTTTCCCTTTCTTCTGCAAGGAGTTTAAATGTAGAGTTAAAATGACAAAAGTTTGAGGTGGCAGACTTTTTTTTGGATGAAGAATTACATTAAGAAGAGACTATATGTTCACTAAGTTGTGTTTTTAAGAGATAGTTCACCCAAAAATGAAAATTCTCTCATCATTTATTCATTCCATCCCAGATGTGTATGACTTTCTTTCTTCTGCAGAACACAAACAAAGATTTTTAGAAAAATATCTCAGCTCTGTAGGTCCATACATTGCAATTAAACAATGGGGGGAAAAAATAAGGTAAAAAAAAAGCATATAAAGCAGCATAAACGTAATCCATATGAGTTTTGAAATGCATATCTTCTTATGATAGGTGTGGGTGAGAAACATATCAATATTTAAATCCTTTTTTACTATATACTATATCTCCACTTTCACTTTCACATTCTTCTTTTGTTTTTGGCAATTCGCATTCATTGTGCTTATCGTCACCCACTAGGCAGGGAGGAGAGTTTATAGACTTAAATATTGATCTGTTTCTCACCCACACCTATCATATCGCTTCTGAAAACATGGATTTAACCACTGGAGTTGTGTGGATTACTTGTATGCTGCCTTTATGTGCTTTTTGGCCACCATTCTCTTGCATTGTATGGACCTACAGTACAGAGCTGAGATATTCTTCTAAAAATCTTTGTTTGTGTTCAGCAGAAGAAAGAAAGTCTTACACATCTGGAATGGCATGAAGGTGAGTAAATAATAAGAGACTTGTCATTTTTGGGCAAAGTATTTCCAGATTCAATTGTAAAAACACAGCAGATAACTCTTGACTAAGAAAACTGAAGTTAAATTTCATCAGTCTGGAGATGAACAATAGCCTATTCTGGTTTTACCCCCTCAGCAATGATGAGCCAGAGATGCTGTTCAACATCATCTTGCTCTCATTCAAGTTTTTGGTGGCTCAGAGCCAGGCACTGTCGTCTTATCAGATCTGGTTTATGAACGCTTCACTTTTGTGTTTTTTTTTTTTATTTATTTTTTATGGATTACGGTATTTATATATCTTCAAGAGCGAAAATGTACATGCAGTAATCTGTTTTGCTATCTTTTCCATGAAGGAGGAAAAACAGCAGACATCCAGATAAAAAAAAAAAAAAAAAAAATTAAGACAAAAACTAGTTAGGAAACATCTTTTTTTTCCTTTTTCTTTTTTTCTCCAGCAGCATGCATATTCACTCTATTGTCTCCACTGCCCATCTTGACAATGTAAGAACATTACTGACTGCAGCATATGGTCTCATTAAAACCTGGAATCTAATTTGAGGCACTTCCCCCTAAAATTTTACGTAGGACACTTTTTGCAGGAAAAATGTTCAACAGTCATTGAATAAAACTACAGTAGTCGAGTTGGGCAGAGTTCTTGCTTTTTAACATTCAAAACACCATTAGGGGCCATTGAAACACGTTCTTTCGCTAAAAAAGCTAGACGCAGCGTCACAAATAGAGCAGAATAGCGGTGTCTAGAAATCCATTTTTAAAACTTGACACGATGCCTTAAAAACACAGCGCTTCTGCGTTCTGCGTTAGACACTTAAAAAACTGCTAAATGCGGTCTAGTACATGTTTACACAGACAAACAATTAAAAAACAGTGCAGAGTGATGCAAAATGTATTCAGTGTGAATGGCCCCTTATGATGTGTTAGTGGTTGTGTCTGCATTTCTTCATCTCAACCTGCCCTCTTTCTCTTTCTGTTTTCTCTCTTGTGATACAGCTTTGAAAGCACTCCCTGACCCCCCAACACCCCCTCCCCAACCACCCAACATGGTTTAAAGGAGGAAGCTGGAAGTCTTAATCCCAGCCTCAAATAGGAAATAAATTAGCTTCTTCACACTTAACTAGCTCTCATTTGCATGTCTCCACCAGCACGCTGCTCTCTTCTCCCTTGCCACTAATGCTCAGGGCAGAGGAAAACAGCAGCAGCTGGACAGGGAGAGGGGGGGCTCTGAGACAAAGATGCTTCTCTGTTTATTTCCCCCAATTAACCCAGGACAAACACAATGAAGATCTTACATCATAAACATTGCATAGGACCACTGACCTTTCTGATGGCCACGCTTTGAGACCTAAACAAAATATTACACAGTAACTCTCTGTTATAACCAGGCTGAAAAAAATAAATTGTAAACCAGGCTAAGATGGATTGCAAGTTGTAGCTGGTCTGGATTTGTTTTAGAGGAATTTTGGGTTCTTTTCAGCAGATCAGACTGGGAGACTAGCTGACCGACCAGCTAAGACCAGCTTAGACTGGTTTAAGATTTTTTTTTTTCATAGGTCACTCAGAATTGAATTGACTTATGCAGATACAGCTGAGGTGGTTCAGCAAATTTTCATTTATTCATATAGAACGATAAACGCTATTATCTGATTTTATAAAACTGGGTTGCCTAAATTAATGCAACAACACAATATGTCACAGCCTTCCTCTTTCTGTGCAGTTTGTTAACTGACCTGTTGGCTCTCCTGGTACGATGGTGGAGGAACGCTCTGTGTGGCCATCATGGTCAATGCTGGTGCTGGGGACACATGTTGCATCATGGGATAGCTTCACATGGAGACCCTGAAGGAAACAAAAACAGTGACATAAAAGATGATGGAGTATCTTTAGAATGCTGATTCAGAACCAAAACCAAATCTACCGGCATCTTAACCATAGGGAAAAGGGTGGTTTTGTTCACATTTATTACAGCATATATTGTATAAAACTGTTGTTTTAAAACTACAGCAAAAACTAAATACAATACACAAAGTGATGATATAATTATTAACCTGGCAACTCTTTGCAGTTTCACTGATAGTAATTATGGTTTCAGGACCCACCACAAGGAGGCACACAGACACACACACAAACAACCATATACGGTAATGTTGGAAGATCTGAATATTTTCTGATGTCTGTTTTTTAAGGGCAGAATTTAAGTATGGTAGACTTAGATCTGCACACAATGGCTATTTATACTAATACAAAGCCATAGACACCACAAAACAACTCTTTTCTGTCATATATACAATGTCTAGAGTGTTAGTTTAATGCAATTGTGTCCACAGAAGTTCTTATAAATGCATAAATAATATTAAAAGATCAAATAAACAATTTCACTAAATGAATTTTACATTAAAAAATAAAATAAAATAAAAAACAGGCATTCAAAAATTCCATGACATTACACTAAAGGGAGAGTTTACCCAAAAATGAAAATGCTGTAATCCTTTAATCACACACATGTTGTTCCAAACCTATGACTTTCTTTTTTCCATGGAATACTAAAAGAGCTGTTAGGAAGAATAACAGCCTCAGTCACCATTCAATTTAATTGTAAGAAAAAAAAGATGTAATGAAAGTGAATGGTGACTGAAACCTCCTTTCCTAAAAAGAAAGTCCTATGCATATGGAATGACATGAGGGTTAGTAAATTATGACACACAAACTTTAATGACACTTACAATGCTCAAAAATCCAATAAAAGAGAAAATGTTTGCAGTATATCTCTCCAAAAGACAAATAAATAAGCACCTTGAGTTTGAAGGTACATGATGAGTTAGTGCTTTTCTAAGGTAAACACAACAACCTCAGCAGGCCAATCAGGGGCTCATTAGCTCTGTTGTCAGAAGAATAATTGACACTGGGCATGGGTAAGGTCGTCCCCGGGGATAGCACACTGTGGGACACCCTGACTACAGATAATTGGCCCCATGTTACCACATACGGACCCCTGGACCCTGTTTCTTAGTCAAATGTTATCAAGGATAACACAAATGATCTTTTCCCTTTCCTGTCCATATTAACCTTTCTGTACCAATACAATTTCAAGTGTTTTAATGCTTTCACAAACTCCAAATCTATTCCACACAATTTTATGAATCATATTTTAAAACACATTTTTGAAACACAATGGTGGAATGGTAAAAGTATACTAGCCTTTAATACTCTGAAGAAAAAAAAAAGACAAGAACATACTGTGACTGCAATCCAGAATTTTTTGTTTGTTTGTTTGTTTGTTTGTTTGTTTGTTTCTTGTCATTCTTTATGTGCCTGACAAGTTTATTATCATAAACAACTTTGAAGATGTGGACATTTTGTCTCTCCCATATTGATTTTCCCATCAGTCTGAGTGCGTTACAAAATAAGAATTAGTGCCGTCCGAACGCAAGTAGACAGTTGTAAGCGCATGACCACTTGAAACTCACATCAGAACTAAACTCATTAAGGAGATCTACCTTTCATTTATTCTTTAAATCTTCTTTATGTAATCTTATAGAATCACACACCCAAAGCTGCAACAAGTGTTCAAATTACCAAATTACCCACCCACCCACCCAATTTGTCTTCAGTCGACAGAAAAATAAGCTAACAATTGCAAAGAAAACTAAGAATACTAAGCAATCACATATAATTACTCTGAGACTGAACACTCTGAATGAACAGTACAATCACATATGCCATGTTAATGTGGGTGGGACCTCTGCTCCATTCTGTAATTACACAAGACATAAATCACTCATTTAAAACCTGACCTATAAAGTTCTTTCTAAGCTTTAGTAATAGTAATTTTCTCCCTTGAGAACAGCATGTTAGCTCAGTCTATTACTGGGAACGGTCTATATCTTCACAGCTTGAAATCTTAAAGACACAATACACAAGGTTTATAAATGGTGGCATAATAAGGAAGGGCGATACACTGAATATTCACACTGTAAAAAGTGGATACATGCAGTTGTTACCTTAAGCCATGGACTATTTTTTACCTGATCTAACCATTAAACATTATTTTTGTTTGTGCGACCTCATTTATTCAAGCTTATTCAGACATATTATTTCATAATGTTGGAATTTATAAGCACAATTCTTGATACCTTAAAAAAATATTCAATGCATCTTACATTCGCAATTATTTTGAATGTTGCAATGAAATTTATGTGCTTTTTATCTACCTATTAAGTTTCGTAAAAAGAGCGTCATTCGAATAGTTTTGCGATCTTTCCAAGTCCCATGATTCCCAAGTATGAAAGTGCTAAGACAGATATTTCAATAGTGGCAAAAATGCAGTTAAAGTTGTAAGTTTGATTCATTTACATGAATCAGTTCAAATTCTTGGTGCATATAAATTATTAAATAGAATTAATTTATCATTATATCATTTGTGTTCATTTAGTTAAAAACTGTGGAAAACATGCCTTGATTATTTTTAACTATATATATGTTTATTATTATTTTTATTTTTTTCAGATTTCGAATCTACTTGGCTAAAATGTCTGTTTGGTTGAATTGATGATCCCTCTGATTGAAAAAACAATTTCACTTTTCAGTGTTGGGTAATTTACTCCAAAAAAGTAGTCCACTACAAATGACTAATTACCTCTCTAAAATTGTAACCACATAACTTTACTGATAACTGAAGAATTCACATAACCATTTACATTATTTAGAAGTTACTTTTTAAAATAATTTTCCAGAGATATACAAATGTTTTTACACTCCATGAATTAAATCATACATCAACAATATACATCATGATGGTGCCGTAGATGGCCGCCTCGGTGTGGAGCGTGTGTTTTGTTGTTTTTGTTTGTTTGTCCTGTGTTTAGTAATCTTTTTCCAGTCAGTTTTACCAGAGACGAACTGCTGAACATTCGACAGTTTATACCGGCCAGTCTTTTTGAATTTGAATATTCAGACGTTTTGCTGGACATTTTAGTCGGAGGCGCGGCTGTGTTGTTTAAACGCGTTATGAGATGCAGGCGAGGGAGACGAGCCGGTGTGCTGGTCAAACTCCGTCGGTGCGGCTTTCTAACAGCACTGCCAAGCATTCATCTTGCAAATCTCCGCTCTCTTCCTAACAAAATGAACGAACTACATCTCATCATCCGCACAAACAAGGATTTTTCAACCTCTGCCGCCTTGTGCTTCACAGAAACCTGGCTGAGTGAAGCCATTCCGGACAGCGCGTTACATCTGCCAGGCTTTCAGCTGTTCAGAGCAGATCGCATCGGAGAGTTAACAGGGAAAACAAGAGGTGGTGGAACATGCTTTTACATCAATGAAAGTTGGTGTACAGATGTAACAACGTTAAATAGGATGTGCTGTCCTAATTTGGAAGCGCTCTTTATTGACTGTAAGCCTTTCTACTTGCCGCGGGAGTTTTCCTCGTTTATTCTGGTGAGTGTGTATATCGCGCCAAACGCGTGTGTGAATGCGGCGCTGCAACAGCTGGCTGATCAAATCACAGACATGGCACAACAATACCCGGACTCAGTTATTATTATTCTTGGGGATTTTAACAAAGAAAATCTCACACGTGAACTGCCCAAATACAAACAGCACATTACATGGATTATTGCTACACAACAATAATGGATGCATATTGCACTGTCCCAAGAGCAGCTTTGGGACTCTCTGATCACTGTCTGGTGCATTATCTTCCAAACTACAGGCAGAAATTAAAATCAACCAAGCCAGTAGTAAGGACTGTAAAGAAATGGACCAATGAAGCAGAGTGAGAACTACAAGCCTCCTTTGATTGCACGGATTGGAGTGTTTTTGAGGCTGCAGCCACAGACCTGGACGAGCTCACAGATACTTTAACATCATATATCAGTTTCTGTGAGGATATGTGCATTCCTACTAGGACTTATTTAAAGTTCAACAATGACAAACCGTGGTTTACAGCAGAACTCAGGCAGCTTTGTCAGGCCAAAGAGGATGCTTACAGGGGTGGGGATAAACTCTAAACCAGAGTGGCTAAAAGAAGATACTCTGACCCTGCATCAGTGTGGAGTGGCATGAAACAACTCACAAATTACAGGACTCCTACCCCCAACCCTGTGGTGGACCAACAACTGGCTGATGACCTGAATGTGTTCTAATGCAGATTTGAAAGGCCCAATTTCACACCCCACACCCACTCTGACCTTCACTTCACACAAACACCAACACCTCCTGCAACCCCCCTCCTCCCCCCTCCTGCTACTCAACCTGCACTTAAGATCTGTGAAGATGATGTGAGCCCCGCCTTTCGGAAACAAAAGACGAGAAAAGCTTCAGGCCCAGATGGCATCTCACCAGCGTGTCTTCGATCCTGTGCTAACCAGCTGGCCCCCATCTTCACACAGATCTTCAATAGATCACTGAAGCAGTGTGAAGTCCCATGCTGCTTCAAATGCTCAACCATTATTCCTGTCCCAAAGAAACCAAAAATCACAGGACTTAATGACTACAGACCTGTCACCCTGACGTCTGTGGTCATGAAATAATTTGGGTCCAGTGATGTCCAAAAAAACAAAAACAAACAAACAAACAAAAAACATTTGCACTATACATAACAGATTTGTATTTGCACTGTACATAACAGATAACAGATTTGTATTAGATTGCACTATGTATGTGTATGTGTGTATGTATGTATGTGTGTGTCTGTGTGTGTACATACGTATGTGTATAACAATTTGTATTATTATTATTATTATTATTATTATTAATATTATCTGTCTTGCTGCTGTTTTTGTGTAGTTTTTGTATTGTTGTACACTGGAAGATCCTGTCACCAAGACAAATTCTTGTATGTGTAAGCATACTTGGCAATAAAGCTGATTCTGATTCTGATTCTGATCATGCTGTCTAGGTGCAAATGTACTGTTTACGTTTATATCAATAGTTCCGTGAGCAGCAGAAATAGGGACTCGTCAAGGGGATTGTAGGAAAATCAAGCAGACACAGAGCAGGAGGTTTGCAACTCTACCAGAGAAGTCAAGTCTGTCAGACTGTGGACAGGATGTAACCTTCTCTCAGACACCAGATCCAGTTCCAGCAGGAAAACAGGAAATATATATGTACATATTTTTCTCAGCTCATCTTCAGGTATGCAACAGTGTGTGGAAAATGGCTGCAGGGGCCAAGACAAACCAAGCAGCTATTTTAAGGAGATCACACACACACACTCGCACACACACACTGGGTTTAGAGTAATCATTATCATAAACGTCAACACCACCTCTGCTCTCAAATGTTTCATGTTAGACTTTGTGGAAATGCAAGAAATTTCCAAGCACAAATTAGATTCTGGCTTGGCATTGCATATTTTATGAGGCTCGTCCAAATCATACAAATTGAGAATGTTGTGTGTGCGTGTGATTTGTATACTGATTACACACCACGCCTCTGTTCTCATTCCAAGTGCTATCAGCCAAAAGGCATCTTCACTGTTATCTCTCCTCATTTTAATTGCAAATTTTGCGAGCGAGTTGGTAATTAAATGGAAAATTGCACATTAATTGATGAGACTAAAGATAAAGCAATCCCAATTATTGCACGGTATTTTAAGGAGGCCTCTCAAGTCTTGGTCCCTGGAGTGGCGCGGTACCCACCACTACAGCATCATAATAAAAATGCATCCGCACCATGTACACACCAAAGCAGGGTAACAGCTCTATCCATGAGCCTGTGTTTATACATCAACAAACGTGGACACATACACAGTCTCGTGTACACACACTTGCTCCATAATGAGCAACGAAACCACCAAAGTCTTCAGCATGTCTTCATGGGCAAAGGGTGTTTACTGATTAAGCCTTCCGGCTTGCTCTTTTAAAACACATCATCACACCTTCTGACTTAACATGGCGAGTACTAATTGTATGGTCAATACAAACACATCGATCTGTTCACTGATATACAGTTGGAAACCCCTTCCCCCCTCACGCAGCCAATGGCCTAAAAGCTCCAGACATGCACTTTAGCCCTGTGTGCAATTTCTATGTAACAGAAAGTAATAAGCAGGGGATAAAACCTTTGTATAAAGCATCAGCATCCTACACCAGGAGGTTTAAACACAGGAAACAGACCACAAAGCGTTGCTAGACCACTAACACAATTCAGTCTGTTAGTGGCATGCCTAAGAAGATAAAATAAAAAATGAAGGAAAACATTTGCTTTTGAAAAGAACAACATTCTTGATAATGTATTAATAACGTGATCTTGATTATTCATTTACTACTTAATCAAGTGTGGCATGCCTAATGATATTAAAAGTCTAGTTAGTCACAGTTACATTATTAGTGGTACTTGCAAAGTCAAGCATCACTTTCACTACTTGTCATATTTAGGGTTAGGGATTTTTGGTGCTATAGACATGCATCGTAGCTCAAATCATGTAGCTTGTTGAGGAGAAGTGTGGTAATGTTTTTCTAATCGAACTGGCTTGCAATTTTTAAAAGACAGACAATAAAGTGGGTAAAAAATCCTAAAGATTTACATTGAAGGAGAGACCTGAGCCAAATCTTGGGATGGACTTTTTTGACTTGGGTCAGTAAGAAACCACTCAGAACACCCTAATTACCACATAGCAATGCCCTAGCAACACCCTAGCTGTTATGGACCATGCGCACAAGTACGGGTTAAGCCATTGCGCATCATCTCCAGGACGCGAGCGGGGTCTGGGTTGGGGTGGCAATTGGGGTGGCAGCTGCCACCCTTCTGTCCCCACCCCAGACATAGCCTAAACTAATATAAGCTAATTTACATATATGTCAGTATAAGTTAAAATCAAAAAGAATCAAAAGAACCTAAAGATAAGTTGAGTCAGTGTGCACAGAACAAAGTAGATTCAAAGTTACTTAATTTAGCAGTAATTTAAAAGTACATAGTCAATGCAACAATGGTATAGAATTAATAAACTATTGTCTATTTCACAGGAAAAGCAATTC
This sequence comes from Myxocyprinus asiaticus, assembly GCF_019703515.2. NCBI lineage: Eukaryota > Metazoa > Chordata > Actinopteri > Cypriniformes > Catostomidae > Myxocyprinus > Myxocyprinus asiaticus. Next base: position 24,256,569 of record NC_059386.1, read on the forward strand.
TGAGTGAAGTATACAATGTAGCAGACTGTAAGTTCATGGCTTGAGATCTTAATTACAGCAAGCAGAGAGAGTGTTTTAAAGGCTGTGCAAATGGAAAGTAAAGAGTGGATTTATTGAACATGTCTGGAGTGTGTCTGGGAAAAGGATGAGCACCGCCTGCTAAAAACCTTCTCTTCTCATCAATACTGCTCTGGCAGACCCCTCACCCACAATCGTTTGGCTGTTTGATCACAGTCCATAATTAACGCAAACACCTGATGGACACCTGCTACTGTTGAGGCTAATAGAGCAAAAATATATATGAATATGATGAAATACAGTCATCTCAATGGGAATCCACACAATCGTAAATTTTGTGTGGTGGTCTTCCAGTGGCAAAGAATCTCCCCTCGCAGATTCAGCGCAGAGTTCAAGTTTGGTGAACTTTGACAGGCGAATTTGCCGTGTTGACCAATAGGAAGTTGCCTGGTTTGGCAGTGACCTCTGTGTGGGCGGTGCTTCGTACACAGCTACACTGAATATTTACAATGGACAAGGATATCTTTTTAGCAGCGAATTTCTTTTTATCTTCACTCTTCCAGAGTTTAAAATGCAGCATTAAAAAGAGGCTGCTTGGCAATTAGTTTTTTGCTGGTTTAACACGCGCTCAATTTTCGCCCATGCCTTTTTTGCCTGTGGAATTTTGCCATGCAAAGGTAAATGTGACTGCGCCTTTAGTCAGACTGATACAACGTTGAATTCTGCGACAATAGGTCAAAAGATCTTCAGCTGAAATCGGTCTGTGCTTACAATACCAAAATTCAAACCACTGCCCCCAGTGGCTGAAGCCGGAAGCCCAGTGGCTGAAGCTGGAAGTGTTGTTGTACGTTAAGGCTTCAGTTTTGGGGTGAAACATCCACAGAGTGGTGTCAAAATTTAGTTGTTTGTATTTGTAAATGGTCAAATTAGAATCAACAGAGATGTATATTTCATTAACCATACAACCTAACCTAAACACTAAAACTAATTGTCAGTGCAGTAAAAATGTAACTTCCTGGTTTCAATGGGACCAGAACCCGTATTGAATTGATGCAAAAATGCCTGCAACTACTTCCAGTATCAGCTTCAAACAAATGAATGACGGATAGTTGCTGCGTATAGAATCTCCCAGCCTCAGACACGTATCCTTATTCCGTGTGCACAATACTAAAGGATCAAAGATGTGTGTGAGGGCTACGACTTCCCCTTAGTTAGAAACATCCTTTGTGGCTGAGCCGCGGAGCACTCAGCATGCGCGCTGGTGCCAAGAAAGAGCAGCAGTTTTATTTCCCCTATTAAGCAAAATCAGGTGAGGTCTGAAGTACAGGAGGAAGTGGTTCATGGTTTATAGACCCCATTCATCATCATCATTCACGTGTTCTCCCCCTGCGTCTCACAGCTAGCTCTTACATCTGGGAATAGGGTGTTTTATATATCTGTTTACCAGGCAGGCTGGCAGATTGAAGAAACAACAGACCTTCACTTTTTCTCAAAACACTTCCAGCGTGGCACGCCGCTGGACGAGTTTTCGAAACTGAAAACAACTGTATAGGCCACTAGTGTCACAAAAGTGTCACCAAGTGAAATTGCAAGAATAATGACTGTTTTCAAAAAAATGTATACAGCTATGGATCAGTAGTGAAGACTTCAACACTGTAAAAAAAACCTGAAGGATTTTTTATCTTCAAAGCGACCCTGCACTGGTGCCAAAAAGTGTATCTGATTGTGATTTTGCCTCGCTCCTTTTCTATGTATCCTGTGCGGAAGTTTGTCAGTCACAGATGCTGCAGGGAATGCAATGAATAATTTTAAACTTTGCATGTGTGTCACAAATGCCCAAATATCATGAATCTTAATGTCCTGAGTTAGGGCTTCTCCAAAGTGAATACATAAAACTGGCTTACCTGAATACATTTGCTACATTAGAGGCCCTTCCGGGGGCAGATTTGCAATGCGTTGTGAGCGTTTGCTAGAACATGTAGAGGATGTTGTTGTGGGGTTTGATTAAAGAAGAAGGGAAAAGGTCATAATGTTGGAGCAGAACCCCAGTAAAGGGATGCAAAACACTAGGCCTTAGACATGCAAGCATACACACCAGGTCTACACACCTTCAGGCAACATGCTGCCTTTGCAGCATTACATTGCTTACATACACAAACACACACAATGTAAAACCACAGTTAGGGACTGGAAGTCCCAGCACTGCTTATTAACTTGTAGAAACTGCAGGTGGTGGACTAATCTCATATATTCATGAGATCTCTCTCTCTCTCTCTCTCTCTCTCTCTCTCTCTCTCTCTCTCTCTCTCTCTCTCTCTCTCTCTCTCTGTCTCTCGTACATACGCATGTTCAAATGATGTCTTTCCACTTGCTGTACCATAGTATGAAAGATACACAAACCAGATACCAAATGAAATTGCACAAATAATGGCTGTTTTGAATGAATTGTTGTATAAAAATGTATGAATATTTTAAATGTTATATAATGTGTCTTTGTGCAAGATGAATGTAAAGGGGGATACTTGTTAGTGTGTAATGTTTTATTGTGTTATTTAGAAGAGTTTCTGTTATGTTAACAATTTTGCGGGTTACAATTACGGTGAATAGTGAAGTTTAAGCTTAGGATGAGTACAGATACAACTTAAGATTGTTCTACAGTATATTGCTTTACTCGGTGAGAAATTGCTAAGCTAATAACAGCATAACGTCTCCAATTAGCTTGCATTCAGCATGCTAGCATATTCACTGTACTAGCTAGTTCTGTTCCCTCTACTTGAAGGATTAAATTGAGTAATTTTAAGTTCAGACAAGGAGTTACATTTAAAGTCAAGTGTCATTAAAACAGATGAGTTAGCTTACTCAATATTTCAAGTTTAACATGCAATTAACATGCATGTGCAGTACTAAATAAAAATCTGAAAGTTCTATTAACTTAAACTTGGAAGTTTATTAACTTTTTTTTTTTTTTTTTAAATTGATGTAACTGATTGCCTTTTGAGTTCCATTAACTTATCAGGGTTTATAGGGCATCAAACATTATTTAGCCCCAAACTCGCACCATTGGTTGAGCCAATGTTGCTATGCAGGCTAAACAGGATGCTCATATAAACAGAGAAATGTTTTAATAGTGCCACAGAGCCACAGCGTTTACACTTTTTGGGGAACACTTGTCTCTGCATACTATGCTGGAATAGGAGAAATTATTTTCAGATATTATTATTATTTTATTTTTTTACAAACTTTACCTTTAACCCCCTTTCTTTCAATTCACAGTTATGTTATTATCTATAACTTACGTACCCATCTACAACCTAAGACATTGTTCCAATCACTACAGCATTAAAAAACACTTTTGTTAATGTACAGTATATTACTTCAATGTATATGCTGTTTTATGAACATTTACTTCATGCAACTTTATGCTTTTAGGTTTGAAAATGTTGGCAATTTTTGCCACATGAATTTGTTACATATGGTATATGTCAGTAAGATTTTATGCAGAAAATAATTGCGATACCTTATAGTGACAACTATCAATGTGGATGCAGCATCATAAAAAAAGAAAATGTTTTCGGGTGTTGATGCCATTATTTGAAAGCATTTTTTTATTTATTTTTTGCAACCAAAAGTATCCATAAATAGGGGTGTTACAAAGATAAAGTGAGTAGTATTCATCTGGTCATGTGATTACAACATGGTGGCCATCATGAGGCGACCGACCCTTATGTATACTAAAATAGCTTTTTCTTGGCCTCATGTGAGTGTACATCATTTAAAACATATTTGTCGAAAGTACCATTTATTTAGGTGTAAAACTAGGTGTAATATTTTAAAGGTGGACTTTTTTTTAACTTACAGTATGTATAAATTCATGACCACATACATGAGATGAAGACTGATATCAGTATCATATCGGTCATATCAGTAACCTTATAAAAGCTGTTTTATTTTACAAGACATGGCATCTCAGTAACCTATTATCTGACACTTTCACTCATGGATTAAAGGTCCACTAATTTTTTTTAATTAAATGTTTTGCTCATTAAAAAGTTTTTCTCCTAAAGACATAAATGGTAATTGTATAAAATCATGTGCACTCACATAAGATTCTGAGACTCATATCAGTAACCTTATAAAAGCTGTTTTATTCTACATGGAGAGGGTACCCTCATGGGGGTTGCCATGTTAGAATCACATGACCAGCCAAATACTACTCGCTTAATCTGAGTAACCATCCTGTTATTTGACACTTTCACTCATGGATTAAATTAATCATGCTTGACTGTAAATTGTACATTTCTACAAAGGCATCAGTAACTGAAATCTTGAATTTGAATGATGCTGCATCCATGCCCCTAGGTGTCAGTGTAAGTCCAAGACAACACAAACAAAACAATTAAAGTGCACCTTTAAGTGGAAAAAGAAATCTAAGTGATCATTATAATGCATTAGATGTGCTGTTCATTTGCTTTGGTTACAATATTTACTATGCATCATTTTTTAAATTACATCGAAATTCAGGTTTAGTGCATTGCATCGCAGTGTGCACTGGAGGTTTTCGGCAAATTCATGAAATTTAGAAGGTTAACCGGGTATTTCATGCACAGAGATAATTGACATACTATGCGCTGTATATGCATACTGTATGTGATTTGGAACACACCCTTTGTGTTGAAGACATTTACAATTTTAATTCTACAAAGAGAATGATCATCATTCATCCAATCTATCTGCAATTGCATTTTCCTTTGTATTTATGCTAATGATTGTTTGGATATGGTAGATCTAGAAATAATTCCAAAGTGTCCTGCTTTTTAAAATTAGATTAAAGTCTTCGCTGAAATGGGTGTTGTAGAATTTTACAGTGTGGTGAAATTTTGTTATTCCCAACAGCCTGATGGTTCCCATGCAAATGACCTCATTAGCATAGCTAAAAGCTTTTATTATAATTAGCATTTTCTCAATAGACTGCACAAGTGTGGAAAGAATGAAACCTAAAAGGATTTGCCCATATACAATTACATTTTCCTTATTATAAAACACAGACTTGACTTTAGTCTAACTTTATGGAGAGTGTAGGTAAACAATATAATGAACAATATGATCCAAAAATGACAATTTTGTCATTATTTACTCACCCTCATGTCATTCCAAATCCATATTCTTTTTTATTTATTTATTTTTTTTTGTGGAACACAAATTAAGAAATGTTTTTAAAAATTGTTAAGCAGCTCTTGCCATACAACTGTTCACAGTGACCACAGCTGTCAGGCTACAAAAAGAACAAAAAAGCATACCATTTTTGAAACACAAAGCTATATTATGGCTTCAGGAGACTTGGAATATAGTGCTCAGGCAGACTGGACTATTTTCATGGTGGTTTTATGCCTTTTATGTCATTTTATGACAAAAGCTGCATAAAGATTCTTCCAAAATATCTGCTTTTGTGTTCCACCGGAAAGAATAACAACAAACAGGTTTGAAACAACAGATTTTACCATTTTGGGTAAGCTAATCCTTTAAAAAACCTTGAACTATGGCCTGAAATCAGTCTATTGCTGATGACATGGAACTGTAAGGCAATCCTCTGGCTTATTTTCAACACACCTCCTTGCGATCGGTTGAGATAAAGATGTATGCATGTAGAACACGTAGAGCAGTTGTACTGTTTAACAAGCTAATGGGGGCAAAGAGTTAACAGCACTCTTTTGAATAGAATTCAGTGCTACTTGACTTCATCCATTAAATGTGATCACATAGCAATCTGTAGAAAATGCACCAAATGCTTCATTTAAAACATTACAAGTGCCCTTAGATGAAGCTTTGATTATTCTCACTTTTGTGTAGCTTGGTGCTCCATTGTGTGTGCATGCATGGGTATGGAGTGTGTTTTATTTGCGTTGCAATGGCACAGAGCACAATCGCATCTTAACTTTATTAACGTTAAGATGCAAAATCTGTTTCCGCCATTGACACACATCGGCCGTGTTTCTCACTGCGCTGATAAAAATCGGAATACTGAAGGATGGAATTCTGCCGAAATTGGAACTCCTGAGCTCATAGAGAGAGCAGGTAATCTTCTAGAGCTTGCTGTCAAATCTGTTTGGTCGCTCTCATGTTGAGCGGAGATACGGGTAAGGGGACAGTGTGCACGTTATCTCACTCTCCAATCTGCAGGGCTGTTTAAATGGATACCTCCTAATCTTACCATGAGGCAGCCAGCTCTATCATACGGTGACACTTTGGGTAGATGCTGCAAAAACTAGCCTGTGATAAATGTGTCGTTAGATCAGAAAGCAGTCCATGCTAATTCATCATTCCGTAAAAGTCGTTTTGGCAGAGGTTTGTTGAGAAGATCTTTGACCAACAGAAACGGTGTCCGTTTATGTCAGATTTGTACCCATTTAGCACGCCATCCATCAATTTTCACTCAGTTTCAATTATTGGAATAGAGCGACAGGCATTGGAAACAGACCAGAAAAAGCCTGATTTGGAGAATCCATCAAGTACAAAAAAACCTCAAAATTAAATTGCACTTGACCTAGCCCATTAGCGCTTTGTGCGTGTGATTTCGCAAAACCAATTTCACCTACACTTACTGCATTCTTGCACAAAAATACCAAAACTTTATGTCCATGCCCACTAAATTTGCATGTACGACGTATCGCAGAGCACTGCACTTAAAACATAGCACTCTTAAAAGAGGGCCCATTGAGTCAAATTTCAGCACTTTCAAAATCTGCAATTAATCACAATTAACTATGAAAAATCATGTGATTAATTGCTGTTTCATATTTTAATCGACTGACAGCACTACATTTACTTTTAAATTGATACATTTAAGGGAGAGTGAATTCAATGTATAAATTTTTTCAGTTTGTGTGCTCCTTGGGAATCTAACCCATTCTCTACCAGTTGAGCTACAGGAGCACTGATAGTATATATATATATATATATATATATATATATATATATATATATATATATATATATATATATATATATATATATTAGGGGTGTAACGATCCATTGATCTGGATGGATGCATCGCGAAACGCGAAACACGAGCTCCAGACCAGTGACAGGATCAGTGCGTGCACGTCAACCAGGCACTCCTTAAAACGTAAGCTCTCATGACAAATGCAGAGTGGCTAACATGCGCGATTAATTTGGGCTTCCATTGATATCGTTGCGCATGCGACCCATTTGAAATTTACATGAGAATTTACTATTTAAAAGTACCCATGGAGCAGTTCAACCATCACTTGAAACGTCTTGACAACAGCGACATTTTGAACAGTACTAATGAGGGAAAGAGAAATCACCTGCTACCCAGCACTAACATCAGTTATAAGACTTTACACATCTACACATCAACACCCTCTTGTGTGTAACTTAATTTTTTATATTATTTATCTGTATAATTTTTTCAACATTTGAAGTACCTTATTTTGTTGTGGATGTCCCAATATGGATACTAAATTTGCACTTTTCAGAGAGCTCAATAAAATATTCAAATTATATTTTGGTTGCATTTGAGGGCAAAAAATGTTTTAATTGAATTATAAAATAGGCACATAATATCGGAATATCGATCGCAGGACCCTGAATCGAATCAAATCGTATTGCGGCAGACTTTGAAGTATCAGATCGCAGGCCAAGAGAATTGATATAAGATCGTATCGTGATGAAACGTCTGATTTACACCCCTATATATATATATATATATATATATATATATATATATATATATATCAATGGCGGGCCGTGCATTTAAAGCCTTCAGTGTGATTCATGCCATTAAGAAAACACAGTTTCACAATGAATAAGACATCCTATGCTTTTGGGCATCATACATTATGTCACAGCTAACTAATAATACCAATTGACATTTTAAAAACACGTCCACGCACGAAAGCCAGAACTTTTTGAAACAACACTTAATGCTCAAGCAAGCCTAATTTTAACTGCAGCATGACTGTTTTGTGAAATGAACACACATTCAAAAATCATAATTTTTCATACGAATCTACCAAGGAGGTCTATAATACCTGGAAAAATCTATCTAATAATATTTGCAATTTAAATGTTGCTTGCAAAAAATTTCGTTTCGTCAGGGTACACAGTTATGCTGCGTTCCATTCATGTTGGATGAGGGATATTCCTACTTGATATCTCCGACCATAAATGCATTCCATTCCCCGATAATCGGAAGATGACGCTTTAGGAAACAAATCTGCAATGCTCCCGTTAGCTTAGCAGGGGTTTGACTCTCATTAGAAATGTCTCCTCGCAACCCAACTAATAAACAATGCTGCAGCACTAGCATTTGTGCTTCAGGTGTATGATTACCAAAAGAGATTATAATTTACCATGTTTTATACACCTGTTTCTGCAGACATTTGTTAAATATGATTTAATATCATGTAATGTGGAAATGAACTCATTTATCGATATTACTTAATAAAGTGAATGTTTATCACTTACTTTGTATATCTCCCTGAGTGTCGACATGTTTGTGTGACATGATGCACCAGCATCTTGAGAATTGAGTTGAGAATTTCTGCACGAGCCTACAAGTTGTAATTCTGACTTCAAGATGCATTCCTTTGCACTTTTCCTAGTAGGAACTTCTCAAATCCGACTTTCCGAATTGAATGGATGCAGCACTACTTTTCAAAACTTGAACTGACACTGAATGCTCAAGCAGCCTAATTTATACTTAGAAAACTCCTGATGTTGCCATAACAATGCAAAAAGCACTTACCAATTTGCTTGAAGTGAAAATCAGTCCTCCTTTCCTGTTTAATTAGTTAAGCAATCACACGGTCATGCAGAACATCTCGTGTTTGTAAATCCATAAGGATCTCTTTCTCAATGGCAATACCAGCAGTGATGACTGCCGTCTCGTCAGACAACTTGATCTCGCGCTTTTCGCTCTTGAATTACAGTACGTACATCACTTAAAGCGTGATTACGTCACTCAAGGCCAGCCAGAAGGTCTCGACTGGGACATATCCTAAAGATCACACCCACCAAGAACAAATAAATCAATCTGACTGGCTGATGAATCTTACAATCTGACTTTAGTTGCCCATTCATTTGCACTGTTGAGGGATTCTGAAGAAATTCTGAAGTCTTGACGGGGTGGAGCTCAAACTCACGCGCTGCTTCAGATTCGGGCATTCGATTTGTGAAACAGTTGTCACACTTTGCTTGTAAGTATCAAGGAATACATTCTGAGTATATATATATATATATATATATATATATATATATATATATATATATATATATATATATATATATATATATATCCTTCAAGTCCTGTAAGTTGTGAGGTGGAGCTGCCATGGATCGGACTTGTTGGTCCAGCACATCCCACAGATGCCTAATCGGATTGAGATCTGGGGAATTTGGAGGCCAGGGCAACACCTTGAACTCTTCATCATGTTCCTTAAACCATTCCCGAACAATGTGAAAAGTGTGGCAGTGTGCATTAGCCTGCTGAAAGAGGCCACTGCCATCAGGGAATACCACTGCCATGAAGGGGTGTACCTTGTCTGCAATGATGTTTAGGTAGTGGGCATGTGTCAAATTGATGTCCACATGAATGACCGAACCCAGGGTTTCTCAACAGAACACTGCCCAGACCATCACACTCCCTCCAACGGCTTGTTAACTTCCCACAGTGCATCCTGCTGCCATCACATCCCCAGGTAAATGGCGCACAAGTACACGGCCATCCACATGATGTAAAAGAAAATGGGACTCATTGGACCAGGCGACCTTCTTCCACTGCTCCAAGGTCCAGTTCCAATGCTCACGTGCCCATTGTAGGTGCTTTCGATGGTGGACAGGGGTCATCATGGGCACTCTGACCAGTCTGCAGCTACAAAGCCCCATATGCAGCAGGGTGCAATGCACTCTGTGTTGTGACACATTCCTCCCGTAACCATCATTACAATTTTCTGTGACTTGTACCACAGTAAATCTTCTGTCGGTTCGGACCAGACAGGATAGCCTTCGTTGCCCTCACGCATCAGTGAGCCTTGGGCGCCCAACACCATGTTGCCGGTTTGTGGTTTGTCCCTCCTTGGACCACTATCAGTAGGTACTCACCACTGCTGACCGGGAGCACACCACAAGCCTTGCCATTTCAGAATCAGAATTAGAATCATCTTTATTGCCAGGTACGCTTACACATACAAGGAATTTGTTTTGGTGACAGGAGCTTCCAGTGCACAACACAATACAGCAGAGATGCTCTGACCCAGTCACCTGGACAAAACAATTTGGCCCTTGTCAAAGTTGCTCAGGTCTTTACTTCTGCCCATGCAAATGTTAACTACGAGAACTAATTGTTTCCTTACCATCTTATCTACTCAGACCTTGTCATGTGGCCTTGTTAGGAGATGATCAACGTTATTCGCTTCACTTCTGAGTGGTCATAATGTTTTGGCTCATAATTTTATATACAGTATACTATATATACACACATACACACACACACATTCATTACGTACTTAAAAAAATTCAGTCATACAATTTTATTTCATATCTACTGATACAGTTGCCCCTGATCTCACAGCTACAGTATGATTAAAAACCTGAACAGTAAAGTACCTGCCAGCATCGTTCATTTTAGCTTTTAACCAACATGAAATAGATTTTTTAAATTCATAAATATCAAAACTTTGTATTTTACTGCTTCAAAATATTTTTCTTGTTGAAAAATTCTTACAAAGTGATACAATCACACTTCTTCCAAGTTAACTGAGAACTTAACAGAGCATAAGCTGAATAAGTGTCATCACGCTAAATTGTTTTTGAATGATGAACTGTATTGTGTTACAATTGCCCCCTGTTACAATTGCGATGAATATAATAAATAAGGTGCTATGCAGAGAGACAGAATGCATGAGATGGACTTGCCAGGAACGTGGCAGCAGGATTAGGGTGAGAGTCAGACCCATTCCATTCCATCCCTAAAAAAAGAAAACATCAGGAGCAAATGCATGTGTGTGTGTGTGTGTGTGTGTGTGTGTGTGTGTGCGTGAAGAGAGCAATGGGGGGTTAATGAGAGGGGGGACTATCACACACTCTTTCTGGCTGCTCTGATTGTCAGCAGATTCCTAATGAAGAGTTTAGGTTTCAAAAGAGCGCTGCAAGAGACTCGGCAGCGGGCACGTAGGTTTTGACCAGCCAAGAGGGCCCAATGGGGAAGGTCAGATGATCGGAGCACGTTGGACATATGGTTAAGCGGTTAGAGTCAAAATCTATCAGCTCCAGTGAAATTTCACAGTATTTTACTGTAGAAAAAGATAAGTGAGTTTGAAATCAATGTAGTTCAGACAGGATGTGTAATAGTGTGGTAGAGACAAGCCACTGACGTACTGTTAACCCAAAAACAAAATGTTGTACTTGGCAAGGGTAGGTTGAAAAGAAGAGGTCAATAAGTTATGAGGGAGGGAGGGAGAGAGAGGGACATTTATAGCATGTATAATGAGATACTCCTTACAAAAACTTACCATGGTAACCACATTTTCACCAAAATACCATAGTTTCTATAGTTATTCTCACTACTAGGGCTGGGTAAATATATAGATTTTCCTATTAATCGCGATCTTAATTTGAAGAAAAATATTTTTGTTTAAAATTTCTCATAACAATATCTTCATTTGAACAATGTCAATTTCGATTCTTAAAATCCCATGATGTTTTTCTTTTACTATAAAGTTTACTTCAGTTTTAGTTGTGTTGGATATTATATCTGTTAAATATATAGCAATTAAACCACATAGTTTAGGCCCTGTTGTTACATTTTTTTTAATTTATATTTTCGGAACGTACCAAAAACAGGTAGGAGGTTCCCCGTGCAATTTATAGCATAAGCTGAGAGAGAATTTCATGCATATGTATACATAATGGACATTATAACTGAAATAAACCCAAATAAATCAGAATTGATTCCATTCTATTCCAATTTTGATAAGATTTGAGTTAATAGCTTGAGAATTGGAATCGAATCAAATCAGGAAATCTGTATCAACATCCAGCCCTACTAAAAACTGTTAAATCATAATAAATAAGCTTTCCAAGTCTTTTTGTCATTTTGTTTAATTTTTGATAGCAATGATGGTTAATACCAATTATAAAACAGATAGTTCCTCAAAATTTTGATTGGAAAGCTGTCAATAAATGCACAAATGTGACTTCACATTTTAAATTAATACGCTGCATGGCGACCGTAAACAGCAAACAGTTTATGTATATAACCTGCTGGATGAATTGTATATTCCAATAGCTCTTCATTGTTTATTATATTAATATACACTCACTTAGAACTTTATTAGAAACACTATGGTCCAAATAAACTGCCTGACGTGGTCTTCTGCTATTGTAGCCCATCCGCCTCAAGGTTCGGCGTTTTTTGCATTCTGAGATGCTATTCTGCTCACTACAATTGTACAGAGTGGTTATCTGAGCTACCGTAGCCTTTCTGTCAGCTTGAACCAGTCTGGCATTTCTTCGTTGACCTCATCAACAAGACGTTTCCATCCGCAGAACTGCCACTCATTGGATATATTTAGTTTTTTCTGAGTAAATTCTAGAGACTGTTGTGTGTGAAAATCCCAGGAGATCAACAGTTACAGAAACACTCAAACCAGCCCGTCTGGCACCAAAAATCATGCCATGCTCAAAATCACTGAGATCAAATTTTTCCCCATTCTGATGGTTGATGTGAACATTAACTGAAGCTCCTCAACCATATGACCCGCAAGATTGTATGCTCTGCACTGCTGCCACACGATTGGCTGATTAGATAGTTGCATGAATAAGTAAGTGTACAGGTCTTCCTAATAAAGTGCTAGGTGAGTGTATTTTAAATAATAAAGCTATTTATAGATCGGATAGTGTCCATCCATCCATCCATCCATCTATCTATCTATCTATCTATCTATCTATCTATCTATCTATCTATCTATCTCAAAAGCATGGATACCCCACTTTTTTTGCAGAAACTCTACCACCCGAGGATCTGGAACACAGGGAGAGCAAGGTGCACATGGAGTACTGAATGTTCAAAAACTTCTCAAATCACACCAATATGACTTCTAGAAAGTTTGCTAAAGTGTTTACGGTACAGTTTAGAATCTCTACAATGTTCATCATGTTCTACATTCCCAGAGTTTGACACGCATAAAGACTTCCTGAAGAGCAAGTTTGACAGGGTGAAATAATCACTTCGGAGAAAGAAACAGACAATGCCAGTGAAGCAAAAATGAGCATGGCAGGATAATGAGGCTATGTTTGCTGCTCTTGGCCCCAACAGCTGATGTTTGTCTTTGCATAGTGCCCAGAGGTATGGTGAATGGAATCCTTGGAAACTCCAAACAATCCAATATTAAATTTCCTCTGCGATGCCACAGGGAAGAGAGAGAGAAGCATGCGTGGGGGGACAAAGACAGCGGGGAGATGAGTGAGAAAGAGGAGAGTGAGAGAATGCAGACAAAATATACTAAGAGGGTGATAAAATGACATTGGGGGGGGGGGTCATTTTTGAAAATGTGAGTGATTGCCTGTGCACAACTCACCACCATGATGCTAGGGTGTTGTGGGTGGTTGCCTTGGCGTCGCTATAGTGTGTGCTTAGCAGATGCTACGGTGTTCTGGGTGGTTGCTAGGTGTCAAAAGAGCCCACAAGCAAGTCTCCGTGATATTCTAGTCCCTATATATGGCTTGTGTCACTTTTTTCGCCCACTTTGTCAAATGCCAAAAATTTGAAGTCTGATCACTTAAAAAGGTAATAGTACATCTCTTCTCAATAAGTCACATATTTTGAGGTATCATTAATGTCCGTAGCACAAGTTACAAGTTACTTATCGAAGTTTATTACCTTGGTTTATATGTTTGTTCAAATCCCTATCCTGTGAGCAATAGTAATAGTGATGATTGCCTTAGCAAGCACCACTAATGAGAGAATGAATGAGAAAGAGAGATATTCAGAAAGAATAGCAAGTTATTTTGAATGGAAAGTCTTTCTCTGGCCATCTCCTCATCTGAACAAAGTTTCAATCCTGCAGGTGCATCAACAATTGTGGCAGGCAGACGGCTTCCATCAGATATAGTATTACCATGAAAAGCTTCCATGTGCGCCTCAGGGAGACAGACACATTCCTCTGTGTATCTATAACATTTCAAATAACCCTCAGTCCAATTTCTGACTGTTTATTTTACTAAAATGGTAGCATTCTTCCACCTAAAGGGGCCATTATCTAAATCAAGGGGGCTGGTATGTCATGGCGAAAAAGTGTGTGTGTATGTGTGTGTGTGTGTGTGTATGTGTGTGTGTGTGTGTGTGTGTGTGGGCGGGCGGGTTTGGGTGGTTTACGAGGACATTTTTTAGGTTACAAACGTAATTACAAGGGTATTATGCTATAAATGTGGTTTATGAGGACATTTCTAGTGTCCCTGTAATTCAAATCACTTAACAAACAATGTTTTTTTGAAAATGTAAAACTGCAGAATGTTTTTTGTGAGGGTTAGGTTTAGGGGTAGGGTTAGGGGATAGAATCTATAGTTCATACAGTATAAAAATCATTATGTCTACGGAGAGTCCTCATAAGGATAGCCGCACCAATGCGTGTGTGTGTGTGTGTGTGTGTGTGTGTGTGTGTGTGTGTGAGTGTGTGTCTACCTTCCAGAAAGTACATATTTCTGGTGCAACCCCAGTGGATATGTTGATGCCTTCCGAACTCCTACTCTACTTCTATATGTGGCTCAAAAAGGGTTTTTGTGTGTGACACATAGCGAGATAATGTTGGTGTGTGCCAATGTCAGCAATAAACTTTTTTATTAAGGAAAAATATTTGCTCTCTGGAATTGATTTTTCGGGGCATTTTTGCTTTGAGTTAATTTTTCCCCATTCATATAAAACACAAAGCGTGTAGTCAATTTATGTCAAAGAATCAATTGATTTCAAGTAATTGATATAAATTCTCAATCTGAATAATTATAGCTGTATTCAATTACACTCGCCTATGAGACATCACTACTAAACACCTAACTAGATAGGCCTAATAGAACATTTCGAAATAGGGAAGTCCGGGGCTAGTTGTCACATGGGAAAGTTGTCACAAAGCCTGTATCACAGTAACTATACCTTTTGGAGTAAAAAGTCCAATTTCGCAAATGTGTGTTTTCTCAAACAGAGATGTAAAAAAGAGTATGCTGATTTCAAAAAACATAGTTAGAAAGTTTTTGTGAATTCTACTCTTGTCATATTTTTCTTATAGCTCTTGAGTTAACAAGCGAGCATTAACAAACCACACTGGCATACATTAAGGCAAGGGTCAACTATATTACAAAGGCCGATTTTCTCCGAAAGGTTTAAATGTGTAGGACAATGGTGTTTTTCATGAAAGTTAGGTCAGGGCATGCTGTCACAATTTTATCGGAGCAGGTTTTGATGCATGTTTTAAATGTCATAAATGTATAAAATGTATCAATTAATTATGTGCAATTCACAGTTTAGTCTTTTTATATTTATCCAACCCATCTTACCTCTTCTGCCATTACATTCCCTTGCACATAACAGATTTGTATTTAAATTTGCACTACGTATGTGTATGTGTGAGTGTATATATATATATATATATATATATATATATATATATATGTATGTATATATATATATATATATATATATATGCATATGCATATATATATATATATATATATATATATATATATATATATATATATATATATATATATATATATATATATTGTATTATTGTGTATTCTATATATACTTTATTTTCTATTCAATTATTATTTTTATTCTATTTTTATTTATTTATTTTTATTTATTTTTTATTATTATCTATGTCTTGTTGCTGGTTTGTATTGTTGTGCACTGGAAGCTCCTGTCACCAAGACAAATTCCTTGCAAAATAATGCATTAGGGATGTTAATGATTAATCGCTAATTGATTCATTGTTTTATATAATAATAATAATTTGATCGATTAAAGTACAACATGAAAACAAGCACTGTTGATCTGCTGGTCTCCTTGTTTCATCCCAACCTACAATTATGACAGTGATCTCCAGGAAATCACATTCATGCTGACATTTCACAGACACCAGAGAAACAGTATGTAGGCTACTCTGTTTATGCAGCGTGTTATGATTTAACTTGATTTCAAATAAAAAAATAAGTCAAAATGTACGAAATATCCCACGATCCACAACATGAAGTTTTAAGAACTCAAAAATGCATCTTGTATACAAGTTATTATTAAAAGTCATTTATTAACAGTAATGAAACTACTAATAAAATATTTTAAGAGGAAAATGCCAATGCTTGCATTTCTTTAGTGTATTAATTTAAATTATATTCAGTAGGCTACATGCATATATTATTTGGAGTCTTCCATATATGTTCCATATATGTAATAATGTTAAAGATTAATCGATTAATTTATCATTAATATTCATGGCGATTTATTATGAAAATGTCTAAAAAAAATTGACCACCCTAGTTTTAATGCAGGTGTAGATTTAAAGAGAGACTTTGTTTTGATGGTTGTGATGGTGGGGACATGTTCCCCCGCCACTCCCTAGTGTTCACATGAAACCTACACCACTGGTTAGTGGCAAGTTCCATTGTGACAACTCACCCAATAAAATGTGACAATATGACCCTCTATTGAGGCATGCAGTCCCAAAAGGTCATCGTGTGTTCAATAACTGTACACTGTTTTTTCTGGGCAAAAATGGCGGAAATGCCAATACTTTAAGGTATGTGGTTATATGCAGAAATTGACTTTCAAAAATAAACATACTCTGAGAAATATTCACTGGAGTAAAAGATGTAACAACTAGCCCCATTCTCCTCCTATACAAAATGTTAAATAACAGATAAAACAATTGAGGAATTCACAAGAGGTTTTTTTTTTTTTTTTTTTGCCTCAGATTTTAAATATCTGGGGCATTTTTGTCACTTTCGGTGGTATTTTTTACCCCAATCCTGTTTAATTTCTGCATGCGTACAACTCAGAAAATACACTACGGTGGAACCCCATGGTCAGGCTGTCTCCTCTCTAACATACACACACCACAGCTATGCAGACATATCTCTCTCCCACTCCCTCTGGAGGTGTACAGAGAGGCCCTGGCCGGTCCCAGCACTCTGCCCTGGCCATCTGGAGTACATTAGGGCTGGGGGGATATTGTATTCCCCTGCCTTGGCTGGCTGGATGGGTGGCCAAGCCCGGCACAGCCCTTTTCAGCAGCCCAGCATGATTGATAGGAGGCCCCAATCACTGACTCCCGCTGCAGTCAACACACACTGTGACCAGAACTACTACAAGCACTACCTCTAAAACTATGGCACGCACACATGTATCACAAGCTGTGACACACTTACGCCAGAGGAGATCGTGAAGAACAGGCACACTATAATGGTCAGAATAAGGGTTTATACCACCTGATTATATAACGACACTTCATAATAATGCAAGAACACACCAGATCAGAGTTACAAAATACAACAGATGCCACCAATAAAACATACAAGTTTATTGCACATAATAGATCAAAGTATAGCCTCGAAAAACATAGCATGCATTATTCAGACAAATCACAAGTTAAACTGTTGAGCTATACTACACTGCACTATGTATTATGTCCTTGGCTATGGCCTACTGTATTCAGAAAACCAAATTAGCAATTTGAAAGAGAATAATACTTCCTCAGGAATGCTCAACTGATACGTAGTATGGCAGTGAGGGCTAGAAGCACAGTCCGTTCAAAAAGTTAGCCAACAGAATGCTAAAAAATTGCACAAAAAAAAACAAAAAAACAGGTTCTGGTACCTTGTACTCACCCACATGTTGTAAAAAAGAAAAGAAAATGCCTTTCTTTTTCTTTTGCGGAAAATAAATAATTTAACCAATGTCTCATTGGCTGCATTCGATACAATGGCAGTACATCGGACTCATTTTAAGGTAAATAAGCACTCAAAAGTGTATTAAAGTGAAGTCATATGATCACTTTGTATGATGAACAGACCGTAACTTATGTTCACTCCCAAATCAGATCAAACCATCACAATATTATTACAAACGTCACGTTGATGTCATGTTGCAAGAAGAGGTTAAGTGTTAAATTGAGTCTCTATGAACTGCAGTTGCATTGAATTCAGCCAACGGGACATTCATTAAATGACTTCCTTTTGTGTTCTACAGAAGACCAGTGGCGATTTTAGGGGGTGGCCTGTGGTGGCCTGGGCCACCCCTGAAATCTCATTGGCCACCCTGTGGCCACCCCAGAACTGATTGGTAGTTCATCATGTTCATCAACACAAGAACGAAGAACCAATAGAAACACCTGTCAATCAAAGATGACATCTCAGGTCATTTGTTGATTTAGAGCCACACTGACCCAGGGTCAGTTTTATATTTCTGAACATTATAGTAGTGGTGGGACTGAAGCTGTGTGAGCTGATCTTTGATCAGTGGGGGGAGGGGCAGGCTGCGGGTGGCCAGGCAGGTGCCGCAGGTCACGGGCAGCGGGCGCCAGGTCTGGAGTATAATGGTCGGTCAGAAGCATGAAGCTGACACGAGCTAGCGTCTACCTCCAACTTCCAATGAGTTGACGACGTCGATTTGTGGTCAAAAAGAAAGCTGTTATTTGAGAGGTATGTTCATCTAATCTAACATTTAATTTATCCCGAATTTCCATGTGAATGTGAAAACATTTTTTTCATTGTTACAGTAGCTAGGTTAAAGAGTAAGCTAGACCCTACACCACGTTCAGCATGTTATCTTTATATTGACATGAAATATGAAATGCCATGTTTTCTGATTTATTGACGGAGGTGTGTAAAGCATTTTACAGATGTATATGTTCAATAGCTAAAGTTATATATATGGCTAACCTGTGTGTGAAATGGAAGGGTTTGTGCTGTGACTGTACTTTAAATCTTAACATGAGTTATTTATGAGCTCTTTATGTGTATTATTGGTCAGTCAGACCAATAAAATCTTCAAAGTTTTTATACCTTATTTGACATTTTAAATATGCAGAGGCAGGGCAAATTGCACTTAAATGCCGCAAATGATTTGACTAACTATTTTATTTGGTAATATTCAAAGTAATTGAAGCTATCAGAACATGTTGAAAATAAACCTGAGTAGACACTGTAAATAGAGTTTTGTTTTTTACTGTATTCAGAGCTCAATCTGCAATTTTGGGGTTTCCAGACAGACACCTATAAGCCCTCGTAGCCAATTTCACACACTGATTTGTACCCAATTTAACAATATTTCTGCTGGACAGTGCAGTTATAGCTAATAAATGAATGAATAATTGATTGAATGATTGACTGAATTGCGCCTCAATCAGTTATCACCTGTACTTGTATCTTTTTATGATTATACACTATACCTGACGTTATACACAGATTAATTCTCTACAATGAGAATATCTCTTAAAAATGTGTAACTGACTTTTCCTAAACAATTACTGATTTAAAAATGGATGTTATGTTAAAATAACCAGAGATTCCCAGAAACTGTAATAGGTTGAAATAGAACAGGAATAGAAAACTGTCAAATGTCAAAACAACAGTCTGATATTGAATACAAACAATTCAGTGAATACTAACATGAGTTTAAGAATTCATTTATTCTACATGTGTAGATGTTGAAGCAAAGCAATGCGATATTTACACATTTTGATCATGTGCCATTCATAAAGGTTCTCCCGGTATCGCCACCCCACACTAGGTCTGTGCCCCATCTTGGCCACCCCAGTAAAAATGTCCTGGATACGCCACTGCAGAAGACAGAAAGTCATATGGGTTTGGATCAACATGAGGGAATTTTTATTTTGGGATGAGCTATTTCTTTATGTAAGGTATAAAAAATGCAAGGTAAAATAAAGTAATTTGATGGAGAAAATAAAATAGAAAAAAAAATCCAAATAAAGTTTGTGTGACTAATTACCATAAATATTTCAGTCAGCAAGTGAAAGAAAACTCATCTTCGCCCACAAAGTTGGCTAATAAATTGTCTTATGCGTATGATGGAAGTGATGCATACCTGTACAGTACAGCACATATCACAGGTTAATCTCATGAACGACAAGAAGAGAGGAAGGAAATTTGTAAACGTGGCTGTGAAGAGATGAGGAATTTAAAAAAAGAAAGAAACAGGCGACATTTCGAGTAAATGGCATCCAAAACCCACTCCAATTATCTTTGGCAGCCATGCCAGGGAGGCTGACTTAATTAAAGTGAGTGGAAAGGAAAGGAGGGGGAGGAAGGAAAGAGAGAGGGAAGGAGTGATTGAGGGGGCAGATGAGTGCGTATCAGCGCCAAGCACAAAGCCGAGCACCACTGCAGTCCACCACTCTTTCTCTTTTCAATTTCACTTCAAAAGAGCAAGGCAAGAAATCATAAAAAAGGGAGACCGAGCCATTTTTGAGCAATATAATTGCACTATTCATATCCCGTGTTTTTATCATTATTCAGATAGGACAAAAAATACATAAAAAGAGAATAAAAAATGATTTTACTCGCTGCTAAATCCCCAATAATCCTCTTGTGCTTTTCCAAGTCTGCCTTCCACATTGACCTTTTCGCAGGAATCCTGTTGCCATGGAAACACTCCCCCACCCCCCCCCACACACACACACACACACACATCATTCTGTACACATTTCCATCACTGCTCTGACAGAAGACACACAGGAAATGTTTTTACTTTGTTGGGCACCCTTAACTCTCGTCTTTAGTTTTGATCATATTAGTATTCATGTACACTTGGAGAGAAGTACGATTAAGCAATCGCGTTTTGCGTACATGGTTAACGATGCACGGTAACTCACATGCAATGTTTACATTTAAGTAACTTCCATTGGCACTCAAATGAATGTTAAAATACAAACTTCTGCTGTCAGATCTGTTGTTATTTGAACTTTCTCGTGCTTGGTTGACCCAGCTAGCGTGATATCTCATATCTCTACTTAGTACATCAACACTTTTTCAGCTCCTCATGTAAATGAAGTCTTGAGAGTATGTTACATATAGACAATGCCAAACAGGAGGCAGCTGGCCACTCAGGGCCCTCCAGACGGACTGTGGGTGGCAGATTTATAAATTCAGCTATAATGTGTGACTTCAAAAATAAACTGCCTTTAACAGAGGACAATTACTGTACTTACAATTACTGTTTCATTACTGCAAGATGATGTGAGATGTCGTGATTTCGAAGAAACTTTTTAATGCTGTGTAGATAGTATAGAACAATGTATATACAGTGAGGTCCAAAAGCTTGAGAACACTGAAAATCTGTTTGGTTGTATTTGGTTTTATTCTTCATTTAAACCTTGAAATAAACTAAGTTTAGTGTTCCGGATTCAAAGCAAGTTGAGCTCAATCGAAAGTAATTGTAGCATAATTTTGGAAGTGAATTGAAGTCTTTAAACATTAAAATACACACTGTTTTAAAAGTACCGCCACAAGACGTAAACATCATACATGTTTACATGATTTTAGTGTGAATACAGACTACGTCCACATTAATCTGGATAACTATGAAAATGCTGTTTTTGTTTTCGAAACGCTCTCCTCCACACTGCCGCTTTCAAATGTTTTCCAAAAGTTGCTTGTCCATAATGAAACTTCTGAAAATTCTTAAATCCCCTTACTGTGCATGCAAAAAAAAAAAAAAAAAACCTAAGAAGCGTGGCCCTGCATCCTTTCCATGAACGCTCTGAAACGCAATTGTCCTCAAGTTCCGCCGCCGGGCAGCATATTCGAGTAAACTTTTCGCTGCCTTTGAAGGAATGCAATGTGAAAGTTGTACAAAGTAACATTTATATTTAACAATGTTATCAAAGTTGATAGCAGGCAAAACAACGCCGTTACAACATGGGCCGCCTTCTTGATTGTTTTGGGTTGAATGGATCACATGACTGCTTCATATGGCAACAAATACCTCATCGTTTTTTAATATCTCTGTTTTCCCTGTCCACACTACAAAGCGAAAGCGGAGTTTTCAAATTTATCCACTTGGGAGAGCGTTTTCGAAATGCTCAGTTTTCGCTGGACATAAACACAGTCTCAGTGTGGACGGAAGGCCAAAACATAGCGAAATTAATGCATTTTCAAACTAAAACATATTAGTGCAGATGTGGCCAAAATCTCTGTTCTACACGATTTTAGTGTGATAAAATCCCTTCCAGGGTTTACCAGCATTGCGTCCTCATGGCTACAAAGTTGTAACATTGGATATAACTTTACACAGATAAGGTTAATAAGCAAATTTATCACACAAAAATCATGTCATCACGAATAATGTTTACATATTGTGGCTATACTTGTGAAAGGTTTATGGACTGGCCCATTCACATCCATCCACATATATATATATATATATATATATATATATATATATATATATATATATATATATATATATATATATATGTGTGTGTATAAGGTGGGACGAGTCTAAATTGTTTTATGTGGTAACCAACATTATGCTACAAATGCTGTCGATTTAGCTTGTATTGAATCCTGAACATTCCTAATGCACTAATCCAGATCCACTTTATATTAGGTGTATTTAACAACTATGTACTTAATCATTTCATACAATGTATTTATTATGTACATACGAGTTAATGAATTGTACTTACATTTAAAGTACCTGCATTTAATTACATCTGTAGTTACACTGTTAACCTTACCCCTAATCCTAAACCCAACCCTTATCCTAAACCCTAACCTCTAACCCTACTCCTACTCCCAACCCTACTCCTAAACCTACCTGTACCTCAACCTATGCAGCAAATGTGAATCTTGTGAGAATTTTGCAGAACAACATCTGGTTACACAATAAATACATTGTATTATATGTATTTTAATGTTACTACATTAGTAGTTAAAGACACTTAATATAGAGAGGGACCACTAATCCTTGGACTAAATGTAAGAAATTGGCGACACTGACATGTTAACTCTTTTACAAAAGTTCATATTTGCTTGCTTCCACTGAAGCACATAAGATGCTCTTTGGAAATCTTTAATCCTAAAACTTTAAGTTCATATACAGGTTCAATTCATGCTAGATAACATAGATCAGCAGATTTTGCACAAAATTTGGAATTCATTCTAGACTGAGTGAATGCTCTCATTAAAGCAAAAAGCGGACATACCAAATAATAGGGAATTTTGAAATTTATATACATTATTCTATCCAACATTTCATTCAAATTGTTATGCTGATAATAAGTTTTAATAAAAACATTTTACAATATTACAAAAGAATGCATTTTCACTAGTGATTTCAGACTTTTGGACCCCACCATATAAATTATAAAATAGTGTTCTACCAAATGCATTTGCATTTAAAACAAGAGAAACCAAACTGCATATAATATGTTTCTTTGTAACTTTAGCACTTTCTGATTTCTGAAATGAGCAGTGTGAGGTTTGTGCCTGTATGGATACCTGTTTAATGCATTTAATATGATTTTGGATGCTGCAGGATGTTTTCTTTTTATTATTATTAAGTGTTGGACTTAAAATTATGTTTTTAGGCTCAGAGCTGAGAATAGCTTTACTGGTCCAGACCGCTGTGGGCCAGAGCTGGGACCGGGAGATAAGACCAACTCTAGCTGCCTTGCTAAAGGGGACAGTGAGGAAGGGACCCATTATCTTGATCACCACTACTCTGTTTAGCTGCAATAATACTGGTCTATTTCTCCTTTCACTTTGTCAGACCAGACCACTTTCTGACTTCCAAAGTTGCAATCATTAATTAACCCCTTCTTTGTATCATTAACTCAGTTGCGCTTCCTGTCTTCTCATGTTCTATCCCTTTATATTGCAAATTATTTTCTTAATTTGTCTGTCTCCATCTCCTTAAAAAAGTAATACTGCAGTACCATGGTTCAGTACTGGGGGAATTCTTACGAAACCTGTCATGGAAATGTCCTGGTCATAGTTATCCCCAAATCAATAAAAAAATAACCCTGAAATAATATTTTGCAAGAAAACTGTACAAGTGCATTTTCAGGAAACTTCAAGGAATACTTCAAGCTCAGTACAAGTTAAGCTAAATCAACAGCATGTTTGGCATAATGTTGATTACCACAAAAAATAATATCTACTCGTCCGTCTTTTTCTTTAAAACCGCAAAAATGGAAGTTACAGTGAGGCACTTACAATGAATGTAAATGGGGCTAATTTTTGGAAGATTTAAAGACAGAAATGTGAAGCTTATAATTTTTATAAAAGCACTTACATTAATTGTTCTGTTAAAACTCATGTATTATTTGAGCTGTAAAGTTGTTTAAATCATCGTTTTTACAGCCATTTTATGTTTTTAGGGTTTGTTGACATTACATTGTCATGGCAGCAAAGTTGTAAAATTGGCTCTGACTTTACACAGAAAAGGTTAGTAAGTGATTTCATCACACTAAAATCATGTTAACATGAATATTGTTTACGTCTTATGGCTATACTTTTGAAATAGTGAGTATTTTAATGTTTACAGATTGGCCCCATTCACTTCTGTTGTAAGCCAGATTTTTGCTTCTTTTTTTTTAAGGAGGGATAAGTCAAACAAAATGTTTTGAGGTAATCAACATTATACCACAGATGCTGCCGATTGAGCTTAACTTGTATTGAACTCGGAATATTCCTTTTAGCCCATTATACCCCCAATTTCTCATTACCATAATGCATCTGGACATTTTACTTTTAATATTCCCATTGTTTCAATGATGACTCTCAACATGCAATTTTTAATTTTTAATTTATTTGTTTATATTACAATACAAAAGATGCTGTTTTACAATAATTGTTTTTATTTAAATCAGTGAAAATGAATGGCAGTACCAAGGGAGTACTACTGTGATGTATAAATACTGTACAATTTAAATAATACAGTATATCATTTTTTCACATTATGAGAATATCATAATGACCATCTTTTTGTGTTGCGGTAATGAGAACTGCAGGGTAAAATGGGCCTAAATGTCATGAAAATAATATCACAGTGTGAAAATATTAATGGCCCTAAAAATATGCTTCATTTTTTAATATGGAAAATATTATTTCTTATTTGTTTCTTTTCATTTCTGAGTAAAATACGACCAGGACATTTCTTGACACATTTGTAAGAACCACACAATGTTATTGCATGGTAAAACCAAGGTACTTCGATATATGGGTGCGGTAGACATAAAGTACTTATGGGAAGCTGACATGTTCTCATTTAAGCAGCATTTTGATAATTATTTTGTAATTATTGTGCATGAAGTTTTTATGACCCCATTTATTGAGAGATTACATGGAACAGGACCATTTCAAATGAACTAGTGAACACTTTACCTTAGACATTAATTTACATTTTAATATGGACGTTGATAACAAAAAGCTCATAATAATAATAATAATACTAATAATAAGTTGAATTTATATAGTGCTTTTCTAATGCTCAAAGCATTTCACAAACAATATATACATAAAAACAAAACCAAACAATTCTACAACACAGTAAATACATAAACACCACAAAACAAGAGAGCCAGAGTCAATCATATAGTCTAGAGGGAAAGTATTCTGTTAATCTGCACGTATCTGACACGACAGTACAGACAGAATAAGCAGTAGGGGAAAAATGACATGACCAAGGTAGTTCCGCTTGGTATGGGGACACCAAGCAACCCGTGTCACCCCACATCTCACATGCCACAGAACCAAGGCGAGTGCAAACTCCAGGACCTCAAATGGCAAACGGGAACACACACACGAAGACGACAGCCATCACGCCATGAAATCTCTCTGTCAGATAGCCGTCCGCAGCAACCATGCCGAGAACACCGCCAGGTAGGCAGGCAGGTTAAGTCAGACAGGCCGGGTGAGATGCCACACCAGGCCGGTGGAACGGAGCAACCAACCACGTAAACAGGCAAATGTCCATTAGGATAAATTAATGTCCATTTTATGAATAAGTAGAACAGAGAGAAATGTACATATAAACAACTACAACATCAGGACAAAACAAAAGACAAACAGCTCCGGCGTGAAGCGGCAGCCAAACGGACACAGCGTACTCACACCGGAAGACACTCATGGACATGTGTCAACTACACATATACTATAGTACTCTTTGATGACTACATTGATATACCATGGTACTTAAGTGGTACTGAAAGGTACTTAGAATACCATGGAATTACCATGGTAGTGTCCAATTATTATTATTTTTTTTTTTATGGTAATACAATATTAATACTCTTTTTTGACCCTCTTCATCTCTTATTTCTCTCTCTCTCTCTTTCTCTCTTCACCTCATCTCTGTCTCCTACTCCTTCTCTGCTTCTTTTCCCTGTCTTGGTGTAGAACATTCCGGTGTGTTGAGCTCAGAGCGCAGTGCTCGGCTCCCAGAGGCAGGATTGTTCTTGCTGCACAGGCCCAAAGCCTGTTGCCACGGATACCGCCATACCACATATCTGACCCTGGAGAATTTAGCTGCTCACCCTCAGCAGGAGCCACTGGCAGCTGCAACACAGCTGTTAGCACCAGGACAGGGTTACTTACTCTCTCTCTCTCTCTCTCTCTCTCTCTCTCTCTCTCTCTCTCTCTCTCTCTCTCTCCCTCTCTCTCTATCTATCTATCTCTCTTTTTTCTTTCTCTCTCTTACCCATTCATTCACACACACACACTCTCATTTCTTTATCTCTGTCTACAAAAACACAACTGCTAGCACTAGAGGATTATTTAGTCTTGGCTTATATTGACTCATGGGCAAGGCCCTCTATTTCTTGTGAGAGTCCAAATTAAATCAAAATTGATGCTTTACTTTATTAATACATGTCTCTTAGTGTGCATGATTCATCAGTGTGCAGTATTCCATGCACTGAAAATAAAGTGTATGATTTCATAATCTTTCATCAAAATGCAATGGTTTTCTCTGCTTCTTAAACAACTTTTCTTTTCTGCTAACGTAATCAAGACTGTGAGGGTGGGGAAAAGTAATATTAGCCAATATTATTACTAGGGCTGGGTATTGATACAGATTTCCAGATTCAGTTTGATTCAGATTCACAAGCTCTTGATTCGTTTTGATTCAATATCGATTCATATGGATATATTTCATTTGTAATGTCTTTTTTTTTTTTGGTTACATATGAAAGAAATTATCTCCCAGCTAATGTTGTTAACTATACAGGGGACCTTCTAACTAGGTACATTACAAAAATATACATTTACCTATTATATTGTATTAGTTTTCATCATTTTCGTCTCATTTTGGCTTTTTAAAAATGAACAAATTCATGTATTCAATTAATAAAGAAGATATTATATTTCATATAGTATTTTTTTGTAACATGTTTATTGTTTAATTGCATAATTTGTACTATTTACAAGTATTTACACTGATTTGTTGAATACGTGCTAAAACCGGTACTGTTAAGAACGTCTGTAAATGAGCACATATTAACAAGGGACGACTCAAATGGCTTTATCTTATCTGTGCCAAGCATGATTAGAATTAAATGTTTATTTTTTTGTTGTTTTTGATCAACAACTGATAATAGAGAACAGAAAGGATATTAAAAGAGACATTAATCAATGACAAATGGGTGGCGAGGATCTCGTCTTTGGACACAGATTACATGGAACATGAACCACGTTATTATACCTACATTTTTTTAAATATTTTTTAAACCGCTTGTTGTACGTATTACAGCACTTTTCTGGTGAAATGAACACAAGAGGCAAAAAAAACAACAATTAACTTTTGTCCACTTAACACAAATAATAAGGAACACGGCAGATTATCAGTTCATAAATACTTACTTTTCTCCCTGTTCTCACACAATGCAATCTTATGACATCAAAACACTTTTACTAAAGTTCATGACTTGTAAGGCAAAATATTTTACTACATTAACAAGCTTGTTTGAGTGTGATCAAACTTTTTTCTTGCTGAATATACTATTTCACTTGGAAATATGTCACATTATATACGTTAAATAAAAGTTGCATTTCACGTCGTCTTTACTCTCTCTCTCTCTCTCTCTCTCTCTCTCTCTCTCTCTCACTCATTCACTCTTTCCTCCGCCAAACTCTCCCATTCCTCCTTCACTCTCACCCTCTTAAAATTCTCGGCCAACGAAAAACAAGTACAGTGACTCAAGTCTCCCATCCACATCAGTCAAAAAACGTCCCACGGTTGTTCACTTTCTCCATACCATGATCCATTAAACCGTCATTATCCGACATTCAAATCAAAACAGATGTTCCCCTGCAAAATCTAAAGTTACAGTAAATAAATGAAGAAACAGAGGAGGATGATAAAAACAGAGAGCTATTTTTTCACATAGCTAGAGCCTATGCGATATCATATTATGGTTAGATGTTATGGCTGGAAGCTATGCTTTTTATCTAATCAGGGCATAGATTTTCCTCTCTTTTCCACCTCAGATATAACCCGATTACATGGTAACACTGTCTCTGAATCAGTTTAGCTGCAGCCCTGTGGTTGAGCACACAGCTCTATACAGCAGTGACAGATAGAGAGGCTTAAATTTTATACTGTCTATCGGCAGGTGTTGAGCAGTAAAGTTAAACCGCTGTGTAACTTTTTAACAAAATATTTGTTCTGATAGGGGAATTTATAAGGTCACATACAGTATATAAAAGCTTAATGGGATTTTGAACATGTTCCTATCAACATCCTTTGATGGCCTTTTAACAACAAACCTATCAACCAATCACTGACCTCTGATTTTAGGGGTGAGGTTCTGATTGGTTGATGGGAATTTTGTTTCAGGAACAGAAATTGATGTTAGTTCAAAAACATGATTTGAACTGTAAAATAATAAGAATAAATAAATAATTTAACCTTAATAATCTGTATTTTTTTTTTTTTCAGAATATATTTATGTGTGTGTGTGTGTGTGTGTGGGGTGTGTGTGTGTGTGTGTGTGTGTGGTGTGTGTGTGTGTGTATATATATATATATATATATATATATATATATATATATATATATATATATATATATATATATTAAAGCGGGATACAGTATATTTACTTGAGAAACACAATTGGGTAACTCTTTATAATACGTTTCTATTTTTTGCCATCAGTAAATACATTAGGTATCATGAACTAACAATGAATAATATATTTTAACAGCATTTATAAATCTTGGTTAATATAAATGTATGAATATACAACTGTTTGTTGTTGGTTCATGTTTGTTCATTCACTAATGTTTTAATATTTTTATATGTTGAAATTAGCATTAACCAAGATTAATAAATGCTGTAAAAGTATTGTTTATTGTTAGTTTATGTGTACTAATGTTGTTAACTAATGTTAATAAATATAACCTTATTTTAAAGTGTTACCAAAATTGTTTAAACTAAGAAGATTTGTTTATAGAGAATGTATATTCATTTTCATTATCATAATCATATTAATAGAATATATATTTCCTTGTTATAAGCATAAATAAAGCTCAATTTAATGAGGTTTGTGCTTAAAACAAGAGAAAACAATTTGCTAATGGGCTCAAGCAAAAATCCTCAAGCAAAAAAAAAATAATAATAATATTTTGCTTGTCATGTATATACTGTATATCTTGTTTTGAAAATGTTTATATATTTTACATAAAACAAGAAAGAAATTTGAAAAAAAAAATATTTTTGCAATATACTTGTGTAAATAATTCTGTGCATAAAAATAAAGAGAAGTAATTAACCAAAACAAATCAGATTTTATGATAATATTTCTTGTAATTCAGGCGGTATTTAAAGAAAGAGAGGCAGACCAACTTATGAAAACGTATTGAACGATAAAGAATAAAAAGTGGTACATGACAAAAGCAAGTCTGCACAGCTTAAGTGTTCAAAAAGTTAGAGCAGCATCTGCTCTCTGTAAACATGCTGTGTTACCCAAACCCTGAGAACATTAATATAGCACATTTGTTTTTGAGCAGAACAGCACAAAGAAAAGACAGTTAAGACACCCATTTAAGAGCTGTCTTGTCCATATCAAGTTATTTGCATGAAATGCTCTCAAAAACACTATAAGATCTGTCCATCCATTCCTTTCTCTCTCTCTATTACGCTCTCTCTCTCTCTCTCTCTCTCTCTCTCTCTCTCTCTCTCTCTCTCTCTCTCTCTCTCTCTCTATTTCTCAGACACACACAGATATAAATCAGTTGAGCTGAGAGAA
This sequence comes from Myxocyprinus asiaticus, assembly GCF_019703515.2. Classification (NCBI taxonomy): domain Eukaryota; kingdom Metazoa; phylum Chordata; class Actinopteri; order Cypriniformes; family Catostomidae; genus Myxocyprinus; species Myxocyprinus asiaticus. The sequence goes on from NC_059386.1 coordinate 24,286,865, forward strand.
AATGTGCTTTAAAACAAAGACACACTTAAGTGTTTTTGTGGGTTCATAATAACATTAAATTAACATTAAAGCTGCACATTGTTTTTTTTTTTTTTTTTTTTTTTTTTGGTTTGGGGTTTTGGTTTATTTAAAAGCTTTAAAAAAAAAAAACATGATTGAGTACATAAAAAAAATCAGCGTTCAAAACAATGTCCTTGCCTTACCCTGATTCACTACGGTAAAGGCCAAAGTATACTTCAGTTGTGATCACTCCGCGCACAGTATGCATGACGCGAATTTTGTCATCATCACAGCCACGTGGCCTGACCGCGCACCACCCAGATTTTCTTGACTTCAACTGTGCACATCGTCGGCACATGTGCTGGCCATTGACTGTACTAAAAGAGTATCACAAACCATAGTAGTAGTGTGCCTGTGTTGAACGCATTCATATAAAAGTATACTTTGGAATGCAACGCGGTCAGCCGGGCACAATCCTATCCGGAATGCTGAAAAACGAAGTGCTTACAAAGATGATTTGTATTTTGATCTGTCGGGTCAGATTTGGTGCGGAATCTCAGGCTTATGTCATTCATCCTTGCACCTTTACGTCCGTAAACCCATTAGTGAAGTACCAGATGTTGCATGTTGTGGCTGGGGAAACTACACAGTTCTGTCAGTAACACAGTTCAGGACAGCATTGTAGCAGTCTGGATGGATGTTTATCTGTTAACTGTTTGGCGAAGTTCTTTACCTGCTATAATGCTTGGACAATGTTTTCTGATAGGGTGTTGAAGCTTATATTGCTCGTCATGCTTTTATGAATCGAACATTACTTGTGTGTTTCTAGATCCCGATGTATCTACATCTTCCGGTGAAGTTATTGTAATATGCTTACTAATATTCATAACATCTGAGTATTTTATAACATTGCTGTAGGTTTGAGTTTCCCTTAGTGTGTGCGCGCTGCTGTTTTCACATTTCTTTTACTCCAGTCAAATGCACAATTTACCACTTTCCATTGTCCTTTTAGCAGATACTAGTCTGTTTAAAAACCATTATTGGCACAAATGAAACATATTATTGTAATTGTTCTAATGCACATTTCTGCATATTACTTTCATGTTTAATAAAGTAAATTTCCCCATCATTATTAAATCCTCATTATATGTTTCTAGTTTTATTGTGTGCAGTGCATAGACTTACTATCGTAGTATAACGGTTTATTCGTATATCGACTGAGGCTGTACAATATAATATAAAAAGTCTTCCATTAAAATTGTATCAGCCATATCATGACTTTCCCCTTTTAAATTGCTAAGTGTAGTACAAAACAAACATTAATAGTAGATAAAACACTTGAATAATCTTATTAGAATATACTGGTAACTGCTGGTGGTTTGTTCTCTAAATAAAAGGTTGTGTCAGAGAAGCAATATAAGTGTAAAATTCATTCATACATTAATTGAAAATATGTAAATTCAAGTGTTGTTTATCTTCATCAAAGCAATTTATATTTGAGTTTTAAATTTTTAATCAAATAACATATCAACATAAAAATAGCACGTTATGACTCCTGCACTGAATATCTCAAGAGTTGTGATCACAGGTGATGTCCAGGTAACCTCAAATCAGTGCCGAAACACAACTCGCGTAAAGTATTCTCCCGAAAGTTGCTTGCATTTTAAAGTTTAAACCAGAAATGTCGCTAGAGAGCCCAATGTTCTGTAGTACAGCTTTAAATCTGAAGTCTGAAGAAAGACTCCGAACTCTATTGTACTAAAAGAGCTGTTTAGCGTCTACGTAATTCATAGCTGTTTAACATCTATACAACATAATTAATTTAGACATGACTGACTTTTGTTTTCATCATTCACAACTAAACTACACTAAAGCAACCCACGTAAAACTGCTGCTGTTAAAACAGCTAACAACAAAAACCTGGGAAATGTGATTATTTATTCAGATTACTGTCAAGCAAACACTCTTTCATCTTTAAGTCCTGCGCACTGTAAAGCGTAAGTGTTTGGCACTAATTTTATGGTTATCAATGAAATTTGTGTAATCAGATTGACATGCAAACATTTTCGTGATATCTTCCATGTAATCTTGTCCCTTTCATCTTTTCAAGTTTGCATGTACTAGTAGATGTTTTAATGTACATATGTGTGTGTGTATCTGTCACACACATGTGTGTGTGTGTGTGTGTGTGTGTGTGTGTGTGTGTGTGTGTGCGTGCATGCGTGTGTGCGTATTTGCTTAAAGGGATAGTTCACACAAAAATGTTATGTCAACATTTATGCACCCTCATGTCATTCCAAACCCATATTCTTTCTTCTGCAAAACAAAAGATGTACTGTTAAGCAAAATGACAGCCTTAGTCAATGTTATAGCAAATAGAAGCATTGACAGTGAATGGTGACTGAGACTAATATACTGCCTACCATCTCCTTTTGTGTTCCATGGAAAAAAAGAAAGTCATATGAGTTCAGAACAACATGAGTGTGAGTAAATGATGACTGATTTTCTATTTTTGGTTGAACTATCCCTTTAACTGAGTGTGTATGCGTGTCCTTGTGTATGTGTCAGTGTGTTTGAGAAAAAGAGACACATGCATGCATGTGTGTTTGTGTGGGTGCATTTGTGTGTATTCTCTTATCATTAAAACTGTAGGGTTGCATATTCTTGTCCGACATAACTTAATACAAGCAGACACTGAAGAAAATGCATATAAAACTCTCTCAGGCTTTTCTCCTCCATCTGTTTTGTTTTCCTTCCATCTCTCTTTTTTGATAAGCTGGGTCTTCAGTCCCCCCAATAAAATCCCATTAGCTCTTAATGAAGTCGAGCTCGCTGCCTCGCGCCCTCACCTCATTTAGCACAATTGTCTGCCAGCCATTAGCACGGAGGCAATTACAGCCGAACGGTGAGAGTAATTGGAAATGCCGACAGGGACCCTAAGAAAACGGGAATAAAAAAAATTTATAAAAAAAAATTCAACCTAATAAGCCTCCGTTGAGTTGGTGGGGGCTGCTATGCTAAATCAACATAACACTAATCGAGGCTGATGAGGAAGAGCTCGGTGTGAAGGCCAGAGGTGGTAGGGATGATGATGATGATGAGGTTGGGGTTGTTATAATAAGAGCAAAAGGAATCAGTAATCAACTGCTCTATGACACAAGGTACTGTATGTAAAGTGCAGCCTTAAAGGATTAGTTCACCCAAAAATTATAATTCTCTCATGATTTACTCACATTTAAGCCATCCCAGATGTTTATGTCTTTTCTTCTTCAGGAAATGAAGATTTTTATAAGCACATTTCAGCTCTGTATGTCCATACAATGAAAGCAAATGGGTGCCATGACCATGATCATCACCGATACTCCACCTGGTCATCTAATGGTTAGACAGAGACCCAGAGAGGCCTTCAAGCCACAGTGTCTCGCACCCACTGTGAAATTTGGTGGAGGATCGGTGATGATCTGGGGGTACTTCTACAAGGCTGGAATCGGGAAGATTTCGTCTTTGTGAAGGACGCACGAATCAAGCCACGTACAAAGTTTTCTTGGAAGAAAACTTGCTTCCTTCTGCTCTGACAATGTTCCCCATCTCTGAGGATTGGTTTTTCCAGCAGGACAATGCTCCATACCACACTTCCAGGTCAAGGTTTGGATGGAGGACCACCGGATCAAGACCCTGTCATGGCAAGCCCAATCTCCAGACCAGAACCCCATTGAAAACCTCTACAATGTGATCAAGAAAAGATGGATGGCTACAAGCCATCAAACAAAGCCGAGCTGCTTGAATTTTTGCACCAGGAGTGGCATAAATTCACCGCAATGTGAAAGACTGGTAGAGAGCATGCCAAGATACACGAAAGCTGTGATTGATCAGGGTTATTCCACCAAATATTGATTTCTGAACTCTTCCTAAGTTAAAACATTAGTATTGTGTTGTTTAAAAATGAATATGAACTTGTTTTCTTTGCATTATTCGAGGTCTGAAAACAATGCATCTTTTTTGTTATTTTGACCAGTTGTCATTTTCAATAAATAAATGCTCTAAATGATAAAAGTTATATTTTACTTTATAGAATAAAACAAAAATGTTCATTTTACTCAAACACATAGCTATAAATAGTTAATCCAGAGAAACTGATAATTTTGTAGTGGTCATTTTGTTACATTGTTATATGTTTATAATTTGTACTATTTACAAGTATTTACATTGATTTGCAGAACACATGCAAAAAGGATACTGTCTCTTTTAGAATAGTGGCAGTTCAGAGAACATCTTACAGAAGTGTTTTGGTTGAGCGCATATTAACAAAAGTGGAGTCACACTACTTCTTTACCGCATCTGTGCTATTTGTGATTAGAATGACATATTTCTTAATTTGTTTTTGTTTTTGAACAGAAATGGTATTAAAACATTAATCAATGACAAACAGGTTGCGTGGATCTCATCTTTGGACACACATTACACAGAACAAGTCAAGTCAAGTCAAACCAAACTTTTACTCCCAGCATGAAGTAAAAGGATCTCAGTGCTGAACTTTTTTATCACTATACTGCTCAATCACTGGTGAGTAAAATCTGAAAATTTACTAGCCAGTGACTAATCATACATTTTCGTCATCATATGCAAATTTTGTACTCGCATTGTACAGTACTGAGTAAAAATTTGATCTTGTGATTTAAGAATTGATATCGAGATTGTTCAAATGAAGATTGTGATGCATGGAAAATTAATATTTTTACCTAGCCATATTGGTTATGTATAGAAAATAATAGTCGACTAGCAGAGCGTGGTGCTGACAATGCCAAGGTCATGGGTTCAATTCCAAGGGAACACACAAACTGATAAAACACATATGCTGAATGCAATCTTTGATCACTTTGGATAAAAATGCCAAATATATAATGTAAATGAAACATGCACAATAAGACCAGGGACATTTATTAAGAAAATAAACTTGGTCAATTTAAATTTCATGCTGTCATTAAATAGACTTTTGTGTACACAACGCAAATCATTTCGCATTAAATAAGCAACTGTAACATTCAAAGCAAAGGAAGCCTTGTCAAGCCAGCCCTTGAATAGCCACATGGTGATCTGGGTGTTGTGTGTGGCCTGCTGGTGCCAGATGCCCGGGCATCTCCCTTGACTCCTCACCCTACTTACATCAAACCGGGCAACTGGTGGCAGAAACCTGATCAGAGGGGGTAAAATCAGAGGGCACCTTTCACAAGAACTTGGCAGACTGCCCATCAGTCCACAGGAGGGGGCAAAGAATAACGTCTGGTTTGGAATGGTGTCTGTGATCTGTGTGTGTGAAGGCGTCGTTTGGCACTAGCTTTTCGGAGTCGGCATGGGAAACAGAAGGTCGAGTCCCACAATAGTCTCCCAGGGGGCATCCACAATACCAGCTCAATGACTGAAGTCAACAATACTCTCAAGGCCTTTTATTCAGTGAGTTCAGTGGACCAGACACACCCAGTGGCACTTTCCTACACAACCCAGGCACACACATACATACATATTCATATAGCCTCATGTGACAAGGTGTGGGCCGTGGCCAGGCCATGATGACGCACACCTGGTGCTAAGTTGACTAATCAGTGGGAGAGAGATAAGGTGGGGACGGAGACCCCAGTTCGGGAGAGAGAGACACACGAAGCTGTTTGTGTGCGCCTTTGTTTTTTGGCAGTTTATGTTATGTTTGAGTTCAGTTTGTTATTAAAGGTTTATGTTGACTGTTCAGATGGTTCCTGCCTCCTCCTTGTCCATTTTAAGAGCCTTGTTACATTGGTGCCGAAGCCCGGGAGGGAGGAGGGATGCGCTGTCGGAGAGCCCTCACCGCTGTTGGAGGGTTGTGACGCTGAGGAGATATGTTGCAGTGGTACTGGAGCGGATCACCAGAAGAAGGAGGAGCTTGCTGCTGTCCGCCAGGAGACAGAGGAGCAGCCGCCATCCGCCAGAGGGTGAGGGAGCTCGCTGCCGTCCACCAGGAAATGGGGGAGCTGCTGCCAGCCGCCAGTAGCGGAGGAGCCGCAGCTGTTCGCTAAGGGGTGGGGGAGCTCTCTGCCATCGGCCAGGAGGTGGAAGAGACCCTGGCATCTGCCGGGAGGCGATGGAGCATGCTGCCATCCGCCAGGAGATGAGGTCCAGTGCCATCGCCTGGCATAGCGGAAGACCACTGACCAGCCGGCCGAGGACCAGGCGACAGCGTGTCCGGGGACCGGCGAGCCACTTTCTCTCTCTCTCTCTCTCTCTTCACTCTCTCTCTTGTTCTGTCTCTCCCGCTTTCTCTCTTCCCTCGCCCTCCCCTCATCTCTCTCAGTTTCCCAGGAGACAGGGAAGGTCGACCGGAGGAAGGGCGGCCGAAAGGGCAACACCTCCCGTCCAGGAAGGGTGGGGGGGGTATTAAGTCAGGCCGGAGGTCTCCCTGGCCTGAATCTGGTGGTGGAGGACTGTGACGAGGAGGGGGGTGTGGCTGGGCCGTGATGACGCATGCCTGCCGATGAGTTGACTAATCAGCAGGAGAGAGAGATAAGGGGGGGCCAGAGACGCCAGTTCGGAAGAGAGAGAGAGATGCACGAAGTTATGTGTGTGCGTCTTTGTTTGTTTTGCAGTTTATGTTATGATTGAGTTCAGTTTTTTATTAAAGGTTTACACTGACTATTCATCTGGTTCCCGCCTCCTCCTTGCCCATCTTAAGAACCTTGTTACACTTTATATAAATGAAAATATTACTACTATGAATGAGGCTTTCAATATTGGATTGCTCGAAGTGTGAGTTTGGGACTGGACAATAGCGTTTAGTGATGCTAGTTGTGCAGAAATTACACACTTCACCTTTAAGATTCGATTTGATGTACAATAACTTAATGTAGTTCATAGCTGCAAGATGAGACCTGAAGAATGAGTACTGATCATTTTAGATGGAGCAAAGATGAAAAATTAGGTAAAAGACATTAAGCAAATGATGATGAGTGTAGCACCGAGACACTGCCTTGAAAACGAAAAGACGAAGACTGCTTCCATTCTTCTAGCTTGATGCTTTCGCTCTGAAAATGTTTATTTGTCTAAAAAGATCTATAAACAATCACTTCTCTCGACAGGAGAGAGAGGTTTCCAGTAAGGATGAGATTTAATTAGGGAAATCTCATTAGATTTAACAAAATTAAGCGTAAAACAATCCTCGGCAGGGTTTCGGGAGTAAGAGGAAAAGAGAAAGAAAAGGAGAAGTCAGGGTTATGAGCGATTAGTCGGGAGGATAGTGAGAGATTCACTTCCATGCTGCTGTGGGGGGAAAATGGTTCTGGATACCCAGCTGTTTTCACACTCAATTAAAAAGCCTTGCCTGGCTTTTACCCCTCCGAAAACCAAAGAGTTAACCCTTCTGCGTAATGCCTTCACCCTGCACACACACACATCCTAACGGCTCTCTCACTCATCCACAACGTAATTCCACCCTGAGACCACAAACCATTAAAGACATCAAATTGTGTTTTCGAACAAATTTGCACTCTATAAGGACATAACAAAAAGTGTTATTATGCTGAGGAAACAAACTCTTAAACAACACAGCTGGGGTGATTGCAGACGAACAGCAAGTGTTGAAAAATGACATTTCAGAATTCATCTGTAAAGGCCCAATTTCGCCTAAACCAGCACGGAATAACTCTACGACTCCAGAAGATATCACTGCACAGAAATCACAGGTTTACATGATTTTATGCAGCTCGGTGGGTAACACTGCATATTTATCAGCTGTCTTCAAAAGTGTGAGAGCATTTTTACCTGCTATCAGTCTTAACAAATCTATAGACAAAGTATTATTATGAAAGGTGGTGTTTAAACATGTCTACGAAAGCTGTTTTGTACATTTGTGAAAATAATGTCAGGTTATCTTTTTCAAATCAAACTGAGAGCAAAGAAAGAAAAGCATTGCTCTGTTACAAAACCAATGAGCTGCTTTGCCATCTGCTGCCTACAAAGGCAGCTGCCTTCTAAGGGGGCATTCACACCGAATGTGTTTTTAAGTCCATCTGTGCTGTTTTTCAATTGTATTCCTAGGCAAACATGTGTTAGACAGATGTCTTTGACCATTGCGCCATGTCACGCTGTTTATATAGTGTGTTGCGCAGGAATGCCGCATTTGTAGATGCTGTGTCCAGTGTGAGATAAGTTACTTAAAAATAACCCATTACAGATTACTAATTGCTTCTCTTAAATTGTAATCAGATTACTCTACTGATTACTTAATCGCAAAGTAATCACATTACTAATTTTCATTACTATCCTAACTTCTTACTTTCTAAAACACTTTCAGAGAAAAGTCTGTTTTTCTGCTCAACCAATTAAAAAAAAATCTCTATATTATAATGTCTAAACATACCTTTCAGCTGTCACAGAAATGAAAACAGATGTACATATGAGCATAATTCATGTTTTAAATGTACTCTGCATAAATAATATTATTTAGAAATATGTGTAACCCCAGTAATGTTCTTAAAAGTAAACTCATTACAAGAATTTAATATGTAATGTGTCTACTACTTTTTGACTGTAAAGTAATTAGATTACAGTAACCTCTATATTTGCTTTGTAATCAGATTGCACCCAACATGGCCACTTTAAGTTATAAAGAACTTCAACTGTTAAACACACGTCTCAAGACAACTGTGTTCTGTTCTATTCTTGGTGCTGAATCTAGCTTTTTATAGTGCAGTGACGCGTTTGGTGTGAATGGCCCCTAAAGCACGCAAATTATTGACAGAGTCCATAATGCCATATATCTGAACAAGATGTCCAGGACCTCTGGCATAAAAACAGCCCCACACCATAAAAGATCCACAACATATTTAACCGTGGGCAGGTAATTTTCCATATGGCTACCTCTCTGTGTGCACCAAACTCATCTCTGGTGTTTACTGCCAAAAAGCTCTAATTTTGTTTCATCTGACCATAGAACCCGGTCCCATTTGAAGTTCCAGTAGTGTCTGGCAAACTGAAGACGCGAGAACTGAGAAGAACCGAGGTTTGTGATCCTTGGAGAATTTTTGGCCACTCGAACCATCCTCCTAACCGTGCGTGGAGAAAATATAGACACACATCCTCTTTCAGGCCGATTTGTAACATCTCCAGTTGATTGACACTTCTTAGTTATTGCCATGATGGTGGAAATGGGTATTTTCAATGCTTCAGTTATTTTCTTATAGCCACTTCCCATTTTGTGAAGCTCAACAACCTTTTGCTGCACATTATAACTTTATTCTTTGGTCTTTCCCATTGTGATGGATGACTAAGAGAGTTTGGGCTGTGTGAATTTGGCCATATTATACCCAGGTGAAACAGGAAGTCATGGCTGAGCTATGTCATGTTCCTTGTCACCCAGGTGTACTAAAAAAATTAAAATCTGAATGGGAATATACTTCGGATATATTTTACTCATAAGTAAAACTCATAACTTGGGGTGCCAATAATTGTGGCAAACATGTTTTAGAGAAAAATATTTAATTATGGGATCCCCCCCCCCCAATAAGTTTACTTCAATTAAAGGTTAGATTTTTGTGAATATTTTGAATGAAAGATCAAAAGGATAAACAATAAAGACACATTTTTCACAGCCTTCTTTGCTCATATTTTCCAAGGGTGCCAATATTTTTGGCTACAATTGTAATAGCTGTGTGTGTGTGTTTGTGTGTGTATGTGTGAGAGTGTATGTGTGTGTGTGTGTGTGTGTGTGTGTGTGTGTGTGTGTGTGTGTGTGTGTGTGTGTGTGTGTGTGTGTGAGAGAGAGAGAGAGAGAGAGAGAGAGAGGGTAGGTGGGCAAACAAAGATAAAGAAGGTTTGCATGAAACCTTTCTCTGGTTTCTTCCATACTACAAAGAAAACATTTTAGAGTTCTGTAATCCCTCCTGTAACCTCTCTAAGCCCCCGAGCCCTCAACAGCCATTCAGTCCGCAGTTCATCTCCCTCTCGGCCCCACCCCATGAGACCTGGACTGCCTTTCTGTTGACGTCAAAGTGAATTAGAGCAAAGAGTGTGCAGCGGCTCCCCCCGGGGGGCTGGAGGGCTAATCATCCTGTTCCTCACCAGCCTCAGAGGAAGCATTATTGTTCCTGTTGAAGCAGACCACCACATCAGCCCACCCGAGCACAAGGCCCCTCCAAAAACAACCAGGTGTTTTGCACACACACACACACAAATGCACACACCAACAGGTCATTTTTAAAATTTGCACAGACTAATACCGTCCTTCAAAGCCAAAATGAAGTAACTTTTTCAACACTGAAACCGAGAAAAATGGCTTCAAGTTTCTCAGACAAATATGGACAATATCTTACACTGTTTTCTCTGAATCTGAGCGTAGTTGAGTTAAACCTATCTGTCACAGGACAGGTCATAGTGTAATAGACTTAATTTCAACATGATCACACTGAAAATCAATATGCTGCTTCCAAATGTTCATGTACCCTGATATCAACCCCATTCTGCCGAAATACTGACGTGCCAATAAGTGCCATTGCCCATCTCCTGAGTTACTGAAAAACGCCGTCCCCCATCAGACAGTTTTTCATCAATTTAAACTAGACTTAGAATCTATTCCTTTTTCACGCATCAATAATCGGAAGATTTTCCAGATGATTATCGATATATATTGGGATTTTTTTCAGATATAAATAGGGCTGCTCATTGCACAATAGTTTTTTTTTTCTTTTCAAACATATTTCTCAACAAAAGTTTGGTATAGTGTGAGCGGCAGGGTAAATTAAAAAGGGTCGCGCACCAGACGCATCTGGCGGACAACATGGCACGTTCTAAAATTCAAAACAATTATTTTCTACAAAATTACCGAATTCCAAAGTTCATACAAAAGTCAGAAGAGAAAACTTGCACATAAAGAAAATGTTTAAGTGCCACAGGGGGTGCACAGTCCCCAGTGGCCCTACTTGACTGTGAGAAGGTTAATTCTGATGGCAAGGGACAGACCCAAGATGACCAGAATCTTCCCCAGCTGCAGGTGATTGGCAGAACCAGTCCATCTAATGCATGTCGCCACTGTGGTTTTCTGATGGCGGGTGGGGGAGCCTTGGTTTTACTGGACTTACTCACAAGGCAGTGGGGCACGCACACACCGCCAATGCTCAGAGTCAAAATTTTGCAGTGCCACGGAGCACAACTCACATAGTTTTCCATTAAATTCAACCCAAATCATTATCAAAGGACAAAGATTATTTACTCTAGCCATCACTGGATGATAAAGACCTATTGTTTATATGTATATTTCAGAGAGCCTACAATTAAATTTTTACTCCACTGACAGTTTGTTTTTGGGTTGGGGTTTGGGTCAGGGAGGTTAATAAAATTTGTATTCCTGCTCACTTTATTACATAATTTACAACTAAAAATATAACTCACTTTTGGTACCACCCTGTGGACATTTGACCATTAACAATACTTCCAGCTTCAGCCACTGGGCACAGTGGTTCGAATTTCAGTAAGCACTGATCGATTTCAGGAGCAGAACTTTCTACCTGTTGCTGAATTCCTAACCCTAACCCCTGTGTGATCAGTCTGCTGATTTCGGTCATAACACAATTTTGAAAAAAATGTGTACTTACTTTGTCTTGCAGGGGAAAAAAAGGTCCCTCGTATAAATACACACAATCGCACAGACGAACAGAAGATTTGTGGGTTGCCCCCCACCCCACATTCAAACACACACAGAAAGGTGATTATGTATTTCATAATCCCAGCCTCCCACTGTCTCTATGCCAACTTCCTGCACTCCCTCCAGCCACTGTGAATAATGATTCCATGTATAGTGAAGGAGACGGTGGAGGAAACTGTAATATCAGAATGTGATATGGCTGCTCTCTATGGTCATATAAAAAAATTGACCTAACACAATGGAGACCATTTGTGATTGTAGAATAAGGATGGGTCATGATGGTCTAGTCATCCAGCAAATGACTAGTTGATTAGTGAGGTTGACTATCTTGATTTTCTTCACATTTTTAGAAGTGTTGATATTTATATAACCAGTGCTTTATAGCTGTCATGATTCACTGTTTTCTGCCCTGTGTTTTGCCCTGTCATCTGTTCCCCCTGGACTACACTTCCCATAATCCCCTGCCCTGATCACTTCCAGCTGTTCCCTGTTGTTCTCACCTGTGTTTCATTAGTCTTTGTGTATATATATGCCCTGTTGTTTGCTTGTTGGTGGTCAGTTGTTGTAGATGAATATGTGTTTTGACCTCCTGTTTATCGACCAGTTCAATCGTTGATGTTTCCTCTGTTCCTGTGTTTTCCCCTCGTGGTTGATTTCTTTGTTCCTGTGTTTACCCTGTTATTTTGTACTTTGTTTATTTATTATTAAAGTTTGCCGCACCTAGATCCAGCCTCCCGTGATCTCCTTCCTCACGTTACAGAACAACTGACCAAACCAAAATGGATCTAGCGGTGTATTTATTCAGTTAAGCTGAGCAAACTTACCCATCAGCGAATACTCACATCATTTCAGCATCGTTGCCAGACACACTGGTTTTGCTGATTCCCACCTGAAGTCTATCTACCGGACCGGACTCCTAGCTCACAGGTGGAGGGATTTGCCAAAGACAGAAGACTACACTTGGGAGGAATATGTACGTTTAATACTGGAAACACTCTCTTCAGAGGATCCTCCTATCTCAATCCCGGTTCAGGCTTCTGAGTCTCCCATGTCACAGCCACGCCTCAGCCTGCTCCATGCCATGTCACAGCCACGCCTCAGCCTGCTCCATGCCATGTCACAGCCACGCCTCAGCCTGCTCCATGCCATGTCACAGCCACGCCTCAGCCTGCTCCATGCCATGTCACAGCCACACCTCAGCCTGCTCCATGCCATGTCACAGCAATGCTTCAGCCTGCTCCATACCCTGTCACAGTCAAACCTCAGCCTGCTCCAAGCCATGTCACAGCCATGCCTCCGTCTGCTCCGTACCCTGTCACAGTCACGCCACAGTCGGCTTCATGCCACATCACAGCCACACCTGAGTCTGCTCCATGTCACTTCACAGTCAATTCCAAATCTGCTCCATGCCAGGTCACAGACAAGCCTCCCATGGCCCCTGTTTCCAAGTTGAATGATCCGCCATTGATATTGGTGCGTTGGGCCACAAGAACCCTTCCTCACAAATTATCAATGCCCATGCCTACCATGGCCAATGAGCCAATGCCCACGCCTGCCACGGCCACTGAGCCAGAAGCCTCAACTGTCCCAGAGCCAGCGTTACCAGTCTCGTCTGTCCCAGAGCCAGCGTTACCAGTCTCGTCCGTCCCAGAGCCAGCGTTACCAGTCTCGTCCGTCCCAGAGCCAGCGTTACCAGTCTCGTCCGTCCCAGAGTCAGCGTTACCAGTCTCGTCCGTCCCAGAGTCAGCGTTACCAGTCTCATCCGTCCCAGAGCCAGCGTTATCAGTCTCGTCCGTCCCAGAGCCAGCGTTACCAGTCTCATCCATCCCAGAGCCAGCATTGCCAATCTCGTCTGTCCCAGAGCCTGCGTTGCCAACTTCAGCCTCCCGGAGGAGGAGGAGGAGAAAGGCTTCCGTTTCCAAGTCTCTGCCCATGTACATGACCACGGAGGTCGTTTCCAAGTCTCAGTCCATGTTCATGATCACAGAGGTCGTCTTCGAGTCTCTGCTCATGTACATGACCACGGAGGTCGTTTCCAAGTCTCAGTCTGTGCTCACGCCCACAGAGGTCATCTTCAAGTCTCTGCCCATGTACACGACCATGGAGGTCATTTCTGAGTCTCTGTCTACACCCACGACCACAGAGGTCGTTCCTGAGTCTCTGTCCATGCCCACGACCACAGAGGTCGTTCCCGAGTCTCTGTCCATGCTCACGACCAGAGAGGTCTTTCCCGAGTCTCCATCCATGCCCACGACCACAGAGGTTGTTCCCAAGTCCCTGTCCATGCCCACAACCACAGAGGTCATTCCCAAGTCTCTGTCCATGCCCATGACCACAGAAGTAGCTCTCGAGACTCTGCTCATGTTCACGACCACTGAGGTCACCTCCCAGTCATCCTGGACTCTTAGCTTGAGCCTGCCATGGCTCCGCCTTCCATGGCTTCGCCCCTCAAGCCTCCTATGGCTCTGCCTTCCATGGCTCCACCTTCAGAGTCTTCCACAGCTCCAGTCTCTACCCTGTGGTTGCCACCTAGGCCTCCTGACACTGTTCCAGCCCTGTGGCCACCAATGAGGCCTCCTGATTCAGTCCCTACCCTGAGGTGGTCTCCTGGCCATCCACCTGATCTGCTCTGGTCTTCTGGGTTTCCTAGCCATCCGCCTGATATACTCTGGTCTCCTGGGTCTTCTGGCCATCCACCTGATCTGCTCTGGTCTTCTGAGTCTCCTGGCCGTCCACCTGATATACTCTGGTCTCCTGGGTCTTCTGGCCATCTACCTGATCTGCTCTGGTCTTCTGAGTCCCCTGGCCATCCGCTTGATCTGCTCTGGTCTTCTGAGTCCCCTGGCCATCCGCTTGATCTGCTCTGGTCTCCCTGGTCTCATGGCCATCCACCTGATCTGCTCTGGTCTTCTGAGTCTCCTGGCCGTCCACCTGATTTGCTCTGGTCTCCCTGGTCTTATGGCCTTCCACCTGATCTACTCTGCTCTTCTGAGTCTCCTGGTCGTCCGCCTGTTCTGCTCTGGTCTAATGGCTGCCCACCTGATCTGCCCTGGTCTCCTTGGTCTCCTGGCCATCCGCCTGATCTGCCCTGGTCTCCTTGGTCTCTCAGCCGTCCGCCTGATCTGCTCTGGTCTCCTTGGTCTCTCCGCCGTCCGCCTGATCTGCTCTGGTCTCCTTGGTCTCTCGGCCGTCTGCCCGATCTGCTCTGGTCTCCCTGGTCTTCTGGCCCTTCACCTGGTCTGCTCTGGTCTCTTTGGTCCCCAGCTTCATCTTGGCCCTGCCTCCCTTACCAGCCTTCCTTGGGTGTCAGGAGCTGCCCATTAGAGGGGGGCTATGTCATGATTCACTGTTGTCTGCCCTGTGTTTTGCCCTGCCATCTGTTCCCACTGGACTACACTTCCCATAATCCCCTGCCCTGATCACTTCCAGCTATTCCCTATTGTTCTCACCTGTTTCATTTAGTCATTAGTCTTTGTGTGTGTGTGTGTGTGTGTGTATATATATATATATATATATATAATATGCCCTGTTGTTTGCTTGTTGGTGGTCAGTTGTTGTAGATGTATATGTGTTTTGACCTCCTGTTTATCGACCAGTTCCAATCGTTGATGTTTCCTGTGTTTTCCCCTCATGGTTGTTTTCTTTGTTCCTGTGTTTACCCCGTTATTTTGTACTTTGTTTATTTATTTATTATTAAAGTTTGCCGCACCTATATCCAGCCTCCCGTGACCTCCTTCCTCACGTTACAATAGCATTCTGTGCATTGACTGTCTGGGAGGTTGCATAGTAAAACTCACTCAGAAAAGTTGCATCTTTGAATTTATCCTCTTTAAAGCACCGTCGCTACAGCCATATGGATATATTTGCCCATTACATGACATCTCGTGATAGTTTTTGAGCATCCTGCCAGATGTTGTGCTTTTAAGAACAGGTCTTAAGATCCCTGCATTCTGTTGTGCTACTTATAGCTGTTTTTGAATGCAATGAAACTTATGAACAATTAGTCGTCTACGTAGTCACTCAGGCAACCAAGAACTAGTACATTTTGAAAATATGTTGTTTTCACACAGCCCCCTTTTTAGCCATCTTTGTTCCAGAAGTATTTCATAAAAGGGTTTTCATAAAATCCATTAATCAAACTAACCAGAGGTGAATCAGAACATTACAAACTTTATTTGAAGCAAAAGGTACTTAAAAATCTGACAAAAAAAAATCAGAGGTACAAGACTGTGGACTTCACATCTTTCTTGAGGGCATGGATTACAATTCGCCTCCATGAAGCATTGCGAATGGTGAAATCAAATGAAAAACAATGGAAAAATATCAAACTACTGATTTAAATGTTTGATTATACGTCAAGAAACGATATATTCTGATTTCAAAATATACAAGCAGTCTGAGAGTGTAGGGCGAGTGTACTGTACCAGAGTGGGAGGTCGTTGCAGAGCTTGTTTGGCGTGCTTGTTCACGGTGATTCTTTGATTGGTGTAATGATAATTTCCCCCAAGGATCATGGGTAGTGTATTTCTTCACTAGACATTTTGCTATAAAACATGATTTTTTAAATTGATGATGAAATAATGCAGGATGTTGGCTTCAATAGAAGTATATACAATAAAAAAAAAATCATTCCCCAGTGGAAAAAATGAATGGGATTTTTACTGCCAGAACTACACTGTAGCATTCTATTGTGCAGATGGTTAAACACCAACAAACATCCAATGGCATCTTTTGGTTTACTTATGAATGGGATAAAAAGACTCCAGTGTATGCAGTTCACTACACCCTTGAGATTTCCACATTTTGTTGTTTCTAAACAATGTATATTACACAGAACCCAAAACCCCATGTTTTGATCTGAGAATTGCAAGGTTTAAGCTGATGAAGTGATTACCCTCAATGCCTTGCTAGCAACAGTCTCCTAGGTGTTCAAAGACTGTTGCTGTGTCTCGTTTTGAAGGCTGTGTGCTAGCTAGGATGCGTCCTTTGAAGGCAGTGGTATACCGAGCGTCCTCCTTTAAACAAGCATTGTTTAAACGAGACGGTCTTCGTAGGACAAACGGAAACAGAACTTATCATGGTTGCTATGACAGCACGCCACTCTTTAATAAGCACAAGCGCTTTGAGTGAGAAGGGAACAAAGTCCCTCTGGAAGGGAATGTATAAGGTACATTTTAGGAGAGTTATAATGATATAAAGAGAAAAGAAAATAGATTTTACAGGTGTACTTTTAGTCTATAATACTTTATTTTAATTATATATTGCTATAATTATACACATTATATACTCTGTACCTGTCTACGGAGGTACTTCAACTTGGGAATTAACATTACTTATGTTTGAACATCATATTTTCGGGCAAATTGGCGTCATTTTTATTAGACAAATGATGTTAATTTCTGCTGAAGCAAAGAATTGTGGGTTGTGAGTGCCCACGAAGGATACACCTCATGCATCCTCCGAATTCCAGTGAAACAAGTTTGCATTCAAAGGCTGCATTCGGAGTGTCCTACTCACTTTCCTGAAACGAGACAGCCTCGATGACGTCTGCGGCCGACTAATACGACTTCCGGAGGACGCAGCCTTAGAAACAAGACACAGCTTGTGAGAACAACAGTTGCTGCCGGGGTTTAGAACTTCCTGTTACTATGACAACCATGGAACAATTCATATTCCATGTTCCTCTCTAATAACGTGTATAACATTAGGGTGTAATTATATTTCTATAGAATATATGAAAACAGGCCTTCATTGAAGTTAGGAAATGCTGGCAAACCAATAATTAAAAAACACGTCTGGGTGAAATATGCAGCCTATCTATATCTACAGTATATAATTGTTTACAGAGTCTTTGCCTCGATTAGAAAATTGTGATAACAAACTCACTAAGACATTTTTTTTATTAAAAATTTTATTTTATTATCAAATTGTAATTTTACCATGTCTGAAGAAAATGTAAAAGGTGCTTACAGCGTCTCGAGACAGCCGCGTTCTGTTTAAGGATTATTCGTTGCACTGTGGCTGTTTTAGCCCTAGAATATAAGTCATCATCAGTGCTTGGCACACATCCAAAATTCTAATGCTCATTTTAGCATTCGAGTGTGCATTTTTATTATATTCGAATTTTGAATTTTCATTTGACAGCCTTACCATTAATAAGGATTAAGGATGGCAAGGGCAACTAACCACAGTGCCAAAAATATTTGCTGAAGTGCAACTCAATAAGCGTGTGATGAGTATAAACTATCAATAGCTTTTAAAGGTGTCTCTTTAAGATCACTTATAGTAACTTATGGAAGTTAAGTGTAGCAGGGGAAAGGAGGTTGCGTCGAATGATGGCAGAATTCCTAGGAATTAGAATGGATTTAGCGGACAATAGCAGGTTTTCCCACTTGTGTAACTGGACACTAGTTGGCGTCACGAGGGGCTTAAACTTCACATTAAACCAGTGTGCAGCTGACACAGGCACCCGCACTAGACACAACAAGGGAACACGGAGCAACCTGTAGACACATTAAGCTTTTATATACTGCCCACCAGAGAACAAAGCAAATACACCCATATAGCATGAAGCAAAAGTTTATTTTGTTACCTTTCACTCTGACACACAATTACACAGACACACACATGGCAATATTAGAACGTAATGAACTATACATTGTGCTCTATACCGCTGTATACTTTCCCACTCCAGTTCATACATTTTCCTGGATCTAAAAGACTTCTTTACATTAGTAGCTATGGAAATCTGAACTGGAAAAGGACTTAAGTGGTAAAAATATCTCCAGGAATTGCAATGAGACAGGTAGATCAGGGCTCTTATCTCAAACAAATCCTTTTATTTTCCTCAGACATTTAGAGATGGGTTTATGGAATCTCTAAAATCTGTAGTACCTCATGCATCTAAATGTCTGATTGAATTTAAGTAATGAGGTCACATTATGACAAATATGATGCCACAATAGCATTAGTTTGCATCATAATTGCTCATTTTTGATGAATAAATATAAAAGTAGCGTGCTTTATGAAAACCACAATAAAACTAGATTTTTACAATTTCTTAAAGTGGTTGCTTGGGTTGTTGCTTAGGTTGTTGCTAGGGAGTTCAGGGTGGTTGCTAGGTGTTACACTCACTTAGAAAATAAATGCCCCAACTTTCCTCACCAAGCCGCAAGATTATTACGTTTTTGAATCCCTTATATATCATTATCAACCAGTAATTTCAAGAAAATTGCAATGTAAATGTGCTTAAATCGCCTACCCCTATAACAGTGTATTGATTTTTTTGTTTCACTTATGGAGTAACATTAATACTAATATGACTAAAGCTGATGGTCACCTCTCATCTCCGCTGTGTGGAATCACCATCCCTAAGCTCATATGCTCTTTCGTTTGTCTTTGCACACCGGAGCTCTCTGGCCCTCAGCCAAACTCCATCTCCCATCTGCCCAAACCCAGACACCCTTTGAGGCCTGCAGCTCGCTATGCTTCCTGTCCTGGGACTTCAGGAATGAGATTTGGGACACAGGAGAGTCAGACACTAAGCTTTCATCAAATTCCCTGGCTTAAGATGGTTTTCATGTGCCTGTCGCATACACACACATGTTGAGATACACATGCACACAGGCTCATGGAAACACATTTGCTCACAAGAGGCCGTTCAGACCGAACGCTAAAAAAAACTAGACACAGCACAACGAATAGAATAGGCCGCAGGTGTCTCAAGAAGCATTTTAACAGTTAACTTTACAGGAAGTCTTAAAAACATAGTGGAACATGAAAAAACATATATAGTGAAAAAATAAGTAAGACGCAGTGCCACGGTCAGTTGCAAAAATGCAGTGTGAACAGGCCCTAAGGCCAAAAACATACTCTATGCAAGTACGCATACGAAGATGCGAATGCTTGGCCAACGCATTATAACACAGCTTTAAACCAGATGTTATATTCTTGAGGTAGCAAGCTATAAACACATCAACAGTTTATCTACCGCTAACTAACTTGCTCAGCGAAATTCTCTTCAACCTGTTTCCCCACCATATCAGTATTTCAGCTAAAAGGTTACGGATTGCATTCCGACATTTCGAAGTCGAGCTTGCATAGCTAGAAACGTTTGCATTAATATACTTGCGTATGTTTTGGGCCTAACACAAACACACACTCATATAAGAACATTGTTCTATCCCTCTACCACAAAGGCAGTGATATTCTCAATCCCTTGTTTAAAGATTTGGTTTATAAATCTTTAATCTAGCCTTTAATTCAGTCTAATGTACCAGAGAAAATTTACCAGGTTTTCCACTAGCAGTGAAGTACTGACCACACTGATAATGTTGGTAGACATAGGAGGACAGTGAGGAATTCTCCGACAGTATATTAATTCACTGTGGCCTTTCACCCTATTTTTCCACATTCTTTCTCTAACGGGAAGGAAAAGGTTAACCCTTTCACTATCGCCTGGACCAGTTGCATTTATTGCTAGTCAGCTGGGTTTTTAAGGAATTTTGAGAGCTAAGAGGCGAGGTGTGATGAGCTCTTAAATGTCTTTGAATGTGATGTACTCTTCGCTACCTGATGGTGATATAAAAAGGCAGGTGTAAGCCATATTTTGCACTACTACTACCTTCTGGACATTGCTTTGCACTTCTGTTCCAAAGCCAAGAGCATACTACTAACCACCTGGGCACATGGCTTGGCGGTCCGGCTTCTCTCCCCATTGGCGAAGGCATCCACTGTCCTCAGTCTCCCCAAAACTTGTGTCATCCTACCCCGGCTGTGGCAGAGCGCCAAATGCATGCGTCCACATTTACTCCCAATTCTGGGGCAGCAGCTGTTCACGTTTTTACTTTTAGCACAGAGCTGTCATCAGTCCTTTCTGAAGGGCAACGCTATAAAGTTCTAACAGTCAGGGAGCACGAGATTGTTTTCCACACAGTTGTGGTCGATAAATGGCTGATGCATCACTGATCGGCCTCCTGACTGTTATCACACCCAGTGTTTGTGGGCTCGCATTAATAACATCCCCGTATGGCATGACTGCAGAGCTGGCAAAGTCAAAGGGATGATTTCTCCAAGGACCATTCGTTTCTAGAGTTTCACACAAAGATGGACACAATTTTATCAGCTATATTTATCTCCCTCTACGATTTCAATTGAATAGTCACCAGAAGTCTCATACCTTGCAGCTGGTGAAAGGAAGAGTACAGCACAGGGGTACAGGGATGCACAAAATTACATATTTTCAATATCGACAAGTCTGTGGGTTGCCTGAACGTCTAGACGACTAATCAGTCTTTAGGAAGCTCTGTAGAATTAGGCCGACTTCAGGTTATTCCAACCCTAACTGGACATTTCTTAAGGTGTCATTTATATATAAGTATAGTATACATAATATATATAAGACGTGTTCATGCGATCAAAAACTGCTAGATGGAGAACAACATAACGGAACAGAATTCCAGGGTTTTTTAGAAGAGACACGTCTTTAAACGTGGGACTATTTTTTACTTGACATGCCGTCAAGTCCCAGGTCACTCATAGTCGGATGCTGAAAAAACAGTGTGAGACATAACTCTATGGCCAATGACATCCTTCTGAATGTATATGGCTGTAGCAGTGGAGCTTTAAAGGGGATGAATTTAAAAGATGCAACTTCTCTGGAAGGGCTTTACTGTGTAAACTGTCTGACAGCTAAGGCACAGCACACTGTCAATGCACTGTCATTAAAAATATCAAAAATGTATAAGAAATTGGTTAAACCTGTTGTTGGATGACTAGTTGACCATCATAACCCATCCCTAATTCAGTAACGCCCTAATTTATTGTGAAGCAACTGCTTTACAATAAAAAACTTGTTTTTGGATATTTCCAAACATAAGAGCCAGAACTCTCTCAATCTGCAACCCTTTATATGTTTACACTCCACTTGAAAAGAAACAACCTGATGTCTTCTGGGGTCCCTAAAAACAAACCAGAGTGAGAGGAAATGAAATGTGGTTCAGTGTGGTCAGAACACCCATTAGAAAGCCAAAAATATGTTGTTGAGGCCTTTTGGTGGCGTTTACAACCACCTCTTAAATTTGAAATGACATGAGGTTTTCCCAAAACTGTCTGCACGTACTGTACAAACCTAATAAAGCAGCTGGTGTCTGTCTATGTGTGTGTGTGTGTGTGTGTGTGTGTGTGTGTGTGTGTGTATGTGCGATGTGAAATCTCTCATGTGTTTGAGGAAGGAGAAGCACCCCGCAGCCTAAAATCGTGCTGCTTATACTGATGTAACAAATATCACCCACCAGCAGTGCTAAACATCACCGAGCTCTGAAGAATTCAGATACACTGATGAACGATCTCACTGATACAAACAAGTAGATATATAAAGGAGATATATAAATAATAGAAATTGCAACTTTTTCAACACTGAATTGCAGATTGATTGTGACCTTTTAACCTATTAGAATTAATAGAATTTAGGCACATTGTTTTAAGTAATGTATGCATTTTTGACTGTTGCAACCAGTGATATATAAAACAAAATATGTATATATTTTCTTTTTTTTTTTTTTCTCTCCAATTTGGAATGCCCAATTCCCAGTGTGCTCTAAGTCCTCATGGTGGTGTAGTGACTCGCCTCAATCTGGGTGGCGAAGGACGAATCTCAGTTGCCTCTGCGTATGAGACCGTCAATCTGCGCATTTTATCACGTGGCTTGTTGAGCACGTTACCGCGGAGACATAACGCGTGTGGAGGCTCACCTATTCTCCGTGGTATCCACGCACAACTCACCACACCCCCCACCGAGAGCAAGAACCACATTATAGCGACCACGAGGAGGTTAACCCAACGTGACTCTACCCACCCTAGCAACTGGGCCAATTGGTTGCTTAGGAAGCCTGACTGGAGTCACTCAGCACACCCTGGATTAGAACTTGCAACTCCAGGTGTGGTAGTCAGCGTTTTTACTTGCTGAGCTACCCAGGCCCCCCAAAATATGTATATTAATTATTAATGACATTAATAATCCCACTACAAAGAATTTTCATTAAAATCAGAGTAAAAGTCACAGCCATGGCCTATTGGTTAGCACATATGGCCCAGCACATTGAGCCTTGGTGCTCAGCTGGGAAATGCAGGATCAAATCTGGTCTGCACCATGGCCATTTCATTCCCCATCTCTCTCCCTAAATTATTTTCTCACTTTTCTACTGTTCTGTCAATAAAACGTGGTCCCTTTTTAATTATCAATATTTATATTTCTAAAATAAATAACTTAATGATAAAAGAATATATAGCCCCTAAAAGATCCCTAATACATTTTGTAATCAGTGGTTTCAGTTGAAAAAGTAATGTAGAAGCATAATTTTTAAAGATGACAAACTTTTGCATGCTGGGGTTCTCAACGGGAGCGGTACCGCCCCCCAGGGGGTGTTCAAAGGATGCCAGGGGGCACTGAGAGCAAATTAATAGAGAGAGGGTCGTTAGGTTACAAATGGGGGGTGTTTATCAGTCATAATAATCAAATCTATTGTCTTTGCATTAAAACGTTTATCTAGACTTGGAGTATATCAGTTGGTTCTCAATTATACGGGTTGGTACGCATTTGTACCGTGGTTCATCTAATTTTGAAGTCTAATGACACATCTGAAGTATCTGGTTTAGCAGCGTCAAATACACAGATGGAGGCACAACCTCGGCTAATGCCCCTGTATGGCTCTATAGATGGATGCGGCTCAATGGACAGAGCAGCACAAGCGCAGAGCTCTTAGGGTAAAGGTATTAAGTAAGGGGGCGTTCATCAAAAAAAGAACCACTGCCGTAAAGCAAACATTACGGCAGAAGCCAGGTGCTTTATGACGTCCCAGAGGCCAGTCTGTCCTAATGCATTTTATTAGACAGCTAAAAACCTGCTCTTCACAGTATTTGCCAAATAGCAGGCCAATAAAACTAAAAGAGATGCACCACTTTGCAAATAAAACTCAGAACTACTTATCTGGATTGATAAGCATTTATGATCCTTTAATGCGAGTGAATTAGACCCTATTCAGAAGTCACTAAGGGTCTATATAAGGAAAGCCATTCCAATGCATTAATAAAAGAAAAAGAAAAAAACTCAGTCCATGCTAAGTGATTCTGTCATGTACTGACGCCATTACAGGCATTTTGCACACACACAGCTACCAATCAATTCCTTTCAGTGGCTCTGAGCTTGAAAGAGGATGATGGAAACGTGGGGGGTTCTGTTCGAAACACAACAAAAGATGCACAAATAGATCAGCGGGAGAGGAAACTCCGATATAGCACAGTGTCAAAGGTCCAAATGAAATCAGGTGGTTGGAATCAATGGTGGTCTGTGTTTGAATGCTCTAGAGGACAGAGCAGGAAGTGTGAATGGGAGAAAAACATGTCTTTATGAATGATGTCATTGAAACAGGACTAAGCGAGATGCCACTGTCGGAGAAGATGGCTTTTACAGTAATAGATGAGAATTCAATGCCCCATTTCAGCTCTAATAAAAAGTCTGCTCTCCAAAAGACAGGAGAGAGCTAAATGTACACAGTGCACTGCTAGATTACATCTATCTCTAATGACACCAACCTATGAAATGTGTAAAACATGTGAGAACCACATATTCGGTCTAATAGAGAAAATATAAAACATCATTCTCTCACAACCTTAGTCAAGCGCTCTCTTGCCTCTGGCACATTATTTTAATTTGACTAGTTATTATACTCATGCATATATTTATATATTTAGAGGGGAGAAAAAGATATGAATTGGTCTTTGGTGGGTTTTTTCCACTTTGATCTCAAAATGAATTCAAATAAAATATTTTCAATATTCTGTTCTGAGTGACTACTCTGAAAATATAATCAATTCAGAATTTGGCGAAAGGATTTGTATTTCCCTCAGTGAGGCGGAGTGAGTACATTTATTTGGATTATCAGCATTCCACATGAGATAAGAAGAAAGGCACTCACAGGTTTACATTGTTCAAGGTTTTTAAATTCAGAATTAATAATAAGCTGCTGCTAATTTTACTCTGCTCTAATTTTACTCTAATTATACCAGTTTGTCATTTGCACGAGATAATAATAATAATAATAATAATAATAATAATAATAAATACATTATTTTTTTTCTTTTTTTTTTCAGATTTTTTTCATTTTTTTTTTTTTTATTCAAAAACCTTTTTTTTTCTTTTTTTTCTTTTTATTAGGGGTCTAGGTGGACTTATTTCTGTCATATTCACTCACCCACATGACTTTCATCTGTGGAGATGTTAAGCATCAGTCACCATTCACTTTCATTGCATGTTTTTTGATACAATGAAAGTGAATGGTGACTGAAGCTTACACACCACCAAACATCTCTTTTAGTGTTCCACATAGAGAGAAAGTCTAAATGGTTTGTAACATGACAGTGAGTAAATTAAGATATAATTTACATTTTTGCTTGAACTATCCCTTTAAGACTTTTAGTTTTGTTTTTATCTATTATATATATATATATATATATATATATATATATATATATATATATATATATATATATATATATATATATATATATTTTTTTTAACCCTAGTCCGTTAAATGTAATGTATGTGGCAGATATAGATAGTAGGGTAAGGCTAGTCAAAGACAGATTTTCATCAAGTCATTTGTCATTTGGCTGAAATAAGTGCTGACATGCAACGTAATGGAACGACTTCATCACATCTGTTTGTATCCGATCATCTCTTCTTTTCCGAGACTGCTGATTTCCCGTAAATCCAATCAATGTCAGCCTCCACACTTTCAACAAATCTTCAAGCCACATATACGTCCCTCTCTCCAAGGCCAGGGCAACAAGAAAACTACATGGCCATGTAACATGTGGCATGAGCACTAGCTATAGGTGATCGCTAAGTGCCTCCAGTACTTCACACAAAGCGTAAATCAAGCAAATCTATCTTCAGGTCCCAGGAGGGAACTTTGACCGTCATACCTAGTGGTAGAGCGTTTGCAGCGGTATGAGAAATGCATAGTGAGGTTGTTTGGACGCACAGGCGTCCAACAGCAATAACTGTGTTCCTCAGAGAGCCATCAGGATATGCAAAGGCTTAGCAGTGGAAGCCCGTACCAACATAGCACTGCCTCTATGCATATAAGTAGCATAGAAGAACAGAGCACAATGCAGGTTCAGATAGCTTCACCTTGACAGGACAGCATACAAGACCCCAGTAGACTATAGGCTGAAGAATAATTGTCATTTGCTGTTGCTTTCTTTATTTTAAAAGATACAGTGATAATGATGAGATGAAAGAACTGTTTCTCATTAACTGTCGATGTGCAGTTAGTTGTGCAAGATCTGAAAATCCAAATGAAATCAGTAGAAAACCAGGTATTTCAATTGGTCGCACTATGGACATATTAGGTTGGCATCAGAAATAACGCATTAGAAATGGAGGGTAATTTTCTAAATAGATTTATGGAAGCCAAAAAGTGCCACAATTGACTCTTTTTCGGCCTCATTTGCATTGTCTGAGTCATTTTATTAGTGATTAGACCAAAAGAGCTCAGGGTGCCGCAGTATTGAACCTCACATTGTAATTTGGAAAAGGGGAATATGCAAATAAAGTCAGAGTATTTTGTGTTTGCAGTTTTGCCCCTGGGCAGCTTGTCCCGCTACACAAATCATCAATTAAGATCCCAGCAGGGATCTCTGCATTTAAATTAGCCCCATCCAACAACTTTTATCTTCCAGACAAAACATTACAACCTTGTGATAGCTTGCACCACAGAAATAAAACAGGCTATTAAATGAGATTTTACTTTGGGCGGAAAATGGGCACGCAATGCTACTTTTATGTTTTTTTATGTATTCTTGTTAAGGTGCAGCAGCCACTTTGTGTGGTTTTGTCTCTTTAGCTTTAATATTTACATTCGTAGTACATTTCAGTGTCTGAAACTGTAAAGAAATTCACTGTTTAATTCACATGCATTTAATTCACACTGCAAAATTTCAGCTTGATGACTATATTGGAAAGGCAAATTGTTGTATGTTGTATTACGAGACACTACTGTATATAAGAGATAACTCAGCATATAACATGTCTCACATGTAACTAGAACATACTTATTATATATTTAGAAATATTAATTTAGGGTTTCGTTTTTTTTTTTCTTAATAGACAACTGTACATAAACCTTATTATGAAACACTCTCTTTGAACTCTCTGCCTTCTTGCAATTGAACGCCTTGCATATTAACTTAATAATATTTTTAACAAACGCACTGGATAATATCAGATTTCCAGAGACATCATGACTTAGAGAATTAAAAAGGCATTTGTATGGCTTAATATGCTAACCTAAAATATTTTACAATAATGTAATAGCTAGCTTAAGTTGATAAAATCCTTAAATAGCTGAATTTGCTGACTGCAAGTCCTTTAATTTAGTCTTTTATTTGACCTCCGAACTCTTTAAGAAAAAATCATCACTTGTTTCTTACTTTACAAAGAGTTTCGAACTGTTTCCTGTCTTCAAAACTATAGTGATGCAAGTTCAAATTCACAGAGCCTATGCTATGAAGTGTGTTTAATTAATTATATATAAAGTCCCTAAACTTTTACAGAGGAACAAGTGTAGAACTGATGAGGAACTTTACTGTTGACAGTGCAAAGTTATTTTTATCTCTCTGCAAGTCAGAATGGAAGAATCAGCTTCATGTTTTACAAATCCAGGGATAAGCCTGAGAATTCACAAGAGAGTAATAAATTCTGCCACCTGATTTTCTATATAAAATAATAAATCTAAACATATATCCATCAGATGAAAACATACAAAAGCTGAGCCAACTTGCCAACAGCACATACCTCATCTTGACCCATTAGCCTAAATCTTCACCTATTTTTTTTTTTTTTTTTTTTTTTTAAAGATAAATTTAGTAATAAATTATTGAGTGGCTGAAATATTAACTGTTATGACTGTTCTGAAACCCGCATAAAGCATGTTTCTCATGCTATTATTTGAAGTCTATAGATTTTTTTATTATTATTATTATTATTATTATTTTTTTTATAAATATATATAGTTTACATAATGCTGAAGAACAGAATATTAGAATTAAAATGAAATACAAATATGAATATTAGGCTAAATACATATAATAATACTTTACAGATGCGACTTTGTGTCTTCCGGTTAGGAGCAGCGCTTTTACTTTCTGAAACTCTGCTTGTTTTTGATTTTACGTAATTTTCGTTAAAAAAAAAAAAAAGAAGAAAGAAAGAAAAATCCCAGACTAACTAGAAAACCTCGTTTTTGCATTGTAAGTGAATATAACCACAGATCAAACAGGCAATAAAAATGTCATATAGAGAAATCTAAATTACAGATTTATATTTACAAGGCAACATAATTTTGCAATACAACAGACCAATCATAAACAAAAAAGAACCCAAAACATTATCGTATAATAGTCATTAAAACAACAAGACATAAGAATTGCTCAAAAACATTACAAATTAACAATAACAAAATTCTAACATTAAACATTCTAAAATGGAATGTCAACGAGTATATTTTGCGCGTTATGAATATGACGATTCAATCATGTATCGCTACAGCAGAGATCCCCAAATCCCTTTAATAACCCTACAATAATGTCAACACAAAAAAATACCACCACATTTTACAAATCCAAACGCTTCATCCACCACAAAAATAAATCATCCACAAGACTCTTATGCTCTTTCCAAATTGTAGGGCATCTTCTCCGTTTCCCTCTTTCCTCTCTTCCTTCCTCCTTCTATCAGACTCGTTGTCTATGTCCTGCTCTCTCTCTCTCTCTCTCTCTCTCTCTCTCTCTCTCTCTCTCTATCTCTCTCTCTCTCTCACACACACACACACACACACACACACTTTCTCTCTCTATCTTCCCCTCCTCTCTCTCTCTCTCTCTCTCTCTCTCTCTCTCTCTCTGTCTATCATTCTCTCCCCTCAGCCCTCGGCCCTGTCTGTGTGAATAATGTCCTGCCTTTTGTAATGAGACCAAGAGAAAAAAAAAAAAAAAAAAAAAAACATGCTGGAGTGGTCGCCCGCTCCGCGCGCTGACATTGAAAATGAATGACAGCTTACCTGAATGCCAATCTTCATCAGACTGACACCAGGCTGACAACACAGCCTATACTCCCCTACACAAGCCGTGACGTATGCCATATCAGACCCCTCCCCTTTTCTCTGTCTCTCTCCCTCTCTCTCTCTCTCTCTCTCTCTCTCTCTCAATCTCTCTCTCTATGAACCCCTCTGCCTAATACACCTCCGCGGTTCCTCCTCAACTGGCATTTATACACGTACCGTTCCGAAAACCCCGTGCATCTCTGGTTTATTAACGGCGGAGCTCGCTGGCCCCCTATCGGCATAAAATGAGACCTACATAAGGCAATGAAGGCTGCAGGTCGCCTTGGCTGCTTGCCTGTATATGGAAGGGTGCCAGGCTACCAGCAAGAAAGAAACGGGAAAATCATAATACAATTAATTTCAAATGTTATAAAACATCTCACTACTGTACACGTCTCACTCTTATCTAATAATTATGGTCTTCCAATGTAGAATTTATCTATTTACCATCACAGCATGAAAACAGCTGAAAACATCATCACAGGCAGTTCAGGAAAAACACAGTTCCATTTTATACTCAAATATTGAGTATATTTTATATTTCAAAACATGTGGAGCATTCACAAAAATAGATGCTAAATAGAAATGAACAAACTCTCAAAATGTCTAATGAACTTTCAGCACATGTCCACACACCTGTTAGCACAATAATGCTATCTTTTATGTAATTATTTGCTCTCGGTTTCTGGACGTCTATCGACCGTAACGGTGGATAATATAAGTAATCCCCGCTGTTGACTTCTTGCCAATAAAGTGAAGATAGCACACAAAAAAATTACTCCAAGCTTTTTCAAACAGATGTTCCTAATTCAATCCTTCTGTACGCAGCCGATGGAGGAAGCAGCATCTGGGACTGGAGCGCTGTGCTTTGCGAGTGGTTTCTGATCATAACATTAATGTTTTAGATAAAACTTTGGTTTCGCTTGATTATTAGGATAACCATTAACTGCACACGTTGTCCGGGAATTTTTAAAGATATCTTACAACATTTAAAAAGCAAGAATCTAACCGCAAGACATGCAAGCAAGCAGTGACCGGTTACACACAAAACACCAACCAATCGCACTTCCGCTAGCCAACCGGAAATTCCGCCCACCTAGCAAAATACAGTGGACTCACTGAGAATATTGTGGATAGGGTTTAGGGATGTACAAATTGGTTCCAGGAGTCATTTGGTTTATGAGGTAACTGTACAAACCTGTTAAGATTAGCCGTCACAGGCTGGGAACTGCAGAAATGGTTACAAGAAAGGGATTCGTTTGTTGCACGGATTGCTGATGAGTTGCACGCTAAATATTGTTTATAGAGCTAATCTTTATCCTACCTGTTAATATGCTAGCTAAACCGAGTCAAAAGACTACTTAGTTACAGTACATCTCCTGTAACAGTAGTTAGAAGAAGGGGGGCGCATCGGTTTTAAGCTTGAAACACTGGTTGTTACACGCTTTCTAAACTCAGGAAATACATTTTTTGTACAGGTAGAGTAAATTGACTTGAGGATAGCTGAGGTGGTGTTTGGTGTTGGTACAAGTGTATTCATCATCACTCTAATGTGGATAGTGACTCTCGCGCTCACCATCATTCTTTCGCACGCAACCGGTGCAACAAAGTGAGAACATTATTATTTCTGTTGTTGATGTAGCATTTGCATCTGGTATGTTCTGTATAATGCTTTGTTACATTGTCGTACCAGGATAGGGATCACCCCTATATTTCATAACCTTTAAGAATTACCTTTAAGAAATTTTTATTAGTAGTAGTATTTCACTGCAATGCACTTAAATAGTCCTGTGTAATGACAAATTAATTTGTAAAAGTACAAATATTCCATGTTGTCTCTTAATTAATATGTCATAAAAACTGCATAAAAATTATACAAAAATGGAAAATACACTACTGTAACTGCTTTAAATGTCATATGAACTACACATTTGTAGATATGAGGCAATAGATAGATAGATAGATAGAGATTTTCAAAAAGTTAATAAAAGTTCATGTACTATTTAATCACAAAGAGATTTGATAATTGTTTTGTAAGCTTATTGCATTTTGACGTGTGCTTGAATAAAGTGGTAGTTATAGTATAAACCTGTGTGTTTCAGTTATATTTGACATAAAGGCATGTGCTGGTTTATCTCTCCTCAGCAGAAGATAAGCACAAACACAGAAGCTTTTTTCCCAGAATCCCTCTTTGCCAAAACTAGTGCGCTGAGCTGCCAAATCGTCCTCTTGTCTGAACGAACAAAAACCAACAAACCATTTACCTTTCAGTCATGTAGCAGAATAGAACACATGAGTGTAGCAAATGTTAGCTGTGCATTAAATCTAAAATTATTTGGTTACTTCCTTTCTCATCTTAAAGGGATAGTTCTTCCAAAAATTGAAATTATTTCATCATATACTCACTCTTGTGCCATTTAAGATGTGTATCACAGTTTTTTCTTCTGCTGAACACAAACGAAGATTTTTAGAAGAATATCTCAGCTCCGTAGGTCTATACAATGCAAGTGAATGGTGATCAGACCTTTCAAGGTCCAAAAAGGAAATAAAGGCAGCATAAAAGTAATCCCATCAGACTCCATTGGTTTAATCAATGTCTTCTGAAGTGATCCAGTTGTTTTTGGGTTTGAACAGACAAAAATGTAACTTGTTTTTACTGTGCATCTTGCCATTGCAGTCTCTAGACACGATCATGATTTCAAGCTTGATCACACTTCCTATTTTTTGACACGAGCAGAGTGCTAGATAACACTATAGGACGTGTAATCGAGCTTGAAATTGTGATCGCCAAAGAGACAGCTGTCAATATGTACAGTGAAAAGGAGTTATATTTTGGTCTGTTCTCACCCAAAATCAACTCGATTGCTTCAGAAGTCATTGATTAAATTGTTTAAATGGATTATGTTGATGCTGACCTATCTGCTTTTTGGAGCTTCAAAGGTCCGATCACCATTAATTTGTGTTGTATGGACCTACAGAGCTAGATATTCTTCTAAAAATCTTCTTTTGTGTTCGGAAGAAGAAAGAAAGTCATACACATCTAGGATGGCATAAGGGTGAGTAAATGATTAGAACATTTTCATTTTTGAGCGAACTAACCCTTTAACAATGGTTTTTATACTCTGGATGTCAGAAGTTGCACATTGAAGTCTATTCCTGTAATATCTTGCAATACATGTTCTCAAATTTTCAAATTTTTTTTTGTTTAAAGATGCTCCATGTTTTGATGACAAAAGAACAGCAACACCAGAAGTTGATAGCATAAGATGTAGGTTTGTAATCACCAATTTAGGAATGAATATAAAACTTGATGATATCCTGAATTAAAATAACAGAAGAATAAATTAAAAAACAAAACATGAACCAAACTCCATTACTGTTGCTCACTGGCTCCCATTTGCCATACAGTCTTGCCATATAATCCAAGTACACATGGATCCCTGGTCTGCACGTAACTCCAAATCCCATTTCATCCATTGCTGATTTGCTTGCAGCAAGTATGACCAGAAAAATGTTTTTTTTTTTTCTTTCTTGATAGGTGACGCTGTGTTGTATGAGAAATGGGTAACCCCTCGCTGTTTTACAAAGGAATAATATCACAGTGCCAATTAGGCCAGCCCCAAACAGGAGCTCAGTGCGGCACATTCGATGCCACATTAATAAAACATGGCCCCTGCTCTGTGCTTCGCTAGTCAGCTAATTGGCAAATTAGAAAGTGAGATGCGTTAAACGAGAGAACACTGCATTCGCTGGAGACTGAACCCCCTCCAACAAACACATACACAAAGACATCTCTCTGTCTGTAGTTTAATGTAGGTTGTGGCCTCTCCCATGATTTAGGCCTTGTACACTAGTTCATATCTGTATGGTCAAGGCATGTAGTTACTATTCTGCGCATTCATCCTGTACAGCTTTTATTATAGCATGGAGGGCAAAAAACAGACAGAGCTTAATAAGAAATAATGGGGGGAAAATAAATTAAGATTAAGAGTATGTTGAGAGTATGATAAAATGAAGGTTGATACACCAATCAGCCACAACATTAAAACCATCTTCCTAATATTTTGTAGGTCCCCCTCATGCCGCCAAAACTGCGCCAACCCACATCTCAGAATAGCATTCTGAGATGATATTCTTCTCAGCAAAATTGTACAGAGCGGTTATCTGAATTACCGTAGACTTTGTCAGTTTGAACCAGTCTGGCTATTCTCCGTTGACCTCTCTCATCAACAAGCCGTTTCCATCCGCAGAACTGCCACTCACTGGATGTTTTATTGTTTTTGGCACCATTCTGAGTAAATAATAAAAAATAAAAAAAGACTGTTGTGCGTGAAAATCCCAGGAGATCAGCAGTTACAGAAATACTCAAACCAGCTCGTCTGGCACCAACAATCATCCATGTGATTATCTAATCAGCCAATCGTGTGGCAGCAGTGCATAAAATCATGCAGATATGGGTCAGGAGCTTCAGTTAATGTTCATATCAACCATCAGAATGGGGAAAATTTTGATCTCAGTGATTTGGACCATAGCATGATTGCTGGTGCCAGACAGGTACAACAGCAACCTTCTTGGGTGTGGAAGAAAGCTTCACCAAGGGAAATGTTGACTTGAATATTCAAGAAGGAATTTGGAAAGACCTGTGGAGTCCTGGAAGAAGGTTTTATGGATGTATGACACTTGAAAACTGAAAATGAGATTTAGACCCATGGGACAGTAGTACGTCTAGAGTAAGAAAAGCAAGGTGATGACAAGAACGACATCATCCCCACGGTCAATCATGGAGGTGGGTCAGTCCTGTTATGGGGGTGTTTTGTGGCTGTAGGAAATGGCTATCCTGACTATGTGACTGGCGCCATGGATTCTTTCAGGTATCAGGCCATTTTGGCAAAAATGTGATGCCTTCATTTTGTAAATTGAAGCTCGGTGATCACTGGACTTTCCAGCAAGACGATAACACCATGGATACAACCAATTTGTCCAAAATCTGGTTCAGGGATGGGTCGTGGAACGTCCTTGAATGGCCCTTTCAGTCCATCATTAAACTCCCATTGAAAACCTTTGTTGGGATTTCAAGGAAGCAGTGGCAGCACAGAATCCAAAGAATGTCAGTGAGCTGGAAGCTTTTGCTCAAGAGAAATGTGTAAAGATTCCAATAGAGAGGTGTCCGAAGCCTGAGAATGCTTACCTGAAACATTTATTTTATGTTATTAAGGGTAAAGGATGCTCCACAAATGACTGACTTTGGGGGTTGAATATTTTTGACATGACGTTTGTGGAGAGAATTAGTTGTTTTTTATTTAAAATTTGGGTAAACTGAACTCTCTGTTCTCAAAATCACTCAAATATGTATTAAAAGCTTACTTTGACTGTTTACTGAGGTTTTAGTTGATGTGTTTTAATTCACATCACCAGAACATATTGCTGGTCAGGGGTGTTGAATAATTTTGATTGCAACTGTGTGTGTACTGTATATATATATAGAGAGAGAGAGAGAGAGAGAGACAGAGAGAGAGAGAGAGAGAGAGAGAGAGAGAGAGAGAATATTATTAAAGGCAATATTTATACACACGCACACACACACACACACACACACACACACACACATCTAGGCTATCCTATGAGGACTCTCCATAGACATAATGATTTTTATACTGTATGAACTATAGATTCTATCCCCTAACCCTACCCCTTAATATGACCCTCACAAAAAAAAAAAAAAAAAAAAACTTTCTGCATTTTTACATTTTCAAAAAAACATCGTTTAGTATGTTTTTTAAGCGATTTTAATTGTGGGGACACTAGAAATGTCTTCATAAACCACATTTATAGCATAATACCCTTGTAATTACCAGTTTGTAACCTAAAAAAAATGTCCTTGTACACCACCCAAACCCGCCCACACACACACACACACAAATATTGCATTTATGGCTCTGTAACAATGTACAATAATGTTTTGCAGTGTTAGATGCTCTACTGAGGTCTTCCAGTTTGCAGTCAGATTTTCTTGAAAGAGCCTTGCTGACCTCTAGTGGTGAAAACCATAACATACTGAACCTACATAATATTAATTAAAAATATTGACGTCAACATCAGAGCCCTCATACCCTTAATTACTTTTCAATAACAGTAATATGTTAAATAATTCACACCATAAGCCTGTGATGTTTTCCAGATAGTGGATATGTTCTTCATTGACCGGTATGTGCTCCTGTCCTTGGTGAGTGTAGTGTTTTTGGCAGCACTGTTCATGTTGTTACCCTTACATTTTTTGGAGCCTGTGTATGCCAAACCCCTGAGAACACACTAGACCTCCAGCCTTAATGTGCCAAACTCCTACAGATACCCCAAAGCAGAGCAGCCAACCTGGCAGCACCATCGATGAACGGACACTGCTTGAGATGAGAGAAACCAGCAGCAGGTTCCAGGGCTTTTGTCTTCCTGTCCAAATCAGAGATGTCCACATCTCTCTGAGAGTCTGAGAGCGCAGCACAGAGGGGACTGAATGAAGCCACGCATTGGCAGTATTTTCAAAAAGGCGTGGTTTGTCCAGTTTTAAGGGTTAGATATGTACAGTAATTGGAGAATTGTGTTACATGTTATGCTGACTGGTACTGCTCTTATTTATTAGTACTTATTTTATATTACCTCTTTCAGTTTTTTTTTATTTTTTATTTTTTTTTTATGTTTTTTTCTTTTTCTCTGTTTAGCAATTTTGTAATAGTTTATTATTATAATTTATTATTATTTCAAACTTCCAATTTGTCAGTTTTTTTATTTATACTTACTGGTACTGTTACTATTGGAAAAATTCTATACAAAAAGTCTGCACGCATTTTCTGTGAAAAAAGGACATACACCACAACATTTCTAACACGTTTGAGGTGCTGCAATAAAAAAAATCTTGTATTTCGTAGTGTGTATGTCCCTATTTTTACAACAGAAGTTTGCAGTCTTTTATATAGAGAGAGAGAGAGACAGAAAGAGAGAGAGAGATAATTTTTTTAAAATTATTTTTTATTTACATTTTTGTGGCCTATGCACCTATAAATAATAATAATTAAAAAAAAAAACCTAAATAAAATTAGTGGCGAGTTACTATTACGATAGCTTATACCTATAATTAAGGGTTTTTTCCACGCTTTGGCATGTAACTTGACCTGCACTGTTTGTACTTTGGATATGACTCTTGTTTGTGGTTATGAAATCATGCTGCTTGATGAGGCGAGGTTTTCTTACTTTTCTAAGCTTTTTAACTTACAGTTTTCACCTGGTTTACAATAAATTGGGCTGTAAAATCCCATATACTATGGTATATATAGGGACCAGATTTTGGGCTGTTTTGACTTGGGCCAGTAAGTAACCACCCAGAACTCTGTATCATCTGCAGAGTGACGTGGTGATGAGTTTTGTACTGGAAATTAGCACCAATGTAGTCTTTTCTTGGCATCAGTATCAGTGCATATTTTGGCACTTTTGCTGTGAAAAATCATATGTTAATACTCCAGTCTATTAACTGGTCGTTTGCAAGCTCGAATTTCACTTATTCACAGCTCGGACCAGACAAATTTCATTTTCTTGGTCCCATATTGACATGCTAATTTTGGCCTTATGGAAGCATTCTTCAAGACACTGTCTCACTCTTTGCACAATATCACAAAGACACAGGGAGCAAAGTTGGGCGGTGCCACAAAACTTCAAGCTGTGCAAGTTGATTATTTTGTTCTTAACAAGGCGAATACTCTGTATGGGCCTTTTGTTACCTCAGATGTTTACTTGCAGTTTCATAAATCTCTCTAGGAGGCAAACTTCACAAGGGGAGATGGACATCGTTATAGCTTATTATTTATCACATGCTAGTTCTTTTTTCACATGTAAGCTGTGATCCTCACAGCATCCTCATGAAGTCAACAGATAACCAGCTCCTTTTGAAACCTGTTGTAAAAACATTTTAGCCACAGACTCACACACTAAAAAGCCACAAACAACCAATCAAATATGTGTGTTAAAGGAAAATTCAGGGTTCGGCACTAGATAAGCTCAATCAACAGCATTTGTGGTATAATGTTAATTTCCACAAAAATGAATTTTGAATTTGAATTTCTTTTCTTTTTTCTTTTTTCTTTTTTTTATTATTTTTTTTGAATTTTATCCCCTTTTCTCCCCAATTTAGAATGCCCAATTCCCACTTCTTAGTAGGTCCTCATGGTGGCGCGGTTACTCACCTCAATCCCGGTGGCGGTGGACAAGCCTCAGTTGCCTCTGCTTCTGAGACCGTCAATCCGCACATCTTATCACGTGGCTCGTTGTGCATGACACCGTGGAGACTCACAGCACGGGAGGTTTATGCTACCCTCCGCTATCCATACCCCATTGAGAGCGAGAACCACTAATCGTGACCACAAGGAGGTTACCCCATGTGACTCTACCCTCCCTAGCATCCGGGGCAATTTGGTTGCTTAGGAGACCTGGCTGGAGTCACTCAGCACACCCTAGATTCGAACTAGTGACTCCAGGGGTGGTAGTCAGCGTCAATACTCGCTGAGCTACCCAGGCCCCTCGTCCCTCCTTTTCTATACAAAAGCGAAAATCTGGGTTATGGTGAGGCACTTTCAATGGAAGTGAATGTGGCCATTCCATAAATGTTAAAATACTCACTATTTCAAAAGTAGAGACACAAGACATAAAAAATAAGCATGTTAACATGATTTTATTGTGATTAAATCACTAACTAAATTATGATTTAAACTACTTTACAGCTCAAATAATACATGAGTTTTACCAGAAGAATTAATGTAAGTGCTTTTATAAAATAATTAGCTTCATATTTCTGCCTTTAATCCTTCCAAAATTTGGCCCCATTCACTTCATTGCAGGTGCTGCACTGTAACCTCAATATCTGCTTTTTTAAAGAAAAGGATGGACAAGTCAAATTATTTTTTGGCGTAATCAACATTATGCTACAAATGCTGTCGATTGCGTTGCTTGAATTTAACCTGGAATATTCCTTTAAATCCAACATGACAGTAATAATCCAGGGTAGATGTAGCATGTTTATCCATTCAAAAGCAAAATGGGTTATAAATTTATAGCAGATAGGTGATATTACTCTCAGATATTTCTCTTGATGGCATTGTTCTCCCAAAAATTATTGTTTTGTCATAATCTACTCACCATCATATTGTTCCAAACTTGTTTGAATTTCTTTCTGCTGTAAATGGAAATGTATTTTGGTCTCAGTCACCTTTCACTTTCTTTTGGAACAAAATTAGGGTTGGTAAATGATGATGGATGAACTATACTTTTAATAAATGATGATGGATGAACTATACCTTTAATAAATGTTTAAATGTTTGCCAAAGCAATATGTAACCAACTGTGTATATGGTCATGCAACCTAGTCCTGATCAGTGAAGAAAAACTTGGGATTCTTGATATCCTGGAATGTATCCCATACACTCATGAATCCGGAGGTTATGCAGGGAGATTGTGGGAATGTGTGATGGAAGTGAAGCGAGGCCATGTCTCAGTTGCGCTAGCTCTCACCACTCAGGTCTTCGCAGAATCCTTATTTTAAAGGGGGGAGTCCAGCGGGACGTGCAGTGAAATTCCAACCAGTATGATGAAAGAGAATCTAATGAATCAAATCCAATCCTATTAGTTCCGGCCCACATTGCAACACTGAGGCCTTTCTGCTTACTGATCAGCGAAGATCTACCAGAGCTTGAGAAACAGGGTACCGGACAGGTGGATGGATGGATATCTGGAGTGGTACATGAAATGGATTGTGCGTAATTAAACAGAAGGATCACAGAATAATTTAACAGTATCTAATGTGTCATCAAATGACATTAAAGACATCTATAATTTCAAACACTTGATTATTTTACGTATGTTTCAAATATTTGAAGATCACTCAAACGTAGTAGTTTCTAAAATATAAACAGAAGTCACGTAAATACTGTCTTAGTTATCATGGTTGATGTTGTGCTTTTCATATTTAGTGCAGATAATAGAAATTAAGAGAGGAAGTTGCTGCAGGTGGCCGAGAATTGTCATTACGTAACAGATGATGCAATTCGCCCATGCACTGATCTGTAATCACTCTCAAAACCTTCCCCAATA
The DNA here is from genome assembly GCF_019703515.2 of Myxocyprinus asiaticus. NCBI lineage: Eukaryota > Metazoa > Chordata > Actinopteri > Cypriniformes > Catostomidae > Myxocyprinus > Myxocyprinus asiaticus. The sequence goes on from NC_059386.1 coordinate 24,325,817, forward strand.
CACTTGACTTATTTTTGTTTCCTTTCTCTTTCTTCCTTTTCCCCTCTGTCTTTCTCTCCATCACTTTTCCTTTTCCCTTCTTGTTGTCCGTGCTGGTAGTGACTCTTTCTCCAGGGAGTGGGAAAAATGATAGAACAAAGCATTGGAGGGAGCAGGGCTCATTGGGTGTCTGAGCTGGAGGCTTTGTAGGGCAGCCAGCTGGACATACAAAGAGAGCAAGAACGAGAGAGAGAGAGAAAGAAAAAGGGGGATGCAAAGCCGGAGAGGTGTAAGCACAGCTCAGGATATGGGTGTGGGTGCTGCCGAGGTTCGAGGGGGAGGGATGGAGAGAGAGAGAGAGAGAGAGAGAGAGAGAGAGAGAGAGAGAGAAGAGGGTGGGAGAGTAGGGGAGGGAAAGGGAGGGGGGGAAGAACACTAGATCCTGCTTTGTGATCCACTCAAGCAGAACTTTTGCCCTCACACCCCTGGCCTTCTATTCTCCTGCTCTGTGCTCTGCAATCCACCCTTCACCCCCTGACTCTATCCCTGAGAATGTTTAATCTTGCATCTAATCTAATGTTAGATAAATGTTAATCACTTGATTCTCTTCAAAATCAGTGGTCCTTTCGAAAATGTTCTGTGGCTGTACCATGGTACAGTGATGGTATCAGATGGTACTTTCATATATACACCATGGTATTGAATGATTACCATATTCATATACCATGGTATTTACAAGGTGCTGCAAGGAATACATATGCTATGGAATTAACTTGGTTAACGTCCAAAAACATGTATTTAAACTGTATTTAAATGTCTCTTGTGCAATGAAACACAGTAACACCATCAAACTTTCATATATACAATGCTATTAATTGATTACCATATTCACATACCATGGTATTTTCATGATGCACCAAGTTTCTGCAAAGAATACCATATACCGTTGTATTACCATGGTACATGGCTTTAAAGTGGTATCTTGTGCACAAAACTTATTAATACCATGGTATTTTCATAGCTTATCATGGTATTGGATGATTACAATAGTCATACTGTATACCATGATGATTACTTTGTACTGTGGCAGTAATATGGAACAGTGATGGCATAAGATGGTCATACCATGGTACTTTCATATATACACCATGGTATTGAATGATTACCATATACATATCCCTTTGAATTTACATTGGACACCAAGGTTCTGCAAAGAGTACCATATGCCATGGAATTAAAATTGTATCTTGTGCAATGAAACACAGTAACACCATCAAACTTTCATATATACAATGCTATTAATTGATTACCATATTCATATACCATGGTATTTACATGGTACACCAAGGTCCTGCAAAGAATACCCAATGACATGGAATTACCATGGAACAGGTCCAAAAACATTGCTTTAAAATTGTATCTTGTGCAATAAAACATGGTAATACCATGTTACTTTCATAAATTCCATAGTATTGAATGATTACCATGTTCATATACCATGGTATTTACATGGTACACCAAGGTTCTGCAAAGAATACCCAATGACATGGAATTACCATGGAACAGGTCCAAAAACATTGCTTTAAAATTGTATCTTGTGCAATAAAACATGGTAATACCATGTTACTTTCATAAATACCATGGTATTGAATGATTACCATATTCATATACCATGGTATTTACATGGTACACCAAGGTCCTGCAAAGAATACCCAATGACATGGAATTACCATGGAACAGGTCCAAAAACATTGCTTTAAAATTGTATCTTGTGCAATAAAACATGGTAATACCATGGTACTTTCATAAATACCATGGTATTGAATGATTACCGTGTTCATATACCATGGTATTTACATGGTACACCAAGGTTCTGCAAAGAATACCCAATGACATGGAATTATCATGGTGCATATCCAAAAAAATGGCTTTAAACTGTATCTTGTGCATTAAAAAACGTTAATACCATGTTACTTTCTCGTTAGTGTAGGAATCCTGACAGTACTTGTGCAGGTGTTGGCTCAAAAAGTTCCTGTAGATTGGTTGTCAGAAGATATAGCTACTGTAGGTACAAATGTGTGGCCAGGGAGGCTGAATGATGAAAATGAGAATGCCAGTCTTACAGCTAATATATTGGAAATGTGTTTTAAGGATGTACAAGATTGGGTTCAAGGGGAACCACTCTTTTAAATTAGCTAAAATTGTTACAATAGGATTAAAAGGAATCCTTCCTTTTTATTATGCTTTATTTAGAGCAGTGGCTGACTACCCTTCAACTAAAAGATGCTAGGGCACCCAAAAAGCTAATCTTTAGCGCTTTGTACTGTATCTCTCCCTCATTCTCTCTCATTATCATTCTTTCTTTACTATGGCTCCTTGTACGCTTTTAATTTTCTTCTCTTTCTCCCTCCTGCTCGCTTTTTAGGAAGATTTAATCTGTCTTCATCCTCCTGCGCTAAAGATTAAGGCACAGTTTAAGGGTCAGCGTGAGCTGGAATAGCCCTTTGCAGGTCCACCCAGACATCCCATGGAAGGGTGAAGCATGGCTTTTTGGGATGCTCACCCCAGCATTGCCCATTACTTAGCAGGGGGTACAGTGAGATGGGAGTGTTGGACAAAGAAGTGACTAGTGCTTAAAATTCAAGGTCATGGCATTGTGTTTGCAGTATGGGTGGTCAGCGGTATTGAAAATATTAATGTTGGACACTTGTTTTAAGGACTTGCTTGTTTCACGTCCTTAGTTCTCAGAACCAATCACTCTCATCACTATTTTTGAAGAGAATGGGATGGGTTGGAATGTTCACATTCGTGAAATACAAATGTAAAATTTGGTCCAAAAATACAGCTATTTTTCCCCAAGCAATACAATAATAAAAAGTGAAATATGGGTACTATTTAACAACTTGTAATATGTATATCGCCCACTTCTCGGCCTGCGGCTTACAGTTTTAAATGAGTTGGGAGGTTTGTTAAATAAGACCGTGATCAGGTCAAGTCTGTTAACTCAGCATGTTTCCTCAGTTCCTCTGTGCTGAAGCAGCAGGACTGGTGAGTGGAACACAAGGCCAGACTGCATGAGACAAATTGCTTTCTCTGTCCCATTTGATTCAACCAGGGTGATGAGTGGGACACATACTGTGCACACAAGCAAGTACAAATTTCTCCTTTGCTTTTTTGCTTCATGAACGGTGAAAATACTTTGAACACCGGAGGATGTGAACCAAGAAAGAAGAAAGGAAAAGGCCCGTGTCTCTCCTTTGCCGCTAATGAAATTCTACAACATCCATGTTGTCGGATAATTGAAATGTTTAAGTGTGAAAATTGAAATGATTTTCACTTCGAGCAAAACATCTTCACTTCGACAAATGAGAACGTTCCAGTCGCATTAACGATTTGGTCCGCTCACCTCTCCTCTCACTATTAAAATAGAAAATTGTGTCGAGAAAGTGTGAATCCCCCCATAGACAAAAGCCTTCTCTTTCATGGCCCACAAGCAGCCAAAGCCATTGGAAAGGGTCAATTTTGTTTGAAAACACTCCCTCTCATGCTTTTGAGAGAGCTTGATGCAGAAATGAAGACTGTCTACTTCTTCTTTTGTGGCTGGGACCAATAGCAGTCAGGCAATGCGCTTTTTTGCCGTTTGATGTTTAAAGACTGTGAGAGTTTGTCATTCTAAAGGATTTGATCAGTCGACTAGCAGACACTTGATTAATGAAACTGATCCCTTTCGGTATGGGAGATCCCCTTTCCATCCCCTCCCCTTCGGTCCTGACCTTGTTTTCTGCTTTTGGGACGTGCAGAACGAATGACACAGATGTTGTTGGAGGAGACAGTCCCCGTCCCTCTCTCCTCCTCTCCCTCGCTCCCAGCATGGGGCCTGAAACTTGTTTTTCAATCATTGTTTCCGCCAACTTCTTTCCCAAATGAGAACAGAGAGGCAAAAAAGAGGAGGAGAGAGAGAGAGGGAGAGTGAGTAGAGGGACCACTAAAAAAAGTGGGAGGGAAAGTAAATACAAAGCATTTGTGGAATATAAAGAAATAACATTCTTTATAACAATCTCCAAATAATTTAGCACAAGGTCTGGGAGCTCTTGGGAAAAGGGTCATTCAGCCATTCAGTCTCACAGTTGGAATGGTGTCCTAGTGTAGAGCAGAGGAGTTGTAAGCTGAAGATGAAGGTGTCAGCATGGCTGTTGTGGGTGGCATGGCTGTGTACCTGGACAGAGGCGTCGCGCCAGTGTCAGTGCCAGTGCACATGCCTACCTGATGAGCAGGTGGCACATAGGACGCAAGTTGTACAGGGGTCAGGAAGGTCAGAGGGGAGAGGTCATCTTCGCCATCGTTTAGCACATCAGCGGGCGTTACACAAGGCCCTTCGCAGGAAAGGTAAAACCAATAGATATCTCTCAAAATATGCGCAACGTGCTCGATTTTGGAATTTAGAACTGTTATCAAATGTTTGTTGTAAAGTGTGATGGAAGTCTATAAATCTATGAAATCTATTTGTTCTCAAATCTAATAAAAAGACAAAAGGTTTCCGGTTAAGTGTAACCATGTAACGCAAATTTAAAAATTCTATTCAGAGCGTCATGGTGATGTTTCAGCAAAACTTTAGAGTTCACCGTGTCCCTCAGAGTATCAGCATGGGGTCCCAAGCATGAAATCAGAAAGACAGTGATAACTTGATGAAGTCGTTTTCGCTTCGTGATTTTTGCTCATGGTCACTGTTGATTTGAATTTAGATGTGAAGAATTAATTTAGGAAAAATGATGGTAATATAGTGCATTTTATTACTTATATGCCTGTTTGAAGTTTCATTGCTTCAAAACCTTCAGCTGACATATAGTTTGCAGTAGATTTTTACATTAGAGAAAGGTTATTCAAAAAATGAAATTTGTTGGGGTCTGTGACTGATTTCTTGAATAGACTGATGTAGAGATGAAGTGGAGAGATTTGGACTTTTGGATAGTGTCAGGAAAAGATGAAAAAATAAAAGTTGCTATTAAACAATTTTCCTCTTCCTTTTCTATTCTTGATATGGTTTTATTTAGTATCTCTAAAATTACTTCCCAATCAAAACAGAACCACAGAAGAAAAATCTAATTAGAAAACAAATATATTCTTCATCCATTTTAAGCATTATCTCTTCTAAATAAATGTAGGCCTATATGTGTATATAATAAATATTTAATAAACGTTTTTTTATTTGATTTGAACATTAAAGGCAATGTATATATATTTAGTTGAGTTTTTGTAGTGCAGTGTACTATAAGAAAGTATATTTTAACATAATAAATTAAACATTTTTACCACTTGTTACTTATTGAAAGACATACTTAAATCCATATTTTAGCCAGTTTTGGGATAAACATAATTTTACACTTATAGTCTCAGACATTGTTAAAGAATCCAATCTGATTATTTATGAGTAAAACATACTAAAAAGATTTTGTGGAACCTTTATTAACTAAACCAGACACTACTTCTTTTGCGGTGCAGCTTTAATTCTATGTTGTGGTATGCAGCCGTAGTTCCTCATCTTTTGTTAGTGGCTGAAAGCTGGGTGATCCTCAGGCCATCAAGGCACTGCTCTCTGGATCAATATACGTGTCCATCAGTATGGCCTGCTCTTTTAGGCCACACAATGGACGGTTCTCTAAACAACACTTTATTTATATGTGCCTTTCGAGAAAATGAACTGCTGCCGCCTCTGCTTTTCTCTTCTCTCTTTTCTTTTGCTTTTCTGTTTTCTCCTCTCTCTCTCTATCTCTCTCTCTCTCTCCCTCTCTCCCTCTCTCCCTCTCTCTCACCCTCTCACAGACCATATTTACACAGACTTAATTGTAATTAGCAAGTGTTGCCCCTCAGTGTCATTTTTAGTTCTTCTATCACAGATGTTCTTATAACTTTCATCTCTTTGTTTCGCTTGTGAAGTCCTTTGATTTTTGAAGTCTTTTATACTTTGTGTTTCATGTCATTTGGTTGTTTAGTATTGTCTCTTGTAAATCCTAAAATTAGTTAAAAAACATATGGGTCAATGGCATGAGAGTCTTTTTTTTTTTTTTTTTTTGGTCTTGACCTATTACGCTATTCAAAAATACATTAAAATGTGATTCATAAAAAAACAGTTACTTGAATACACCTCTTCTATGATGAACATGTTTTTAATTTCTGAGTTCAACATCATTTTGATATTTTTAAAAAAATTTTAAAGTAAAAAAAAAAACAAAACAAAACTGAAAAGACCACAAAAAAGACAGACAAAACTGTTAATTTTTTACAATATATATATATATATATATATATATATATATATATATATATATATTGACATTTTTATGATAATGAACATTTTGTTCAGCTCAAATGGAGTACCGCTAAGAAAACTTCTTCATATATATGACTAAAATATCCAAGATCTTTGTAAAAAATTATTTCTAACCTTGATTTTGTCTTGTTTTTTAATTTAATGATTATATTTAAGGTGCAAGGAAAGTATTTTAATACATTTTACTTTATGGTTGCACAACTTTTCATTCTAAAAGTCTTCAATTTTTATTTTAATTTGTTTTTTAAATTTACATTTTACATTTACATTTAGTCATTTAGCAGACACTTTTATCCAAAGCGACTTACAAATGAGGAACATAGCAAGCAATTTGTCATACAAAGTTAAACAACATCTACAGTGTTGTACTGCCAAGCTCTCAAGGTGGCTGGAGTAGTATAGGTGCTAGCGCAGAAGAAAGAGACTGAGGAGTTTTTCTGTGTGTGTGTATGTGTGTGTGTGTGTGTGTGTGTGTGTGTGTGTGTGTGTACAGTAAGTGCGAGCAGGGCCATAGCAAGATAATCTGGGCCCCCTGGCTGTATCTTGCTCTGGGCCCATTTCCTATTAAAAAAAAAAAGAATTTGTTGTGGGGCCCCCTGGACCTTTGGGCCCCTAGAATCGTTACCACCTTTCACCCCACTAGCTATGGCCCTGAGTGCGAGCTAAGTTCAGTAGTAAGTGCAATTAGTGTGGATTGGTTAAGTGCTCGTGGAACAGATGTGTTTTCAGCTGGTTCTTTTTTTTTTTTTAAATTATTTTTTGTAATTAACATTTTTATTGATTCATGTGCATATGACAATGAAAAAAAACTCAACACATATATAATTAATCAACATTTTACATTTAAACCCTACTAATACAATCCCACCCTGACCCCTAACGAACACCCCTGTGGTCCCACATAAAACACACACAATCCAAAAAAATAAAATAAATAAATATATATATATATATATATACACACATATACATACACACATATATACATATATATATACTTACACATACACATACACATATACACACACATATACATATACATACATACACAGATACACATACATACACTTACATAAAATAAAATATATATATATATATACACACACACATACATACATACATACATACATACATACACACATACATACACAAATAAATAAAATAATAAACATACATGATTAAACTACACTCTCCACATCCCCTCCCCGAGATTCCCCCCAAAAAACTAAATATTTGCCCCATTTTTTAGCAAATAAGTCCCTCAACCCCAGCCTTCTACTTACCGCCTCTTCAAATGCAGCTACCCTCCCCATTTCCACACACCACTCCGAAAAAGAGGGTGCTCCACTTGACTTCCAGCCCCTTAAAATTACTTGCCTGCCGATCATGAGACTGGTCAGAACCCAATTTTTTATATGATTGTCCCCTAAATGCATGACCGCTCCATCACCCAAAATACAGAGTCTGGGACAAAGCAAAACCTGAGTGTTCAAAACGTCGCACAAATACCTCTGAACCCTCAACCAAAACTCCTGGATCTTAACACACCCCCAAAAGACATGGATAGTGTCTCCAACTTCTGACTGGCATCGCCAGCAAGTGGGTGTGTCTTTAAGACCAAGCCTATATAATCTAGAGGGGGTCCAATAAAATCTATGTAAAATCTTAAATTGCATAAGGCGAACCCTTGCATCTCTAGATACAGACTTGACATTTTTAAGAATCTTAGTCCACACTCCATCCTCCAATACCAAATTCAAATCTTTTTCCCATACTCTTTTGAGAGAAGTCAAGGCTTCATCCCCCAGACTCTGAATTAGTAGGGAGTAATACACTGATGCTTCATGGCCTTTTCCAAATGCAGCAATCACCTCTCCCAAAGCACCTGCAGCTTTAGGGGGGTGCGTGCCACTCCCAAAAATAGTGCAGAGTAGGTGGCGAAGCTGTAAATACTTATAAAACTGAGATCTGGGAATGCCAAAATGTTGAACCAAATTTTCGAAAGATCTCAATAATCCACCCTCATATAGGTCACCAAGTGCATTAACCCCCCTCACAATCCACTCTGACCAGCAGAAAGGGGACTTATTAATACATAGTTTAGGGTTCAGCCATATGCTCGAGGCAACATTTAAATAAATATCAGAATTAAACACTCTGGACACTTTTGTCCAAATCGAGTGCAAATGCAAAATAACGGGATGCGACTTAACCTCTCCGGCTAGTTTAATCGAAAGGCTATGCAGTGGCGAGATAGGGGCAAGAACTTCCTTTTCAATACAAAACCAGGGAGGGGCTCTCTCAGGTGGAAGCGACCAATGAGCCAAATGTCTAAAACCGAACGCATAATAATAAAACAAAATCTTGGGTAGGCCTAGCCCTCCTCTGTCAATTGGCCTATGTAACTTATTGAAATTTAACCTGGGGCGCTTACCATTCCAAATAAAGGACTTCCCTATGCTATCAAATTGCTTGAAATAAGAGAGGGGGACAACTACAGGAAGAGACTGAAGCAGGTAGTTGAATTTTGGAATATAATTCATTTTAATAACATTAACCTTCCCAATCATCGATAAATGTAATGAAGCCCACCTGCTGACATCGCTCGAAAACCTTTTTATTAAAGGGTCAAAATGTTTTCAGCTGGTTCTTGAATGCTGAGATGGTATCAGCAGATCGTGTGGATGTTGGAAGCTCATTCCACCACAGTGGAACAGAGAAAGTGAAAGATCGGGAAATAGACTTTTAGCCTCTTTGTGATGGGACCACCAGGCGGCGCTCATTCATAGACAGTGTTGAGTTTAATGCATTAATAAGTAATTAATTACTGTAATTAAATTACTTTTTAATTGAAAAAAGTAAAGTAAGGGATAACTCTTAATTTTTCAGCAGTTTAATTACAGTTACTTCTGATGTATGTTAAAATGTATGTTTTCTAATTTAATGCAGCCCCCTTAAATTCTTTGGCCAGTTCATGAATAATTTATTTGATTTTATATGATTTATTTGAAAGAATTAAAAGAACAATTTCATGTTTCCTTGTATGTTTCATCTGGTCGAGGTTGATAAGGGTTTTAGAAAGTAATTAGTAATAAGTAATTCAATTTCTTTTCAGACAGAGTAATAGTACAGTATTTAATTACACTGTAGAAGATGTAAACAGAGAATCTCTCTAAACATGCACGGAGCTGCAGGAGGCAGGAGGGCAACTGATGGCACTGGTAAGACAGACAGTCCGACTTAGCTGATCCATCAATCAGAATGTTCATTTCAGACATGACTGAATATTTGCTAACCAATAATATTTTCAGTTTCAGTAAGGGGCGGGATATTTCCAGCGTCTGATGCTCAAGCATCCCTAGAGTACTCATAATTTGCACTGTAAATGTATTTCCCTGCTAAACGTTAAATTTAACTTATGCAATTAAACTTTGTGAAAACCCTGCTAGTTTTTGATGCTCTTTTTGTTTTCCCTTTTACTGCTCTCGATGGTGCCTTTTTTTCATGATATCAAATAATTTCAATTTATATTTCTAAGTAGGAAAATAATTTCACTATACACAGAAAAGCACATAATAATACACAAATAAAAGTTGGGTCTTTCATAAATTCACAGTATGCCCACCTCTTCAGACACTACTACACCACTGGAGGCCAGCCAGCAAAGCATTACAGTACTCCAGTCTTGAAATGACCAGAGCTTGGACCAGGAGCTGTGCAGGATATTCAGACAGAAAAGGTCAGATTTTCCTGATGTTGTAGATTGTGAATCTGCAAGACCAGGCGGTTGATGAGATGTGTGCAGTGTAATTAAGCTGGTCATCTACCACCACTCCCAGGTTCCGAGCTGTTCTGGTTGGTGTTAATGTAGTTGAACCAAGATGAATAGTGAGGTTGTGGTCAACAGATGGGTTGGCTGGGATCATGAGCAGTTCTGTCTTGGCAAGGTTGAGCTGAAGTTGGCTTTCTTCATCCAGGCCGAAATATCCGAGAGGCAGGCAGAGATATGAGCTGAGACAGTAGGGTCATCAAGTTGGAACGTCAGGCAGAGCTGCGTGTCATCTGCGTAGCAGTTGTAGGAAAAGCCATGTGCCTCAATGATCGGTCTGAGTGATGTTGTGTATATCGAGAAGATAGGGGTCCAACCACTGATCCTTGAGGAACACCTGTGGTCACCTCTCCTCTCCAGGAGACCTTGAAAGATCTGCCAATGAGGTATGATTCAACCCAGCCAAGTGCAGGGTGGAAAGGAGAGAGAGGGTGGAAGGGACAGGAATTTAATCAAATTAATGATTAAATTCAAGGTGTAAGGAAAGTATTTTAATACATTTTACTTGATGGTAACACAACTTTACATTCTAAAAGTCATTCATTTTAATTGAATTACATTTTATTTATTTATTTATGAATGAATGAATGAATGACTGAATGAATGGATGGATGAATGAACGAACGAATGAATTAATGAAATGCAAGAATGCTTTCAAGAATTTTTCCAAAATGCATGAAACCGCATGGACACTTCACACATGTGTTTAATCTGAAGATTTCTTATTTATAACTTTAGACAAACCTTACTTGACAATGACGGGTACTTTTATCATAAGTTTACAAGTTACAGAGATTTAATGTACAAGAAAGTTGATATCCAAAGATTAGATCAAGCTTTGAAGATCTAACACACATCAAAAATGTTGCAGTCCCAAAAATAAATAAATAAATAAATAAACAATAAAAATCACTTCAAAAACAGAGAGCTAAAGCAACTCTTTAGGAAACTTGTGTTCAGTTTACCCCAGCCATACCCATTCACTGGACGCGTAAATCCACTGTTGGCATGTCAACACCTTCTCCAGCTGGTGCGAGTCACCGGGGAGGGTCCCAAATCCGGATGGCGCTTTCTTCAACATTGGGACTTGATTGAGTGAGACGAGAGCCTGTTTGAACCTTCTGTAGATCTGAACTTAAATTCCATTTATTTTTATGGGGATAACTCATTTCACACGCAGTCTGGATAAATGATTATGTGTAAAATTAGTCACTCCTCGTCGCGCGAATTGTTTGATTGGACAGCGATGCGTTTATTTATATTCCTCGATTAAATGTACAACCTTACACGTAATATGACAACGACACGCCACTTTTTGAAGCTTTGTTGGGTTTTTGGAATGGTTTTTAATATTCAAGGTAAGTAGGCCTACAAAGTAAAACTATAATTGTTTCGACTTGAAGTGATGAGTAAGAAGTTGGCCTGAGGTAAAGATACTGACCTTTGAATTCTAAAAGATGTTTAATTTTATCAACCTCCTAAGTTTTCACGTTTAGGTTATTTAAATGCATAAATGGTTCATTTTCAAGTTTAATGAGTAGTCTAGGGGGACATTTTTAAACTAAGGAAAGTTAACATTTCGATTAATTTCGTTGAATTACCTGTTGAAAGTATGATCAGCTTTTAATGATTACAGCGAAACTGTAAACTATTTTAATCAAATGATTGTTTAGAACACTAACTAGGTGTCACATAGGCCTGAAGGATAAACTGATATCGAATCCATCTTTATACACAAAACAATTTTTTTTAAGAGTAAAGTGTCTATAACTGTCTGGTTACACAATTGGCCATTTATAATTATATGTAGAATGTTACATTATACTGTTAAAAGTGCTGCATTGCTTTTTTTACATACTTCCATAATTTCCCCCAAATTCTTCTAGAGTGAAAATGACATAGCAAAAATATGAGACTCTTGGTTTCCTCTTCTTCAGGAAACTGCCCCATCATAGACAATAGAACCTTTTAATAGTCGAACACATCTTTGCCAAGAATGCAGCACTCAAATTCTCTATTGTGCAGTTCACTCTAGTTTACCTTCTAAATTCTGCCTTCTGATAGAAGCTAAAGTCTGTTCTTGATGGGTCAAAACATTAGGAACATTAAACGTTTAACAACATCATTTATGTTTTTATTTTTTATTTTTAAAGAACCACTAAATCAGATAGAACACACAGACTTGTTGTAATATCAATCAAGTGTGCTTCTTTGTTTCAAGGACACCCTCTCATGCACATGTGATTGGCATGTTTTGGCGTGAGAGTACAAAGAGACATTGTAAGACATTGTAAGTGGACCAATAATAGCAGAGGAGCATTCCTACACTTGGTGCACAGGTGACGGATGTCCTGTTGGTCCATGACTGTGTTTGTGAGCGCTGGCCCTTTGTTCCTCTCGCAGTGGGAAAAACAGCCCCCCGCACTGACTCCATTTCCGTTCCGAACAGGAAATGTGTTTCCCTTACTCATTGACGGGTCACCCAGCGTACTGGCCATCTTAAACAATTAATTCTCTCAGGATTAGATTTTGCTTAATTTATTTGTTTATTAGAAATCACTGTTGTGTGGGCGTGCATCTTTCTTATGGACTTTGGGGTGTGTGGAATGTAAACTTAAAGGGGTAGTTCACAACCTAATTTACTCAACTTCATGTTGTTCCTCATCCTGATCCTTTGTTCTGTTGCTTTAGGGTCCAGATTCATCGCAGATAACAGCCTGCCCCGTATAGTCCACCATCCCTCTGATGTTGTGGTCCGAGCGGGCAGCCCAGCCACACTGTCCTGCAGGGCAGAGGGCAACCCTGAGCCCTCCATTCAGTGGCTCAGAAATGGCCAGCTCCTAGACACAGAGAAGATGGATGTACAGTCACGGCCCATCATTTTACCAGAAGGAAGCTTGTTCTTCTACAGTGTTGTCCCTGGGAGAAAGAGTCAAACACATGAAGCGGTATACACCTGCGTTGCTCGGAACAGTGCCGGAATTGCGACTAGCAGAAATGCATCTCTTCATATAGCAGGTAGTGGATTTGATTTGAATATCTACATTTCAAGTTAAGCCTGAACTCAGAGGATGTTTTGTAATGTTATTACAAAGTTATCTGGAATACTTGATTCTGATTGCACAATTGCGGCCCTTAGCAGTCAGATATTTTTGTTTAATGACCTCTTAACTGTAACATTGACTATTGTCAATGGCAACTGCTCAATTGGGGCACTGAGCAGTCATATTTTTTTTTTTTTTTTTTTTTTTGCGTAATGACCACTAAACTGCAATATTGACTAGGGCTAGGTATTGATACAGATTTCCCGATTCAATTCACAATCTCTCGATTCGATCCCAATTTCAATTTGATATCGATTAATATGGGTATGTTGAACACGTGCTAAAACCGGTACAGTCTTTTTAAGAAAACTGCCATTTCTGTAAAGTCTGTAGATGAGCGCATGTGCTATGCATGATTAGAATTAGTTTATTTTTTTATTTTTTTTTGATCAACAACTGACTATAGAGAACAGAAAGTATATTAAAAAGACCTTATTAAATGAGAAATGGGTCGTGTGGATCTCGTCAATGGACACACATTACACGGAACAAGTTTTACTCTCAACACGGAGTGAAAGGGTCTTGCTGCTGAATGCTCCATCACTATACTACACAATCACTTGTGAGTGAAATGTAAACATTTACCAGCCAGTTGCCAAATATATGCATTTTTAGTCGCATTGCGCAAAATTTGGTTGTAAATGCGATTGATTTCCTCTCGTTGTAGTGGAGGGTTGCGCATATACTGAAAGATAAATCTTGGGATTTAAGAATCGATATCGTGATCGTTCAAATGAAGATTGCGATGCATCGGAAAATCAATATTTTTACCCAACCCAAATATTGTCTGGTGTCCATTGCAACTGTTCTACAGTAGTTTCGTGACTCTCGTATTGCTCTGCGGTCTCACATAATAAAACAATTGTAACTCAAAAAACAACTCAACCTGAATAAATTTCATGGCAATTTTATAATTTTTTGTATCTGTGTAATAAGCGAGATAATGTATAGTCAGCCAGTAATTATTGCTAAATAAACCACCTTCAGGGTAACATAAGATCACTCCACTTAGGGTCAGGATCCTGATTACCCTGTCAGGATAATTTTGTGCTAATGACCAGCTGAAAATACATTATAATTTAATTATAACACCTTCTTCCTGGTCATTTTCTATATATTTTTACATTTCTATGTGCAATAACGTGTTTGAGCCTGACAGACCCTGATAACAATGAGTTGCCCATCAAGAGCTACTTAAATGCTTAAAGGGAACCAGAGGGTGAGGAAGCCTATTAAAATGGTCCATGAGATTAACTGGAGATCAGATGTCAAAGTTTGCTTTCCTCCCCGAAACAAACAGTTGACTAATTGAGCTTTGACAGCATGCTGTGTTTGTAGCCCAAACAAAATCTTCAGCAGGGCAGTTTACTCTGCATTCCACAGGAGTGGAGCTAATTGAGACATTAAATCAGTTGTTGCAAACAATGAATTTGTGTTTTGTTTAGATCGATAATTTGGAACAAAAAGACAAAGCTACATAAGACAAGTTGGCAATGGGCCTTATGTCCTGAAGCTTTAAGGAAGTTATAGTGGCAAAACAGACTGAGAGAGAACAGAAACTGAGAGATTTGTTTATATATACAGTAGTGTTTCAACAACTTTTTTGTTTGCAGTTATCACTTTTACATTATTCCTGATTACATTTTGGTTTACATTAAGCTGCTAAAACAACATTTACAAAAGTGCGTGTACTAGTAGTACACATACTAATGGTTGACTGGTATGGGTTTTTCAAAGGTTATAAAAAATTTCGACAAAAATTTTAGTTGACGAATAGTTGTTTGATCTCATTTAACGTAATATGAGATTGCATTAAACTCTAATGATGATGCACGAGAGCAGCACTGCAGCTCGCACCTGAATGAGGAGAGGAAGAATTACACAGCTCACAGTCTAGATGCACTCTAAACTTTCCAAACAGTTTCTGGTGATGTAGATCGCAAAGTATGAGGGAATTATAATTATAATACAATGTAAAAATACAAAATAAGTAAATACAGAAGCACTCTAGTGGAGCTGGAACTGCCGCTCTGCTGAAGCAAAACTTGCGTGTTGAGCATCTTTAAAGGAAACACCCCGGCGTTACATCATTAATGCAGTTTTATTTAATGTGTTATAGCTTTATTAAAGTTCAAATAATACAGAAGCAGATCATGTAAATAACTACAAACTCTGTGCAGTCAGCGCCTCTTCTATGAGTTGCGCAAATGTCCCGATCTAAGGGGGAGAGATTGAAACTGCACACAGCTGAGGGACACTCTGTCGCGGGGACCCTCATCCCTTGAGCGCGCGCACTTAATGCAGCTAGATTATAACGTGATGGCTCGCAACTTATTGAATCATAATATATGTCACTGTGCATTTCTTATCATGAAGAAAATTGGCAATACGCAGCTTTATTAATAAGAGAGAGTTTGTTTTTTTATTAATTAAAAATGGTTTGAAGTGGACAGGAAGGTGAGCGGGTAGTCTTCGCCCCATTATACACTGCAACAAAATACGTTTTTGATTTGTTTTTGTTTTGGCTTGTGTTCCAATATAAATATATAAAACTCCTTTAAAACAACGTACATTTTCTTTAGCAGCTATACTGCTGAAGAAAAAATTGTTATCTGAGAATGTTGAATATAATAATACAAATACAATATTTTAAAATATCTAAAAATCCTTTAAAAAATATGCATTCACCTGAGAAGCAGCATGTAAGATATTTAGACTTGCTTTTAGAGAATATATGTTGAATATAGGTATATTTTGTCTTTACTGCACTCGCAGAAGTATAACCAAGTGAAAAAATACACTTATATTTAAGATACATTCTCTTAAAGCAAGTCTAAATATCGTATATGTTGCTTCTCAAGTAAATGGATCTTGTTTTAAGGATTTTTAGACAATTTTAAATGGAAAACAAGACAAAAACACTTGATAACAATAGGATTTTTTGCAGTGAATTTCTTTACTGAAGTAAACTTAATAAAAAGTATTTTTTCCCTTTAATTCAGTGAATGTCATTTAGAGGTATTTTTAAAAGCTGATTTTGTTGCAATAATTGCCGAATAGTCGAATAATCACTCTAATAACTGTTAGATTAATCGATTATCAAAATAATCAATAGTTGCAGCCCTACCAAGGACCCTAGAATATGATGATCCCCTTGTGAGAGACTCCCTAACTGAAATATAATGGGTAGTCTTGCATAGCCAGACCTATGACTACGGCATAGCTCTAGGGTTTATGACCATTTCAGTTGGCCAAGAACTGCCCATTTAGACAAGAAAAGCCATCTAACTGACATGCTAAGCGACCAATCATAGTCGGCTTTGTCATTACGGGGGGGGGGTTTAGGGGCAGGGTTATCAGAGATGAATCATACCATAATAAAAGACCGACATGGGTGAAGCAATTATTTATATAATGGCATGAGTCTTCGTGAGCGATTGCACAGAAAACACATGGGAGAATAGCAGAAAATGTGTAGAAAGTCTAAGAACAGCACAGAAGCCCTCATTATAGAGAGCATCATGGATCATGGATATCTGCTTTACTTTCTGCTACGTGCCTTAATGAAACACTGAATATCTTTAAAAGATTTGATGTCACTAACCTGGCAAACTTGGGCAAATTCTGTGATTATTTCATCCTCAAAAGCACTCATTCTATCAATGCGGAACCTTGTGAACACAACAGATGGACTGATAAAATGTCCTGTGTGTGTCTACTCACGAAAGTTCCATTGAACCAGCCAGTTAGATTTGTGCTGAGTTGATCAAGAAAGTCTTTCCAATTTGTGTGCTATATCCATCAGACGGTTATTGAACGGACTGCGGGTGGTCCGTGGGCGTGCCGTCTGGGGCTGAGACTATATAAAGGGAAACACTCTGACTGTCAGTCAACATTAAAATATAATTGTGGCTAGTCTTATGATTAGTCTTCATAAAGCGGAACGAATATGTTAAGCTGCACTGATAATGTCAAATTTGGTAAATGTCAGCTTTTTTACTTTTTAAAAAATGTATATTTTAATGCCCCCTGTGGGTCCCCAGACCCCAGTTTGAAAACACCTGATTTAGAGAGCAAAGTAGCTGATGGCCAATATAATGCTAGATATAAAAGTATTCAAAATATTAATTCAAAAGTATTTTAAAAACAGAAACCACAATATAAAAGTGTGTACTGAAGACTATGATTAATATGAAAATGTGTGTGATTTGCAGCTCTGCGAGAGGAGTTCCGGGTGCAGCCCAGTGACGTGGAGGTGGCGGTTGGGGAGGTGGCTGTGATGAACTGCAGCCCGCCTGTGGGACATCCTGAGCCCAACATCACCTGGAGGAAAGATGGAATCCTCATCAACAGCAGCAATGAACATTACACTGTAAGAGCCTTTATTTGAGGGCACTTTTTTAACCAAAGAAATTGGAAGAATGATTAGATTTATATTTATGTTTATCATATTTATGTTATGATGTTTGACTTTGCTTTAACAGTGTTTAGGGTTGATTTGTTCGAAAAGTTGCCTTAAACTTTTTGTCATGGGAGCACTTCCCTGAATATGTCCGTAGAGGGCAGTACAACATAAAACAAAAACATTCACAGGGATGGACCAATGACTAATGAACAGATTTTGTGTGCCTGAATGACATTGTGCCTGATCATTTTTTATCTGCATAATGAAAAGGAACTCAATGGTAAACTGATCATTGCTCCAGCTCAGAAGAATGACTCTGGAGTTTATAGCTGTATAGCCTCAAACACAGTCGGAGTGAGAGAGAGTCGGGCTGCTCGGCTATCTGTATTAGGTGAGACCCAAAACTGTGCTTAGATGTTTCATGCTACATAAATCACAACATAGAATTTGGCATACGAAAAAAAAGTACTGTATAGTTCTAAAAGATGCATGGACATCTGACCTTCACCTTCAGCCAAACCGGTTTTACTGCGTAAACCAGAGGATGTATCAGTGCAGCTTGGGGAGTCAGCACAGTTTTTCTGTGAGGCAGATGGAGACCCCATGCCTTCTGTAGAGTGGAGTCGAGAACAAGGACCACTACCCAATGGCAGGTCAGATCTTATACTGATACTGATCTTTTCATATCATTTTAACCGTGTGTTCTTGCTTGACTAGTTTTTAGTAGACTACATTATTTAATGTCAGTGCAATTTAGATGCACACAAAAAAGGACTTTATCTGTGATGCAATGCTGTGCTCAAACTGATTTTTTTTATTTTATTTTTTTTAAATAAACTGTATTTATGATCATGTAATGTTAATGTTTGCAGATATTTAATCAACCCAGACCACAGTCTGCAAATCCACTATGTGACAGCCCAGGACATGGGCAGGTACACCTGCACTGCAGAAAATAAGCTTGGTGTGTCTAGTGCCAGTGTACAACTGCTTGTAGAGGGTAAGAAAGCATGCAATCAGGCAAATAACATAGCAAGCAGTCAATAACTGCATTGCAATGCATGATGAATATTCTATGTAAGGCATGATTCTTAAAACAGCAGTCCTATATCAACCACTGGCTAATATATTTGACAGATGTGGGAAGCACTAGACTGAGAGATCTACATAAGGAGCTGTCTGCCTTACGTGTGAGCCTGGAGAACGTCACTGTCCTGAGGACAGCGTCCAACATGTCTCAAGTCATGTGGAGGGTAATTCAGTTCAGTTCATTTAAACAGTAATTTTAAGCACTGTTTCAAAACATAGTGAGCTGCCAACCTAGACAGCATTTTAAGGCATCATAGACACACTTTGTTGCTGTTGCAAATAGTAAGCAGCAAATTTTTTTAAATATTTTTTTTTGTAATTTTTTTTTTTTGTAATTTTTTTTTTACAACTGACACCATTACTGGTTATTTTTATGTTTAAGTGTCTGTTAACAAATATCAATTACCCATTTTAAATTATTGTTTTATTTATGTTTTAGACATACTATCTAAATCATTCACCACTAGCTTCTGAAGGTTAAAAGACAACTTTACAAGACTATTGTGCATGGTGTACAAAATTTTTATTTAACCCATTTTTATTCATTATATATTTATCTTTTTTTCCCCCTTTAATAACTAAGAATTTGCGCATCCAAATATCACAGCATAAAAGGAGTTGCCGATGTTTTAAATCAGTTATGCATGAGGTTTAATTTAGGTTAGGATGCAGTTTGTCTTCCACTAAGTTCTTCTTTGCTTTGGGCTATATCTAAGTTAAACATGATCAGAACTGATTTAAAAAAAGTGGATGAAGTGTAAATATTGGTTACAAATATCGGTCAAACCAATAATCGTCAATCTCTTCCTTAAATACTGAAAAATGTCAATAAAAATGGTTCCAGCTTATTAAAAATGGACTATTTCTCTCGATAGTTGATAGCTCAAGTTGATAGCTGCCTGTTTAGATGGTAGATAGCAAGAGGGCTCACTAGGTTTTGGAGCAAAGCTCCAGTATTGTGTTTAAATTCAATCATCACTTCTTTTCTGCACAAACTGATTGTATACCTGCACTTGTGTCTGTTTTCTGCATATAGCTGCAGTCCTCTCTTTCACAGCCTCATTACCTTGAAGGCTTTGAGGTTCTGTATCGGTCTCTTCTGCCAGCTAGCTCAGAATGGACAGCTCAAAGGGTTCCTCAGCCTGACCTTCACACTCACGTGGGACCTCTGAAGAGAGGCTACAAGTACGAGTTTAAAGTCCGACCCTATGGCAGCAGCCTGTATGGCAGGGAGAGCAACACCAGACACTTACGAGTGCCAGAGACAGGTGAGAATCCAGAACACATAACCATGCAAACCAAACTACCACCAGCAGACACTGAATATTTGTTGTTTAGCAAATTTTCTGTATTGAAAGTGCCTTACCGTTCCTCTGGAGCAAATTTAAGTGCCTTGATTTAGCCCCAGTTTTTTCTTATTTTTATTTGCCTTGTTCTCAGTCCCCAGTGCACCACCTCAGGATGTCTCATTAACAGTGCCAACTGACCGTAATGACACTGTGTACCTGAACTGGGAACCCCCACCTCATGAGGCTCACAATGGGATCATTCAGGGATATCAGGTTTTTTAAAAAAATTTGTATATATTATTATTATTATACTAAACATCTTTTGAGGAGAAGTTTCCTGTCCAACAGATACAGTATGGAGGAATATGTTGTGTAACAACAAAGTAAATAGTGTACTTTGAATAGTAGAATAGTAGCAAGATGGATGACTTTATAATTGTAAAGCATGAAAGCAGCAAGAATTTGCTAGTCTTAACACTTAGTACAGAATTCAAGCATAGCATTCATGTTGAAAAATATATGTGATTTTTGGCAGGTGTGGTGTGTGGAATCTGAGGAGCTGAAGTCTTTGAATTGGACTGTGGACAGTGGAACACACAGTCTTGAGATCAGTCCACTGCATCCCGGCACGTTGTACTGGGT
Organism: Myxocyprinus asiaticus; assembly: GCF_019703515.2. Classification (NCBI taxonomy): domain Eukaryota; kingdom Metazoa; phylum Chordata; class Actinopteri; order Cypriniformes; family Catostomidae; genus Myxocyprinus; species Myxocyprinus asiaticus. Next base: position 24,346,482 of record NC_059386.1, read on the forward strand.
CTTAGTGGCTGCCGTTAACGGGGCAGGAGTGGGGCTTCAAAGCGACCCATACAAACTGCTTATAGGTAAGGCAGTGACATAATCAGAGACATTTGTCTGGCCACAAAAATGAAGGAATTTATTAATGGATCATTTTATTTCTCTTATTATTTCATCATATTGTTTTGTTTTTACACTACAGTGTTATTTATAGTACTAATATAAAGCATAATAATGTAGTATGTAGTACTAACACACACCAAAAAACGTAGGTGTAAAACATTACTGTTAAAATGGAATTTACTTAATATGATACCTGTGTCTTTTTTCTTTCCTAGAGTCGAGGCAGGAAGCGACACCTTATCAAACAGGCATACTCAGTATGTCTCATTTCCTCTCTGTGATTAAAGAGCCGGTGTTTATCGGCAGCATTGGCACCGTCCTGTGGTTTGTTTTGATGATTACAGCCATGTTTCTGTACAGGAGACATGTCAAATGTGCCAAGCAGGGAGGCAAAAGCTCAGGTAATCTCTAAAGCAATTTCCTCATCTATAGTTACCATCTACATCCTTCTCTTCAATTTACTTCATTACCTCTATTGTTAAATTATTTTAAATGTTAAAATATTTGTTAAATGTTAGTATTTACCCTTTAAATTATAGGTTTGTATAGACTGGAAAGTGAAGACCTCATCATCAAACACAGGTACAAAATGATGTTTGATTTCTTCCCCTTACAAAAAAGTAGTTTAGCGGTACATTGTTACATTGATGATATGACTTTGATATTAAAAATGGTACTACATGATTACCATAATAATGTATCATGATATTTAGATGGTACTCCAAGCTATTTCAAAGAATAACATGGGACTACCATGGTATAGTATCTGTCCAAAAAACATGGGAGTACCATGTTACCAAGTCTAAACATCTTGGTAAAGCTATTTTAATGTCCTTTCTCTTCCTGCTGTCTGTCCACTAATGAGGGTAACCTAATTGTATGCACAAGCTCAGCTGGTAAATTAGTCATGTTTTAAAGCTTCCTTGTGTTTCTGTTTGTAGAATGGCAGCACCAGACTCTCCATGGATCTCTGGAGGCTGGAGGCCAGACTCTAGCAGTAAGCCCAAACAGAGCCTTTGGACCCAGAGCCAGGAGAACTCTGGCTTCCGGAGAACCAGTAAGTCAAAATCCATAATCATAGCCTCCCCAGCCAAGTTCAGTGATAATTTTGATCCAGGCTGCCACTGTTAACAAATCCAAAGCCTAAAATGTAAAACGCCAAAAGACTAACATTTGAAAAACAACCCCAACTGTAGCTTTTTCTTAAAGAAATATTCTGGATTCAATAGACATGCTCAATGGACAGCATTTGTGTAGTAATGTTGATTACAAGTAAAATGAATGTTGACTCGTCTGTCCTTTAAAAGAAAAAACATGAGTTCATGAAAAATCTGGGTTGCAGTGAGGCACTTACAATGGAAGTGAATGGGGCCAATCCGTAACATTTAAATACTCACTTTATCAAAAGTATAGCCACAAGACATAAGCAATATGCATGTTAAAATGTTTTTAGTGTGATAAAATAGCTTAGTAACCTATTCACAACTTTGTTGCCATGACGACGTAACACCATAAACCCTTAAGCGACTGTATAAAGAACGAAAAATTTTGCAGCTTAAATAAAACACAATTTTTAACAGAAGAATCAACGCAAGTGCTTTAGTAAAATTACAAGTTTCACATTTCTGCCTTTAACCCTCCAAAATTGGCCCCGTACGCTTCCATTGTATGCACCTCACTGTAACCTCTATTTTTGCCTTTTTTTTTTAAAGAAAAGAAGGGGTTTACATTTTTTTGTGTGGTTATCAACATTATGCCACAAATGCTGTCGATTGAGCTTATCTTGTATTGAACCCAGAATATTCCTTTAGAGAAATAATTCACCCAAAAATTAAGATTCTGTCATCATTTACTCACCCTGATGTTGTTCCAAACCACATGACTTATTTTTTTCTACTCATTTTATTCCTCATCATCTCTCTGGGTGACAGATATGTCCTCATTTGAACCTTGAAGGTCAAAGGCACATGTCACCCCTGGAGTCAGAATTCTGCCCAGTCCTCATCAACTCTAATTACTCTTGACATCCTGGCACATTATGTAAATCAGTCTGATTTTGACCTCTCTTCTGACAGCTCTGCCCATAACAGCTATAAAGGACTCCAACCCCCTGCGGTCAGCCGTACCCATCGTACCAGACAATTGTGGAGTCTATGGCACCTTTTACATGGATCTAACCGGTAACGGGCTGAAGACATTTAATAGTCCAGGGCGATGTCCCAAAATGCCCCACGGCAGCTCTCAACTGCATAACTTGGAGACGGTTCGCATCACTGAGCCCATCATTAAGTCCACCGTTGTAAGGGAAGTGCAGGCAGTGCCTTGGAAACGTGCCCTCCCTGCCCAGCCTAATATGGGGGTGCTGAAAGAATCTTGGGAGAAAAATTACAAAAGAGGTAATATATTCATTAATTCACTGATTTATTGAGTCATTCATACATTCATACAGTCTGCTGTGGGACAAGACACTGACACACATTTGTCCCCTTCTAGAGTTGCATGCTGTGAAAAGTGCACCTTTAATGCCCGTGCATCAACAAGCCCTGGCAGTGTGCAGTGCACCGGGTAACCATCAGCAAAAATTCAGTCAACACCCAGCAGGTGCTTCTTGTTTAAAGGAATAGTTCACCCAAAAATGAAAATTCTGTCATTTACTCACCCGCACATTGTTCCAAACCTGAATTACTTTCTGTCTAGGAGGGTTTTAGAAGTATATTGAAATGATAACCTAGATGTTTAGATTTCCTTGGGTTCTGAGCTGTTCTATGTACCGTCAGGTGGCGTATCAGAGTCTGTGAAGCAGCTGAGCTCTCCACGAATCTTGCATTACTCTGCCTCACTGCAGTTGGTGGACATGTTGCCCAGCCCTCCGCCTCTTCCCATGGAGGACAACCACAGCCTCAGCTCAGAGGACGAGTGAGAATCACACTTACACCCAGAGGAAAATGTTATTGCTCAGATATTGCTCTTTCATAGCTCAGGAGACTTAATGGAGTTGTCAGTTCAGTTTTAACCTCCTTAGACCTGAGCGTGACAGCTGTGTGCATTTTCCATTCCCCTTTTTCTATTTGTAACTAGTGTGTGTGTGTTTATCCAATCAGTCGAGTCCGACTCTTGGTGATTCGATGGATAGTTGATCTCCATTGGTCTCGGTCAGTAACAACATTCTTCAGGTCTTGGAGGCTGATGTTGGTATCGTTCTTGATGGAATCTATCCATCTCATTCTTGGTCTTCCTGGTCTTTTTTTGCCTTCCATTTTTCAGAGCATGATTGTCTTTTCAAGGGAGTCAGTTCTTCTCATAATATGACCAAAATATGATAACGTCCTATTGCACCTAATAAAAAAATAAATAAAAATAAATCCCAAAATGTTCCTAAAAATTTATGTCCACATATGTGGACAGCGGAACTAAGTTGTGAAATTTCAAATAATGCCAAGCTATAGAAACTCAGACTTTTTTTTCATCAAGTTGTTTATTATGTTTCCAGGAGTGTTGGTTATTCATGTTTTTGAGACATTACAGACATTACATCAGAAATTAGCATAATTAATTCTGTTTCAAAGTAGTGGCTAGCATCATCCAGTCACTGCCAACCATGTTAAAATAAAATTATACATTATAAATTATGAATCTATGTACTGATTACCACTGTCCCATGTCTGTCAAACATGTTCAGTGGTTCAAACATCATTTGCAGCCTGAAACTGAACTTTTGGTCAGATTTTAGGAGTGAATGCACTTAGCTGCATAGAAAACAATAGGATGCTCCATTGCTCCCTATTTAGTGAATGACTTGCACCTTATTTTCATACTAACTGCAAACAAAACCTATGAAAGCAAAATTTTTCAGCTTTTGGATGAACCCATTGATTCTCAATATGAAAATGCACAGTGAATATAGGAATTACTAATGTTAATGAATAGAAATGTATTGTACAGTGATAACAAAATGAAATATAGCAAATTTATATTAAAATTAAGAGTAATAACCCACAGATTTGTTAATGTGGAAAGTTATTCAAAATAACTAACACGCTTTTTAATCTTTTGAGAGAATAATGTCCCAAAATCCATGTATTTGGACCATGTTTATCAGCACGCTGACACACTGAATTTTATAAAGTGGCATATCGAACAAAACTAGAGACACTGCTCTTTACACCCAGTCGGTTTAAATTAATTGAAATTATGCATTGCGTCTAGCAAAGCCAAAAAACAATGTCCATGCATGTGGACGCGGGGTCACACAAGGTTAAGAATCAACTTTCTGATGGTTCTTCTAAAATTCCATGGGAACAACAGTTCCCTTTGGTTTTTAACCAAACTTGTATGAGTTATGTTCTTCCGTGGAACACAAAAGGAGATGTTAGGCCGTATGTTAGTCTCAGTCACTATTCACTTTCACTGGCAATATGTTAGTCTCAGCCACTATTCATTTTCATTGCATCTTGAATGCAAGTGACAGTGATTGAGGCTGTCATTCTGCCTTACATCTCCTTTTGTGTTCCATGGAAGAAAGAAAGTCATATGGGTTTGGGACAACATAAAGGTGAGATAATGATGACAGAATTTCAATACTGTGCTCTGTGTGGACAGAGATGTTGCTTACATCTGGCCTCTCTGACATCTTATTTTATGGCTCTTGTCTCAGTCTGCAGTGACCTAAGGACCTTCCTGTCTTAGTCCTGACAGCATTTAAAGCACACTGACAGACCCTCGAATAAATAATATAACCCATCTCCCCTCAACTTCCGTGTCCATTAGAGTTGAGCTACAGGCTAAATTGCCTTCCAGTCTCTGCTGAGAGTAGAGAGACAGTGGTAGACTTGTCTCTTCTCACAGTATAATGACATGGTATTGTCACCGACACCATCTTTACAAGCCTGCAAGGGCAAAACCCCTAAAATGTCTGTGGGAAATGGACACAGAGTAAAACTTGAGCTCAGTGGCAGTAGTGATTTAGCTCCACTCACATCAGTATGACAGAACGGTGAAACACTGAGGTTTATCATAGCTTGAGAAGTCAGAGTATATAGAGAGACAATCTAGACTCAACTGACATTCTAGAGTGTTCAGGTGCACAATCATTATGGTGGAAATGAACTTCAATTCTAAAGTTTTGTTAAACGTACATGCCCATAGAAAAAGGAAATGACTAATTTATACTCCTAGAAAATATTTAGATTAAATGGAGAGCAAATGGAGAACATCCTGGTTACTTGCATAACCTCCGTTCCCTGATGGAGGGAATGAGATGTTGTGTCGATGTAGTGACACTAGGGGTCACACTTGGGAGCCCGAAACACCTCTGGTCTTTGATAAAAGGCCGATGAAAATTGGCGAGTGGTATTTGCATACCACTCCCCCGGAAATACGGGTATAAAAGGAGCTGGTATGCAACCACTCATTCAGGTTTTGTGCTGAGGAGCCAAGACAAGGTCCAGGCCATTTCAGCGGGTAGTTTAGCGTTGTGGCAGGAGGGACACAACATCTCGTTCCCTCCATCAGGGAACGGAGGTTACGCAAGTAACCAGGACGTTCCCTATCTGTCACTCACTTGACGTTGTGTTGATGTAGTGACACTAGGGGTCCCTATACGAAACGACACAACTGGCTGAACTGTGTTACGTGAACTGGTGGTGTGTGACGGGCAGACCACTGTGTGCCTCATAGCCAGCGCACCAGGCCGACACGTAACCTCCCCCAACGCTGTTATGAGTGTCGAACGGCCCTTTGGGGACAGGTCGACTGCCCAAAAGATAGAGACAGGCTAGCCCCGGGGGGATGTCACTCCCAAGGGGAAGACACCGCAGAGACCACACCCCACCCAGAGAAGGGGGGGGGGGGGTATTTTTAGTGGAAATACGTCACATGGTCTTGGCGAGCTTTGTTGGAAGTATGTCATGTGGAGAAGTCCCATGGTAGGTCCTACCCTACGGGGGAGGAGTTTAAACAAGCATGGTGACTGGGGCAGAGGGGCCTCTGCCCAGGGAAGACGCAGTTTACCAACAGGGAAATGAATTAGCGGAAGATATATGTCGCATGGGGTTACCTACGGGGAACCACCACATGTGGAGCACCTACCCCAGTACAGGGCTTAGTTAGCACGAGAGCGAGGTCGGTCACCGAGCGCAGCTCCTGCATCAATCCCAGGGTGGAACTACCCTTGTGCAGTTCCTTCAGCGCCTTGGCTTGGTGGACTTGCAGGAGAGCCATGGCGTGCAGGGCGGAGGCGGCTTGTCCAGCGGCAGTGTAGGTTTTGGCCGTCAGGGATGACGTAAACCTACAGGCCTTGGACGGGAGCTTTGGTTACCCGAGCCAGGTGGCGGCGTTCTGCGGGCATAGGTGCACCACGAGCAGCTTATCCACCGGGGGAATCGCCGAATAGCCCCTGGCCGCCCCACCATCAAGGGTAGTGAGGGCGGGGGAGCTGAAAGATCAGGACCGGGCAGTAAAAGGTGCCTCCCACGACCTTGTCAGCTCCTCGTGCACTTCCAGGAAGAAAGGAACTAGGGCGGGGTGTGGCTGTGAGTGGCGCCGCGAGCCCAGGAACCAATCATCGAGCCGCGAGGGTTCAGGGGAGAGCGGAGGGTTCCACTCTAGCCTGACGCTCGTGGCTGCCTGGGAAAGCATGTCCTTCATTTCCGCGTCAGCCTGTGACTGGGCGACCATACCCGAGGGGAGGAGCCCAGCTGAGGCTTCGGCGTCCGACTGGATGAGCCCACTCTCCGATGCTGCACTCGAGAGCTCCTCACCTTTGCGGGCTCCGAATAAGACGTCGAACTCACTGTGAGACGAGCCGGCGGACTCATCCGGAAGCCCGATCGGGGCAGACGAGCGTGCTGGGTAATGGGAGGTCTGTGGGGGGATACATGGCGGAGGTGATCCCATTGGGGTCCCCAAATCGCCCCCAGTACTAGCCGTGCTGGCCTCATACCCGTAGGTAGAAGGACCGAGGTGGGGAGCCGCTGGGGTGGCTTGCTTTCTTACGAAGGCAAGCCACGACCGCAATGTTGCCATGGTCATGTTCTCGCAATGAGTACATGATCCATCCATGAAAGCTGTCTTCGCGTGGGTCATGCCCAGACACGAAAGACAGCGATCGTGACCATCAGAAGACGAGAGATAACGACCGCAACCAGGAATAACACACAAACGGACAGGCATCTTTAAAAAGACGTTCCGTGTGTGCCGCTCTTTTAGAGAAATATACTCTTTTATTTCTGCCAAAGCGCCCAGGGGCGTTCTCTGCAGTGCACTAGTGCAGAGGTGGGAGAAGCCGCTGAAATGCGCCGTTAGATCCAGCAGAGGTGAATGAACAGTCGTGGAATTCAGCTCAGTGAACATCGACCATTTGGCTCCGAAGAGAAAATCTGAATGAGTGGTTGCATACCAGCTCCTTTTATACCCGTATGTCCGGGGGAGTGGTATGCAAATACAACGTCGAGTGAGTGACAGATAGGGAAACTAAGTTAATCAGCAAGACTTCTTCGGTCCACCAGCTTGACCAGCACTAACCAGTAAAACAACCCATTTTCATTCCCTAAGCGTCCAATTTTGACGCTTGTGCAGAAGCCGTCAGCGTCTGCATGATGACGCCAAAGGTGCCCCCTGGTGTCCTCTCATTGGCACAGTGAGAAACCCCATTGTTTTCAACGAGAAATCTTTGTCATCAGTTATCAATCTTTGAATACTATTTTGTGTGCTTAACCTCAATGTTTTATAATACTTATAAATATATTAGTGTGATATTACATTATACAATCATATATAATATTTTATATCCCCTAACCCAACCCCATTTCTAAACCTAACCGATAATCAACAATATAAAACATGAAAGAGACACATTTATAGATATTTTTTAGCACCCAACCACACATTTATGCCTAAACCTAACTAGTTCTCAACAATAGAAAAGACATAACAAGCAGATAAATTACAATCACAGTCATTTATTTATAGAAATGCACTATAATAATATTCCAAACCATACGATGGCATTGTGTGAGTAGCAGAGTGAAACAGAAGGATTTAATCAGTAAAAATATTCCCCCTCCGTGAAGGCACTGTCATCCTGATTCTACCAGCACATCTCATTCAAAAAAATACATGTACATCCGAACTTGAGGTTGTTGTAATCGGTCACAAGACACGCAAGAGCCAATAGGTGTGTTCGACTTGAACTGCATCTCGATTTACCGATCAGCGAGATTTGCCGGTTGCAGTCGGGGAGGAGCTGAAAAGGAGAAGGCGTTGCACCAGGCTCATCATTCGTATTGATCAAGTGCTGCCCTGGCGATTTATGTACGCTACCACTGACATATTGTCTGACTGAATCAGAACATGACGATTAACTGTCGGAATGGAAAGCTTTCACCGCTAAGAAGACGGCTAGCATTTCCAAGCAGTTGATGTGTCACACCCATTTCGCACCTGTCCAAGTGCCGAAAGCCGGGCATCCATTGCACAGTGAGCCCCAACCCGTGCTGGATGTATCCGTGATCACCACTTTTTGTCTGAAAACCTGACCAGCATCACACCCTGCTGATAAAGGTTTGGAGCTGTCCATGGTGCTAGAGCAGCCAGGCAGCAGCAAATCATGGTGATGCGCAAGTGCCCCCGATGCCAGGCGTGACTAGGTACACGGTGTTTGAGCCAGCACTGGAGAGTTCTCATATGTAAAATACCTAACGTTATGACTGCCACCATAAAACCCAGTATTTACTAAAAATACTTCAGTGGAAATGCTTTCCCCAGTTTGAACTGAGACAGACACTGGTGAATGGTCTGGACACGCTCGCTCGTGAAATGCACACGCATGCTCATGTAGTCGAGTCGAACCCCTAAAAAGGAGAATATTTGGTTGGGAGAAATTGTGCTTTTCGCCCAGTTGACATTGAGACCCAGGCTGTTCAAATGGTGAAGTATCAATTCCCTGTGCTCGCATAGCAATGCCTCTGATCAGGCCAGTAATAGCCAATCGTCAAGGTAATTCAGAATGCACATGCCGTTCATCTTCAAAGGGGCGAGTGCCTCATCGACACATTTCGTGAACGTGCACAGGGCCAGAGACAATCCGAAGGGAAGTACTTTGAATTGAAATGTCATCCCTGAGAATGCGAATCTCAAGAACAGCATGTGATGCGGTACAATTCGTATATAAAAGTATGCATCCTTTAGATCTATTGACGCAAACCAGTCCTGTGGGCAGATGTGTGATAAGATCTGTTTCTGAGTTAACATTTGAATGGGCGATTTGCAAGCACGTTGTTCAAGTGTCTCAGATCTAAAATCGGCCAAAGCCCACCACCTTTCTTCGGAAAGAAAAGGGAGCAGCTGTAAAACACTTTGTGGGCGTAACAGCTCGGAGCAATCTCTATCGCATCTTTTGCAAGATTGTGAATTTCTGCACGTAATACAGACACGTCCCATGGCGGAACCGTCGAGGACAAAACGCTGTTGAAGCAAGGCTGTCTGCATGTGAATTGGATCGAATACTCATGTTCGATCATTTTTAGCACCCAATCTGACATGCCCTTGAGAGCCTGCCACGCATTCACGTAATGAGGTAGCGGGCGCTTTATATTTCACACTAATTGTGATAGTGCACCGCTCACCATTGGGAAGTGATTGTGCACAGTGTGTGAAATGGGGAAACAAGGCAAATTCTCAAGAATGGCCTGAGCCAAAGTTAATAAGTACACTAAGGTATGGTTTATGAGCGTGCAAACTTGAGAGAGAGAATTGTTTGTATGTGATCATAATGAACAGAAGCCAAAGAATCTGTTTTGATGCGAAAATAATGGCTGTGACATTCTCTCTGTGCACCGTATGTGGAACAACACCTATTGCGTCAATCATAAAGATATTTACAACCTCGGAGTGCAAAATGGGCATGTCCTGCACTGTAACGTGGAGGATAGATTGCTGTTCAATTGAGGCGGCCGCATCGCGAACCGGAATGTATAACCACTCACTACCGTTTTTTTAACACACTGAGAATATGTGGGTTAGGGTGAGGGTTAATTATGTGTGGAGTGTAGGTTGATTTTTCTCTGAGATGCCTGGAAGCGTGTCATGCGATCACGAAACGCACGGATAACGGGCACAGTCATGCATACGTGCACAGCGCAAATAGTGTAAAGGCTCGAGCGAGCTAATAATAGACACAAATCACCCGCAGTTATCACAGTGATTGAGTTTGGTTGGAGAGGAAGAAAGAGCTTTATCAGCCTTCAGCATGCGTTGAGTAGCCGCTATGAGGAGTGCATGCTATTCAAGCAATGCAAGGAAGCATTGCAATAAAAACTGACTCGTTCCCATTGAGAATAGCGGGGAAGGGCGAGTCAAAACATATTAGAAAAAGGCAGGAGCTCTAGATTCCTTTAAACGCTATACTTCCAGGGGGGTTCTTCCCGCTGGGGACTGATAAATATGCTACAATATGCCTGAGGAAGGCAGCCCCTCCGATCTGGGTGCACGCAGAGTAGGGCGCACGCCAGGTCTCAGTAAGCTCCGTGTGAACCTCAAGGAAGAATGACACTGCTTTCCAAACCATGGTCTTTTGATGGCGGACGGTGTGCAGGAATAATTTATTCAGACAATAATTTTCTGGCTCGACAGGAGGCGACCACTCAAGGCTGAGCTCATCGACCGCCCGCGCAATGACGCAGAGTAACTCGGATCACTGGCCAGTGCACGCTCCTTGCCCTCGCTGGGGGGAGGGGCTGCAACATCCTCCATGGACCATTCTCTGATGCTGCGAGGGACACGGCATCATTATCATTGTCAGACCCGCCGAATACGACAACACCATGCTCATTCATAGAGGGCCGGATGTCGTCACTTGCATACTGCACTGGCGAAGATGCTGCGTGGGAAGATCGAGGGGCTCGTGGGGCTTGTGCCAATGCGAGATTGTATTTGGGTTCTTCCATCTCTACCTCGCGGCCCGCCATGCTTCCTCATGTGGTCCCTCGAGACTTAACACAGAGGAAGCAGTCGGGAGGGTGCAGGAGGCGGAATCGTCCCTCAGAATGAGGGCGACCCTAGAGCAGTGTGTCTTGAGTCTCATGTCCTCACAGTGAGGGCAGTCTGTCCCCATGAGAGCTGTTACGGCGTGGTTGCGGCCCAGGCAGCAAACACAGCTTTCATGTTGGTCTGACAGAGCGATGTGTCTCTCAAAGGAACACTTGCGATACACCATCTTTAAAAAGACGTGTACACACAAGGGGCTTCTTTATGTGTGTTTTACGTCACTTGGATGGAATTATATTATATATATTGAAAGGATACAACTCCTGTATGGATGCTGTGGGAAGTGGGTAGATGTCTCATTGAGCAAAGAACCTGATCCGGCAGTGAGGCGGAGAGACTTCTTTGCCGGAACACTAGAGGGGGCGGTTGAATCTTCGCTGCAGGCGTTGGACTCAGGTGAAGAATGTCCTGATGGATCTGCAGGGAATCCCGTCCGCTGAAGGGTGTCTGTCGACGGCAAATAGCGGGCTGATCAAGATGAGATGATCCGTCGTAGTCAAGACGTGACGATGTCAGTCTTGAAGGAAGAAATTCTGAAGAAATTATATTTGAGCGCCTGCTTATGCAGGGGTGGAGCTCAAATATCATTGCCAATCACAAGATTGCCGTTATGATACAAAGGCTTCAACTAGGTCGTGGAAAAGGGATTTTCCCCATAGAGTTCAAATGCAGTGTCGAGTGAACTGAATCGATAGAGAACCCCCATACCCACATCATATGTCACGATGACAAAATTGTACCCCAGAGTATAGTTAAACAATGCTAAAATTTGAATGCCCATTTCGTCAGTCAGTTGACATCAAAGGTGTCTTGTTGAAAAGAACGCACTTGCCGGATGCGTTGTGAAACTGGTGCCAGAGGGCACTTTTGGCATCTGTAGATTGACGCGCTGGGCTCTTGCAGAAGCATCAGTCTTTGATGCCTTGGGAGTGAGAGTATAAGCCAACTTGGAAATTGGAAAACCAGCATGGATATTTATGTTGGCCTAAGCTGGTCTTTTCAGCAGGTTTCCGGACTTATTCATCAGTCTCAATTTGCTCACCATTCCAGGAGAAACAATTGAGATATTAAAGATATCACAATGTGTCTTTACACAGCCAAGTTAAAGGAATAGTTTACCCCAAAAGGATAATTCTCTCATCATTTACTCACCCTTATGCCATCTCACACTTGTATGAATTTCTTTCCTCCCTGAAACACAAATGAAGATATTTGAATGGAGATATGATGTCTGTTTGTCTATACAATGCAAGTGAATGGGGACCAAACTTTCAACCTCCAAAAAGCACATAAAGGCAGCATAAAGGCTCCAGAAGTTTAATCCATGTCTTCTGAAGCAACACGATTGGTATTGGGTAAGAACAGACTGAAATGTAACTCCTTTTTTCACTGTACATTTTGCCGTTGCAGTATCTAAGCATGATCATGATTTCAAGCTCAATTACACTTCCTCGTGCTTGACTCATGCGCAGAGAGCTAGATGGCGCTAGGAAGTGTAGTCAAGCTTAAATTCGTTATTGCCAAGAAGACTGCTGATATCAAGATTTAAAGTGAAAAATATTTTGGTTTATTTTCACCCCAGAATCAATTGGATCGCTTCAGAAGACATGAGTCTTATGGATTGCCTTTATGCTGCCTTTATGTGCGTTTTGGAATTTGAAAATTTGGTCCCCATTCACTTGCATTGTATGGACAATCAGACATCATATCTCCATTAAAATATCTTTGCTTGTATTCTGCGAAAGAAAGTCATATGAGTTTGAGACGACATGAGGGTGAGTAAATGATTCGAGAATTTTCATTTTTGGGTGAACAATTCCTTTAAGGCTGCTCTGTGCCTGCTCAAAATTCTCTGTAAAGATACAATGCTGCATAAAAGAAATAGTAAAGCATGCCTGCTCTGACTCACCTCAGCCCCCAGTATCAAAAGGCAGTACTATATTTTCATTCATTTTAAATTTCTATATTCATAATTTTATATTTAAAACATTAATCTTAATTAAAACATTATTTATGCACTTCAGATGCAGCTTCTTTGCCACCTTTGCAGTGTAAAGATGGCTTAAGTTGTGATTTTACTTTCCTATGGGCGAAATCCTGATCTCTAGAAGTACAGACTGCCCAACAAACTTGGATAGTCTGAGCTGAGAAGAAACATAATCAATATACTCATATATACTGTATATCATTCCTTTAGGTCTACCAGGTCCACCAAGCTAACAGTAGACATTGGCTCTCAGCAGTCTGTGTGTGCAGTTTCTGGGCTTCAGAGTCCAGAATGTCCGTCTCACCACAGCCACTCCTCGTGTTGCCATGCCCAGCCAAGCCCCTCCTATAGTCACCTCTCCACTGCTTCCTTCTGCCTGTCCACTGATGGCTACCAGGATACCACACTCAGCACTCCAGGCCACCTGCAATACATGGAGATCATCCCCAAATCACAAGGACAAAGGTAAGATCAAAACACCAGAACACATATGTGATGTCTAGGCATGTAAAGCTAAAATTATGGATTATCTGAAAGTCATGTTAAAGGGATAGTTCACCCAAAAATTTTAATTCTCTGATAATTTACTCACCCTCACGCCATCTGAGATGTGTATGACTTCCTTTCTTTAGCAAAACACATTTTGAGATTTGTAGAAAAAGATCCAGGCTCAGCAGGTCCTTAAAATGGGAGAGGATGGTGATTAGATATTTGTAGGTCCAAAAAACAAAGATAGTCAGCATAAAATAAATCCATCCTATCTTCAGCGGTGACATTAATGTCTTCTAAAGTGAAAAAGAATGATATTTAAGCACTTTTTAACTATAAAATATCGCTTCCAGCCAGGCATTGACGAAAGGCCGAATTTACCCGAGTTAAAAAGTGCTTAAATATTGTTCTTTTTCGAACACAAAGCGATCGACCTGCAGAAGAAAGTCATTCACATCTAGGATGGCATGAGGGTGAGTAAATTATGAGAGAATTTTCATTTTTGTGTGAATTATCTCTTTAGCTGTGTAGAGCAAAAAGTGCCTGAATTTGAAGAAACACCCAATTATTTCTGGCCTTAGGGGGAAATGGTATTATGAATTGGATTTATGTGAACTAGCATTATCAAGATGAGGGCTAATTTTCTGTCTTTAAACCAGCGCTCTATCTCAGAGTTCACCCTCTATTTCCCGGCCCTTCTCTCCCACACCCACATTCGGCTACATCTGCGGACCTGCAGACCGGGAAATGGGCAACATTGTTGACGAACAGGAGTCTCAGCCGATCGGGCTCAGGAGAGCCACACTGAGGAGCACACCCTCCTCTTGCTGCAGCGAATGGGAGGGCTCGCTGTGGAACGGATGGGGCTCGGTGTCTGAGAGCAACATGACCAGCGCTCGAACAAGTATTATCAGCTCCTCCGATTGCTCATTCATAAACGATGCTAACTTTGCCCGTGTCCTGGCTATGACAGCAGAATCCATGAGCAGTTCTTTATCAGGCAAGACATAAACTTTCTTCTCTCTCTGTAGAATTTGGTCATTTAAAGTAAAGATTAGACATAGCATTGCTTGCTTACAGCAGGTACTGATGTATTTGCCAAAAATGGCCACTAGGTGGAACAGTCTGATCATGCACTGGAGTTCTGTTGCCTTGTTGGATAGATATTCAATTTGTGACCAGTCTTTGGCAGCTGAAACAGTCATACAGCTTTTTTAATTCATCACTGTCATTTACTGATTTCTCAAATATTTACAGTATTACAGCCAACAGATCACTGCTCCAATTTCTATCACTCTTTGCTATGGGATAAACTGGTACATGACAATTAACATGGACTAATTGTTTATTCAGCATTAAACATAAAGATTTTGGAATATGTTTAGATCAGTGTTAGAAATAAAATTTTCTATTTAGGGGCAATATTTGCCCCCTGGATTTGATTTTATGGACATTTTTACCTTTATGAGCACATGTTTTCTAATAATATATTAACATAAGTATTAACATAAATTCTCTATCTAAATAATTTTATCTTTTATTTGTATACCAAGGCCTAGAAAAGAATATGAAGAAGTACATTTTAGAAATTTCAAATAAAACAGAAGAACTCATGGGGGTATTTTTGGCCCCCACATATTGTATTTCAGGGGCATTTTTGCCACGTTCAGTAGCATTTTTGCCCCAAGCCCCCATTAATTTCTGACCCTGATTTAAATATATTTATAAAGAATGTGTATATTTTATGTGCTGTAACAAAAATCAAAAATTCTCTAATTTATGCCATCACAGATGTGTATGACTTTCTTCTGCTGAACACAAATGAAGATTTTGAGAAAATAAAGATCAGTGGTGGGTGAGAAACGTAAATATTTACGTTCTTTTTTACTATAAATCTCCACTTTCACTTTCACATTCTTTTGTTTTTGGCGATTCACATTCTTTGTGCATATTGCCACCGACTGGGCAGGGAGGAGAATTTATTTTAAAAAAAGACTTAAATATTGATCTGTTTCTCACCCACACCTATCATATCGCTTCTGAAGACATGGATTAAACCACTGGAGTTGTATGGATTACTTTTATGCTGCCTTTATGTGCTTTTTGCAGCTTCAGAGTTCTGGCCACCATTTACTTGCATTATATGGACCTACAGAGCTGAGCCTTTTTTTTTTAATCTTCTTTTGTGTTTAGCAGAAGAAAGAAAGTCATACACATCTGGTATGCATAGAGGGTGAGTAAATTATGAGAGAATTGTATTTTTTTTGGATGAACTATCCCTTTAATAACTTTTAAAATAGCATATATTACATTTAGTCTCTCAGTTAAGGTCATAAAAAACTGCATGCATTATAATAATAAAAGAAGTTTTAAAGGGTTAATTCACCCAAAAATGAAAATTCTGTCATCATTTATTAACCCTCACGTTGTTCCAAACCCATCTGTGTGGCTCCCCCACTATCCTCTCTGAAGTTTCACCAAATCAATCTCTGCTCTCAAGAGAGAAACCTACAGGGACTTTCCTCTCTCCATTTGCTGATTGTTTCCCCCTTTCATTCACTCACTCTGCCCCTATCTGTCTTTCAATCTCTGTGAATGTATCAGGTCAGATTATCAGTGCATTATAACTGATTACTCCAGCAGTCTCTTTGTATATCATACAGTATTAATAATGGTAAAACTGACTTTGGCATGTTTCTTTACTTATGTTAATAGCCATTCTTTGTGTTTACTTTCATGCACGTGTGTGTGTGTGTATGCATACATAAGTGTTTATTTGATTTGCGCTGTGTGTGATTGTGCATTTTTAGCAGATTTATCCCCGCCTGCCTCCCCGCTAAGCGTTCTGTTCCCTCCTCGAGAGTGTTTTGGAGAGGTGGAGCCGCTGCCCATGTGGGACTGGAGCACCGCTTGGGTGGAGGAGTTGGAGGCCCAGTTCAAAGCCTCCAGAGAGGCCAGAAGAACCTCCACGTCTACCCGACACTCGGGCATTGAGCACTGGAGAGCACAAATGGATAACAGCCACAAGAACCCATCACACCGATGAACAACTCCACGTTCCCTCACAGACAAGCTTAAAGCCTCAAACCAAGGGTTATTTTTTGGACTATATTATCCTGCATTCCTCAGGGCGTCCCGTTTCGTGTAGTTTTGACAGGCCTAGGTTTGTATCAAGGCCAATTAACTCTGAGAACACATTTTGCTGCGAGGTTTGTGCAGTGTGTATTTCACTCTACATATGGACAGTACGACTCCATATTAAGGATAATTGTACAGGATATCCATATTGGCATTCTAAGAAATGTAAATAAACTGATTTTATTTAATAAACCATATCATATACATTTTTATATTACAGAGTCATCTAAAATACACAAGAAATATTATACAAGATGTTTTGTATTTTAGATCTCCTTTTTATTATTTTATGATTGAACATGTACAATGAGGATGTATTCGTTAACATTTGTTAACTACATTAATTAACATGAACTAACAATTAACAATATTGTACATCATGTATTAATCTTGTTTAATGTTAATTTCAACATATACTATTACATTTTTAAAATGGAAAGTTATATACATTAGTTAATGCATTATAAACAAACATGAACTAATAATTGCATTTATGTTTTTATAAAATTAACACTACACAAGATTAGTAAATGGTGTAAAATCATTGTTCATTCTTAGTTCATGAGACCTAATGCATTTGCTAATGTTAACAAATACAACCTTATTGTAAAGTGTTACCAATACATTTAAAATTGTAGGTCTTTTTTTTTTTAAGTTTTCTTTTATGTTAGTTATTTTTCAATTTATAATTTTTCAAATAGGAATATTAATCTAACTAAATGTTAGTCTAAATAAGTTTTGGAGATTTTTTTTTTTTTTTTCTAAGAAATAAAAAAACATTATTGTTGAGATATTTGGGGTGAAAATAGTTGTTTTATTTTAGTAGTGATGTTTTTAGCACACATATCACACAAATATTATTTACACTTGCTGGACATCTAAAGAGTCACATTTTAAACAAAGCTATTTTATACTTATTAATAAAACTAGTTAAATTTTTAATAAAAATCAATAAAGAAGACTCAGAATATTGTCCTTATTTGTGAACATTTAATAACAAGTATCCAGTGTTGAGAGTAATCTGATTACAAAGTAATAAGTTACTGTAATAAATTACTTTTTAAGTCAAAAGTTAGTGCAAAACATTACATTTAAAATAATTGTAATCAGATTACATAAATTTATTTAATTTCATTAATAGGTTTGCACGTGACTCCACATGACTCCACATGCCGAAGTGTCCTTGGTCAAGACACTGAACCCCAAGTTGCTCCCAATGGCAGGTTAGCGCCTTGCATGGCAGCTCTGCCATCATTGGTGTGTAAGTTTGTGCCTGAATGGGTGAATGAGTCACAGTGCAAAGTGCTTTGGAACCGCTAAGGTTAAAAAAAAGCACTATATTAGTGCAGACCATTTACCATGTATTTCTAAAATATTTTTATGTACAATACATTTAAAACCTGAATTATGTTCATATGTACATTTTTGGGTTTCTGTGACAGCTGAAGGGCTCCATAATAAGTCATTGTTTGGGAGAAACGTGTGGTGCTGAAGTGTATAGCTTGTGTGCAACAATGAACAAGGAGGAAATATAGACATTATTTTGAATTTGTTGAGTAGAAAAGTGTTTAAGAAAATAACTTAAAAGTCATGTAATTTGTAGTGGATTACTTATTTGAGTAACTTACACAACACTGCATGCAAGAACCAAATCAGACAACTCAAGACACCCGTTCAACACCACACACATACAGAAAACACAAGTGACCATGGCATGACTGTAGAGGGATTATCTCTTGTCCTGTCTCTCTCCCCATGGCCATATGCTTGGCACAAAACACACCTCCCCCATTACACACTTTTATGCATGTACACACAAACACACTATTAGGATCTACAGCCTTGAATTTGTCAATGGCCAAAAAGACATCTTTTTTTAGCCTGCTGGTAATCCTTTGACCCAGTTTGCCTTGCAAGAGCACACTAATACATTACCAACTTTTCTCTCACTCTGTCATGCTCTGTTTTTCTTTCTCTAATTTTTCACAGCAGAGCACCCATTTGTCCACAAGGATTATTCTCTGCATGAAACAATATGTTTGACTCCATTATTCCTTCTTATAACGTGATTAAGTATTTGGCTGTGTCTGTGATTGAAAATATTGCTGATGCTGTTTAAAAAAAAAAAAATGTACAAAAAAAATCCACTGTTGATATTCCTTGAGATAAAATATTAAATGAGATTTTTACATTTTCTGAAGAAAAAGTGTACTTGCCAAGCAAAAGTCATGACCATAATGCTATGGTGTTGTGGGTGGTTGCCATGTCATTGCTATTTGGTTTGTGAAGGTGTTCTGAGTGGTTTTTAACAAAGTCTTTCTAGCAAGTCAGTCCACCGGCGGCCATCTTTGGAACTCTCTACTGCAGCTATTTATCTATGTAAACAAGTGGCATACAAGAGCAGCTACTAACTACTTGAATGGGAAAAGACCGAAATCTCCAAAACAGTTGGTCAAGCTTACGATCAAATCAGCAGTAAAATCTGACAACACTGGAATCATAAACTGTGCTTCTTTACCTCTGGTTACGTAAAAAAAGAAAAGAAAAAAAGAGCAATGTAATGCTGATGCGTGTTCTCGATTTGATTGACAGGTGATGTCTGTATCTAAATGGTAGTTGGTTCTTTTACCTGTAAGATGAGACTTCCTTTCTACATCCGTTGGGCGTTCCAATTTCTCCCATTCATTTTAATAGAAGTGGGCTGTCTTTGCTAATTAGTCTCTGTTTTTAGCAAACTACTATGCGTTTGCTAGGGTGTTATGGATGGTGCGCTCAGTAATTTTTTAAATTTGTCATCTTGGACTTACACTGACACCTAGCAGCGTGGATGCAGCATCTTTCAAACACAGTTATTCAGTTACAGATGCCATTGTAGTATTTCTCTATTCACAGTCAGACAGGATTGATTTAATCCATGAGTGAAAGTGTCCAATAACAGGGTGTTTACTGAGATTAAGCGAATAGTATTCGGCTGGTCATGTGATTTTAACATGAGGGGACCCTCTTCATGTAGAATAAAACTACTTTTAAATGGTTACTGATATGACTGGATTCCTCATCTCATGTGATTGGTCATGATTTTATACATATGTTTCAAAATTACTATAAATTTCTTGTGGAGTAAAACTTTTTTTAACCAGGAAAAAACTACTAAATGCACTTTTAAGGTTAAGAGTTTGTTTCAATCTCTAATCCTAAAGGTCAATACTTTTGTTTTCTGTGTGCTGGCAAATTTTGTCATCAGCACAGTACGTGAAGACTATCCATGTGCAGCAGTCATATATGGAATGCCATATATCATAAAAATAGCACAAATAGCTTTGGTTTTTGTGCCATAAAATGTGTCGTTTTTAGGATCCATGGCATTTTGAAAATGCCGATTTATGACCTATTTGGCATTCCTAGTCATAGTTTATTTTCCAGGGAAATTTAAAACGTAACATCATGGTCTTCAAAACTGAGTTTTGGCAAACCAAATCTATTCCAGGAATAGTTAACGCATAGGACAGATTTCCAACGTAATGCATTGTGGCTCTAAATTATAGGCTTAATTGACATTAATGGCCAACACCTGAGTCATCATCTCTCTCGTCTGTATCTGTCAACACACTAAATGAAAATTAAAGCCTCCATGTGGAGCGCCATCCAGTTGAGCACGGTTTTCAGAGGTCCTGTGCCCAGTTGGAGGTTTCAAAGTGGGGTGTGAGTGGAGATGAGAAATGGCAGAGTGTTTTGCACCAACCCCATGGGATCCAGCATTCTGTTGGCCTTCAATGACCCAGATCTGCCCCGAGAAAGATTAAACTCAAGGATCCTTCTGTTCCCTAAGCCTGAGCTCCACAGGCAGAGAGCGCAAATCCATTGCCAGCTCAACTGGAGCTGTGAAGAGAAATGTAGTGTTTTAGAATTGTGCAATTGATCAAGAATTGTGGAAATTGACTTCGACTGCGAATTGAGGAAGCTCTTATGGGCTGATGGATTTATTTATCTTTGAGGTGCAAACGTTGCTCACTTGCCAGACACTACAAAAAAAAAAAAAAAAATAATAATAATTCTTAGTAATTTCATCTTGCTTTCCAGTAAAAATATCCTTACAACAAGATACAAATCTAACAAAACTTTGTGAGATTGTATGCTTAAAACAAGAAAACTATTTCCCAAAGTAGTAAGAAGAAAAAAAATAAATTCAAAGGGAAAACAGACTTATTTTTCTTACTCTATTGGAAAATGTTAAATTTTGTTAGATTTTTCTGAAAAGTAGACTTAATATTTTTGCTTCTCAAGTGAATGTATCTTGTTTTACAAAAATGTGTGCAAAGTTCAATACAAGTTCAATTCAGTCGACAGCATATTTGGCCTAATGTTGATTACAAAAAAAAAAAATAATATTTCGACACGTCCATCTGATGGTTACAGTGGGGCACTTACAATGGAAGTGAATGGGGCCAGTCCATTAACTTTAAAATACACACTGTTTCAAGTGTATAGCCACAAGATGTAAACAATATGTGTGTTAACATGATTTTAGTGTGATGAAATCACTTACTGACTGTGGTGGTGGGGGTGTGGTTGAGCGCCGGCTTGTGAATGGAGAGCGAGATCAGGAGATGAGAATGTAAGAACCATTACCTGACAATGATTGTCTCTCACAGCTGTTTGTCATTGCAGTGAGAACTGGAGATGGATTTAAGAGCGAGCCAAACGCCAGCGAGAGGAGAGAGAGCTGAACCTGAGTGCAGTGTGTGCAGTTTTACGTTGGCCACTGAAAAGCGTTATTTTTGTTTGAGTTACGTCCAGAGTGTGTAAATAAACTCACGTGGTTCGCTGAAGCCGACTCCTGCTTTCTCCTTTCCCCACTTACAGATTGTTACACTGACCTATGACCTTGTATATGTAAAGTCAAGTAATTCCTCTAAATCCTGTAATCCCGTAAACGCTGTAACGCCGGTAAATCTCTGATTTTATCACAATAAAATCATGTTAACATGAATATTGTTTATGTCTTGTGGCTATACATTTGAAAGAGGATGTACAGTATTTCAATCTTTATGGACTGGTCCCATTTACTTCCATTGTAGGCATCTTAATGTAATTGCAATTTTTGCTTCTTCTTTTGTAATAAACCAGGAATGAGTCAAAATTATTTTTTGAGGTAATCAACATTATGCCACGAATCCTATCGATTGAGCTTAACTTGTACTGAACCCAAAACATTCCTTTAAAGATGCTTATTGTAGATATTTTTACTGGAAATCAAGACAAAAATACTGGGTAAGAAATCGACACCCCAGCAACTGTGCAACTCTAAACACTAGTATCGTTCTTTTCTCGTCTCTAAAGAGCATTCAACTTATTAAACTGGTGGTTGTCATAAAACACACTGACATTGATTTCAAAGCCAAATGCCAAAGCCGGTGTTTTACTAGCTTGTTTGAACATTGTCCTCTTGGTTTTAATGTGACAATTGCATGCACTTTGCATACATTAAACGAACAATGTGGTTGAAGGCATCCATCTCCGTGTTTGGTAATTAACATGGAAATGGGAGAATGGTATTTTGGTCCCTTCTGGCCCTCCTGGGTGTGTCTCCACTGACACAGAGCTAATGAATGAGCTGGTGATTTATGGGTGGTGGGTCTCCACTTGAGGAAGAGTGCGTGTGAGTGTGTCTTAACTACTTGGTCTGAATTCTAAGGAGGTCTTTAAAGGTGTAAGCCCTGATGATGTCTGTACCTTCTACATCTCTGATTAAATGGTATCGCTTTAAAGAGGAAGAAACTATTTGGTGCACCCTTCACAAAAGCCAGCTCTGAAATTGAGATGCATTGAGAAAGTGATACAATGAAATGTTGGCTAAGAAAAGAAACCCTTGGGGTCTTCAACAGAAGGTCCATGACTGCTATTGTAGATGAGTAAAACAAAAATACAATAATAATAATTTAATTACAACAAAAGCTAAAGTTAAGAAGCCAGGAGGTCCCTGCTCTGTTCCTCTATCCACCAAGAGGTCCTTGGCCTGGCAAATGTTGAAGACCCCTGCTGTAAACTTTAATTTAGGGCTGTCAATTAATAAAAAATTTAAATCGAACTAATTACATGGTGTGCCGATTAATTAATCGAATTAATCGCAATTAATCGCATATATTGTAGACATATTTGCTGAGAAAGCCCCTCAAATAACAATAATTCAATATATAATGATGAAACAGTTATAAATAGTTAGATTTAAATTATATATATATATATATATATATATATATATATATATATATATATATATATATATATATATATACCTATATACACACACATATTATTGAACATAAGCCAATCAATGGCCTACAGTTCACAGTAAATACATTTTTGCAACTGAATTTGTCAATCAGTCTGAGATTTATTATACGGGCTTTTCTAAGGACCTGTCAATGTACACCTGTGCAGACAGATGCTTCTGGAGCTTCTCACTTTGGTTGGGTCACGTCATAAACAAAACATTTTTAGTTTGCTGTGTTAAACATAAGTTAAACGTAGTTTAATACTTAGAAAACACATCTTGAGATCCCTAAGTTTGGATTCGTGCTCCATCAAGCTGTGAATTGAATGCAAGAATGCGCCCTCATGTTGTGCTGTCTCCTGAAAGGTTGGTTTGTTCTTTGTAAAAGCTGCACGTTGCCTGTACAGCTGAAATTTCGCTTACTGCCCCCTGGAGAAAACAGGTGATACTTCAAGCATGAATTGCTTAGGAATCTTCCTTACTACGGTCTGGGGACATGATTAATTGCGTTAATGTTTTTAACGTATCATTTTTTATATAATTAATTATACTGAATTAATCACACTGAATTAACACATTCTTTAATTAGATTTTTTAAATGAAGTTACTGTTTATGCTCGGTGGCAGCAATTCCAGGCTCTTTTGGCACCCTGGAAAAGAACCACTTTGTTCAAATTGAGCTGAAAATGCTCTCTCCATCTAAATGAAACACCCAGTATTATTGGAGATTTGGGCATCTTTCAATTTCCATCAGAATCGGTGGATCATGACAAACTCAGGATTTGATTTGCGAATAAGAATAATGTACTACTTCTAAAATATGCCTGCATTTATTTTGAATCCATTAATCAACTTGTTCAATCTAAATCAGGTGTTATTAAGTTTGAAATCAGTGCCAATAGTTGCTTTTTTTGGAACTATCGGTAACAAGAAAAAACACAGATAGTTGCCGATATTTTGTTTTTAATTATTATTATTTCTTCATGTTCCTCCATGGCCAAAACCCTTCATCTGGTGAATATATAGGCTATAAAAAGCTTAATTTGGTTAGTATTTACATATTGTGACAGAGCCAAGTCACTATAATCATCACTGTTTATGGACTAATTCATGATAATTTAGACTCATATGGAGCACATACAATATTGAACATTTATTTATATAACCTTTATTGATTGTTGAGTTCGTGCTGATTTTGACTGACAGTGTCACTAGAGAAAGGGGAAAAAGTATTTTATTATACCGGAATACCGGACACTTGACAATTAAACTCTTGATCTACTATTGATGAATGATGATCTACTGTAAATGAATGTTTTCTTTGGAACCACAGACATTTCAAAATAAGAGTCCCTGGTGTATTTTGGGCTTATTTATAGTTAAAAGTCCCATGTTATGCATCAAATCTTCTTTTTTTTTTTTCTGGCTATGATCGGGACTAAGCTTCTATGTCTGTGCCCTTTACAGTAAGGAAATACTAAGAAAATGTTTTAACTTTCAATTGATCGATTTTAATTGATACTCATTTTCTACAAGTATACATTGCTTTCCATATATCTGCTTCTTCACTATCTTTTTTCATTCCTTTCCCCACGTTTCACTTATGTTTTTCCTCCTCCCGATTTTCTCTCCTCAGGGTAGTGAGTCACAGGTGGGAGTCACAATCACATTCCTTCTGTTTTTCCTTTTCTCTGTTCATTCTTTTCCCTCTGCTTGCATTTCAACCAACACACCATCCCTTTCTCCACACTTGTTTTTTCTGTTATTCTCTTATCTTTCACACTCCCCTTTTCGTCTCTTGCTCAGCTCCCAGCGTTGTCCTGGAAGAAGTAATTTAATGGCCCTCAGTGGTGGCTCAGCCAGGTGGAAGTGGCTGCATGCCTGCCATAACCTTAGAGACAAAAGATAGCTTTTAATGGTTTGTCTCTGAATAGACTTGCCTCGAAATCGCACTGCATTGTATGCTACTGCACCGTATTTTGCCTTTTGTTGCTGATAATTTGCAGCCCAATTTCTGAACAAAACACATTGCCTTTAAAATTCTTTCACACACGGTATTGGGGAATCTCACAAACCCTTTAAAGAACTTTTCTTATTTCACCCCAAAATCAAAAGACTGAAATAAGAATTTATCGTTTGCTTCGTTAAAGAAAATGAAGCCTATTTAAGACCAAGAATTGTTCCACTGTAATATTATTTTCAAAAAAATTAAGTACCCTCCCGGCACTTTTCTACTCAGCCCCTTAGAGGACAGGGATTTCTTTTTTTTTTTTTTTTCTGAAATGCATTCCCTTGCAATAAATTTACCATGGTTTGACTACAGTAACCATATTTTAACCATGATATTTGTATTGAAACCATAGTGGTAATACAGGAAAACAAAAACTATGGTAATAAAAATCATAATTTTGTGTTTTTTATGGTTTTACTATACAAATATAGTAAAATTGTAGAAATATTTATTTATTTATTTATTTATTTTTTTTTTTTTTTTTTTGCGGAAACCATGGTTTTAATACTGTATGCTGTATCCATCCATACTACAAATATTGTTGTAAAACTATTATAACCACAAATTTATGATTTTTATTACCATAATTTTCATTTTTCTGTTTTATTACTATGGTATTTCTATGAATATCAAGGGTAAACTATGGATACTATAGTAAAACTATGGTAAATTTATTGCGAGGGAATGCAAAATTATTGCTAGGAAACGGAAAACTTATTGCGAGGGAATGCAAACTACTACGAGGGCATGCAAAACTATTTCTGAAAAAAAAGAAAAAGAAAATACCCGCTCTGTCCCATAAGGGCTCCGTACTATTCTCATTACCATAATGCAAAAATCTAATTACTATAATAGAAAAAAAAGATGATTTATAAATCATTAAAATATTATGGTAGTATTTGTTTTACTGCCTTTATTTTATGCTGATTTAAATAAAACAAAAACATTGTATTACACTAATCTTTTCCTGTAATACAGTAAAAATGACTGTAATACAGTAATGACAATCTAATTAAAATTACCATCGAAAATAATCGGATTTACAAAAAACCTTAAAAATAAAACATCCAGACCCACTACGCTTATAAGAATTTGAGTGGAAATGTGTTCAATTGTGATGAAAGTAATGTTACAATGTTTTTTGCATGAAACTTGTTTTTTGTGAGAGTCATCTGTATAATTCTTTTTCTGAATTTGAATTATTCATTCTGTAAAATTCATCTTAATCTTAAAAAAAAAAAAAAAAAAAAAAAAAAAACATCTACACCAAGACAATAAATATATAGCTCAGCAAATGTATTTTTATTTTATTTATACAAAACAACAAGGACTACCAAAAAGTTAGTCAAATGAACATAACTTTGTTTTTTTGAATGATTTTCTCACTGTCTTCAAAACACTCCTTAAAAAAAGACAAGTAGTCTTTCAAAACATTCGTCAAATGTCAAACTCTCTTGGCTTTGAAAAGAAAGGAGAAGGAACCACATTCTCTTGTGACTGTACCGACAGGGATCCACAGATGGAGGGGGATAGACAGACAGATGCGTCCTCGGCTCGGTGAGGTCTCAAGACCGGCTGTCTAGCTGGCTGGTCAAACAACATATTTTGTGCTTTGTATTTTTTTGTTGTTTTCCAACAAAATGAGAGTGCAACATTTTTATGCTTTGAAATGGTAATGTTTACATTTCTAGAAAAGTGGTTGGCACATTCAGACATGAACTTATCTATAATATCTGACTTTTTAACATGATTTCATTTCTTTCATGAATAAATACAATATACTCTTCTTTCCTTGCATCTGGACCCCATGTAAAAAGTTTCAAAGGATGACTATATACAGTGACAGCGTGATGAAAAATGCCCCCATGAAGGTCATAAATAACAATAATAATAACAATAATTAATAACATAATCAAAAGTCAGAGATTCACGCTCATTGAGGCAGGCTTTGAATCTGTACACTTGTCCTCTTCGCTTTGTTTCCTCTCTTTCGTCGAGGAAGGAGATGGAACGAAAATGGAGGGATGTTTAAGTCAAACTTCACTCAGCATTCCCTTATCTCATATCCTGGAAGAGCAGAAAAGAATAAGAAAAGTATTAGTTATATTTTAAAAACCAATGCAATCAAACAGTTTTAACTGGTCATTTAAGCTGGTCACCAGTTGATTCAGCTTTGCTGGTCTAGTTTGTTTTACACAGCAGGATAAATGTGGCATTCATCTCTCTCAGGACCAAAGGGAGGCTCTTGGTTTGGTATGTCTATAGATGACTTAATGCAACTGAAACGTTAGGGATTGTCCATCATGTGACGTGACAAGATCTCTGGGGTAGAGGCCGCCTCCCCTCTCCGTCGGACACCTATTCATGCTCCCTGTCCGACTGGAAAGATAACGCTAAACACCGTGACAGGACAGGGTAACCCGAAACTCCCTCCCTAGGGAATGTATAGCCCTCTTTTATGTGGTCTGTCTTTTATGTTCCAGAGTGTGCGTAACCTGAGAGGGGGGCACACATCTGAGGAGACTCTTCAGACCATAGGGGGTGACCCCAGAAGTGCATAATCCAGTTCCCATGATAGAAATATTCACATATGTGGGTAAAACACTGTAAAAAAAAAGGGGTTAAGGTCACCTTGGCCATGCCACTAGTTCCCCAATTATTTCTTTGACTGAATGACTTCCATACACTGAGTTGTGTGTGATAAAAACAAAAAAATAACATGGTACTACCATGTTTTTTTTTAACATATTTCATTGAAATACCATCTTTTTAAATGTATTACATGGTGTTATCATGTTTTTTGAACATATTCCATGAAAACACCATGGACATACTAACATATTCCATGGTAATACAGTGTTTTTTAATGTATTCCATAGATATACCATGTTTTTAACGTATTCCATTTAAATCCCATGTTTTAAAACATATTTCATTGTAATACCATGTTTTTGAACGTATTTCATGGAAACTGCTTTTTTTTTTTAAACATATTTCATTGTAATATTTTTTTAATTATTATTTTTATTTATTTTTTTACATATTCCATGGAAATACCTTTTTTTTTTAAATGTATTTTATAAACATCCAAAGTTTTTCAACATGTTCCATGGAAATACCATGTTTCTTTAACATATTCCCTGGCAATACCATGTTTTTACATTTATTTCAAGGTAATACCATTTTTATGAACGTATTCCATGGTAATACCATGTTTTTCAACATGGAAATACCATGTTTTTTTTTTTAAGTATTCCATGGAAATTCCATGTTTTTCAAAATATTCCATGGAAATACCATGTTTCTTTAACAAATTCCATGGTAATACCATGTTTTTCAACATATTCCATGGAATTACCATGTATTTAATGTATTCAATGGTAATACCATGTTTTTTTTAACATATTCCATGTTAGTACCATGTTTTTTTATTTATTCCATGGTAATACCATGTTGTTGAATGTATTCCATTGAAATACCATGTTTTTGAACATATTCCATGGTAGTGTTGCACGGTATACTGGTACCAACGAAATATCACGATACCAAAAAATGTAAAAAGGTACGATATCATCTTGTTGTTAATTTTGGTACTATATTAAAGTATGCTGCCATTAGCTAAATGTAATGTAATGTGAGAGCTTTGAGATGAAATCAAAGACCATTTGAATATAATAATAAAAAAGCCTCTATATGGCCAAGTGTGATCATTAAACAGCAGAAGGATATCATTTAATGAAATAATATACAGTCACAAGCACTGCGCGTCATAGTATGAATAAGAGGTGTGTCGTCTCCTTCACACACACACACACAGGCGCACACACACACACACACACACACACAGGCTCGCACACGAATACACACAAACGCAACACACACTACTAATGCTTGATTTTCATGCAGTGTGTCCAATAGTATCCATATGCAGAGCCACAGATCAGTGTGTTGAGTGTATAAATGGCTGTGAACTTTCTCCATCGCAGCTCAGAGATTTCTCGGAGAGTCGTGGAAAGCTTGATATAACGAACACTTCACAAACAGGAAGAACTTCAAATATCTTTCAAAATAAAAGTCCTGCTGAAAAGAGAGCTCTATTCAACTGATTGCGTGAAATTGAAGACATTACGACAGAAAAATATTACTACTGTATAAAAGTGTAATATTCAAAGCAGTCGCAATAATACTCGTAGTAACAATAATATAATATTAAATGGTTTTATTATTAGTATTATTATCTGTAAGCAATATCACTTAAGCAAGGGCACTGAATATCAGCAGGTTGTGATTCAGCCATGGCAGCCTTTTGCCTAGGGTAATCAAATTGTTTTCATTTAATGTTTTCATTAATACTGAAAAGCTCTGTTGTGCTAAAAAAAAACAAAAAAAACAGGGCTGGTATCAGCCGAAGCCAAAGTTTTGGTATCGGAGCAATCCTAGTAATACCATGTACAGTATTTTCGGAAATCGTGACATGCTTGTATCAAAGTAATCTTTGAAGTACCCTGTAGTAAATACCATTATACATGAATATGGTAATGATTTATTACCCTGATATCTATCAAAGTACCATGTTAATATTACCTAATACCACCACAGTAATATGGTATTGCTACAGTAATTTTTATGTATGGAAGAGTGATTTATGTATTGAGAAGATGTAATGTCATTTAGCAGATGCTTTTATTCAAAGCGACTTTTAACCCTAGCTGACACTAATGTTCAATAAATAATGTAATATAGAAAAAGCATGTAATATAATTCATAAGCCATTAACTGTAGGTTGTGTATGGTTGCTAAGCAATGCAAACGATCAACGACCACTCTTTGAACAAATGGTAACCAAAAAAATAAAAAAATAAAAAATGCAGTCACAGGTGTAAGTCTGTCTTGGAAAGTAAAAAGTGCAGTAATAAAATAAATAAATAAATAAATAAATAAATAAAAACACTTTGCAGATAGATCAATCTATTGTAGAATCTCTTCTGTCATCAGTTCTCTGGGCTGTGGAGAACAAACTGTACTTCAGAGGAAGTAGATGATTGCTGGCTAAAAGTACCATGTCTTTCACAATCTAGTGAACACTTACATTATATGCTGCATAGCCAGATGGAAGCAGTCTAGACTCATCCACACTTAGTCAATTCTGTCTCACTGACTAATGAGTGTTAAGAAAAGACAAACCAATGCACATGTTTGGGAGGCTATGCTTGTCTAAGATGGGCTAATGTTTGAGATTTGGGATTAGGTTTAGGATTTGGTGGGAGAGGATTATTTCTTTAAGTGAGCCTGAGAAATATTACAGTGCATTCGGAAAGTATTCAGACCCCTTACTTTTTTGTATTTTGTTGCAGCCTTATACTAAAATACTTTAAATTATTTTATTTATTTTTTCACATCAATCTACACTCCATACCCCATAATGACAAAGCAAAAACCAGATATTGAAAATTTATTAAAAATAAAAAACTGAAATATTACATTGACATAAGTATTCAGACCCTTTGCTATGATACTTGAAATTTAGCTCAGTTGCAACCCATTTCTCTGCATCATCTTTGAAATGTTTCTACACTTTGACTGGAGTCCACCTGTGGCACATTCAGTTGATTGGACATGATTTGGAAAGGCTATATACCAACCTGTCTATATAAGGTCTCACAGCTGAAAATGCATATCAGAGCAAAAACCAAGCCATGAGGTCAAAGGAACTGCCTACAGAGCTCAGAGACAGGATTGTGTCGAGGCACAGATCTGGGGAAGGCTAAAATTTTTTGGAAGCTTGGAACAACCTGGACTCCTCCTAGACCTAGCCGCCCGGCCAAACTGAGCAATTGGGGGAGAAAGGCCTTGGTAAGAGAGGTGACCAAGAACCCGATGGTCACTCTGATTGAGCTCCAGAGATCATGTGTGGAGATGGGAGAAACTTGCAGAAGGACAACTATCACTGCAACACTCCACCGATCTTGGCTTTATGGCAGAGTGGCCAGACGGAAGCCTCTCCTCAGTGCAAGACACATAAAAAAGACCTAAAGGACTCTCAGACTGTGAGAAACAAGATTCTCTGCTCTGATGAAACAAAGATTGATCTGTTTGGCCTGAATTCCAAGCGTCATGTCTGGAAGAAAAAAGGCACCGCTCATCACCTGCGCAATCCCATCCCAACGGTGAAGCATGGTTGTGGTAGCATCATGCTGTGGGGGTGTTTTTCAGCTGCAAAAAAACAAAGGAAAGCTGAACGCAACAAAATACAGAGATATCCTTAATGAAAACCTGGTCCAGAACGCTCAGGACCTCAGACTGTGCCAAAGGTTCACCTTCAGACAGGACAATGACCCTAAGCACAAAGCCAAGACAATGCAAGATTGGCTTAGGGACAACCTTGAGTGGTCCAGCCAGAGCCCGGACTTGAACCCAATCAAACATCTCTGGAGAGACCTGAAAATGGCTGTCCACTGATGGTCCCCCATCCAACCTGACAGAGATTGAGAGGATCTGCAGAGAAGAATGGCAGAAAGTCCCCAAATCCATGTGTGCAAAGCTTGTCAAATCATACTCAAAAATACTTGAGGCTGTAATCGCTGCCAAAGGTGATTCAACTTGTCACGGATCGCCAAGGGCGAGGAGGGAGGACCCAAATGAAGGATGGCAAATAAAGGGCTTTTATTAACAAAATAACAAAAAAAACAAACAAACAAAAACTACCCCACAGGGGAGAAAACACAGTCCAGGGTGACAAGAACGTTGACGGGCTGGGCTGGATCAGGAAATCCAACAGACATCCACAGAACAGGAAAACACGACTGACATGAACCTGACTGGGAAACAACCACAGTCAAGACATCAAGACCAAATGATATTTAGCCAAAAGACAACAAACTGGCATGAGACAGAGGACCAAGGAAGACTAAATGAGGGAGCAAACGAGGAGGGAAACAAGGGAGGCAGTTGGAACTGATAACAAGATAACAGGGCAAACGAGGGGGTGGGGTTATCACTCAAGACAAAGAAACCAAAGCAAAACCACACACAAACGACAGATACAAACAATAGACATGAGTGCATACCGCCAGAATGACATGAGAGCAACATGCACTCATGCTAACACTCACACAAACAACAGACATGAGTGCATGCTGCCAGAGTGACACAAGATCAACATGCACTCATGCTTGCACTCATGCTAGACAACAACACCACCAGAAATGAACACATGACAAAATCAAAAGGCAAGCCATGTATTCTCCACACAAGACACAGATCAGACAAAACATGAAATCACATCACACAAGACAGAACACAAGTGCCTGGACTCAGCCACCAAGTAAATAAAACCAACTGAAGTGACTGGATCCAGACACAATACAGAGACTAACAAGACAAGATTGTCAGGGCTCTGCCACAAAAGTCAGGAAGACAAAACTGAGGGCAGAATCCTGACACAACTAAGTACTGAGTTAAGGGTCTGAATATTTGTGTCAATGTGATTGTAGGTTCTGCTGGTTGTTTAGATCAGTGTTACTATCAGAAATAATTAATAATTATTTCTTTAGATATTATTTAATATTTAAATTAAATAATAGAATCTAACCCATTAAAATCTCATACGGGGCTCCAGTAAATGTAATGCGCTACGTTCAGGAGCGGGTTTGGTTATTAGCAATAATTAATAATTATCAAAGATAATTATTAATTATTAAAATCAATAGAACATTGATGAGAATCAATGTTAGCTTTTTTAATCCTTTAAATCAACAATTATCAAAGATAATCATTAATTATTAACATCGATGAAACATTGATTAAAATTAACACTAGCTTATTGATCTTTCAAATTAAAAAATAATCAAAGACAATTATCAATTATCAAAAATCAATAGAATATTAATAAGGATCAATATCGCTGGGGCACCACCCTGGAATCAGGGACTAATAACCAGATAGTATAACAGTCTCAATATTAGATCGTTCTCTTAGGAAAATCGACATCCGAAGAATATAGATTTAAAAAAAAACAAAAAAAACAATGAAGGCTTGAATCCAAGCACTGGCATCCCGTCAGCATTTGACACAGGTGTATGCAAAACAAACCAAAACACTTCTCTTTGAAATATAACAACAAAGTTTATTTATGCAGTAATATCAATTAATAATCAATACAATGCAGTCAATAAACTTCCGACTTACAACTACAAACTAAACAGTGACATGATTAGATATGGTAACCAAAATAATCCTATAACACATGAGAGGAAGGTGTGTGTGTGTGTGTGAGAGAGAGAGAGGGAGAGAGAGAGAGAGAGAGAATAGGTGTGTGTGTAAGGAGGGACGCGCACAAAATGGCGGACATGACTCTCGTGGAGAGTACGTCATGCGAGATTTCCGGCCAGAGAATATGGCCGCGAATGTGGGCGGAGAGAAACCGGTCAATGGCGTCTGCCCGTTTACCGTATGTCTCCGCTTGTACGATAACTTAGGGACAAAGCTGAGCTTTATCACGAAGTTATCTACTAGCCAAAAGTGTGTGCGAGAATGTTTGTGAGGGGTCGCGTAGGTGTGTGTGTGGTTAGTACGAGAGAGAGAGAGAGAATAAAGTGACGGCCAAGCCGGTTTCGCGATCGTGGGAGAGAAAGCAGCTGTTAGTTTATCACTCAGAGATATGGCGAACGGCTCGTAAACCGTCCTGCGGTCTTTGATTCTTTAATGGATAAACTCAGCGTGCCGGTCTCACCCGCGATGGCAGAAATACACAACAGTCTAATGTGGTTGGACTACAACACAGCAGATCTCATTCGTGATAACAGTACATTACAGTAATACCTTGAGTATTATTAGCAGCAATGAGCGGACTCGGCGGTCCGTATACTGTACAAACAATAACCTTAATACACAAGAATAACACACTATAATATTCTATTTCTGCCCAGACGTAAACCTCTTACTTGAATCATATGAGGACGCAGACCAATGTGTGTTCATCCTTCTTTTAACTCCGACTCGGCTGATGACGGGAGGCCGTTTCCTCGCTCTGTCGGCGGGCGGTACGGCTGCTGATTCTCGGCGGGCTGGCGGAGAAATCAGCAACGTCGACTAGACTGAAGAGGAAAGAGACATTTTTTTTTTCTCTTCACTTCTGCAGGCAAACGGATGAAGATGCGGATTGCTCGGCGATCTCCTTCGGATCCGTTAGAGTGTTCGGTGGAACACAGAGTAATCTCAACTCGTCCAGCAAGATGGGGATTGTATGGCCACAGTTTCAAGTCGTACGTTACTTCCTTGTGCCACGAGGCTACACCTGAGAGCAGCGATGAGCTGCGTCTACGCACGGCGGGCAAAGTTGTTGGAAGCAAATCCCGGAAGGATCTCAGAGATATTTCTACTCCTGATGATGTCATGGTTGAGGGGTGTTCTGCTGTGTGCCTCATCCAATAGGAGTTGAGAGTTCGATCCTTTAGTGAGCAAGTCTTCATGGGATTTGTAGTCTGTTTTGGACTCCCTTTGTTTGATTTTGGTGCGGTTTTTATCAGTAAGATTTATGACGGAGTGTGTGGGCCTCAGTTAGGTTTTACGACTGTGTTAGGCCTGCCTTTGTCTTCTATCTGAATACATGAGGCCCAACATGATATTTCAGTTTTTTTCTTTTTAATACATTTGCATAGTTATCAAAAATCCGGTTTTTGCTTTGTTGGTATGGAGTGTAGATTGATTTGGAAAAAAAAATATTTAAAGCATTTTAGCACAAGGCTGCAACATAAAATGTGAAAAAAAATTAAGGGGTCTGAATATTTTCCGAATGTACTGTATATAGATGATTTGATACTATGAAGAAATTCATAATTTATGACATTACATTTTCTTAAATAAATATATGTATTATATATAGTATTTATATGCAGAGTGCACACCTATTCTGGTCTGCTGGTATTAGCTGGTTAAGATGTTTCCCAGCCTGACCAGCTGAAAATTGTCCAAACTCCAGTAAAACAACCAAGACAAGCCTAACCAGGCTGGGAGATCAGCTAAAACCTGCTAACCAGATTAGACTGGTTTCAGCTGTTATTTTTGGCAGGAAATGCAAAAGCTATATTTGTACAGCCATCAGTCTTTTTGTATGCTCTTACATCATTCCTCTTCCTGCCCGTTCCGTGACCTTGAGATCCTGTCGACCCCCGTGATGATGAACTTCCTGTTGTGGAACAGTTGCTGGATATCTGACCCCGGGACAGGAAATTGGGCTTGCTGTATGGAATTAAGTCTTCATCTGCTTAGAGACACATAAACAAATCCATAATAGCAGGGGTCAATAGTATAAATGTATTGAAACAATACAAGCAACTTTCATAAACTTAATAAATAAATACATTGATACACAGTAGCCTAAAAAAGCATTTAGACATTTAAACATGTATTAATGAGATTGCATTAGATAACAAAATATCAATCCAAGTGGTATTTATTTGAAAGAGAGCACAAACTGGACACATTCTGGTTGTAATGCACAGTGGAACATATCCATTAATCCATGTCAGTAGCAGATGCCACTTTGTTTGATACTTTGTTATCTACCGATACATTTTTAAGTGAGGCTTAAGTATCCAAAAAAGTATTGGGGCCGCTGTACATATTCACAAAAGATGACAATGAAAGACAAAAATTACAAATAGCACTTAAA
Source organism: Myxocyprinus asiaticus (assembly GCF_019703515.2). Classification (NCBI taxonomy): domain Eukaryota; kingdom Metazoa; phylum Chordata; class Actinopteri; order Cypriniformes; family Catostomidae; genus Myxocyprinus; species Myxocyprinus asiaticus. The sequence continues at coordinate 24,382,198 of NC_059386.1, forward strand.
ATTTTACTGTTTTTTTAAGGGTCATCCAACATTTTCATATCAGTGAGCACTTGATATAATCGAATACATGATAAAGTGTGTTCTTAATATGACAGAGATAGAGAGTATAGTTCTCTAACCATCTATCCGTTTATGAGCAGAGTTTTTTCGGTTGGGTGTGCCTTGTTCTCTCCTCTCCATGGAGGAATGAGAGCTTCCCACTCTCTCCAGGGATGTCTGTCCACATTCGAGTCCCCCTACATGGGCACAGTCAGCCTCATCCTCAGGGGGCGGCTCTGGAGGAGGAGGCAGATCTGCAAAGATGTGACCACCATGTTAACAAAACAGAAGGCAGTGCAGTCTACACTACATCCAAACATGGGCACCCAAACACCACATCCATATGTGCATTGTGAGCCTTAAATTCTCAAACCATTGCATTAATAGGCATATGGTCCTCCCTAACAGCCTCTACTCTACATAGAATGCTTTCTATTAGATGTTGGAACATGGCTGCAGTTATTTTCTCCCTTTTAGACAGAATGGGGCTTAGGTCTCGTTTGGCATTCCAATTCATTCCACACCAAACGCACTAAACTATTTCTTTATGGACCTCACTTTGTGCCCAGGGGAATTGTCTTGATGGAACAGAAAAGGGTTCTCCCCAAACTGTTGCTACAAAGTTGGAAGCACACAGTTCTCTAGAATGACATAAGCTGAAGAATTAAGATTAAAAAAGGGGCTTAGCCAAACCCATTAATTACAAAGTGGTGTCCTCAAACTTTTGGCTATGCAGTGTATCTTAAGAACAGAAAAAATGAATAACCAATTTCATTCTGGTCATTAACTCACTGCCTTGCAGTATATCTCGTCGGTATTGACCGCTTTTGGAGGTTTTCTTCTTCACTTTGGATTTCTGCCCAGGAGCTGTGTGTGTCTGGTCTGCAGAGGGTCTCGCTCGGCCTGGCAGGGGTAAAACATTGATGCAAAGTGAGTGAATGTGAGTAGAAAATCGTTTTAGGTGGAAACTGAATGAACACTGTAAAACTTTGCTTATTTTGCAGACTTGGGGAATATGGAACTGGTGTTTTACTTTCACTAAAGTACCTAAAACTCCCATGGCACATTATAAAATGGCACATTCATGCCATGCTGAATGAATAAATATGATACACACAAAAGTTGTTTTTTATATCATTGTGGGGACTTGCTATTGACTTTTATTGTCACACACACACACACACACACCTGGCGTGGTATTGCTGATGTTCTCTATGCTTTGGGCAGCTCCCTGGCTCAGGTCTCGTTTGTGTGCTGAACGGTGTGGCACAGTGTTGTCAGAGCACTCCTGATTGGCCGACAGGTTTGGATTGGATTGGGTGAAAGGGGGGCTTGGCGCTCGTGGCACAGGCACTGGTCCACACGGCAACCGGCTGTTGACGACAAACATACTCGGTCAGTTAGAACTAAGTTTGGCAGATTGAAATATGGAAAATGAGACAATTATATGTAACTCACACCAAAATTATGCCCCATTTCATGGATATATTTTGTTTAAATTTCACATTTCCACATTGTGAAGGCCAACAGAGCATTTGAACATGACTTCTGAGGCATTATTCTGCTTCAAAAAACTATTACGGTCGCTCATGTTAAATAAACCCTATTAGGACAAGATCAGAACAATGTAAAAGGAAATCTTTCTAAACTTTCTAGTAGGAAGATTAATGACAGTTTAAGAGCCCCACTATTTCCTCTGTGAATTTGATTTGTAATCTACAAATATAGACTTGCAGAGAAATAATTATAAAAACATAATCTATCAAGACAGAACAAACAATAACACTGTTAAAAGTCTCCCTTTAGAAGGAAACCAAATAAATACTTAATAAACTGTGAAATGTTGACAGAGCCTTGGCTTGGCCGTGGTACGCATGTGGGCGAAGTGGGTTTGAGTCTGGCTTGCGTCATTTCCTGAACTTGATTTACTTTCCTATTCTACCATCCCTATCAATAAAAGAGATTAAGTGTCTCACCGTGCTATCTGCGGCTGTTCAAGCTGGTGTAAGCGTGGTATATCGTGGCAGTGGCTATCGTCTCTGGGAGAAGGGGTTAAGGTGGCAGTGGACTGGTGGCTGTAAGACGTGGTGGGGGAAGAGGTCTCTCCTCTCGGAGGCGGTGCAGGACCATCCTCTTTCATGCCATCCATGAGGAAAGTCCTCTCAGGGAGGGGTGGACACCACTCTTCCTCATCTGACCTGTGTGGGGGGGAAAAAATTCAATATTATGTCCTTGTACTATATTAAACAAACCTATCTAGACGTGTGCATAGAAAATTACCTGCTACCTCTTGTTCACTGCTGTGACAATCAATTTCTCAATTTCATGCCACAACAAAGCCTTTTGTTTATGTTTCATTGAGTCTATATTACATAAATTGTCTTAACACTCACCTACCATTCTTGCTTAGGGCACCTACATACTAGAGAAAGCTCTGGCGGTGTATTTGACGAATAGGAATGTGTATGATTTGTTTTGAGGGTGTGGAAAACGCTGGGTTAGTTTGAAATCAAACGGGAAAATCAGCGAATTGGATATCCGAAAGCACAACTGGACATTGGTATTGGTCAACAGATGTCTATGTTTGCTCTCTACATCCTTTCATCCCCTTTAAAACTGATGGTTTTTCTGCATATTCTGATGTAGCATAAACTCTAGTGTAGGGACCCATAGAGTAGTAGAATGAATTACTTTATTTCTGTTCTATAACCAAATTCCCTCATTTTTACCAGAAGGTTGAGTAACTCTAGTATGTCTGTGGTAGCTCGATCAATCAGTGCATACTCATTATGATTGCCCTGCTGCAGTAATCACTGGGTCAATGCAACCGGTGGCTGGCATATTGATTTCTGCCGTCATTCAGTCAGATGAGACAGCCTGACCTCCAGATAAAAATATGCATGATCTTTCAGCTCTAGCGGGGCCAATCCATGCAAGAGCAATGGAGAACAAGTTAAATACAGTGGCATTTTGAGTGACACTGACGCAATGTTATGCCTTGGGCATTTTGAGGGCATACCACTGAGCTAAATTACACTTACATTAAGTTCTCTGTTTAGGGCTTGGTTTCATACATACTGTAAACAGCTGCTTGAAATATATTTGGAGAATAATTTAAAGCTAAATTGTGGAATTGCAAAAATAATGACGATTTCAAAATGTTCTATTGGCTGGACCAACAGATAGCCCCGCCCCAAAGTCAGCCTTTGGTTGAGCCAATGTTATTGTGTCGGGTTGGTTGGGTTGATAAAACTAACAGAACAATGCTTCGAAAGAGCTACAGAGCAGTGCTGCATGATTATAGCAAAAATCATAGTTGTCGATTATTGCCCTTGATTATTAATGTCGATTAAAATATTAAATTACCGTGACATCACAAAGCAAGCAACCATGTGGTTCTTCAGAGTAGCAGATTTCAATGGTGGATTTGAGCTGCGCTCCAGTTTCTTTTAAGCATCTTTTAAGTATTTTATTGTATTGTATTTTATATTGTAACAATGTTTGTTAAGGTAAGGCAAATAAAAATTATTTTAAATTGATATCTATGGTATAGAATAAATTAAATGATTGCTAAATTACTGCTTAAATTATTAGTCCATGTACAGTAAATAATATGGCATATTCAATATTCAAACTTATTAACAGCAGATTTAAATTGACCAAGTTACTGCGTTCAGTGAGACCTTTGGTGGCGAGACAGGGGATTATTCATCCCGTTAGATCTTCAATGGTGATCTTGTTCATGTAAGATCATCGTTAGATCATTTTTGGCCTCAGCGGTTGCACTTTGGAAATTAAAAACAGTCATTTGAGATCGGAGTTTGTGCGATTCGTGAAAATGTTAAATCTACCAATACCAGCTGCGTGGCAAATGGGTCTTATTAGAGCAGACGCGATAACAATGACGGTGATTCCTGAAATATGCTATTCATGCTATATTCTTTATGTTGGCTACACCTACAAAACACACTTAGAACAGTTCAGCTGAATTACTTTATTGCTATTTTGTACAAATCAAATTCACATTGGCCTAATAATTAACATGACAAAACAAAACTGTTATTACATTTTTAATAAATTGTACACAGAAATCGAGCAACGCGACAAACTCTCCCATTACAATGACTGCTGTCACTCACTGCAGGTTTACACTGTTTGAGACCTGCATTTCGACGCGAGCTCAATGACGCTCTGCACAAAGTTCTGCATTCTCGCGAATGCTCTCATTAAAAACAAAGCTGTCTATTCAGCATAATAAATCAATTATTTACACCACGTCTGTGCCTTGATTAGAACGGGATCGTTTTAGTTTTGTCGTGTTGCTCATTTGCAGTGTATTTAACATCTACGTTCAAAGCAAGCTGTGCAAAATGTCTTGTTCTACAGCTTCTTTTCAAGTGTCAATTAATTTTCTTGTGCCACATGAACAGAGCTAGAACATAAAGCAAGCATCTGGGCATTCAGAAGGTTTAAAACTTGCGCATTAGGATCAGTTGTCATTACAGACAGGATGGAGGACTAATCTAAGCAGCTCTGATTGGCCACTGCCGTTTCATTTCTCAATGGACATGTTAGTTATTGGTTAGAATACTCAACCGCTGCAAAAACACGTTGTAAATAGAAACCATTGATGCAACAGGAGCTTAAATTGACGCTGTAATCATCAGTTTTCACGATTACATAATTGTAGCAGCCGTAATCGTAATCGCGATTAGTTTTTCGATTAATTGTGCAGCCCTACTACAGAGCCACAATGTTTACACTTTTTGGAGAAAATCATCTCTGTATATTACAGTATAGTGGGATAAGGAAAAGTATTTTGACATTGAAACAATTACAAACTTCAGCTTTAAGCTTACTAAAAATGCAATAACAGAGCCCATTTTCTCTTAAACCACCTTAGGACTGACACAAAGGTTAACCTTTTTATCCGTGTGTTCATTGCAAATTTTAAAACTTCACTAAGGGCTAGTCATGAAAATCCAGTTTGGCTGTGAGTGTTGCATTGCGTGCTAGTGCCCAGAATAATGGTCTTATTCTGCTCGGAGGAAGGAACCTGAGAAGAGCTGTAATTGTCATTGGCTAATGCAATTACTGTGGGACTGCTGCGCGAGAGGGGCTATGTCAAGGTTATCAGATTCACGGATCTCCACTGTGTAATCTGTGACTCAGGGCTGCATAACCGCCTCACAGTTAGCCATTGGGCTAGAGTCTGCGGAAAGCTATAAGAGCATGGCCACAGCTGGGGCACAAATGTGATACAGACAAGGAGAACAGGCCAGACTCAAGAGTAGCATATAGCTAACTTTGTTAGCCTCCATATATAGACCTGTCTACAACAATCAAATAGCCTGGCCCTGAATCGTAGCTAATGGTGAGGCCGTTTCTGGAACAACAAGGAGCATTTATGTTAAGCATTTAGACTAAGCAAGCATCTGAGCACCTCTCAGCTAGCTAACATACTGCAAATTGGTAAAAGATGTCAACATGTATAATTAAGTGGCATTTTAGAGTAGACATGGAAATTAAGTTAAAAACTTAGAGCAAAAAAAGGAATTTAAGAAAGGGTGCATAATAACTTGGGGTGAGACTTAAAATTTGTTTTGTCTGGCAGATGTCATTGAAAAAAGTCACTCAGTTCTTTCCAAAAGAGTTCACTCTGCGGCCATCTTGTCAATGCCCCAAGGCAGCTATTTTCTAGGCATGCAAGTAAAGTGCCTATCTTCTTATATGGGAAAAGACCAAAATCTCCAGAACATTTAGCCTAGCCAAGATTATGTTAAATAACATGCCAAATCCCCAATTAATTCTGAAAACAGTATCATAAATTTAGCCTATTTAGCTTAAATCATGCCAAAAATATGTATTTCTTTAGGCCAGTCCAGCTAATGTGCATGTGTATTCTGGAGTATAAAGACTAGAATGCCTTTACCAATCAAGCAATTTGTTCTTTTAACTAAAAGATGGGTCTTATTTTCTACAACTGCCATATTAAGCTTTGCATTAAGAAGTGGTTTATCTCCTCCTCCTATACTGTATTTGGCACAGCACTGCAATGAAATTAATATGAAGCCAGTGAACTTTACCCCATGTCTTGGATTAGCTCATTATCGTCCTCTTCTTCACATTGGTCCAGCTCTCCAGAGAGGGGTGGAAGGGGCAAAACATCCATCCAATTAAGAGATGGAGTTTTAACTGGCTTCCCCATCAACTTCTGCTTTGATGGTTTTGCTGTAGGAACAGAAGCTGCAGTTTAGATTTCATTAGGAACTAAAAGGTCATTTAAAAAAAAACGGCAAATTTACTGCAAAAACTATTTTCTAAATCAGTATTTTTGTGTTAAACATAATTAAAACAATTAATTAATTGAGAATTACAAGACTTCATATTATTACTAGAGGCAACTACGAAACTTATCTATCCACACCGTTATCAGACTTGGAGCGATCTGGCTGGGCATACTGAGCGTTGGAGGTTCCAGGCTGTGTTATCCAGTGACTGCCATCTTGCTCAGGGCTGCAAGGCGCCTGGTTGGTGAAAGGCATGATGGGTGTGCTGGCGTAAGGCGTAGTATGTTGAGAGAACTGAGTGGAGAAGCTACGCAGATCCTCATTGGTCGGGTCAATGGTGCTGTAGATTGGACCTTCATTGGAGTCAGTACTGTACTTCTCTGTTTGGTTCAGGTAATTAGAGATTCCAGCCTCTGAGGAAGCAAAGGTAAATTAATTAGGCCTAATTAATAACACTAGAGACAGCCAATTTGTGTTCTTTAAAAGCTTCCATACCTAAAGGTGTACAGTGTTGTACAAAGAGTCTTACCGTTATAGTATCTCTCTGCTGTGTCATGTTTAGACGTACAGCAGTTGACCGAGTCTTTCCCATTGTGAACAAGGTTGGTAGTTGGCCAAGAGTCAGCCAGCCAAGGGTAATTTCCCATGTTAGCACCAAGCACACCAGGCCTATGACAAAAAAATATCAATGATATTTATAAGTAGCATAGATTGACAAACAATGACGATCTCAATCTATTTACACTTTGAATCTGTGTTTAAGTGTCTATAAGTGCCAGTTACCTTCCATTAAGGCCAGAACTTTCTCCATGTGGAAAGCCAACTACAAAAGAGACATGAAAAGATTACATCTTGAGAAGAAAAACTAGAGGCTGTAAATGAAGTTGGTTAGGAGTACAGTGGAGTATTATCACAAACGGAAATGAAAGATGAATTGTAAAACTATTCCTATGTAAATCACCCTAATGATTTGAATGCAACAATTTACGTAGGAATTGTTTTAAGTATGATAAATACTTTCTGGTCATGTTTCTTGAATAAGGCCCTGTGTGTCTTCTAATATGTGCACCACTGTGCATGTCTGCGTACCTGCAGGTGTGTATGCAAATGATGCTGTGTAGTGACTGAGTTCTTTCCTCTTCTTGCGTCTGCAGTAGATCCACACGCTGAATCCCATAAGGATAACCCAGCATGCCCCACCGATACCCGCAATGAAGGCAGGCTGCTTCACTACATCTGTGATCTGCTCAGCCAGACTTACATTCTCGTCAGATTCACTGCTTCCACTAGTGACTGCCGGCTGCTCTGCAGGCAATTCTGAAAGAGAGAGAGAGAGAGAGAGAGAGAGAGAGAGAGAGAGAGAGAGAGAGGAGAGAGACATTATTCTCAATCTGAATGACTTTATAGGTCCCAACCTGGAAATAATTAAACAATTTTCTCAAAGTCTCTTAGCAGGGTTTTAAAAAGCAATTAATGAGAATTAACACCAATTTTGTTATACTCTTCTATAAAATAGACGTGGCCTGACACTCAACACTCACTGATAAGCACAGATACGGGCTGGGTGTGGGTACCCACTCCTGCGCTGGTCACTGCCGCCACCTCAACCTGATACAACACACCTGGCAGAAGCCCCTTTAATTGGGTGGTCAGCACATTCCCGTCCACGGTCTGATTGATGTGGTAACGTGTCTGAGAGTCATTACCCAGACACCAAACCTGAAGTGAGACAAGATAAAACTTAGATCTGAATCCTAACACTAAGACTGAACTATAAGAATTAGATTTGAACACTTAACCCTAACCCATGTCCTAACCAGGTACAATGTGATAAAGCTTCTATTCCTGTGCCAGTGTGCTGGGTAGCCCCATCCCCAGTGAAATCTCATTGGTCAAAAATCCAGCTTCACAGAAGTCTACATTGAAAATCAAATTATTTTCTGATTTGTTGGGACTGTGTCATGTCACACAGTATTTTTTACCTTCAGTGTGGACAGACAAATTAAGTTATGCCTATTTAGAACATGGTGTAATATGTTTGTTTCATTTTTGCTTTACTCCTTGATTTTGCTTTACTTAAAAAATAAATGATTTGGACTTTAACCCTTTAATCTTGGATAGGCCCAGTTGCAAGTAACAAAAATAATCTTCAAAATATTAATAACTACAGTCTTGACCAACACAAAATAGGTATCAATTGAAAGCTTATCCAAAGCATGCAGACATTATGACCAAAACTGAACAAGTGCTTTGAAATTTTCAGACAAATGAGAAGTGTTCAATTTTGATAATATATAATTTATGGAAAAAAAATATTTGCACTGTACATATTATCGCAATCAGTAAAAATATCAAACTCATCAAATAGCCATGTCTCATATGTTGCTGGAAAGCTCTCAAAGAGTAGAATACAACCAGACTTGTTTTACTTACAGACAAAAATATAGTGAGTGATAGCTAATTATATGTCTTTGACAATTATATTGGTGTTGCCTTTATGCAGCGTTTTCGCTTATAACTTCACGAAAAATAAATGGAACATAAAATATTGCCTAAAATTCCTTAGAGGAGCTGATTATCTTTCAAATGAGCCCACACACAAGGTAATCGGATGCACAGATCATTAGATAATCCACATGAAGCACAATGTTACATATGGCCACCATGAGATGGCGCCAAGTACATGACACAGACTCAGTGATGCAGACTCATTGAGTTAAAAGGCACTCATTCTATGAAATCTCATGACTAAAATCATGTCTGTTTGCTATGCAAACCTTTAGTCATTGTTGTTTTTGCATATGTACTTAGTTCTTATGTACTATTTGTTTGGAGAGGCTTTCGGACACATGGAGACCTTTTTTGGACACTATGATAAATTATTTTTGTAATGCTATAAATTTTGATTGCTTTGTCATATCAATAAAAAAAAATTCTCAGATACAGTTGACATGATTGGAAACAAAACTAAATCAGTTTTTCAGAGCCACCTTATTTACACCCAGATATATATATTGTCAAATAAGAAAAAAGGTTTTTTTCAACAGTTTCTAAGGCTGAGTCTCAGAATGTATAATAATTTGTACAAAATTTTAAAAGTTTTTTTACAATGATACCAAACACTTGACCCTCCTTAATTGTTTTTTTTTTTTTTTTTTTTTTTTTTTGTTATAAGCCTTTAATTTTGGGTATGCCACTGAAACAGGAAATCTTTGAAAAACACCTTCAGAGCTTAAAGGGTTAAAAAAAGGCTAAAAATCTGTGTTAAAGTGAGACACTTACAATGGAAGTGAATGGGGCCAATCTGTAAACGTTAAAATACTCAAAAGTATAGCCACTAGGGATGTGCCTTATCTACCTTAGAGGAGCAATTTTCTGTAATTATCTGGTTAAGACTTCATTCCAAAAAAAAAAAAAAAAAAGTTAAAATGCTCCATAAAGGTTTAAATAATCCACAGAATAGTCTATTCATCTATTAGGAATATTCCTGTTTATGTAAAATGAAGAAACTGAAACATGCTCCATCTTTTTTTCTTCTTCATCTTTAAACTGTGCTAAATTTGAGAATGTTAAGTGTTCTTGAGCTCTGGAAAGGCGCTATATTAATGTAACATTCTTCTTCTTCTTATTATTATTATTATTATTATTATTTAACTAAATAATGGTGTCCTATCATAAAAATTTAGCCTGGCCTCATGAGACCAGGTTGCAAAAATTCCTTATAGACTTACAGGACTTTCACCTGTTTGCAGGCTATATTGATTTATTTTTATTTATTTTAATGTTTGAATTTGTATTTATTATTCACTGCAAAATGTGTGCTTGACATTTCCAAAACCACATATTCCACAGTTAATGTGACCTAAAAATTCAGCTTCATCTGGTAAGAAAAATTTTTTATTAAATAATAATTGTATAATAATAATAATAGTAATTATTATTATTATTATTAGGCTATTATTATGAAAAGGCATATACAAGGCATATCTTATTAACAGAAACTAACACTGTAAGAGTAACACTTAAAATGTGTCTTGACGCACTTCCGGTTTAAGCCCCGCCCACATCCGGTCCTATCTGAATACAGAGACAGATACAGATAATTTTGTCATATGAACAGATACAGATAATTGCTTCGCTGCACACCCCTAATAGCCACAGTGTGTGTTAACATGATTTTAGTGTGATAAAATCGCTTACTAACCTTTTGTGTAAAGTTATAGCCAAATTTCCAACTTTGTTGCCATGACAATGTAATGTCAGCAAACCCAAAAACGACTTTAAATATCGATTTAAACAAGTTTACAGCTTAGTTACATATTAGTGTAAGTGCTTTTATAAAATTATAAGCTTCAGATTTCTGCCTTTAAACCCTCCAAAAATTGGCCCCATTCACTACCACTGTAAGTGCCTCACTGTAACCTTTATTTTTGCTTTTTTTTAAAGAAAAGGAGTAAGTAAATTTTTAGTTTTTTTTATTTTTTTATTTTTGTGGTAATCAAGATTATGCCACAAATGCTTTCAACTGAGCTTAACTTTTTTAAACTGTTTTTTATGGAACCTGGAATATTCCTTTAATTTAATATCAGTTCTCAACATATTAACATAACTTCAGTTAAACCACTAGTTGATTTACTCAGGTCTGCTGCAGCCAAGCCTAAAATCTCACCTTGTACTCTTGAATGATTCCATTTTGCATCTCAGTGGGAGGCGGTTGCCATGAAACACTGATGCTAGAACTGTTGCTGAGCTTGACGGTTGCCACGGTTACACCACGAGGGGGTGCGCTCGGAACTGTAAAAGGATTAAATTAAAATGACAATTTGAAAACTTAGTGTCCTTAATAGCAAATCTACATCATTATCCCCCTCCATAACTGTATTTTCCTGAATAACACGATTCATCTTGGTTACATGAAACAGAATAGAATTGAGTTGGACTGGGCTGAATGAACTCCAATTGAATTGATTAGAGCAAAATTAAATTGAAGTGCATCAAATGGAAACTGAAAGAGCTGCACATATCTCACCCTCCTCCGGTGTGCGAAAGGTCAGTTGGTGGCTGTCCAGGCCCTGGATCTCGTTAAAGTAGGGTCGTATTTTAATCTCGTACTCTGTGCCTTTGAGCAGGTTAGTGATGACGGCGCTACGCTCCGTTGCTGCTTTCACTTCCTGCTGAGACCAAGATCCACCGACAGGACGATAAAGCAAACGATAACCCTGGATATACTGAGACTGACGATCAACCTGAGAGATGGCGAGAGGGAGACAGAGAGAGAGAGAGAGAGAGAGAAATGAGATGAGGTGAGCGGGCAGGTGAATCATAAGGCTGGGGAGAAGTCAATTTGATGGGCAGATTTGGGTGGTACTCACATTCCAGCTGATCTTAAAGCTGGATGTGGTCAGCAGCACTGGTTCATGAAGATGTACAGCCATCTCTCCCAGCTCCCTCTGTACCTGACGGTGGTCAACACCTTGACCTGTAGGACTCACATCTGCACAAGACACCTCAAATATTAACATCTTCAAATGCTAAAACATATACTATATGGTATGCTTTACCATGTTAGATAATAAAATGGACATTTAAATACCATTTAAATACTATTTTAATAATCAAAGAACATGTTTTTTAAACAAATTGATATTTCAATTCCATATCTATACCATACTGATAATCATATACCATTTATATACGCTATGCATCAGATCTACATAATCTCACAAAACCTGTCAAGAATATGTCCAGGTCATACTGTACTTTCCCAAAAAGAAAACACACACACACACACACACACGCACACACTTATATATATATTACTTTTCAATCTGGATTGGATCAGTTATGTCATAATTGTCAGTCTTTATGATTATTTTCATTAGAATTGTATTATGGTAAAAAAAAAAAAAAAAAAAATATATATATATATATTTATTATTATATTTTTTTTTTACCATAATACAATTCTAATGAAAATAATCATAAAGACTGACAATTATGACATAACTGATCCAATCCAGATTGAAAAGTAATAGATTTTTATAAAATCTGTCAATACGGGCACAATTTATTTCTGATCACAACTGTCCACCTGTAATTGGTACCTGTTATATGACTATTTCAGAACAGTTATACATATAAAAGGTAATAAAACTGACTGGTCCCTAGTGTACAGACCTTGTGTGCGTACAGGCTCGGATATGGGGCTGGGGTCACTCAGGCCATAAGCGTTGACTGCCCGCACAATGAACAGGTAAATAGTATTTGGAGACAATCCAGTGACTGTGTGCTTTTCCAGTTTTACAAAATCTGCAACCGTCTGCCATGTACTACCAGCTGATTGGCTGTAGAAACAGGTTGATCAATGATTAGTAAATTAAATTATTGATTGTTTTGCATTGCATCACATTTACATCAGCAGTTATTTCCTTAGTTTTTACAACTTTAGAGGGAAACAGTGTTTAACAGCAAATTCAATGTAGTATGTTCTGTGCAGAAGAACGAACAATTGCTATGCAAAATGACTTGAATCCAGGAAAACCCAACCTTTTAACCCTGGAATTCCTCAAAGCCATAAAACTAAGAAAGTGCCAAAATGGTGCCCTAAAATCTAGCATGGCCCAGCTAAATAAGATGAACCACATCTGGCCAATAAAGTGAACAAAGGTGACTTGTCCAAGATCACACACCCCTTGGGGAGTCCCCTCTTGGGAGACTGAAGCTCTCTTTCGGTTGTTGATTTGAGATAATTAACGAGTGCCAAATGGCTGGTCAAGGAGTCTAACCATTCTGCTAAAACAGCAAAACAGCATGATTTAAAACAAAAGGGCCATTGGTCAGAGAGGCCCCTGCAACCCAAGGGACAGTGACATAGGGCAAACTCAGTATGACCTTCTGAACTTTTGACTCTCTATGCATGTTGGACAAAGTGTACAAGATAATTTTATATCCCAGGTTTAGCCTGACTATATCATCTACAATAACACATAATCAAGCATCATCATGCTCTAAGTTAACGGAGTTACCATTATAACTTTTAATCTGGCATCCTATTTGGAGCTCTCAGTTTAAGAACAAAGGAAGGGAGGTCCCACCCCCTTCTTCTCGAAGGTACACTCAAGAGATTGAGATCTGAAGCTGTGAAATTCCAAGACTGGATTTACTAACATTTTACCCTCTTAAATACATGGAACAAACATTGTTCTTGTCTTTTTCATATGTATATTTACTTTAGAGATGGTCATACTACCTCATGTAAGGTTGTCCTTGCTTTAACCATATGATTTATTCTTATTACTCTTGTAATCACTTATCATGAATGTTATTACCATTGCAATTATTATTATTATTCTCATGTTTACTATCGTTAAGGTTCATTCGGCATTTCAGGAATGTTTATGTTAATTAATATTTGATATATTCAGTTGTATCCAAGATATAAAATGTATGGTTAAAACATGTGCTATTTAGAGTGGGAATTTTTAAGAATCCTTTATACAAAGGATTGTAAATCAACTTTGAAAAGGAAGGAAGGATTTGACCATGTGACCCGGAAAAGTCACTTCTGTTTGGCTCAGGACACTTTGGGGTGCAGTCAGTCTACACTCAAGACTCTGGTATCAAGGAAGAACACTCTTTCTTGGCTCTCTTCTTCAGCTTCTCTTGCTTCTTCACTTCCTCTTCAGCTCCTCATCCTCCACGCTCTGACCCTCGTGGCTTGTAGCCTCTTGCCCCTCAAGTTCCATACAATGTAGAAGTCCAGGAAGGCTCGGACGGCAAGTTCCAAGGAAGCCCTTCTCTTCTCTGTGCTCTGACTCACCAACATGACGGGGAGTTGCGAGTCCTCCATGCGGAAGCCCTCGCTTCAAAGCCCCGCCTCATCATCCCAGCAACAGACATCCACGATCTTAACAGAGGTCCAAAACATCGATGGAACCACCAGAACCTTCTACACAGAGCCAAAGAACCAAGCAACGCAAGAAATGCAAGTACATCTCCAGACTTTGCTGAAAGTATTGGTGTCTCTTTATTATAATTCGAGTTACCCAATTGCAAATTGAGTTAGACTGAATTAAGTATCAATTGTTCTCAAGGCATTGTCTACAGACTCCATAAAGTTCCTTTTCTTTGTATAGATCATTTCCATTCAAGTCACTCTGTTCACTTAACTCACCAACCTGTTTCATGTTTGTATGTGTTAGATTAATTTTTATGTTTAGATTAGCAATAAAGTCTTGTTTGTATTCAAAGATAATTTGACTGTGGTATATTTTGATAAATAATCTCGTCACTTATATATTTGTGATATCATTTTCAATAAGCCATGAGAATGATATTATTCCAATAAGTGAATTAGTCATAATTCCCTTATCAAAGCTAATTCCTTACAATAGAAATTGTGAGCGGATACAACGAGACGTTGTATTACGATTTAAATGGTGGAGAATTTTATTCAGATAAATAATGTAATTATTTGTCATTTATCTTTCTTATAATGATTGTCGAATGCGACTAATTCCATTATAAATTCCTTACATAATGATGGAGGCACACGGGCACTTTAACCCATACCGTGTACATTTATACAACCAAATTTCCTTACATCAATGACATGGATGGTTTTCTGAACTTCTTTGATTGTCATTACATGTGTCTGTTTAATGAACCAGACCTAGGTAGCTTAAACGTTATATTTGGGTGAAAGCTATTTTAAACAAAGGTGTACGTTTCATTTTTTATTTCAGGACCCATGGCCAATTAAATCCAAATCTAGGTGGTTGGTACGGCAAAAAGAACTTTGCTTAATGCGAACCCAGAGAATTACTCTGAAGACTTTTTGCTGTATTGAACCAGTGCTGTTCAGATGGGGAAGATTAATAATAATAACATACTTCGCCCTCTAATCAACAATGAATTTTAAGTGCAGACATCTGTTTGTGCCAGAGGGCTTTGGGATATGTCTCTTCACTTGTCTGTGGTTAACCATCATCCTTGTTTAGAGTGGTGGTCACGTGCACTGTGTTCAAGGTTTATTTTACCCTGGTGGCAACTGCTGTCGCAGACACAAAGCCGGTAAAAGCCGACCTGCACAATTAGGCCAAGCCATAAATGCTGGGAACCTCATAAATATTCCTTCAGCGGCCCACCGATAGCAGCGATAAATCCAAGGTCACTTTGCTATCAGCTGGGATAGAAAGAAAAGAAACAGAGAAAGCTTGGGCATAAAAAAATCCCTTTCCTCCATCTGGAACGTGATTGGGCAACAATTGGTGACAGTATCCCACATTTTGTATATACACATGCACATATCTATAATCTCAATAGTGGGTGGCAATATAAATCCCTGCTTTTCTTTATCAAGGTGTCAAGACAATAAACCCCACTCTTCTTATTCATAGTATCTCTCCATTCCTCTCTGTCTCTTCCTTGTTCCCTTCCACATCCCACTTTCTCAGGCTGGGCGGTATAACGGTATACAGGGCTCGACATTAAGCATTGTCATGTGCTTGTCCTCCGGACAAGTAAATCGGTCATTCACTTGTCCGAGTAAAAAATTATTTGTCTGGAGAGAAAAAAGCACATTTAAGTTACATGCTCAAGTAACATGTCAAAGTTTATGTTGTATATTTTTCTAAAATTATGACCAATGCCCAACCTAACTGTGTACCTATGCAATCAACTCAATTCTCTGCAAACGAAATGTAAACTGCACTGGGTAGGAGAGGAGGCTATTGTCATTTGATAATTATTTTATGTCAAATAAAGAAAAGCCTCCATTGCCATCATTAACAGCAAGGATGCTCACACTTCTATGGAATGAGATCTACTTTTTCATCATGTTATTGCAGCAAGATCTACCATGTACAATAAAGTCTATACATTATCACAAATGAAATTTGACGATTCTCAATGCCAGCTTCAAAACCACAACAAATAATAACACTAACTAATATGTTAATTATGGACGAATGGTTTCAAGTTTTTAAGTAATTATTCAAGACTAGTAAACAGTCAGTAATAAAATAACAATAAAAACAGCAATTAATAAAAACAGATTAAAAATAATTGAACAAAAAATACAAATTAAGAAAATTCAGTGCTTTAACAGCTTTAAAAAATTTTAACAGCAGTAGGCTATCAAGTATTCAAGTAAACATTCAGAATAAAATGCAACATAAAACTACTACTGGTCTTCACTGTATGATTATAATACATTAATACTTTTTAAAGCTACTAAAGTTATTCAGTCAAGAGCAGTGAATTTTTTCTCGTTTGCTTGTTCTGGTTGTTTGATTAATATAACGAATCACTAGACAGCTTACATTCTATTAGCTCACATTTATATAACAAGTCTGACATTTTAATACAAATTTGCTTTTTTCTCCACTGTTTACATTCACTTTCTGTGTTTACATGAATACCTCACCAACACAGGCATTTAGGCGGAATGTATTTGACCGTACAGGTGCACATTAGCACAAGCATTTTCAGCAAACACATATGCCGCTGTCAAAACAAACAGGGCACAGCTGTTACTAGATCACTAGTGAATTATAAAATTATGTGCTCTGGATAACTTTCAACAGCAGAATAAGAATATGAACTTTCTAAAAAGTGACACAGGCCTAGGCTATCACAAATATAGCCGGTTATTTTTTTTTGTTATTGACATTTTAATCAGTCTGCTTGTACGGTCGGGCAAGTAAAATTCTCTTTCACTTGCCCCTTCAAAAATCCACTTGTTAATGGCGTTAATGCCGAGCCCTGTAGTATATAATGTGATGGTAGAAACTGTCAACCCGTAGAGATTTTGCAATATTGTTTATCCTGTGTTAGATATATTTATGTAGCTATTGGTGGGCAAGACTGCATTAATCTATTTACATGTGAAAGCGACGAAGAAACATGTTGTAATGTGAAAATACAGAGCGGGATCTGTCCCAAAACAAGTCAAGAAGAGAAGGTACTTGTTATTAAAGGAAAAGTTCACCCAAAAATAAAAATTCTCTCATAATTTACTCACCTTCATGCCATCCCAGACGTGTATGATTTTCTTTCTTCTGAAGAACAGAACACAAATGAAGATTTTTAGAAGAACATTTTTAGCTCTGTAGGTCCACACAATGCAAGTGAATGGTGACCAAAATTTTGAAGCTCCAAAAAACACATAAAGGAAGCATAAAAGTAATCCATATGACTCCAGTGTTTTAATCCATATCTTCTGAATTGATCCAATTGTTTTTTTGGGTGAGAACAGACCAGCTGATGTCAAGATGTACAGTGACAAAGGACTTATATTTTGGTCTCACCCAAAACTGATTAGATCGCTTAAGAAGACATGGATTAAAATACTGGAGTCATATGGATTACTTTTATGCTGCCTTTATGTGCTTTTTGGAGCTCCAAAGTTTTGGTCACCATTCACTTGCACTGTGAGGACCTACAAGGCTGAGATATTTTTCTAAAAATCTTTGTTTGTGTTCTGCAGAAGAAAGAAAGTAATACACATCTGGGATGGCATGAGAGTGAGTAAAGGATGAGAGAATTTTCATCTTTGGGTGAACTATCCCTTTAAGGGATGTAGCTTGAAGCTGCTGGTTTAGTTGTTTTACAACGCTGTCAAGTGTGACTCCAGTCAGAATTTAAAATAAGAACTATCCTTTTTATTATATTAGTTTTCCTGTTTTGAGTTGTTTGTTTTTCGTTCAAGTGTTACATATGCTAAGCTGATGGCAGACATAAATAATTGTATATTTTGGTTTGCATCCATTGAGTTACAAATAAAAGGAGGAAGTAATCAGATGAGAAGATTATTTCATTTGTTTAATTAATTCACTAGATTATCCAAAAATATGCATTACCAAATGATTATTTAATATATTTTAAAAAATTAAATAATTCGATTTCCAGCAAAAAAGACACTGCATTGTGATATATACTGTTTCTGTAGTATAAAATTATTCATTCCGCCCGTCCCTACCCTCTTCCCTGCTCTCGGTGTTCCTCAACACCTCAGGGAAGGAAATTTTATAGCAAACACCCTTTTCTGCCCCACAGCGCACTATAAAGAATCAATTTTAAGGATGTGGGGCCATGCTAACTGTTACCCAGAGGGGCAAGGAAGAGGAGAGAGATCCAACCTGCATACATGAAATACAGAAAGAATGAAAATGTGTGTGTGTGTGTGTGTGTGTGTGTGTGTGTGTGTGTGTGTGTGTGTATGTGTGTGTGTGTGTGTGTGTGGCACCCCAGATTTCCACTGTTGAATAGCCTGTTTGCTGTATGCCCTCCCTCTAAGGACCGCAGGACCTTGCGTCTGTAATTAGAGGTAGCCCCATTTCAGCCAGCTTACAATAACTTAGAGGCATCTGTGTGGACTAGATTTGAATTCATTACCATGTCAAACTCTCAAGCTTTATTTCCACATCCACCTAGAATGAATAAACCTCTGGTGGATTGATCAAACCCCAAACCACTTCAGCTAGAGTACTCACAATTTAAGATTTAAAAGGGAAATATCATGCAAAACAAGATTTTGCTTGCTTTTTGACATTTATCAATCTACAATGCAGACGTACAGTATTTCAATGCTCCCTAACCAGTCCACCAAAAAATTGGTCATTCAGAAATTGTCTTGGTCATGATGTCACAACCATAACCAAATAAACATATGACCGCCCACATTTACAATTCAACCCCTCTTAAGTATTGGCCTGCCCTGATTAACATAGCTGGTACATGGTATTTAGACAGTCATAAGAGATTTATTTACATTTACAGGAGCAAAAACATACCATCAAAATTTTTGGTGTAAAATATGTAGAAATCCAATAATTCATTAAAAAAATATATTGCCTTCAAACAAGCTATAGTTCTGGAGTCTTTGACTGAAATTCAATTCTAGAACTCCAGGACAGTTGCTATTAATTTGGTTTTCTCTGGCAGTAGGTTGCAGCCTAGGGGGACTGATTCTTGCAGCAGTCAGGATGTGAGATGTAAGTGCAGGATGTAGCTGCCCTCGCAGGACTCTGAGGAGCAGAGGGCCAAGGGGAAGGGGTCAGGGCAGCCACAGGGTGGTATTACCTTGTCAGTCACAGCTGACCAACAATGCGAAGACAGTGACAGTGAATTAATAAAAAATGAAGAATGGATTTGTGGAGTAGCCGCAATTTTAGGAAAAAATAAGGTAGGAGGAATATAAACAGTGGAGGACCAGGATGTAATGCACTGCTTACATTGTACAGCAATCCATCATTTATGAGCTCACCTGAAGGCCTCGATGATGTAAGAAGTGACAGCGGCCCCACCTTCGTGTGCATTTGGTTGCCAGGTCAGGGTCACGCTGTTAAGGGTCACATCAGTTACGACAGGCTTCTGTGGTGGACCGGGAAGCTGGTAGGGCTCTGAAACTGGTGGTGTGGAGAGACCTCCACTCTCTGTAAACACAGGTTAGGTAAATTAGATTAGCATCCATCTCTGCATATTTAAAATAAATAAATAAAAAATAGCTTGTGGTAACAACTAAATAATCTAGTGTCATTCAGGTCAAAATGTATTTTTAAGGGTCAGATCAGGTAGATTTAGCCCCATTAGGTCACAATTGCAGTTTCACTTCTTACAGTTTAGGTCTATGCAGTTATGTTCTCTAAACTGCTGTTCTTGTCCGTGTTTGGTTTGAGCTATAGTCCCGTTTGCACAGTCCATCTGAAATAACTTGTCGTTTTTGTATAGGTCTAGATAAATAGAACATCATAACAGAAATCAATTTTGAAGAGGAAAATTCTGATCCCAGACTGGCGCTACGCTATATGCTGACATCAGCTAAATGTATATCAGCTGAGCAAATAAACAACAAAAACAGCCTCCTGAGCCAATTTTAGCGTTGATAAATTATATGATGGAGTTTGTCAAAGATAAGGACAGATAAAGGTGATGATAAAGCACTTGTGAATGTGTGTGTGTGTTTGTGTTGTTTTACCTTTCACTGTGAGTACACCACTCCAGCTTGTCTCTCCACTCAAACTGGAGGCAACACAGGTGTAGGCCCCGGAGTCCGTTTCCTAGCAACAGCAGGCTCAGGGTCAGCATTTGTATGGATAAACTCAATCACAATGCATTGCCTCACCTTGCTCTGTGCAGTGTGAAATTCTTGACAAATGAGTAAGAATTCCTCAAAATTGCCTATTATTTCACGGCAGGGGCCATCACTTTTCCTTCACTGTTACTCGGCTCTCTGGAACACTTGGTTCTGATTGGTCAGTCGTGACATTCTGTGGCCAAACATTTTTATGTTATGACTGAAAAACTGTTTAATTGACCGTTGTCCCAAGCAACCGATTTCTTATATAGCTATGCTAGTTTCTCTCATATTACTTTGCAGTCTGTTTCTTGTAACATAATATAATAATTATTTCAACCAGGGCTTGAGTTGAGGGGGGATGCAAGGGGATGCCAGCCCCCTTGTTGCAAGAAATACCAAAAAGCATCCACCTTGAAAAACCACCATCCCCCCTTTCCATCCCATTTAGATAAATTGTGTCATGCATTACTTATAACTAATCATTGATAAATAAGATAAATAAGAGACTTTAAATAAGGGCGATTAGCAGGTCAGAATTAGATTTTGATGTGTGTGGTTGCCAGATTTCAATAGGTGCAATCCCCCAATTAGATCTTGAAACTTGTACAGTCTGGAAATATTCTGCCAGGGTGACGCTTTAGTACGCAATCTGGCAACCTTGAGTGTGCGAGTTTTCTCTCTCTCAATGGCGAAAAGATGCTGGATTTCTGAAAACACTGGCAAACAGGCATGTCGGAGTTTAGCGATGTCTTGTCCTTCCTAGTGTTCACATGAAACTTACGCCACTGAAGTAATGCAAGTTTTCAAAAGTTTTGCGCAGTTTCAAAAATGGCCAAGAGAACAGTTCGAGAAAATATTTGGTCTTTCTTTAAAAAAGAAGAGAACAGAAGGTAATATATTGCTATGACGAGTGTACAGTTACAACATGTACATGTTTTTAATTCAACCAATTTTCAGGGTTTCGCCCATAAAAGTGTGTAGAACAACTTTTTTACACCACTGTTTATGCATTCTTCATAGAAACAGCCCAAACTACCTTTATAGTGCAGTTACTGGAGTAGAAAAAATGTGTGTCTGTGACAGTGGGTGAACTTTTACATGATCATAACGTGGATTCTTTTCACAAAATTCATCATAAAATACAATAACAGAGGGTAACGTGCACATTACTGACATGTGTCCTAAGGGTCAATGAAGTGATGCTCATTTTTGTCCAAATCTATTAAAATAAAAATACATTCAAAAATGCAATTCACACAAACCATTTACTTGAATATACCTCTGCGTATTTTCAATGTCTGAGTGTAAAGTCAAAATGATATTTTTTTCTTGGGCTTAAAGTAAAAAATGTCATGTGGTGTTCAGAGACAGTAAAATAAATAAATAAATAAATAAATAAAAAACTGAAATTCTTGAAAAAAGAAATGTTGGCATGACTAGTGCAGAATAATCTTTTATTGTTATATATATATATATATATATATATATATATATATATATATATATATATATATATATATATATAAAAGCAGTAAAACAATTGTGTTCTCAAATATAATTCATATTTAAAAAATGCTTTTGTCCTTCAAATCAAAGCCATTGGGTGAAACCAACATGATGATAGCCATTGTTGACCATAAAAAACATTCAACAGAGCGGACACCTTTAGACCCTCAAGACTGAGCGTGAAGTTTTCAAAAACATCTGATATTCATTTTGACATTTTTATGAAAAGGCACATTTTGAGGAGAAGTCAGGCTAAAATTGCTTACGAGTCATGTGGAGGAACCCTGAGAAAACTCCTTGATATTCTTGAATCAAAAATTCATAATATTTATAAATAATAAAAATAAAAATTACCTTGAAAAATGTGTTTTAAAACTTTTAGGAAATTAATGATTAAGTTTGTTTATAATCTCATGTATTCAAGGTGCAAAGTATTACAATACTTTTTACTTGATGGTCACACCACATGACAATTTTAAAGTTGTAATTTTTTTATTTATTTTTTGTAGAAAATGCTACAAGATGCTAGCAATTCTTTGACAATACCATCCCCTTTTAATTTTTTTTAACAAATTGACCACTGATTTAATCTCAAATCAGGGTGTCAGGGTTAATTTGCGATAATGACCAACTGATTGTATATTACCCCTTGCTTCCGTAAACGACTTAAATTAAAAGTAAGCAATATATGCAAAAAATTAAAGTTAATGCTAATTTTAAATCAAAACATCACACCAGATTTCCGGTGACATCATTTTGAGATGTAACGAATTTTTGTTTTGACCATTTACATGCACATATTATTAGATACACAAATAACTATAGACAGAACTCAATAGCGAACAGCTTTGTCTATAAAACACTTATTTAACCCTCCTTTTGCTTTTGGTTCATTTTTGAACCGGGAGAGGTAGACAATAATTTTTAAATACCACATAGTTTTTTGTACAGGAACCAAACTTTGTGACTTTTGCAAGACTATCAAAACACACATAATAAATTGTTTTCAGATTTTTAAATAAAATTGTTTAAGAGATATAACCATTTAAAAAAATTGTTTACATCTTTTGGGTTCGCTGGTCAGTTTTGGCTTGGGCATCAATTGGGGCTTTACACATGATATTATGTGATTTTTTTGTACATCTATTATCATTAATCAGATGTACATCATTTAGATTTTTTCTTATAAACACTGCACTTCCATTTAGCTTCTTTCCCATACTCTCTCACACACTTATTAGTTGAAAAAAAAACCTATTGGTTTCATATCTTTTGACCACCAAGTTGTATTGAGCAGTTATGAGTAATTGGAAATTCATTCAAATTACTAGTAATTCTCACATTAGTTGTTAATATAAATTGTATATTCTGATATATTTAGATAAAATTTGTCTTCACGTGTATCACACAGGTTTTGCTGTAGTTAATGTATATTTTGAAATGTCAAAGAATTTCTGCATTTTATTATTTCTAAAAAAAATGGCATACTAATCAATAACGTATATATTTGCCAGTTTACATGGCAAAAATATACATGTATGAACACTTAAGAACTTATTAATGATTTACAATATAGTTTTAGATGAAACCCATCAGGTTATGAATGATATAAGCTTGAATTCCACCAGGTCAAAATTGACCCACAAATGCAAAAGGTGTATGCAGATTCTGTACGCAACAGGAGGGTGAAAAACAATGTGCAGTGTATCAGATTAAACAACTAATAAGATTTTAGTTTTTTTTTCTTACTAGTGTCTCTATGTCTTTAAATCATTCCATTGCTAATATTGTTATTATTTTGTGTGCATTAATTCAATTTGCATTTTTTACGTCAATCAATTGATTAGGACGGGCATACTGGATCAAATGAAGGGAAATACAAAGCTAATGTGGTGAGCACTGGGGAGGGTGAAGGTGACATTACATTTTTACCACAGGGCCGAGGGGAGAAGTCTGGCTAAAATTGCTTACAACACTGAGAGATGTAGTAGAGGTATTCTCTTTCTTTCTCTCTGTGACAGCGATCTAATAGTGCAGACAGCTCAGGGGCACCAATGACACGTCTGAGGATTTGAGTCATTGGCACTAAACACACACATACCCTGACGTAGAATTACTGTCTGCGCACTTATGATGTGTCTATATTGTCTTAAATTATATTTTTAAGTGCAGACTGGCACATGGCACATTTAAGCCATCTATAGTTGAAAGCAGATGGGTATTTGACATATAACTTGTGTTTAACTTGTTTTTAATTCAACATCAAGATTTTAGGTTAAAATTTACATATACGTTTCAGTAAAAGTGAATATCTTGGGTTCCTTTAACTTGTCACTAATTCTTTCTCTCCGTTTTTCTCTTTTAATTTTGAATAGTTTATGTAGTATGCATGTATAATAATTACTGAAGAAAAAAATTTTTTCTTAATTTAATTATAGCATAACGGAATTGGAATCAGCTGAAACTGCTCGAAACTTCTTGTCAACTACTCAGATATTGACAGAAAAGTTTGAAAATGCTTTGTGTTTGAACCCCTTTGCAGAAGGATCACTTTTTATCCTCAGGCAGTACAGGAGTGTGCTGTAGCGTGTTATTTTGGTCACTTATGAATCTCTCCTTGGAGAAGGAGGAGTGCAAACAGACTCAGTGACCTCTCTCAGTCTTTAAAGTGAATAACCTGATTGGTTAGACCTCTGCTGTGCGGGCTGGTCATTGGTGGAGAACCGGGTGTGCTCAGAGTGGTAAAGAGCCGGGCATAGGCTGATTAATCACGGATGGCAGCTCAGAACATAGCGCTAAACACGCACTTAAAAATGTATGAGTAGAAAAGGAAATAAGGAGCTAAATATTTCCACTCATTCTAAAATAGTCTCTCTCATCTTCTCGCTTTTCAACACCCCCATCTCTTCCCTTTTTTAGTTCACTTTAAGGCTATTCCCTTTACTTTTCACTAACTAACTTACTTTCCACATTTCGCTCTTCTTCACTCCTTTGGCACAGTCGAGAGCAGAGAGTTTCTGGCGAATCTCCCGGAATAATGGCACCTCTTCACAGTGTTCTCCTTTTCTCTCTCTTTCTCTCTCACATGCTACCATCTGTGCAAACCCCGGTTTCCCTGCCCCTTGTGCTCTCCTATCATGCCAGGGTAATCGTGGACTAAAGGGGGCCAACAAAGGCATCAGACAAGAGGGGATGGGGCCAATACCACAGCCAGAGAAACATCCAAATGTCCATTTTAACAAAGCATTAAATAAATAGCCTGGAAAATAACAAAAAAAGAAAAAAAAAAAAAGCCTAAATCCACACTGACAAACTAGGATTATCACAAAAATATACAGGGCCTGGGACAAAAAATGTTTTATGAGTGGTCCCCCACTTTTAGGGGTCCATTGAGAAGTAGGTTATACCATAGAGGATGTTAAGGAACGTTCACACTTGTATTTTTGCAAATGAGCTAAACTGACATTTTTGACTGTCGCGCCATGCCTTTTCAGTGTCTAGTGCAATAAGTGCTGCACTTTAGTGCTATAGTCCCTTTCATTAGCTGATTTTGAAAGCAAGAATGTGTCCTGTGTGAACGGCTCCTTAGCGGGCACAGGGCCGGGACATTGTTCCCAGTTGTCCACCCTGACAACAGCCCTGTTGATAAACAAAATCTGTGCAATAATGACCAATTGGTCGCAATAATGTAGCATCTGCTTTGGCGGTAGTTGTCAGCAAAGTCACTGTACATGGCTATCAAGGGCACATTTAATGTCTTAAAGACAATGAGGAGAGTATGGATTATTTACATGGTTGCTGAGAGCAGCACATAAAGATTGCTTGCCCTCCTCTCTCTATACCACAATGAGCATTTAATTAAGGCATGAGTGCCTGTTAATCATTATTGGGCACAATCAATTAACACATCAGCTCATGTTCACTGCAGTGCTACAACCTCAGGTGAAACCCGCAATCACACACACACCCCTGAAGCCTTGAGCAGTGGATTTCATTAGGCTAGCAAGTACTAACATTAATGGCAGCACATGTTCCCATTACGATCATAATTACTGGTTTGATTGCTGTGCACAACTCTCGCATTAATGGCTGGGTCACCTCAAATCCGTCCACCAAGCAAATATTACGATCGATCTGCTAATTAAGCCTGTCTGTTCGCTGTAAATTCGTTTGTGCATTTTATGCCTCCGTCATTGATTGGATTGTGGTAATGACATTTTAAAGCAATCATCTGTGTCTAAACATCATATTTGCATGTCTGACGAGTGTTATGGGAGCTACACTGTAACTAGCTTCCAAAGCTACATGCTACTCAAAATGTAAAGTTGTTAAACTACATTCAAGCTACCCTTTTAAGCTACAGTACAAACTACTAACAAAAGCAGCTAACTGCATTGAAACTATAGTACTTAAATACATGACTATTAGATGATTTGATTTACAAATGTAAAAAGCGCTGCATTTTTTTGGAACAAAAACAATGAGGGAAACTATCTGTAAATTAATTTTTTTAATCGGTTCTTTTCATTGAACCATTTGAACGAATTGATTCCCTAGAATTTGACAATGTTACATATCCATTTATTTATTTATTTGGTAAGTAGCTGTGTATTAAGTGGGATAATATACAGTTAGGTGGTTATCACAGAATAAACCCATTTTAAAAAACATGGTTGACCTCAAATCGATTTACTAGAACAAATCAGACTACATCCAACACTACATATGAAAATAGCTGAGCTACTGTGACTGTACTGAAAAGTGTTAACAGTAATGTAGCATATCTTCGTTTAGCTAGTTACGACATGGAATGGCATGTGATGTGTGTCTGGGTACAGTACTGTAAATCGAATCACAAGGAAGATTGTTCCAGATGAACACAACTGGAGAGTTGTTCGTACAGAATATTGTACTACAGCATGTGGTGTCTGCCAGCTCAGAGAGTTGACAGGACATGCTTTGAAGAGTGCTTGATTTGAAATAACCATATGTTAATAATTCATGTGTATTAGCATTTTAGAGAATAAAAGCTGAAAAACAGACCCTCATGCACACACTTAAATACAGTCTTCATTCAAGTACCTGCAGGGCTGTGATTTGTAAAGTGCCGTTTTCCATTAGGCTAATGCGCTCGTCGTTGCCCAAGATTCTCTGCCCATCTCGCTCCCATTGGATACTGGGAAGAGGGTTGCCCATCACATGGCACTGCAATTGGGCAGTTGTCCCTGGGGCAATCGTCTGATTGGCCGGGCCTTGGCGGATGATGGGAGGGACCCGATCAGAAGGGGCTAGGGTGAAGAGAATGAGAGAGGCGTGGGCCACAAGAGCCAAATTTGCATGTTACCACCATATCATCCACTCAGTCAAATGACACATTGAGAGGTCATTGAAAAAGACACATCATGAATTATGCTAACTAAGATACGGAAAGCACATTGTGAACCGATGGCAACATGGTGGGAAAATATGATATCAGACCAAAATGACACTAAATAACTCTGTAATAATTGTAAAAATTGGATGCCTTAAAGGGATAGTTAACCCAAAAATAACCCATATGATTTTTTCTTCCAAGGAACACAAAAGAAGATATGTTAGCCTCAAATCCTAGGTATACTTCCATTTTGACGCAAAGGCTCAGCGTCTGCGCACAGCTGAACGCGTGCGTGTTAAAGTATACTCCCTATTACTGTGAGCGTATTCACAGGCATGAATGCTACAACCGCTATGAGACACCAAACTTTCTCTTCAGGAGTTTAGACCCATAAAGATGTCTTTATGTTCCTTCAGAGTTATACAAATGCAGGTATCTCCACACCCCCTCACAAACACACTCTTGACTTGCACGTCCACTGTTGTTGTTTTTACCTTCATCTTCTGATGTTTAGCGGCGATCTAAATCATCTTCTGCTATCTTCCTCTAGCAGTTCTTCATGACATCAACAGCTCAAAATTTAAGTGTAGCCACCTTGTGGACCCACTAATTAGTGCAAATAACTCCATGCGCATGCACGCTCTGCATGTTCAAAGACGCACGGTTAGAAAAATCCTGCTGCGCATTCAGTGCTCAAACTCTCTGCTGATGACAAGATTTGCGTGACAAGTCCTGTATGCGGACGCTTAGCATTCGCGTCTGACTGGAGCATACTTTGGAGCATTCATTTTCATTGTGTGGAAAAAAGATGCAGTGGAAGTGAATGGTGACTGAGGCTAACATTCTGCCAACATCTCCTTTTTTGTGCGATGAAAGAAATAAAATGTCATACGGGTTTGGAACAACATGAGGGTATGAAAATTATGACAGATCTGTAATTTTGGGGGAACTATCCTTTTAAAATGATTTCAAATTCTTGCTCATTTCAAATCGCTTTTGTGAATGCAGCACTAAACAGACAATTCAGCTGATTTTAATTAAATCAATGACCTATGGGTACAATAATTTAATGGAGCCTTATGGTAGTGCAGCCATAAACTCTTTAAAATAGTTTTATAATGTAATTGCACAGTTGTCAGGAAGTTACACATTTTTACACCTTTACCAGGTTACAATATGTTACTATATATATATATATATATATATATATATATATATATATATATATATATATATATATATATATATATATATATATTCCATGCATTCAAGCATATTTACTAGTCAATAACTGGTAAAGATAGTGCTATTTTAGAATTGTATGTTATTAATATACCGAGACCAAACTGCTTATTCAGAATCAGAATCAGAATCAGCTTTATTGCCAAGTATTCTTACACATACAAGGAATTTGTCTTGGTGACAGGAGCTTCCAGTGTACAACAATACAAAAACAATACAAAAACAGCAGCAAGACATAGATAATAATAAAAAATAAAAAATAGTTATACATATACATACATACACACACAGACACACACATACATACATACACACATACACATACGTAGTGCAATCTAATACAATCTGTTATCTGCTATGTACAGTGCAAATACAAATCTGTTTGTAAGGGGGTTTAGTGGAAAGGAGGAGGCGAGAACCGGCTTGACAACTTAAATAACAATTTATTAACCAAAACACACAACTGAAAACACACAGTACAGCTGCCTGCAATTCTCTCTCTCTCGAACTGTCGTCCCCGGCCGCCTTTATCCCTCGCACGCCCCATCAGGCTGATAGGGGACCGGGTGTGTCTCATTCCAGCCCGGCCCCGCCCTCCTCGGCTCTACACTGTTATATACAGTGTAAATGTTTATTTATTTATTTATTTTTTGTTTTTGTTTTTTTATTTTGTTTTTTCAGATGAATGAAATGGCCAAAGAGGTTGGATGTGTTGGATAAATATAAAAAAAGACTAAACTGTGTATTGCACATAGTTATTGCTCAATGGGGTAGTTTTAACTGTTCATGAGATGGATAGCCTGAGGGAAAAAACTGTTCCTGTGCCTGACGGTTCTGGTGCTCAGAGCTCTGAAGCATCAGCCAGAAGGCAACAGTTCAAAAAGTTAGTGGGCAGGGTGAGTGGGGTCCAGAGTGATTTTTCCAGCCTTTTTCCTCACTCTGGAAGTGTATAGTTCTTGAAGGGGGGCAGGGGGCAACCAATAATCCTCTCAGCAGTCCGAACTGTCCTTTGTAGTCTTCTGATGTCTGATTTCTTAGCTGAACCAAACCAGATAGTTATTGAAGTGCAGAGGACAGACTCAATGACTGCTGAGTAGAATTGTATCAGCAGCGCCTGTGGCAGGTTGAACTTCCTCAGCTGGCGAAGGAAGTACAGCCTCTGCTGGGCCTTTTTCACAGAGTCAATGTGTGTCTCCCACTTCAGGTCCT
The DNA here is from genome assembly GCF_019703515.2 of Myxocyprinus asiaticus. Classification (NCBI taxonomy): domain Eukaryota; kingdom Metazoa; phylum Chordata; class Actinopteri; order Cypriniformes; family Catostomidae; genus Myxocyprinus; species Myxocyprinus asiaticus. Next base: position 24,411,938 of record NC_059386.1, read on the forward strand.
GTGAGATGGTAGTGCCCAGGAACCTGAATGACTCCACTGCTGCCACAGTGCTGTTTACAATGGTGAGGGGGGTCAGTGTTGGGGTGTTCCTCCTAAAGTCCACAATCATCTCCACTGTTTTGAGCGTGTTCAGCTCAAGGTTGTTTTGACTGCACCAGACAGCCAGCTGTTCAACCTCCCTTCTGTATGCAGACTCATCGTCATCTCGGATGAGGCCGATGACAGTGGTGTCGTCTGCAAACTTCAGAAGCTTGACAGAGAGGGGTAGTTGGCGATGCAGTCATTGGTGTAGAGGGAGAAGAGTAGTGGTGAGAGCACACATCCCTGGGGGGCACCAGTGCTGATTGTACAGGTGCTGGAAGTGAGTTTCCCCTGTCTCACAAGCTGCTGCCTGTCCGTCAGAAAGCTGGTATTCCACTGACAGATAGACATTGGAACAGAGAGTTGGTGTAATTTATTCTTATTGATACCAGAATTGTTTTTTCTTTGGTTATATAGTTTATAACATCATCAGTGGTAGTGGTTCTTAGCTTTATGGTATATAAAATGCATGGCAATGCATTTATACACAGCATTTCAGAACAATTCCACAGGGAGATACGTTATTCTACAATCTTTTCTTCTCTTTCAGCCGTGTCTCCTTCTATACACAAATGTGATAGCTGAACTTGCCCAAGTTTGCATGAATTATTATTTGTTTGACTAGAGCTGAAATCTCATCTATTGACCCAAGTAAGGAGAAAAGTCTATAGATAAATAATTGAAAATTCGGTCACTTCAGCATTCTCATGTGACATAATAACAAGGACCAGGTACAAGTAGCCTGCATCTCTGACATTTTCTCCCCACCGTGGTAAGAAAAGGAAAGACCATTAGGTCAGGAAAGGGGTGTATCATTCAAACATACTGTGTTGTCTGCCTACGTAATGTGATATTCAGAGGCACGAGTTTCATATGAGAAGCATGTCCTTGGGTTATACTGACCTAATATATAATTAAATGATCTATGGTGGGGAATATGCCCCTCCATAGATCATTTCATTATGTATTAGATCAGTACAGTACAGCAAACATCAGTTAGATGATGCCAGCATGCTTTAGTATCTATCAGGGTCATCCTCCTTAGAGGCCACAGCAGGCAGAGGGGTTTCTGTAAAACGGGATTACATTTCATAAGTCTGCTGCTGTTTTTTAGCAAGACTACAGCAGTTTAGAAAGAGAGAGAGGAGGGTGAGAATTACAAAATGACTTGGTGGTACGTTGATATCACAAGCTACAAAATATAGATTTTTCCCGGTGTTTCCTGTTGGCGCACCTCAAGTATACAGGAAAATACAACCGAGATAACTTGAAAAATTAAGAAGAAAAACTATTTGATGGAGGATGATATTTACATTTATTTTATTCATTCAGGTGAAATCATATGGGTTTGAGTAAATGTAAACTTAACATGAGGGCGATTAAATGACAGAACTATTCCTTTAACATAAATAGTAAACATATTACTAACATACTTTTAAAGGAGACTCCCCCAAAGAATTTCCAAATTAGCTTTTCAGGAGGGTCTCTAGGTACACTAGAGAGCCTGCGCTAATATTGGACTCTACGCGAAGGTTTCTGTGTAATGTGTTGAAATGCATTTTGTGGTACACACACACATATATGGAGAACGCATAAACAGTTTATCCTGTTACTGAAGAGCAAGACTGAGACAGCATATGTTCCTGCGGTTATTTGCATAGCACGATTGCGCCCTGTCCTTTCTGATTACGTCTCCACTGCTTCCTGCTGTTCTCTCATTTGTGGGCCGCAGAAATTTTAATTTGGGGCGGCTTTGAAGTCTTTTCCTTTATTTTGATTTAGAGGAAAAAGGCCACGGCGGGGCAAAGCGGCAATTTGTTCAAACGCAAACAAAAATATGACTAAAATCTTTGTGATAAGGCCTCAGAGAAATAATTAAATTACATGTAAGTTACTACTTTTATGTAGTTTGATTTATATTAAAATATCAATACAAGCTGGCTGCTGGTGTTTGAAGCAGCTGGTGGGTGCGTGAAAGGGTAACTGTATGTGTGTGTTTGTGTGACCAAAGCTATTTTAAAGCATTCACTCACTGCTTTCCACCTCTAGAAGGGCTTTTGTCAGGATGCTGCCCGCAACACTGATGGCCTGGCAGATGTAGTACCCAGAATCTTCGCTGTGAACATCTGTAATGGTCAGCTCTCCACTAAGCGATACAGAGAAACGACCCGATTGCGAAGGAGGTTGACTGGGGAACAGCAGGACCTGTTAAGAAGGGCAAATATTGTTAAATTCAATAAATCACAAAGTTGCTCAATACGATTATTTTTAGCTCTGTAGCCTTAATAACTTGGACAAAAACAGAGCTGTATACTGTATACAACCAATTCACTTAATCTGATTGGATGTTTGTAAAATCTAGGTGATTTATGCACACCTATAACCACACATCAATTCAATTAAATATTAAAGCGATGCGGCAACCATAAACAGGCAGTGTTTTTAAAGGAATAATTCACCCAAAAATGAAAATTCTCTCATCATTTACTCACCCTCATGCCATCCTGGATGTTTATGACTTTCTTTCTTCAGCAGAACACAAATGAAGATTTTTAGAAGAATTTCCCAGCTCTTTTAGTCCATACAATGCAAGTGAATGGGTGCCAAAATTTTGAAGCTCCAAAAATCACATAGGTCAGCATAAAAGTAATCCATATGACTCCAGTGGTTAAATTAATGTCTTCAGAAGTTATCTGATAGGTGTGTGTGAGAAACAGATCAATATTTAAGTTAATTTGCACTATAAATTATCCTCCCTGCCCAGTCAATCTCCACTTTAACTTACACTATCACATTCTTCTTTTTGTGTTTTTGGTGATTCACATTCTTCTTGCATATGCCCCTACTGGGCAGAGAGAAGAATTTCTAGCAAAAATGGATATAAATATTTATCCGTTTCTCACCCACACCTATCATAACACTTCTGAAGATATTAATTTAACCACTGGAGTCTTATGGATTACTTTTATGCTGCCTTTATGTGCTTTTTGAAGCATCAAAATTTTGGAACCCATTCCCTTGCATTGTATGGAACTACAGAGCTGAAATATTCTTCTAAAAATCTTAATTTGTAGGGGGCCTTGGTAGCTCAGCGAGTATTGACGCTGACAACCACCCCTGGAGTCGCGGGTTCGAATCCAGGGTGTGCTGAGTGACTCCAGCCAGGTCTCCTAAGCAACCGAATTGGCCCGGTTGCTAGGGAGGGTAGAGTCACATGGGGTAACCTCCTCGTGGTCAAGATGCGTGGATCGCGGAGGATAGCATGAGCCTCCACATGCTGTGAGTCTCTGTGGTGTCATGCACAATGAGCAACATGAAAAGATGTGCGGATTGATGTCTCAAAAGTGGAGGCAACATAACCATACAGCCACCACGAGGACCTAGTAAGCAGTGGGAATTGGGCATTCCAAATTGGTGAGAAAAGGGGATAAAATAATAATTAAAAAAAAACGTAATTTGTGTTCTGCTGGAGATCTGGGACGGAATGAGGGTGAGTAAATGTTGTGAGAATTTTCATTTTTGGGTGAACTATTCATTTAAGTTAGGCTAATGAACTGCATTACTTGGCAGAAGAGTTGTTGGTTGCATTTATCACTATAATTAAAGGGATAATCCACCCAAAATTGTTAATTATGTCATAATTGACTTACCCTCATGCTGTTCCAACTATTTTTCTCACTATTCCGACTATTTTATGACTATTTTTCTTCCATGGATCACAAAAGGAGATGCTAGGCAGAATGTTAGCCTCAGTCAACATTCACTCTCCCTATAGAGAAAAAAGATGCAATGAAAGTGAATGGTGACTGTGGTTGTCATTCGGTCTAACATCTCCTTCCTGTGTTTCACAGAAGAAACAAAGTCATAGAGGTTTTGACCAACACAAGGTGAGTACACAATGACAGAATTTACTTTTTTGGGTAAATTTTCTTTGTGGCTTATTGCTTCATTGTATAATTTTATATGTCACATTACTGTTGGTGATTGATTTTACAAGTGATAAACACAGTAAAATAGGATATGGTATATGATTGATTTGCATTTACAATAACGAAACACCACTGTGCATTCAACGTGATACTGGGGCATAAATCCTGCTTGACTGCAGTGATTCACTTCCTTATGTGAGCCGAACAATAGCTGCATTTTCTCAGATGCTGTTTAAGAGAGGGGGGTCAGGAAGAACTGATATACAAAAAACAAGGGAGGAGAATCATAAGCAGTCTTCCTCTTGTGTGAGGCTGCAACACTAACAGCTGCCCTATTGTTCCCAATGGGCAGTGTGTGTGTGTTAGAGGTCTGCAACCCAACCCGGGCACGATGGGACCCGAGAACCGGATGGGTTTCGGGTCGGGTTCGGGTCAGTTTTCCAAGTAGGACTTCGGGTTTCGGGTTTGTAATTAATGAAAAAATAAACAGACTTACCGAACTTGTTTCGCGCAACCTCTCTCACTCAAAGATGCGCGAACGGACCAATTAGGGGGCGTTCACATCGAATGTGTTTTTGTGTGCGTCTGTTCTGTTTTCCCATTGTTTAAACACATGTTGGACAAATGTCTTTCATATTTGCACAGAGTCTTGTATTTTCTTCAGCGTCTCGTGCAGAACCGGCATATTTTCAACACCATGTCAAGTCAAAAATGCATGTTGAGACACCTGCGCTCTGTTTCATTCTTTGCGCTGCGTCTAGAGTGTTTTCAGCACAGTTGTCACAAAGATTCAACATTCTAAACAAGTTCAGGCTGCATGGAGTGGACTGTTGCATTTTGGAGTGGAGGGTTTCATTTTAAGGTCTGTGCAGACCTATAGTGTGTGTCACTGTTTCATTTTTGGGGATAATCCCCTGACCCCCTCACCCCTAGCACTCTGGCTCTGACCGGACTCACAGTCGTCTTTAATTTTGTTTCTCTATCAGCCGACATCGAAGAATGACCCCACATACACACCAAAAACAAAGAATAGACCCAAAATTAAACAAAGAACAGTTCATGACCCACAGTACAACGGATATGCGATCATCCCTGGCCTATGACACACTCTGCTTGATGAAGAAAAGAAGGGGGATGGAAGAAAGGAAGAAGGGGTATGGGAACCAGCTTCCTCCAAGTGCTTTAAAACAACCAGAGGCTTATATCTTCATTTCTTGTGATGTGCTTTATTAATAGAGACGTGAGGGTGTTATCTAACGGGGCCCAGGGACAAGTTCTAACCCACTCTGACCCGCTGAGGAGACATATACTGTGCACTCACACATACACGTGCAGATACACATACACACAAAAGCTCCTGCAGAAATCCAGTTCCTTCTCACCTCTTGAACGGCCTGTCTCTCAGTATCCAGGATGACTGCAAGGCATTCTTTCCATCTTCCACCTCACTCTCTTTCTCTCTCTTTGTCTTTGTAACTCTGTGATCCCTGGACAAAAGCCTTGCAATTCTCCCTGCTTCATATATTGTTGGTAAATCTACACTAATATACTGTACATTAAACATAAATGATTCAATCTCATGAAAACTGCATGTTAAATATCCAGGACATACTTCACCCAAAAATCTAAAGAAAAAATTATAAATTATATAACTTTAAAATATATATTTCTAAACTGAAATAAAGCATGTTTTCAGGACCATTGAGATTTTTTGCATTGTGATTTTTTTATTTTTTTTTTATTTTTATGTCAGTTAAGCACAATTATTTTTTAGAATTCCCTCTCAATGATGACCTTCATTACATTCTCATAACTATGAAATATACACTCACTGAGCACTTTATTAGGATCACTATGCACCTAATAAAGTTCCCGTCATGGTCTTCTGCTGTTGTATCCCATCTGCATCAAGGTTCGATGTGTTGTGCATTCTGAGTTGATATTCTGCTCACTACAATTGTACACAGCTCTCCATTGAGTGTTTATTTGAGTTACCATAGTCTTTTCTGGCAGCTCGAACCAGTCTGGCCATTCTCAGTTGACCTCTCTCATCAACAACGCGTTTCCATCCGCAGAACTGCAACTCAATGGATGTTTTTCGTTTTTGGCACCATTCTGAGAAAACTCTAGAGACTGCTCTACGTGAACATCCCAGGAGATCAGCAGTTACAGAAATACTCAAACCAGTCTGTCTGGCACCAACAATCATGCAGTGGTCGAAATCACTGAGATCACATTTTTTTCCCTATTCTGATGGTTGATGTGAACATTAACTGAAGCTCCTGACTCCTGATCTTATGCATTGCACTGCTGCCATTGGCTGATAAGATAATTGCATGAATAAGTAGGTCTACAGGTGCTAAGTGAGTTTATTTTTACTGTATAAAACTAAATTACTGTAATTATTTTTTTATTAAAATAAATTAAACAACCAACAACTAACAAATACAACCATGATATACTTAACTATTTAAGTAATAAGTCATTGTTTTTTTCACAGAACAGAAATAGAAAGATTTTTAGTAAAATGTGCTCAATTCTCATGAAAATAATGCAAAATAACCTCAATGGTCCAAAAGATAGGCTTGATTTTCATTAAACAAAATATAAATCTTTTTTCTTCTTCCTTGTGATTTAAGGGTGAAGCATGACTGGCATATTCTTGACAAGTTTCATGAGGTTCACTCAAATAAACCTTTCAACTTTTTCACACACAAAACACAGAATCAAATTCAGAGAGCCAATTATGCATGATCAGTGACCACCCACCATGTCCTATCAAACAACAGACAACATGATCTTGTCATCAAACATATGGTTCTACATGACAATCCATATGATTCCCCAACATACACTGTTTTAGAGCAAAAGTGCTTCCCAAGGACCCTATCCTCCATGTGAGATCAGCTGGGAAATGAAAAATAAATCCATCAGATTTCCAGCCTATGTAGGCACTAGTCCTGCCTTCCCACTGACAATCTTAGAAGTGTCACTCACCTCTTATTTAATCTCACATCTACAGAGCAGTAACAGTGAAAAATGCAAGATGTGCAATACACATATAGAGTATATAATTTATACTGTTGAAATTCTTGATTGAAAACTGTTGAACACTCTGATTACATTCCAAAATGTAATTTTATTTTATTTCTATAACTATGGTTATAAGTACAATTGCTCCAGGTTTGTTGACTGCATTACATTTCCATATTCTATTCCAACTAGTAATGGCAACTTGGCCCATTTTAACCAAGATAATGAATTGGTGGCATAAGGAAGTACTACTACACACAAGAGCATTTTAGGGACAAAAACCTGAAACATGCCTTGAGATAACCACATTACATACAGACATTACATGTGGTAACCATGTAATAAGTCGAAAAATTGTCTCCGAATCATTGCATGATTGAAAATTAATTCATGCCTGAGGTATAACCATTACCATTTTGGATGTGCATTAATTTTCAATTATTCAATGGTCCAGAGTCGATTATTCCTTTTATTAACAACACCTCTTCAAATCTTTCCAAACTGCAAAAAATTATTTTCTTGCTCAGAATTTTTGCCTTATTTTTATTGGGGGGGAAAAAAATCTAAACATCCTTAAAAGCAAAATTGCTCCTAAATAGACCATAAAACTATTCACCTGATACCTATGTTTTGACACTGACTGTAAGGTTCCCTTGAATGTGTGTGCACTGTTGTCTCTTACCTGACTGCCTTCTTTCTGCCAGAACACCGCAGGAGGGGGATTTCCCTTTGTGCCACAAAGGAAGGTGACAGTACGGCCCTGAGCAGAGATCTGATCTCGTGGACGAACCACAATCTGAGGGGGAACTGAAAAGAGAAAGAAACTTGTGAAAAACCACTGCATAACCATACAGTACAAATCAAGACCCTATAGAATCTTGAGGAAGTTCTAGAATTGTTCTGCTATCTTTATATACATATGATGTTAGATGCAACATCCTGAACTCCAAGTTCAGTGTATCCAAGATTTATACAGTCAAGCTGTGTTGTTTAGTCTAAACTTTAGTCTCCTAAGGAGATGAGCTATGTGTGTGCTTGTTAGCATGCCTGTGCCATGCAGTAAAACTGTCATTGCTGATATTGTACATTGTACCAGGTTCTGGGCCCACCACTGCTGTAAAAGAAGATAAAATGTGTGCAGAGTGTCTTCACCATGCAAACACTGACATTTGAGCTATGAAGCCTGTTTAAATTAAGTCATAGGTCATGTATGTATGCAGTTGAATGTATATAACATAAAACCAACACTGAGACCTAACTTGTAAATAGTTTGGGTTTCCTACAAAAATCATGACCAAAACGAATCCACATTCAAACAATCACTTTAAGTTATGTTTCCTGATGTGTGTGACTTTTGTTTCATGAGCCATATTTCTGCTCTGTTTTGACACAAATCAGGGGCATTACACTAACTCAATACACTTTCAAATGCACATCTTGTTGAAGGCAGGGGTTTCAGTGGGATCTACTGTAACGCTGGTAGAGCATGATATATTCTGAACAGAAAGAGATTGATTTAAAAAGCCTAATTATTATGGAAGTCTTTTCTCATCTGTTCCCACAGAGGTACTTAAAAGCACATGATAGCAGATCTGATGCAGCTCTGAAGAGCACTTATCTTGTGGGGGCTGTGCAGGCTTACCAAGAGCAAATATACATTTATATAAGTAATCTGGACTCTTTGGCCTAATGTACATTTTCGGTCCACTAATGAGGAACTGGACATAAAGGAGCTCTCGAAATTACAAGAGCATCATTGGGTGACCAGTAGTTTCGTCTCTTAATACATCTATCTCTCTTTGGATCCATTCTTCCATCTCGCTCACTTTTGTTCACTCAATCTCTTTGATGAGACCTTGTTGGCTTTCTTCTGCTGTGGCATCTTGGCTCTTGCCCTTGGCGTGAGTGTGATCAATGATTCTTTCTGATGCATGCTAATCTTCTAGGCTTACTGTATCTGCCCTGCAGCCGTTTATCTACCCAGCACTATGTCAAGACCTAGCACAGCTCCTATCCTGCCAACTGCCTTGCAGGCCTATTCACACCAACCACAAATTTACGAAGTGAATTTTCACGTGGACCACAACAGTAAACCTCTATTATTAGTATTATACCATGATGTATTCCGGTTACGCTGTCAAGATATTACTTTCAATGTTCCATCCCAGAGGAGTGAAAACATTTTTGTTGCATTTTGCACAATTTGTTGCATTTGACTTGTATTTTGCATTAAAGTGAATGAAATCTGTATTGTCAGTCATATGTGTACATTTAAGTGTAATTGTTTAAATACTTTCTCGTATCCCAGCTTAATATCCAGAGGCAACTATAAGTAAGCCATTTTTTTAAGGTTGATTTCCCCTTAAAGTGTAAACACTGTGGTGCTATCAAATCATTGCTGTTTGTTTGAGCATCCTGACCAGCCTGACATTGCAAAACACTGGCTCAACCAATGGCGGCAGTTTTGGGGCAGAACTATCTCTTTTTTTTTACCAACCAATGGCAGTCAGGGGGAGTTTTCAGAAAACCTGTTGAAAACGTCATAATTTTCACAATCAAAAAAAAAGTTCCATTTGGTGACACTAGTGGCATAGAAATAACACACTTCAGCTTTAAAGAATGTGAATTAACTAACAGCATTTTGCTAAACTGATAATAACTGATAAACTTGCAAAATTTTGATAAACTAAACTGATGATCAGCCTTCAGATGTTCAAATTGGGCTGGGGCTGATGGGTATCGATTATTTCCGTGCTATTGTCCTTCATCAGGTGCCTGTGAATTGACAATGCTGTCACCTTTAACCTTCACCAGCTAATTGATTTCTCATTCTCCTTCCCACTCCCTAGTGCGCAATTTTTCTGTTTCACATACGATTAGAGTGACGTGCTGGCTCTGACAACACACATTTATACTCAAGAAGCGCTTTCTCCTTTAGCTCACCTCAAATTTACCACTAATTTATCAAGTCCAGAGCCTGAGAGTGTTTGCGCCTTCCACACTAATACAGCTAACGAACTGCACTCTATTTCTCTCACATTCTAACTTTGCAACGATTTGAACTTCTCCATCTCACCTCTTTTTTTGTCTCTTTCATAACAAAAGCCAAATACAATCCAAAAAATGCAATTTGCTTCAAGACAGCTGTTTAGGATCAATTCCCCAATTCTCTTATAGCCTGCTTGCTGGATTTTCTCGTAGACCTTGTCGTACAGCGTAGGCTGCATCACAGCTTGGAGGCGACAAGCATGCTGAAACAGAACAAGGCCCAATAGGGTGCCTGGCCACAGGGGTCATGGGTTTGCTGTCCAGAGGTTAAGCTGAACCCCTAACCCTGACCCTAGAGGTCAAATCTGAAACACATCCCTTGTCTGTATAATTTGGGATCACTAAAGATACCTCAAAGCAAACTAGAGAGGTCTTCTGTCCATTTCTGCCTACAAACCTGTACTGACTGGTTCACCTCTCCCACCTGGACTGATGCAAGGCCTGAAATATTGAATTAATGGTATGTTATACCCTGCTTGTCATTATGACATACCTACAAAAACATCCATACAGGTTCTCCCATTACTCTTTGCAGCACCTTAGATGCAGCAATAGTAAATGCATAATTTCTGTTTTCTTTTGGGGGTCGTGATTTTTAAGAAAATACTGTGCAAAATAAGCATTTCAGCAATTTTGTGTCCATCACATTTGCTGTAAAAAATGTATTTGTATGTACATATTGGCATTATATTGCCCACTGCCACTCTGGTTTCTAGATATTGACATCTGCCATTGAAAAAAAAAAAGAAAACATATATCAGCCAACCACTAGTATCAGGCTGTAAATATTTTTTCTAATTGTAACCTTCATTTATAATAGTGGAAATGTATTCTTCTATTGTAATCATACTCAACAACAATTGGTGAGAAATCTCTGCAATTGTCAGACATAAAAAAAAAAAAATTATGATAATAAAAAATGAGATGCATTGTCACTGATAAGCACACACACTGTCTCAAGGGATTTCACTGTAAAAATGTGACTTCATAGTGTAGCAGCCTGAACTGAAAGCCACCAAAAAAAGTGCCCTGAGTGGTGATAAATAATTACCAGTTAAAATAACATATAGAAACAGCATGTGGTGTTGCAAAAGGGGAATTGGATGTTTTAAGAAAATATTTAAAAATATACCTGTGGAGGCGAGAGCATGGTCGAGCATTCATCTGGAAGAAAGTAAGCGGTAAGGGTTCTCACATGAGATGAATTGCTGGTAATTGCTTGTTTCTGTGTTCGCAGTGAGAGACGGGGGAAATAAAAGGGCGAGTCCTCAGATTGTGAGGGACAGAGAGCCCAGCTGACAAGCTGTTTGTGTGTTGTCCGTTGCCGTTATGCTGAACGCTGCCCTGATTTAATTCCCCCTTTTGGATGTATTGTTATTTGCATTGGTTTTCTTTTTTGCTGTTAAGCGAGCGTCTTCTGATTAAAAGACAAAGTTTTAGTTTAAAAATCGTCATCTCCCACTTCCTCATTCCTGTGAACTTGTTACACTGATGCCGAAACCTGGGAAAATGAGGAAGAGGATATGCTGCCATGGAGTCGTCTCCACTGGAGAGTGTCTTCAGGTCCCTGGCCAGCATCCACGAAGCCCAACATCAGGCCCTCCTGGACCTACGCACGGAGCAGCAGCAGCAGTTTGAGGCGCTCCTTCGGGCCCAAAAGACTGACCAGCAGGTGCTGCGGAGTCTAGTACCCCAGGAGGGGGCTGCCGCCCTTTCCCTGGCAGCAGTGAGCCCTCACGTGTTGCTCACAAAGATGGGCCCTCAAGATAATCTGGAGGCCTACCTCGAGCTCTTTGAGCACACGGCAAAAGCCCTGAGATGGCTACAGGAGCAATGGGTGGTACATCTGCTGCCGCTGCTGACCGGGGAAGGTTATTTTTCAATAACTGGACTATGAGTTATTGAAAAAGTCCATCCTGCAACGGGTCGGCCGCAGCCCAGAACACGGCCAGCAATTCCTCTCTTTGATGCTGAGTGAGGTCGGCGTCGCTGGACGAAGCGGTCCAACTGTTGGAAGACCATCTGGCGGCGTATCCGGGGGCCAGTGCGCCCCATGCCCTTCCCCCCCATTGTCTCATCCCCAGCTCTCTCCCCCCACCCCTCCTCCCTTCCGCCCTGTTCCGTTTCCCCGGAAATGGGGGAACATTTCCCCGAAACCGGCTCCTCTGTCTTGGTATCACCAAACCCCGTCTCTCCCCTATTTTCATCCCAGGTGAGGGAACCTGCTGCCACAGTTGTGAGCGGGAGGCTTGGGCCTGTCTGCTGGAGTTACGGGGAGCTGGGTCATGTCCGAGATCTGTACCCAGTAATGGAGGTGGGGGCCTTGATCCAGGTCCCCGACACTCCACAGACTGCCTCCGATCAAGCAGGGATGAACCAGATAGCGGTGAGTGTCAAGGGGGTACATACCAAGCCTTGGTGAATTCAGGTTGTAATCAAACCTCCATTCATCAATGCTTGGTTCAAAACGGGGCACTGGACGCAAATAATCGGGTAAGAGTGAGGTTTGTGCACAGGGATATTCAGGATTATCCCGTAGTGACTGTCACGATAATGTTCCGGGGACAAAAGCATAATGTCGGTGGCGGTGATTAGTCCTCGCCACACCAACCCAATAATTTTGGGAACTAATTGGCTGGCTTTTCGATTATTATTGAAGGGGTTGAGTGTGAATGGGTTCTGTAAGAAAGTGAGTTGTATGAGATGGGCGAAGTGCTGGCTGGGGAGGCGTGGCCTGGGCTGTCTGCATCTGCTCTGCATCAGGCTGATGCCAGGGAAGGGGAGGTGTCATCCTCCCCCACCCTTAGGGAATTCCCGATAGAGGATTTCCCTTTAGAGCAGTCGTGAGACGAAACCCTGAAGCACGCATTTGACCAAGTGATAGTGACTGATGGTCAACGTTTTCAGACAGGCATCGCCCTCAACTATCCATATTTTTCAATTATAAAAGACTGGTTGTATAGAGTGACACAAGACACTTGGTCACACAGAGAGTTGAGGAAGTCGACAATGAGGTAGTGTGTATGGATAGGGGCAGGGCATGTCAGATTTACCACCTCAACCTACTAAAACCATGGAGAGAGGTGGTCCCTGTATCCTTTGCAACAGTAGTTCCGCAGAGGGAGGAGCTTCTTGACAGTAGAATCTAAAAGCCAATCAGTTCACCCTGGGCCTTGTGGAGACCACCTTGTATAGAGGTTGCCAGGTTGCAAAAGGATTTTTTTGGACATGTTCTCGCCTCACCCCAGCCGCACTAATCTCATAGAACACCACATCGAGACAACCCCGTGGTAGTGGTACGTAGTCGTCCCTACCACCTACCTGAACACAAGAAACAGGTAGTATGGGAATAATTAAAGGCCATGCTCGATATGGGGGTAATAGAAGAATCCCACAGTGACTGGGCCAGCCCGGAGGTTCTGGTGCCTAAGAGCGATGGCTCGGTCCGGTTCTGTGTGGATTATAGGAAAGTCAATGTGGTATTGAAATTTGATGCGCATCCAATGCCTCGTGTTGATGAACTGCTCGATCGGTTGAGCACAGTCTGCTTTTATTCGACACTGGATTTAACAAAGGGATATCGGCAGATCCCCTTAACACAGATGTCCCGTGAAAAAACGGCCTTCTCCACACCGTTTGGTTTACACCAATTTGTGACCCTTCCGTTTGGTTTGTTTACAGCACCGGCTACGTTTCAGCATCTTATGGACAGGGTCCTAAGTCCGCATGCTGCGTATGCCACTGCCTATTTGGATGACATCATTATTTACAGGAAAGACTGGCAGCAGCACATGCAGCATCTGGGGCCGTTCTGAGGTCGCTGCGACAAGCAGGGCTCATGGCAAACCTGAAGAAGTGCGCAATTGGGTGGGTGGAGGTACGTGGGGTTCCAATTGGGTCATGGGCAGGTGCAGCACCACACTGATAAAACCACGGCGATTGCAACCTGCCCGAGACCCAAGACCAAAAAGGAGGTGAGACAGTTCCTGGGGCTGGCTGGCTATTATTGAATGTTTGTGCCTAATTATTCGGACGTCATCAGCTCGCTGAATGATCTCACTAGAAAGGGAGCTCCAGACCTGGTCCAGTGGATGGAGCCATGCCAACAAGCTTTCACGCAGGTAAAAGCTGCACTTTGTGGCGGGCCGCTTCTACATTCCCCTGACTTCTCTCTCTATTTTGTTTTTTGCAGATGGACGCATCGGACAGGGGGCTGGGTGCTGAGCTGTCCCAGGTGGTGGAGGGGGAGAAGTGCCCGGTGCTGTACATTAGTCGAAGCTCTCTGTGAGAGAGACTAAGTACAGCACCATAGAGAAGGAGTGCTTGGCCTTCAAGTGGGTGGTCCTCACTCTCCGCTACTATTTGTTGGGATGAGCATTCACCCTCTGTTCAGACCATGCCCCGCTCCACTGGCTCCACCACATGAAGGATGCCAACGCCTGGATCACCCATTGGTATCTGGCACTCCAGCCATTTAAGTTCGAGGTGGTCCACAGGCCGGGGGCACAGATGGGTTTCGCAAACTTCCTCTCCAGAAGGGGGGGGGGGGTGGTAGTCGGTAGTCCGGATGGTTCCCCGGACTGCGTCGTGCAGTGGGGGTATGTGGAGGCAAGAGCATGGTTGAGAGTTTGTCTGGAAGAGAGTAAGCGTTAAGGGTTCTCACCTGAGATTGATTGCTGGTAATTGCTTGTTTCCCAGTGAGAGACAGGGGAAATAAAAGGGCAAGTCCTCAGAGTGTGAGGGAGAGAGAGCCTGTCTTCTGATTAAAAGACAAGGTTTGAGTTTGAAAATCGTCATCTCCCGCTTCCTCATTCCTGTGAACTTGTTACAATACCCAATACATATCCCACCAACAATCAGATCAATATTTAAAAAAAAAAAAACTAAAAAGAAAAACAAGCCAAATAAATGAACACAAAAATAAATAAATAAAATGAAATCTATGTGATATGCATTTGTTTAACTTTTGAATTAGGTTAGCAATGAAAATCATAACTGCTCAGGAGTAAAATCTTCCAAGTTATAGATAGAATACCATCTGTTAAGATCACTTTATGTCTTTTCTGGATATCTCCTCCTTGTAAAAGCACAGATGGTGTATTTGATAGAATACCAGAAGACAGAACCGTGATGGTGCCAGGCTGGCTGACTGGTTAGTGACAGGTCGAAAGTGTCACCTACTCACAAACGTAGACTAACAAAAGTGTTAAAGCTAAAACATTATTCACAAATCTTCTTATCTCTTCAAGGCCATCTGCAACATGAGCAAAGCATGCCAATATACCCCAAAAACAGTGTGTCTTAAAGGGACAGTTCACCCAAAAAAGAAAATTATCATTATTTACACTCCCCTTATGTTGTTCCAAACCTAGGGTTGTCACAATACTAAAATTTTAGCATTCTGTACCAATACCAGTTAAATTTTCATGATTCTCAATACTAATTTCGATACCACAAAAAAATAGGTAATATGCTTTTGAACACACTCCTTTAGAATACGTTTATACATACCATTGCATCTTTTTAAATTAAATAAAGTGCTTCAGCAAAGATTCTCACAGCATAATATAAAACACAATATTGGTCTTACTTTTGTCAAATAAAGTGCTGCACAACAAAGCATCACATTAGAAATGAATACATTGATGAAAACTTCTATTCATTATGTACAGCACTCTTGCTTGTGAGATATTGCTTAAATATTATTATTATTATTACTACAGTAAATATTACATTATACTACACAGTAATAACATATTTCTGTCGAGATTCAAGCTTTTATTTGACGTAAACGCTTTTCCGTTTTCTGTGTTTTTGACAGCAGTTTCACACCTCCGGTTTAAGGAATAGTTCACCCAAAAATGTCATTTAAAATTTTTTAAATTCTCTCATAATTTACACACCCTCATGCCATCCCAAATGTGTATGACTTTCTTTCTTCTGCAGAACACAAATTAAGGTTTTTAGAAGAATATTTCAGCTCCGTAGTTCCATACAATGCAAAAGAATGGGTGTCAAAATTTTGACGCTCCAAAAAGCACAAAAAGGCAGCATAAAAGTAACCCATAAGACTTCAGTGGTTAAATTAATATCTTCAGAAGTGATTTGATAGGTGTGGGAGAGAAACAGATCAGATTTTGCTAGAAATTCTTCCCCCTGCCAAGAGGCATATGCATGAAAAACAGAAGACAGAAGAAGAAGAATGTGAAAGTGAAAGTTAAAGTGGAGATTGACTGAGTAAGGAGGAGAATTTATAGTAAAAATTTACTAAAATATTGATCTGTTTCTCACCCACACCTATCAAATCGCTTCTGAAGACATGGATTTAACTACTGGAGTCATATGGCTTACTTTTATGCTGACCTATGTGATTTTTGGAACTTCAAAATTTTGGCACCCATTCACTTGCATTGTATGGACCAAAAGAGCTGAGAAATTCTTCTAAAAATCTTCATTTGTGTTCTGCTGAAGAAAGAAAGTCATAAACACCCGGGATGGCATAAGGGTAAGTAAATGATGAGATAATTAAAATTTTTAGGTGAAATATTCCTTTAAGTTATGTGGCCCAGTGTGATTATTACAGCGCAAAATGCTGCGATTTAATTATATAAATATATAGTCTGCAGGTACTGCACACATCACAGTGAATGTGCACTTTCTTCTGTCAACTTCTACAACAAGCACAGTGAGCGATGCTCATAAAATGTGGTATTTCAATGTATGAGCGGCTTCACACATTCACTTTGAAGTGCACAGACTGTATATTTATTTAATTAAATTGCATCATTTTGCAGCTTAATAATCACACTAAGACATCACTAATCACACATCATTAATTTGATTAATTGTCCATTTCAGTGTAAAAGGAGTAACAAAGGACTCACTCAAATAAGCATGTGAGCATTTGAAAGCAGTCTTCTGTCAGTTAAGCAGAGTGCGGGGAGCGAATTTAGTTGGTGCTCGGTATTACTGGTACTGCAGAAACACTGGTATCGTTTAATTGTTTTTAATATAGTATTGACTTGATCCCGAAGTACAGATACTTTCAACATCCCTATCCAACCCCATATATGACTTTATTCTGTGGAACACAAAGGAGATTTTAGGCAGAATGACAGCCTCAGTCACCATTCACTTTCATTGTAAAAAATATACAGTGGAAGTGAATAATGACTTAGACTAACATACTGCCGAACATGTCATTTTGAGTTTAACGGACAAAAGCAGGCTTGGTCATACAAGTTTGGAACAACATGAGGGTGAGTAAATGATGACAGAATTTCATGTTTTATGAACTATCCCTTCAAAACATAGAAAACACAGCATCTATCCCCAGAGGGGTGGAAATGACAGGCAGTTGTCACCATCAAACAGTGATGCAGACAGAAAGCATGGTGGGGCTATGCTTCACTGCTCAGTGCCGCAATTAAAAACCCCTACATGCAATTAATACAGTCTTTAGAGTGTAACCGATTAAACACTTTACAGGATTGGAGGTTATCTACACAAATACAGGGCATATGTTTACAATGACTAGCTGAGCAGCAGTTTATGCCCAGCAATATTTGCCAGATTCATTCAACATACAGTATATTTACTGCATAATCAAAATGAGTGTAATCTGCATAAATGCTGTTTCTCCCTTGAGAATACAGTAATATGCATATGCGAATATCAATCATGTCAGTGTTTGGAATAGGACCCACTTTTTTCCCCTGTCTTTTTTGGACAGCTCATAATGAGTATGTTTGCATCCCAGGGCTGCAGGATTAATCTTGTTCAAATTGTTGTAACATGGGTTTAAATCATCTTTATTGTCTCCTAGACATGCTAATGAAGAGGGCAGATGAGGAAAAGCATGCCGAGGATCATTTTTTGACATGACACTGTGTGAATGATGAAACAAATTTGCTTTAGTGGGAAGAAAACATTCTCTCTTCCTATTCCTGCCTTTCACAAAGTCTGACTAACCTAAGGTTCACTCTTTAAATCTGTGCATGACTCACTTCACCTAATCTATGAACCAGTGTGTATGGAATGTCTTTTTGACTAATATTCAAAAAAATAAACATTGTGATGCACTCAGTACAGTCAATTCACTAGCTCCAAAACCTAGTAAGCTGACTACTGTCTACATAGGCACATTCTGTGTGGACAGATAGAAAGATAGCATTCTAACCTAAATGGAACCTCATAAGTGACTGATTTGTAAATGCTCTACAAAAAAATAAAATGAAAACAATACATTAATTAGATAGAACTATTTTATCTTTATAGTTTTGAGTATGGAAGAAACACTAACTGAAAAATATGTGCTTATGATGACCTAAAAACTGTTTCCTAGGTAAGCAGCTCAGGAGATTTTGGAACAGAGTTTAGATTTCCAGAGTAAGACTGAAATTACATGTTTGAGCAACTCTAAAAGTGTATTTCCCACACTTTCAATTCGATGTTACTCATCTAATACACTAAAGAGAAATAAAAGTGCAAAGACCCATCTTGGTGTTGTAAGAAAACTACCACCCTGCAGGGAACTGTCTTTTTACCCTCTTAGGAAAACATGTTCTTTCTTTCATACTGTCTGTTGGTCTGTCTGCTATCGCAGAAGTGCTTTGTCAGCATCAGTTATAGTAATTTCCACATCTTTGTTTTTCCTTGACAGAAATAACACATCTGGAAATTACTCTTTGGTCAGAACTCTGTACATGCACTCCTCATTGTGCCTTTAGTTAAATTATGTTCTGTAAGGGAAACAAAACAAATGGTATGAGGGTAAAATGGTAAAAAAGGCAAAAGCCAGCAAATGTTTATTTTATGCTATTCAAGAACACTTTTAAGGCTAAAACAATTGTAGGTCTAGTGACCTTGAAAGGCTACAGAGCCAAAACCAAGTGGTTTTCGGCTATTGCCTGACCATTTGGAGCAGATTTAGCTGACAGAAAAGCCCACACCGCACCAAACCTTGCACAGCCTTTGGGAAAAATTAAGTTCCAGATTCCACAAATCTTGCATATTATATAACTCACATCCATTGCTACATTATGAGAACACAATAAGAGTTCCAATCAGGTTTATAATGATAGCAGTTTGGCTTTGGAATAGAAGACCAAGCTTGCTGCTTCTCTCCCCTTTCAGTATCTCTGAAACTGAATCACGTACTGTATTTCTCTGGAGTGAAAGGAGAGAGGTCAGTTCCTCACTAAATAAAATCCAGTTTGCCCACCAAACCATTCAGTTCAAGCTCTTTAGTTTCAAATTCCTGCATTTTCAATGTTGTTTTTTTACAGTGAAAGCCTCTTTTATCTTAATGATCTGGACTGAAACACTCTGAGTCATTGCTCTTCTGTATTTCAGGTTAGGTAAGGTAAGGTTTAAGACTTTTGAGGATGTCTTTGTAGGTACTTTTACATTCATTAGGCAGATGCTTTCATTGAAAGCAAAGGTTTACATTTTATCAGTCAATGCATTCCCTTGAAATCAAACCATGTCCATGGCTGTTCGTGCCAGGTTCTACCAATTGCATTACAGAAACATGTAGGTGCCTGACTGTCCACCCCTCAAGGGTCTTAACCTGTCACAATCAGTCAAAACCAATCACAACCTCCACAATATCTGAATCACACCCACAAGCATGCAGAGAAATGAAATGGAATGGTACTTACGAGATGGGCCCACTATAATGGAGGTGAGGATGGAGAGAGAGAGAGAGACAAAAAATGATAAAAATGAGAAGAGTGGACTGGAGTAGTTCGATGTTGTTTTGCATTTAGAACACTGAGGATGAACGAAAAAATAGCCAGAGTGGTAAATGAAACATAACTGTGGAATGGAGCACACAAAGAAGAGGAGATGAGAGAATGCTAAGTTTACTTCAAATTAATGCTGCATGGTTTTGGAATTACAAGATGACAACTCAAACATTTGTTCACATTGTCAGACTCAAAAACTATTTGCTTCTATGGTAAGGCTCATAGTGACAAATTGGGTTCTTGTGCGCCCTTTGTATTTGATGTTAAAATACTTAATCACTATAATAATTCACCTATTTATTCCTCTGCAAAATCCTGAAGAACAAAGAAAGCACACAAGTTAACATTGGCTAAAATAAAGTACCCTCAACTTTTGAATGGGCAGCAATTATGGTTGTTTTTATATGACGTCAAAACGATCAAGTAGATGGTGGATCTTTTCTGCATTGTTGTTTTTGTTTATTTAGTCTTTATTTTAGAGTAAAATAAAGCCTAGGTAAATTCTGAGTTTCCATTTTTTAATTACAAGTTCAACAAAACAATATTTAATAATTGGTAACTTGAAGTTATGGTAATTCCGAAATGACATGAACAGAGAATAAACTCTTTCCAGAACATAGATTTCTTCAGTCCAAAAATAGTGCCACTACACTGTTTCTGCAAAACTGTACTGATAATATTTTAGTTTCCCTCACACGATGAATCATCTTTCATCAGCTGTCAGGGGAAATAATTCACAGCAAGTGTGGTACTGTAAGCATCTATTAAGTGTGTGGAATATTCTTAATTCAAGGCCACAGTCATGTTTTATGGGGCAATATGTGCCTTTAACCAGATGGAATTATGTTAATTGTATCTGTCAGGTTTAAATAAATGGCTGTTGCCATAGCACTTCGTTCCTGTAATCAGTGAAATGCAAGGTGAGCACAAGAGCATCTGGGCTCTGGCTATAAAATTGAGACTTTGTTGAGTATATGAGAAAGATGCTAAAGTCAGAGGGAAGAATATAATAGAATTATTATCAAAGCTGGCAGATGTTTCAGTGTGTGTGTGTGCGCGCGTGTGTGGGTTTAACAAAGATTTACTGAGCTAAGCAGCATTTGTGTGTCTTAACAGTTGTCGCAACTCACCGTGAACCTGAAGTGTTCCGGATGCTTCCGCTTTGCCCACACTGTTCTCAGATAAACAGGTGTACGAGCCTTCATCTTCAGCTTTCACCTGATTCAGACGCAGACTGTTGTCTGCACGGATCTCAAACCTGTGAGAAAACACATACATACTGTATAAAGAAATACTCTACATTTCTTTGCTTATAAACTGGGTCCCACTGTTCTAAGCCATCTGTATCAGCAAAGTTTCACGGCAGTGGGTTTTGTGTGTAATGCTTTTAGTGTGTTTTAAAAAAGCAATAATCCACTCAATGCTGTGCATCAACATCCCTTATTCTTGGTAAAATCCCTGTAATGGATAGACTCTCGTGGGCCATTGTTTAGGTAAACTATCACATTTTTGTCAATCACATCACATGTCTTACCTTCCCCGAGGCAGCTCTCCTTCCTCTTTCTTCCAGCGTATTGTCGGAGTGGGATCTCCCTGAACTTCACACTGGAAATCCACATTGTCATCAGCAAGGACCACCTGATTCACAGGCCTGCGTACAAACATGGGCCGCTCTGTGGGCAATAGAGCATCACAGACAGATGAGTGTGAGAGAGACACAATGAAAGAGAAAAGTACAAAGACCGAGAGAGAAAACCTACCAAACACTACAAGCTCAGCAGGGTCACTGTCCTTCTCTCCAACCATATTTGTGCCGACACAAACGTACATTCCTGCGTCACTCTTCCGTGTGTTAGAGATCATCAGCTTCCCTCCCCGGATCTGTAAAGAAAAGCACAGTTAAAGGGACATACAGGTTTGGAACAACATGAATGTGAGTAAAAAATGAAATAATTTTTATTTTTGAATGAACTTTCTCTTTAAATACAGTCAGTCAAAAGCACATATTTATAAAACATCCAACGGAAAGAGACACTAAAAACCAAAAAGCTTCAGAACACAGTTTTTATCCTCTGTAGGAAACCAAGCATCCTGTGATGTTTTATGGACATGGTTTCTGAGCTCTAGAAAACTGCTAGAGGTGCTAAAAACTGTAAATATAAAAGCAAAGTGAGCTTGGTTGTTTATGAAACACATGACATAGACATAGACATGGCCAAAAGATACATTTAGAATATGTTGTAATATCCCATTTAGTTGAGTGGCTAATAAAAGGGTCATAGGAGGTTAACACATAATATAATTTCCATTTTATTTGAATGCCTTGGCAATATTTTATTGAAATCAACCATGCTAATAAAGAACACTGAATTGGACATTTCTATTATTTTTAATCTATTGAAATCTAAATTGAATCTGGGAATGTGAATTAAAATTGAGAAATAGAGAAATAGCAAGAGAAAAAGGGAGAGGAAAGGAAGAGAAAAAGAAAGAAGAAGAGAAAAAGAAAGGGAAAAGTAAGAGGATGAGCAAAAGGAAGAGAAAGAGAAAAATAGAAAGAAAGATAAATGGAAAGGGGAAAACAAAGAATAAGAAAAAGAGGAATTGAAAAAGAAAGAGAAAAAGGAAGAGGAAGAGCAAAAGTGAAAGACAAAGAAGAAAGAGAAATGGAAAGAGAAAAGAAAGAATAAGAGAAAGAGAAAGTGAAAAGAGAAAGATTAAAAAAGAGAAAAAGGAAAAGGAAGAGAAAGAAAGAGGGGAAAGAGAAGGAAAGAAAGAGAGAGTAAAATGAAGTGGGAGAAAGAGAAAAAGGAAGATAAGAGGAAGAAAAGAGGAAAAGAAAGAGGAAGAGGAAGAAAAAGAGAAAAAGCAAGAGAGAAAGGGAAAGAAAAGAGGAAAAGGAAGAGGAAGTGGAAAAAAGAAAGAGGGAAAGGGAAAAGGAAAGGGGAAGAGGAAGAGAAACAGGACAAAGAAAAAGGAATAGGAAAAAAGGAAGAGAAAGAGAGAAATGGTGAGGGAAAAGGAAAGGGGAAAGGAAGAGGAAATGAAACTGTGGTGGGTGAATGTTATGTGAATAGGAAGAGGAAGTGAGCGAAAAGGGCTTAGACTCACCGTTATCCTCTCATCCCTATCATTTACTTTCACATTGTTCCTCTTCCAGGAGATGGTGGGTTCTGGGTGGCCTCTTGGAGGGATGCACTCCATCACTGCTGGCTCCCCTGCTGCAACCACCACGTCACTGGGTGTCTGTCGAAAATCATCCCGGAGAACTGTAGAAACAGAAAGAGGGTTTCAAAAGATAAAAAACATCAGCCACTGTGTTTGGGGACCACTGTGAAAAATCTGTGGTTTAATTACTTTACAAACAGCTGTACTCTTTGTGCTGTACAACAGCATTTTAAGATATTAATCTATTGCTAAGTAATCATTTTCCTGGTTTAATTTATTTGCAATGTTCTCTTGGTCTACCTCTCCCCCTAGTCTTAATTTGCTCACTGTCCATGTCGGCCTCATAAATAATGCAACATTTCCTCTAACACACGACTATGAATAATTAAATCACTGGCAAAATCACCCAGTTCAAAAAAAAAAAAAAAAAAAAAAAAAAACAGGGCACTGTTACTGATATGGACACAAAATGTTGCAAACGTAAAGTTTTACCGACATATCACTTTGCCGGTCACATGCAATCTGCCACAGCACTACTATGCAAAAACACACAGGAAACATGCAAATGCACAAAGATCCAATCCTCGCAGCAGCGCTAATAATAACCACCACAAATATTCTTCAATCAACCTTCCTGCACCTTTGGGGCTGATGGTATCAGTTCACCTCTCTATCCGGATTTCCATTTTATTGCCATTTATCAGATTCCTCTGCGCCGGCACCCGCCAATACTTTAATCTGACCAGAGCTCTATCAACTCCGCAAAATGATTCTTCAGCTGCACGTTTCCAATTCGTTTTTGTGCCCCAGAGCGAAAGGTTTGTGTTTAGATAGACTGCACGAAGTGGAAGGTTTCCGATATTGTGCTGGATCGGCTCCAAAAGTGAACCAAACTAGCTCTCTCACTCAGAACACAATATCCAGAGCTCAGGCACAAAATAAAGCCCCTGAAATAGGACCCCTGTTGTAGTCAGCAAACCGAGAGAGGGAATTTAAAAGTTCATTGCATGGCCAGAGGGAACAAACTGAACTCAAACACTGACAAATGCTGCAGACATTAAATACTGCCTGCAGAATATCTGTTTGCTGAATCCTATTATATGTTACCTTGATAAATTCCTGTCCCAAAGATACCAAAAATCAGAGGACTTAATGACTACAGACCTGTCACCCTGATGTCTGTGGTCATGAAATTTGAGAGACTGGTGTTGGCCCACCTGAAGGACATCACTGGACCCTTTCTAGATCCCCTTCAATTTGCTTATTGAACAAACAGGTCTGTGGAGGATGCAGTCAACACGGGATTGCATCATATCCTGCAACATCTGGACAGATCAGGGACATATGCAAGGATCCTTTTTGTGGACTTCAGTTCGGCTTTCAACACCATCATCCCAGCTATTCTCCAGACTAAACTACACCAACTCTCTGTTCGCATGACTATCTGTCAGTGGATTACCAGCTTTCTGACGGACTGGCAACAGCTTGTGAGACAGGGGAAATTCACTTCCAGCACCTGTACAATCAGCACTGGTGCCCCCCAGGGATGTGTGCTCTCCCCACTACTCTTCTCCCTCTACACCAATGACTGCATCGCCAAGGACCCCTCTGTCAAGCTCCTGAAGTTTGCAGACAACACCACTCTCATCGGCCTCATCTGAGATGACGATGAGTCTGCATACAGAAGGGAGGTTAAACAGCTGGCTGTCTGGTGCAGTCAAAACACCCTGGAGCTGAACATGCCCAAAACAGTGGAGATAATTGTGGACTTTAGGAGGAACACCCCAACACTGACCCCCCCTCACCATTATAAACAGCACTGTGGCAGCAGTGGAGTCATTCAGGTTCCTGGCACTACCATCTCACAAGACCTGAAGTGGGAAACCCACATTGACTCCATTGTGAAAAAGGCCCAGCAGAGGTTGTACTTCCTTCACCAGTTGAGGAAGTTCAACCTGCCACAGGCGCTGCTGATACAATTCTACTCAGCAGTCATTGAGTCTGTCCTCTGCACTTCAATAACTGTCTGGTTTGGTTCAGCTGTGAAATCAGATATCAGAAGACTACAAAGGACAGTTCGGACTGCTGAGAGGATTATTGGTTGCCCCCTGCCCTCCCTTCCAGAACTATACACTTCCAGAGTGAGGAAAAAGGCTGGAAAAATCACTCTGGACCCCGCTCACCCTGCCCACTACCTTTCTGAACTGTTGCCTTCTGGCCGACACTTCAGAGCTCTGAGCACCAGAACCGTCAGGCACAGGAACAGTTTTTCCCTCAGGCTATCCATCTCATGAACAGTTAAAACTGCCCCATTGAGCAATAATAATGTGCAATTCACAGTCTAGTCTTTTTATATTTATCCAACACATCCAACCTCTTCTGCCATTACATTCCCTTGCACTGTATATAACAGATTTGTATTTAGATTTGCACTACGTATGTGTATGTATGTATGTGTGTGTCTGTGTGTGTATATGTGTATATATGTATGTATGTATGTATGTATATGTATTCTGATTCTGGTAAATCAGGAATTTCAGCCTTTTCTTTTTCCTTATCTGTCTTTTTATGACCCAATTTAAGCAGATATTTTATTCTATACTCTAATGGCTGTTCACACCAAACATGGTTTTGTGTCCTACCGCAGTTTTTCAATTGTTTTGCTAAGTAAACATATGCTAGGCAGACATCTTTGACCATTGTGCTTCGTCTCGCTGTTTTTCAGCATCTTGCGCAGTAGTGTTGCGCTGTTTAGACACCAACTCGAGACACCTGCATTCTGCTCTATTAGTGGTGCTGCATCTAGATTTTTTATGTGTAATAATGCTTTCAATGTGAATGGCCCTTAAATTTGATTGCTTGGTCCGAACCTGGGTTTGATCCCAAAAACTCTTTACTCTTGTCTTCTTCACTCTGTTTCTATCTATCTCATTCTCTCATCCTCTGTCAATCTCTCACTCTTTCTTTCACTATCTCACTCTTTATCTCTTGACTGACCTGAACCTCTTTAAATTCTGTAATCCAACAGAGCTGACAAATCCTGATAACATCGAGGCATTCATCTGTCTCTCTCTCTCTCTCTCAGCCTGACCACTTCACACATCACCTCAAAATCAAGCAATCTGAAAAGCGGAGTGAACTTTTAGGAAAGTTGTCTGGACAATCCTAATCCTTTTTTTGTTTCATCTTTACCTTAAATGAATAGATCAGAAAAGTTCCATAAACTTTCTAAACACTTTTAAATATTACAGCAAATATTTGAAGTTGCGAAGTTTGAGTTTTACAGCCATAATTTGCACATCAAGGACTAACAATTCATTAATTAGAGAGAGACCATGAAGTGAAAATGCTGCATATTGAAACAGTCCAATTAGTAGTATTGACGATCCTCTCCAAACTCTATGAACTCTACACTTTGGAAAATGATGGTGGGTTTAGTAGAGCTCCACTATTTCTGCAAATTGAATAGCAAAAAACTACTTACTCGCAAGCTCTTTGTTTTTGCAAAACAATTCACGGTAATCACTTCATAACAACACTTCATTAAAACTATTTGTGTCAACATAACAAATAATTTTTGAAAATAGCAGAAAATAACCCTTTGATCCAAAGTTCTAGAAGCTATTCAGGCTGAATTGTGTAGTTGCCTGCTTTATAGTAATGTGTTAAATGAAAAGCACTTCCATATATCCCATTTGTTCTGTCCTTCAGGTTACCACCTAAACACATTAGCATTTAACAATAAATGGCGTATGAGTTTTCTGAATACTACCCTAAACACAAAGACATTAGTCACATCTGCAAATCCATCATTATCACACATAATAGATTGAGTGCAGGGACGTCAAGGTTTGCGGCTTGCAGACACTGCCTGTCCTTCAGCCCCATGAGCGGGCATTTCGGTGAGAGTTTGATGCTATCTCAAAGTCCCTAAAACCTCTTGATGAGCAGAGGAACCGCCAGGGAGCGGCCAGAGTGCTTCTGTGGCGTGTCCTCGAGATTAGAGTCACAAATCTTGAGAGGTGCTATGGATCAATATTATCCAAGATTTATTATAGCTGAAACAGGCTGAAAAGCTACAGCTGGACAGAAAAAAAAAAAACTGCCTGACTCCAGATGGAATAAAATTAGCTTCTGACCATTAATTATGGGTGAGAATTAATTCATGCACATAATGTGTTTACGTGGGCGTAAGAGAATCAGTGTGTGTGCTTTCCTTTTAGGATGGATAATGTACAGTCATTACCTCTAAATTACTGAGTTAATGTCAGTACAATGTCATCACGGCTGGCCGTGAGAGTTCAGTTTGATGGATGAAGCTCTGAGCGTGTGAGTGAGTGAATATAGGCTATGTGTTGTTGATTAATCCAAAGCAGGACAAGAGAACAGGCAGATATTAGTGTTAGCTCTCAGGGTGGCCCTCTTTTCACCTCTAATGGATGTCTGTCAGCTGCCTCTGTTTTAATTTCCGTCTCTTCAAATGTATGCGATGGTGTGGCATCTGGCTTGAATATACATTACACTTCATGACGATATCAGGGTGAATGATGACATACTGAACTTGACAAACATGACTATAATTGGAATGTCTACAGGTCTCACAACAAATTTAATCTAGTCTTGTCGAACACATTTTGAGTTAAAGCTAGTTGTTGTTTTGCTCACAATCCATGTTCGGTCTTTGTTTTGTTTAATAAAACAAAAAGTTCTGACCCAAAATTCTGATTGGATGAGCCATGTTTAAAGTCGATGTGAAATTCTATAGTAATATAATTTTAATAGTTAATCAATAGGGAAACAGTTGACAATAAGTTTGTTGGTAACACTTTATTTTACAGTGTCCTTGTTATACATATTACATGTATTGACTATGTAAATTATGCATAATTACAAGCAACTAACCCCAAACCAAACCCTAACCCTAAAGGTATAGTAAGTACATGTTGTTAATTAATATTACTCAGTATATACTTGTGAAATTACACTGTAACAAGGACACTGTAAAATAAAGTGTAACCAGGTTTGGACCCACTTTATATTAGGTGTCTTTAACTACTATGTACTTAAGCATTTGATACAACGTATGTATTATGTAATGTGTTGTTGCATTGTATTTACATTTAATGTACCAGCATTTAATTAAATCTGTAGTTACACTGTTAACCTTACCCCTAATCCTGAACCCAACCCTACCGCAACCCTAATCCTAAACTATAAACCATAACCCCTAACCCTAAACCCTACTCCTAAACCTTCCCGTACCTCAACCTCAGTAGCAGCAAATGTGAATCTTGTGTAGTTACACAACAAGTACATTGTACTGTATTTTAATGTTAGTACATAATAGTTAAAGACACCAAATATTTACCACCCCTGGAGTTCGCAAGATCGAATCCCAGGGCATGCTGAGTGACTCCAGCCAGGTCTCCTAAGCAACCAAATTGGCCCGGTTGCTAGGGAGGGTAGAGTCACATGGGGTAACCTCCTCGTGGTCGCTATAATGTGGTTCACTCTCTGTGGGGCACGTGGTGTGTTGTGCGTGGATGCCATGGTGGATGGCGTGAAGCCTCCACACGTGCTATGTCTCCACAGTAATGTGCTCAACAAGCCACGTGATAAGATGCGCGGGTTGATGGTCTCAAACGTGGAGGCAACTGAGATTCGTCCTCCGCCACCCGGATTGAGGCTAGTCACTACACCACCACGAGGACTTAGAGTGCATTGGGAATTGGGCATTCCAAGTTGGGGAGAAAAAGGGGAGAAAATCGAGAGAAACAAATAAATAAAAAATATTTAAAGTGGGACCATTAATTCTATATTAATGTGCTAGTTTCCTACATTGCTTGGCAATTGTAAACAATATAGTTAGGCTAATAAACAATAATATTTGGCAAAATATTTTTTTTAATTATTGTTATTTTAATAATTATGAATAAATGTAACTTTTTTAATTGGAAATTCATGTCTTTCATATTTTGCTTTGCATCTAGTCTAAAAAAAAACCTTAACCAGCATAGTAAAATAGCTGAAACAGTCTCTCATGTCTTATTGCTTTATTAAATGGCACAACAACAACATTAATGTTTAAAAACAAGTCATATAAGTAGCTTGACAAGGTTTTAGCCAGCAGGGGTCTTGGCGTCAGTCAAATCCATTTGGGCCAGCTTGAATCCCTGGCACTACCTGGAGCTTTAATTAACCCTGTAAACCAGGCTTGAAACACACTGTATGTAAGCTTTCAACGAATTAATTTCTACACTCACACACATACATATATGAATGGAGAGAGGAAGTCCTGTGGGCTAATGGAAATCTAAATATTACCCGTCGAGCCAACACCAGGGGCCGGTTGCATAAAACTGTTTTAGACTAATCTTACTAGTTAGTCGCCTAAAATGTTGGTCTTCATTTTTTCAGTCAGTCGCATAAAAACGTAGATCAGTCTAATTTAAAACCAAAATGTAAGACAGCACACCCCTAGGCTAACTTTTGTTAACATTCCATGTTGCCATGGAAAATAGCTGTCAGCTGAGCCAGTAGGGGCTTCAGTTGAGAGCTGAAAGGGGCTTGAGTTGAGACTTTGTAAAAGACTTTGACTTCAATGGTGGTAACAAAAAAAAGTGGGTTTTTTTTTTATTATTTGGGTTAAAATCACTAAATTTGTTCATTAGAATACATTTTGAAGCACTGAAGTCCTCTAATAAGCAAATATTTTCAGCGAATTAAAACTGTACTGTGCATCCACTGTCAGCCATTTTTTTAAAGCTGTTCAGTGTCTTACTTTTCCCACAATGCAATGCAAATTAGACTGTCTTACTAAAGACAACTTTGAGCTTGTTTTATGCAATAGGCTTTCTATGGCGTCTTTAGCTAGTCAAACTAATTGTTAGACGCAGTCTTAAGTTAATGCTATGTTTATGCAACCAGCAATTCCAATCTTTTGCTCTCCAATTTCAATAATTCACTGTTATTTTACAAATTTGTACTTCCAATAAAGGAAAAGCTTTAGAATTAGTGCTTTACTAAGGCAAACATCACTATTTTTATTGCATAAACTTAGGGTTAGAGGTTTGAACAAACTTAACCCGTGTTCTGTAAGACAAGGTACAAATGACTCGAACAGGTGAGAAAGGATATAATTCCTAACTAGTTCTAGACCAGGTTTTTCCTTAGAACAAGAGAGGCTCAACTGAGCCTGATTAGACTCTGCCAATTACCCTTAAACTCTAGGGATGAGGGATTAAGACTACGACCTTCGACCTCCTTGTGTTGGCTCCGGGGGGAAAGCCCCCTCTCCATCTCCTTCTCTCCATCTTTCTATCTCCCACTGAAAACAAAGTCAGTGTAATCCTACCCGTAAGCGCTGCAGTCCACTTCAATTACCTCCTTCTCCTGCCACTAGAGCTGCATTCTGTGGGGCATGGCTAATGAATCCCCCGACTCACAACCTTTCCCCTCTCCAAAATCAATTCCTCATCCCCAGTCCTTCATTAATTTTAAAGTCGGATCTTTGACATTGTAAGGAATCCCTTAAAAACACTCGTATAGCTCTGATGGGGGCTTTCACTTGCACCCAATGCAGCTGTCTATAAAGTAATGAGTCTGTTTGTTTGAGTCACTAAGCGGCCAGCTAAAAGCTTCATAAAATCAATTCAGAGATGTGTACCAGTGGAAACAGGTCTTTCCAAGGTATGTTTGAGATCGTTTTTAACAATACAGGCAGTTTACTTTGTAGAGTATGCGCTTTATAAGAATTTGTACAGCTCAATAGCTCTAAACATAACCACAGGTTGTTAGAAAAGTCATTTGCTAAAGGAAAAGTTTGTGCAAAACTCCCCCAAATGTCACTCCAAACACAAATAAAAATTTTCTTCTGTAGAACACCAAAGGACAAGTTTGGTATAATGTCTAAGCAGCTCTCTTCCATACAATGAAAGCTAATGGGGACAAGGGGCTGTCAAACTACACTGTAAAATCGAATTAGTTGATCTTACTAAGATTTTTCAAGGCAATCGGTTTTAGTGATGGGTCGTTCATGAACGATTTGTTCATTTTGAACGAATCTTTTATGTGACTTAGAAGAACGAGTAGTCTCAGAGAGTGATTCATTCATTTTGTGCTGGCCACGCACGCGCATTGCGCAACCTCCGTTCGTTTGTTACGTGAAAACCCCATAGGCGCTGTACAGGAAACTGAAATGATTAGTTCACCTTTCAACTCTTAGTTCGAGTCATTCGTTCTTTTGTCACGTGACAGCCGTATACTATGCATTGCTCACACAGGAAACAGAAATTATTAGTTCACCTCTCGAGTCTTCTGGTCCGAGTCATTCGTTCTTTTGTCATGTGACAGAAGAATGAACGACTTGGACAAGAAGATTCAATCCAGAGGTGAACTAATAATTTCTGTTTATCATCATTTGTCCTTGGCTGCATTATCAGTTTTTCCTTATTGGGACTATAATCAAAGTTTGCGTAAGTAGACATGTTGGGGGGGATTTGGCTATTGAAAATGTAACATTTTAATTTAATTCTGCTCAAATGAACGAAATGACTTAAATAAAGATTCGTTCATTTTGCTGAACGAGACTCAAAGATTTGAGTCAGTAAAATGATCCGATCTTCCCATCACTAATCGGTTTGCATGTTTTTCTAAGCAAACATACTTTATTAGCTCAAGTAAACTGAACGTAATTTTTTAAGTAACATTAACCAGTTACAAGTAAGCTTTACTAAATCTCATAAATCTGCACTTTTGTAAAGTACAAAAAAAAAAAAAACAGGCTCCAAGTTCACCAGAGGAAACACTAATCACCCTCATGGTGACTTCACAAAAATCTCAATTATCAACCAGCAACAACAAAACAACAACAATAGTCATAAGAATTAAAACTAAATATATTTTTTAATAAAAAACTATTATTTTACTACATAAGTTCCCTTGTTTTGACCAAACAAACATAATTTATTCAAGCACAAGGGTTTATGGGTATTCCACACAGCTGCAATTTTGTACTTGGTAATTTTGAGTTAGTAGTACTCGAAGCCAAAGTTTAACTTATCTGAGTTATGATTCAAAATGTGACATTTCAAGTAATGTTTAATTAGGACCACTTAAATGTTTTTTATTAATGACAACTTTAGGATTCAGAGAGTAAAGGTAACCAAATTAAAACTAGTAAGAATTTAAGATTAAGTTGAGTAAACTTTTATAATTTCAAATGACTATTAGTATTTAAAGTGTACAAAAAGGTCAAAATGACTAATGCACTTTATTTCAAAAGTCTTCTGAAGCCAAAGATAGCTTCATGAAAGGAACAGACTGAAATTTAAGTCATTATTCACTGAAAATCTTGCCTGACAGCAGTGGTCATCATTCACTTTCTTTGTACGGAAATGAGCAGCTTAGACATTCTGCTATATATTTCTCCTTTTGTGTTCCTTTCATACAGGTTCTGAAAGACATAAGGGTGAGTAAATGATGACAGACTTTTCATTTCTGTGTGAAATATTACTTTAAGGTACTGGAATATTTTAAGCTCACCTTTCCAAAGCTTCTAAAGAGCAGCATTTTACTTGTGTTTTGGACTAAACGCACAGATGCATACACAAGCAGTCAATTCATGTCTAATTAAAGGTTTGTCATCAAGTGTGATCAAGCACTCAAGAGGACGTTATTTTGTTGCCTGAAAGCTTGGATGTTTTACGAACCCTCGTGAATAAAATCTAATATTCAAATGTATGAGCGGGCATGACAAATGGCTCTCTCTCAGTGATGAAAGGTTTACGTTCCCAGGGCCGCTTTCGGCATTTGAGTTGGTCATCTGTCAATCTGTCCTCTCTGCATGAAACGATCTGTCACACGCACAACATCCACATAGACAAACACACATGTGTGAAAACAGCTTCATCAGAGCAGACACTGGCTGTAATCTCATGATCGTGATCGTCGTGAGGCATTCATTTGATTAAATTCGTGTCAGGGAATCGTGAACTGTGTCACTATCAGTTTTACAAGCTCTAATCCTTGTGCCTCAACACAATATTGAAAATCAGCACCACTCCCTCCATCGTGAATTTGATATAAAGGGCTTGTTTACCTAAACATTTGAATTCTGTCATCATTTACTCACCCTCGTGTTGTTCCAAACCTGTATGAGTTTCATCTTCCGTGGAACACAAAAGAAGATGTTAGGCGGAATGTTAGTCTTAGTCAGCATTCACTTGCATTGCTTTTTTTTTTTTCCATACAGTGAAAGTGAATGGTGCCTGAGACTGTCATTCTGCAAAACACCTCCCGTTGTGTTGCAAGTCATACGAGTTTGGAACAACATGAGGGTAAGTTAATCATGACAGAATCTTCAATTTTCCATGTGATGTCTGATATGCGCAGTTGATGCATTTTTCATGTTTATGATTTTGTTTTATTTAATTTAATATTGCTTTATTTTATTCATATTTTAGTAATGTGGCTTTAGCAAACATAATCAGGTGAACAGTTGGTAGCTGACCGGAAGGCTATTGATTTCTCTGATTATGTATAATGCTAATCATTATCTGTGTGTGTGAACACGTGGAGAGGTTTAGGCCTGTCCGTTGGCCTCTAAACCATCTCATCACCTTTAAATGACCAGATTTGTCCTCCAACCCCCTAGACGTCCACTAATCCACAATAGACCACCCCTGACCACCTCAGACCAGGGCAGACCTGAGGCAGAGAAAGGGAAAAACACTCCACTCAGACAAGACACCCACAAGTACTTAAAAAAGCCCTCAGGGAAACTCTAACAACCCATATGGTATGGGTGTCAGATAAGGGGAAAGTGTCACAAAAAAAAAAAATAAAGGTACAAAAAAAGAAATCATAGTTGGGTACAGTATGCAGCAAACTTCACAGATATTTTTCATCTTTTGCTAGTGGCGAAAATATTTTAATCTACTACTGGCGCAGAAATGATACAATTCAGCTTTAAAATAAGCATGCAAACATTTGCTCTTTTTAACAAAAATTTCTGTGAACACATTTTAGCTGAAGTGTTTACAAAGCAGGTATTCTGAGTAAAGGATGCTTTCATGGGTAGTCAGGTATAAGCACCAAATGTTATAGCAAGACATTTAAGAGGTCTCTTTTGAGCTGTCAGTGTGTGTGAGTGATTTCCATCTATTCTCTGTTAGTGGTCTGTTGCCACCTCTAAGAGTTCCCTTGTGGAGTCAACACAATTACAGCAGCTTTGAAAGAGTGCTTCTCTTCAATACACCTGGCCCTGGCACACATGAAAGGACATCTCAATATCTTCTACAAAATCTCTGGATAGACGGGGCCACACCACCGCCCTGCAGTCAGTTACGGTCAGATACAATATACCTACAAGGAAGTTATAAAATAAAAGCAGAAGACCCTGAAGAACTCGTGACATTTTGTGGAATTTAAAGTCTTATCTTCTGAGCCATCAGTGACACTTCTGAGGATAAGAAGGATCTAGATCAGGTTTCATATCTTCTGGCTATAAGATTCCATGGCAGCTTGGAGATGGTTGAATTACAGAGGTCTTCATAAGGTCATAACTGGCTTCACGTAAAGGAATGGGTCAGAATGGTTGACTAGTTGTCCATCAACCAACTAGTTGATTAGTGAAGTGAACTAGTTTATCTAGATTCTTTTTCCAATTTTCTTTTAGATTATTTCAAATATTGAAAACATAATTAATATGTCTTTTGTGTGAGTTTTTTCATGAGTATTGTGTTTTTAAGACCATGTCATGATGTCAAAAGAACAGCAGGAAACGAAATGTAACAAAATAAAACATTAAATGTCTTTTGTCTGTATTAATGAGTATTATGTTTTTAAGATGCCATGTGAAAACAAAAAAAAGGAAACGAAACAAACCGTAACAAACATAACGAAACAAAATGTAAAGAAACGTAACGAAACACAAAACAAGACGTAACGTAAGTAACGAAACAAAACACAAAAAATCTATCCAGTTCCATTCTGTTGCACTCTGTTTTCTTGTCATAAAAACACCCCCCATGTGAACGGCCCATATGAAATGCATATGATCGGAGTGTGGTGGACGCTTAAAATCGCTAATTCTACAAGGGTTTCCTTTTGAGCAACTAGTTGACTATTTGTTTATAAAGAAATTTTGTGTTGCATATCCCTAGTCACGATAGCATCAGTATGGCCCGGTGCCGAACACATCTGTTGCAGTCGATGGGCCCACAGGCTGGACCAGCTCCTAACAGGAGTCTGGGGGGAGGTGAGACAGGGGTAGAGAGGTAACAGGGGAGCTGGGGGATTTATCTGCGCTTGAGGCACGTGCAGCTTGGACATCTGCCCCTCTCCCCTACCCCCACCAGCTGACATCCCTTGCAACACACACAAATACGCATATGCGCACACACTATAGTTTGCACACACACACACACACACACACACACACACCGATCTGGTGCCTGACATTTCATCATCCCAAACCCCGATAGGATCAAAGAGGCCTCTCTAGACATAATGAGCCCGGTGCGAGCTCAAGGCAGAGGCCCAGACAGATATTGCTTTGGGGACAGTGGGAAATCAACATTACAGCTTCTACTCCTTGACTCACTTTTTTTGCACTCTCTCGGCTTTTGTGGCATTAGCAAGTGCGTGTTTGTCTTCGTCTCCACGTTCATTTAGATGCTGTCACTGCTGCTTAGCCATCACCTGAGTCCTGTTAGAACACAACAGCTGGGATCTCTCTCTTTCCTTTCACAGCTGATTGATGAAAAGCATCTGGATGCAGTGATGTGGTGACTATGCATGAAAAACAATTTCCTCCATGTGCGAGAAACGCTCAGACCCACCAGGATGATGTTAGTATTCAGGCGCTGTCTCTGCTAAAGGGCCAAATGTGTAAACTGGACAAACAAACCAAGTAAAAAGGCTAAAAGCTAAATTACCAATTTTACGCAGTTTCGCAGATCAACCCTAACAGATTAATAGATTGATAGCTTCTGACAGTCTTCTTCCAAAGATCATAAATAATCTGGAATAAATGGAGTAGTTTTAAACATAAAATACATGAATATTAACTAAAATGGTATCTGCTATAAAAACAAAACAAAACCATATGTTTATGCACAATAAAGCACAATAAAATAAAAATGAGAATATAAAAAAAAACTAAAAAAATAGTAAATTTGATTAAATAAACTTTGCAAATTTGTACCACTTGCATGTACTAGGATACAAGTCAGCTTTACAGTACTCTTAAATCTCTGGTTGCAGTGGCAGGCCATGCCTCCAGAAATAACAGTGATAGCCAGTTTCATCCTGTAACACTTAGGACGGAAAGGAGGAAGCTGGGACTGGCTTGACAAACACAAAGAAATTTAATGACACTTTTCAGTGTATAAAGAAACAAAAACACGCACTGCTTTTCAGCCAGCTGTGTCAATTCATAAAGACAGTCAGACAATGTAGACAAGCTTCGTACATCACTCTCCCATCTGCCACTGTCTCTTCTCCTTAAATACTCCCACCTCCCCTCGCTGGAACGCGAGGCCGGTGTGGCATGCAGGTGAAAGTCATTCGCCACTTATCTTCCCGGCCTCACTCTGCCCAGACGCCGCTCGGCTCCGCCCTGCTCACCACACATCCTTTTATGACCCCAAAGCAGTCCCCATCACCCCTTTCCAGCCTGATGAAATGATATGCATCCAATATGAGGAACGCAAAGAACAAGAGACAGAGAGATGTACGAGATGTGCTGCCAAGGTGCATCATTTCAAGGCTATTAACTGCTCATAAACAGGCCCGTCTGGTCTTCCCCAAAACCTTTTATCCCTTGCCGTGTCAGGGCAACAAATTGAAGTTATAAATTATTATTCTTTATGGACAAGGCCGCATGTGCAGAGCTAGGGGTGGGTGTCATTATCCAGAAGAGAAGAGGAGGGGGAGTTACCAATAGACCAATAGTGGCATCCAGAGGCACAGAGCCAGAGCATCAACTCTAACCTCCGCCCCATTCACTGTTAATCACTGACCCACCAGTGGCTGCCTGGGGCAGCCCATTCTACACAGGGTACACCAGACTCATTTGAATGATAGAAAGCTGGTGTTTTATACAAAATAGAGGACTAATGAAGAGATGGTCAACAGGGAGTGAAACAGTAATTTTAAAAACAAATGTGCGCTTGCATGTCCAATGAAGATTCAGTAAATGGTTTTGTGAGAATATTTGAATGGTTGATATGTATTTACACTTCTTATTTCTTCCTAAAATTCTCTCTTAGACTGTTGACGCAGTGGATTGGACTTGTTAGTCCAGCACATCCCACAGATGCTCAATCGGATTGAGATCTAGGGAATTTGGAGGCCAGGGAAACACCTTCATTATGTTTCTCAAACCAATTACGAACAACGTGTGCAGTGTGGCAAGGTGCATTATCCTGTTGAAAGAGGCCACTGCCATCAGGAAATACCATTGCCATGAAGGGGTGTACCTGGTCTGCAACAATGTTTAGGTAGGTGTCACGTGTCACCCAGGGTTTCCCAGCAGAACATTGCCCAGAGCATCACTTCCCCAGGTAAACGGCGCACACGTACACGGCCATCCACGTGATGCAAAAGAAAACAGCATACTCACTAAACTCACAGGCACTTCAGGTAAAAGCCAACATTCTAAACACTTCGACAAACCCATGTTTAGTAACTTCCTGCCATGACTTGCTTCAGTTTTAAGGATTCATTTAGCCTATCAGTCACTTTCACAATGTGGGTAAGTTGCACTTACATCACTATACTGTTGTGATGGAATCTAGATTTCAAGGCATTCTAATTTTCCACTGACACAATAAAGATTTGTTAAGCTGTTCAAACTCATCCTTAAGAATTAAAGTTTATGACAATACATTATTACTTCTGCTTAACGTGCAGGTCGAATAATCTCTTTTCTCTGAATAAATTATCTTAACCCAACAATTAACTGAACTATATCAGACAAGCATCATATTTTCTCATCTTTGAAGCCCAATAAGTGGTCAACTCCAAACCATTTGCGTAATGTTCCCTTCGGTCCCCATTGCATTCCATTATGAAGCATTTCCAGAACAACAGAAGTTTCTGAACCACTTAAATCAAGTTTTTTGGAGGGAAAAGGGGTTGCTCTGTGGGAGGCAGACTGTCTAACACATTCACCCTACTGTAAACTCATCATTATTCAGTGCTTGGGTGTATTGCATGTATAAACCGTTACCAGCCCTGCGCTGCTGGACAGAACGCTGGCACACAAAACGCCTGAGAACAAAAGTAGGGGAGATAAGGGGATGAGGGAGGGGAGGCCTCTGTATTGATGGCACATCTAGGAGGAGAGCACTAGGCCCCCAAAGAGCTGGTCTTTTTGTATGCAGATACCGACAACAGTAAGTCCATTAGTGATGTGGTCTAATATGGCGCGTGTGGCCGACCACTGTGGAGGCTAATTGAGACAAGGTCTTTAGAAAGAAAGAGGATTACTTTAATCTAGTGATGGTCATCTCTCGATTAATGAGAGGACAGAACTTAAACTCTACATTTTTGTTCACAATTGTCCCATTTTCCCCTAATGAAATGTCCCCCTGTACCGGTCTAGAGCCATCTGGGGAAACTGTAATGTTCAACTGTCCAAAATGAATCAACTACCAGTAGGGTGAATTAGGGTAATCTGGAATTTTTTTGCACTTTCAAACAATGTCAAAAATTACCCTAATTCCCTCTACTAAAACCAAAACACGTTTAGACATTTTACTATTCCCATTGTTTTCAATAATGACTGTCAATATTGTAATACAGTAATTTTATTTTACTGAATAAAATATGTTGTTGTACAATGATTTTTTTGTAATTAAAATTAGTGCTGTCGTAGTTAATCGTGATTAATAGCAGATTTTGAAAGTGCTGAAATTTGACTCTAAATATACTTTTCCTGTCAAAATGCATTTATTTCCTTCTTAGGAAAGAAAACAAAACAATATGCAACAATAATGCTTTATTAACATTTTCCAAAAATAGACTTTGAAATGCACTAAAATAGCACTGATTCAAGTAACATTAAACTTTCCCAAAGTCTAAGTGGGAGTTTGACTAATTGAAAGAACTAGTCTCCACATAGGTTGCATATTCATTGCAATAGGCATTAAATCTCTTAAACTCTCATTCTCCACAATATTAATCTGCCGGTAGACTGTAGCTATCCGTTTTGTTACAGCAATCGTGAAGCCGCGTTCATGATTCAGGTCAAGGCATCAACGCCGCTTTGAACTACACAGGAAAAGTGCTCACAGACAAAAACATCTCATTCTGCATTTTAGTGATAGTTAAGACTTGCCATGCTTCTGTGGTAGTTAAAATGTGCCTTACTTAGGCTGAAAAATAATTGATTTCCATCACAAGTCCCATTATTTACAATTTAAATAATTGACGATTAAAAGATTTTTCACATTGCCATAATGAGAATATCATAAAGACCATCTTTTTTCGCGTTGTGCAAAAATATGTTACAATGTAAAGCTTCTTAATGGCCCTAAAAATAGGCTCCATTTTCTTTATGCAAGATATCATTTCCTAATTGGTTCTTTTGATTTTGGAATAAAATGGAACCAGCATATTTTCTAGAGAGTTTTCATGAGAATCACTAATGCCAAACATCTACTTTTGTGTTCCATGGAAGAAAGTCTTATGGGGTAATCTTGAATTTTTTTGCACTTTCGACAATGTCTCAAATTACCCTAATTCACTCTATGAAAACTCCAAAGTTCAGCTACATAATGGGTTTGTATTGTGTCT
Organism: Myxocyprinus asiaticus; assembly: GCF_019703515.2. NCBI lineage: Eukaryota > Metazoa > Chordata > Actinopteri > Cypriniformes > Catostomidae > Myxocyprinus > Myxocyprinus asiaticus. The sequence goes on from NC_059386.1 coordinate 24,451,749, forward strand.
TTTCGATCTTGCAAAAGGACACACTCTTCTTAATTCTGGTGAGGAATAATAAAAAATGATGTAAAAGAAATGGTATGATTGCAGGCATTGCTGGCAGATTTAGGGGAAAAAAGCATTTTATTCTGTAAGCACAGCCAATTTATTTTAGTGGCTTTTCTGCAGATATGCTCTAGCTAGGAAAACGCAATAAAATTATTGATTTTAAGATAGGTATTGCTTGGAACAGAGATGTGAATAAAACAAAAGACAAATTAATGTACTACACAGAGAAAAAACCCAAATGTGGATTTGTCAGTGCATTTGAAGGAGTTCAGCTGCATAAACCTGCAGCTGCAAAGGTAAAAAGATTTCAAGCCATCTTAGGAAAAGCCGAACAGCGCGTAAGAGCTGGTAAATGGAACATGGCAATAATGAGAACAATGTCTAAAATAATCAATGTGCCACCAGCAAAGATGTTACTTATTTAATGGATTCTCAATAGGCCGCAGAAATCGAACAGAGTCTGAGCCTTACATTGATGCTGCGGTCTTCTACGATAGCACAGGTGGTACTGAAATCATAGGAGGAGACAGGGCTCAAACCCAACAGAGCAGTCAGAATCTGAAAGCACTCTGCATGATGAGTCAGAGCACATCAGTGGGACAGGTCTCGGGATAAGATTTGACGTTGAAGCCTTTCCTCACAGGGGTTTGGGGAGAGATTCGTGTTCAAAGGTAAGCCCGTCTGCAAGCGTAACTCTGTCTGGAAAGAGCTTTGTATGCTTTTGAAACAGACGTCACAAACACGCGGAGGCTGAAATTGAGACAAGTCCGTCTCCGAGATGGATTTTGATTAGATTGGCCAGGAAACTTGATTGGTTGACATTGTTTGATGGAACTGAACAGTCAGCTTTTGTTTGCATGTCCCGAATGTTTGCATGATTTGTGTCAGTTCTTGTTCAATTGACCTTGAATTTGTTTTCCTAGGTTTTAAGAAATTTATTAGACAGTAAAGTGAAGAGGAAAGAGGGAAGTTGTGTGTGTGTGTGTGAGAGAGAGAGAGAGAGAGAGAGAGAGAGAGAGAGAGAGAGAGAATGGGATTGGTACATGGCGCAGGACTGACACGAAACCACGTCAACTACCACTATGCCACAGCCCTGACCACTGACCTTGAATTTTAAAAAGTATGAGAAACTAAAGCTGCCAATCCAACAAATCGGGCCAGATTTGTTGCAGTATGAGAAGCTGAGATTGAATGGCAGCTAGCTTCTGTCCAAATATTAAAACACTGTGGGTAGAAGAATAAAAGATGGTGTAAATTACCGGCCAAAGGAAATGTAAGCTTAAAGGGATAGTTTACCCAAAAATGAAAATGATCTCATCATTTACTCACCATCTAACTGACTTTCTTTATTCTGACACACACAAAAAAAAGATATCTCAGCTATTTAGATCTATAAAATGCAACTGAATGGTGACCAGAACTTCAAAAGCTCCAAAAAGGAGATAAAGTCAGCATTTTGGAGCTTTTCGTGTTCTGGTCACCATTTACTTGCATTGTAATGGCCTACAGAGCGGAGTTATTCTTCTAAAAAAATAATTTGTGTTCTGCAGAACAAAGAAAGTCATACACATTGATGGCATTAGGGTGAGTAAATGATACGATAGTTTTTTGGTGAACTAACCCTTTAAGCAGTATTACTTTTGCTGGTGGTGTATGTATGGGTCAGATTTTGCCTATATTGTGGGGAAATCACCTAGGAAAATGGCTTAATAAACTAATTAGGTCTATAAATGAAAATCTAACATTGCAGAAAGGTTTATATGAGGGTTACATTTAGGGTTAGAGTTAGGAAACAGAAAATATAATTATCTCTGCAAACAAACATCAGGAATAAATCGAAAGTCCTCACCATGATAGAAAAACAACCGTGTGAGTGTGTGTCTATGCTCTTCTACCTTCTAAACACAGAACATTGTCCTTGCCCATTGCCCCCTCCCATTCCTTTCAATGCCAGCTGGCAATGCCAATGAGAGAGAAGCAATCAATCATCCGATCGTAGAGCTGGTGCCTGCACAAAAAAGATCTGAAGTGTATATGAATTGTACAGCCACCTATGTGGCAGTGGAAGGAAAACTATTTAACAACAACCGGTTATCATCAATCATGACACTTAAACTGGCTTTCTGACTTCAGTTTCATGCTCTACAACAAGAAGACCAGAGGCATTCTCTAATCCACGTTTGTAACGTTTATTTATTTATATATTTATTATTATTATTTTTTTAAAGGGCTAAAGTTTGCATCTGATAATTGCCATTTTCAAAAATGTGTCTTTCTACAGGAAGCCCTAAAACTCACTTCCTAATTTAGAAAGCCAGTAAAATGGACAAATAAAATGTTATTATCTATGTTAATAAAAAAGGTGGATACAATTAAACCTTCCCAATGGTGGCCAGACTCTCTCAAAGTCAACAACTATGATAACAAATTAATTCAAGCACAACCATAGGGTGAAAGTAGATATTTGGTGCTAGCTGCATACAAAAGCTAGGGTGTTATGGGTTGTTGGATACTGAATCACCATAGAACTCACCCTCATCTCGTTCCAAACCCGTATTACTTTCTTATACAGAACACATTTTGATGAATATCTTGGTCTGTCTTTTCAGTACAATGACAGTGGATAAAACCTCACTTAAGACCCCAAAATAGTCAAAGTGATTTGTGTTGCATATTCCAAGTGTTCTGAAGACATATGATAGGTTTTATTGAAAAAATGTTTTGAGCATTTTACACGTTCATCTGTTAAATTTGCACTGCTTTTGCTTTCCCTTTTCATTCATGTATGTGCAAAGGAGAGCTATGGCAGAAGTCAAGATTTCCAGAGTACAGCTTTTTTCTCAACAAAACGTATTGTATGCATTCAGAAGACTTTGGACATGATACATGAGTCGCAAGAGACTTTTGTGTCCTTTTTTAAGCTTTAAAATGATAAACTGCTATTTTATTGAAATTTTAAATGTTTTGAAACTTAGATTTTTGGGTGAACTATTCCTTTAAGTCAGTAGAGTATTTCCGCCAGTTTTATCATCTGCCAGTCGAAAATCATTAGTACGATCACTAAGAAATATTCATAATAATACAAAATTGTAATAGAAATAGATATAGTAATAGTAATAAATTCAGTCATGGAAAGAATGATTAGACAAACCAATTAGTGTTCATGTATCTGAGTTGGCAGCAACTATTGAAAGTGGATGATGACTCTATGGGGTGTCAGAGGTGGGCTGCATTGTTCTCCGAGTCCTGCCTGTTCTGGTCATAACCCTGACTATACAAAAGCACAGATGCACCCCTGCTTATTATGTTTAGTGTGGACAGGATTGTCTAAACTCCTCCTATGACCACCTGTTGCTCATTCAGCAAAAGTCTCTCCCCTCCACCCTCTTTCCTTCTGCATTTCCTCACTGTTCCATAACACAGTTTATTATGACTATCTTTGCTGCATTTATCTTGCCCTTCCTCTCTCTCTTTCTCCAAGGTGGCCATGTGTTTGCATGTTTAATCCTGATCTTTATTACTCCTGGTTGGCTTTAATGAATTCATTATGCAGTGCTCAAGTTAAATAGCCAAAGGACAGAAGGTCTATGTCACCCCATGTCCGAATGACCACATGCTGTCAGAAGTCTCCCTGACCCCTAGAGTTCGGCTAGCTAAGTGGTCTCATTATTTCTGCATGGACACAAAATCACACTCACAGACATGCAGCTTTGGTGGTTAATACGCATTTGCTAAAATGAGTGAAGACAGGTGAAAATAAATCTGCAACTTGACACATCTTTTATGCAATACCTTGTCAAATTTAGGGAGATTGAAGGGATCGTTCACCCAAAAATTTTAATTCTGTCATAATTGACTCATGCTGTTCCAAACCTGTACAACTATTTTTCTTTTGTGGTGACAGGCCTCAATCACAATTCACTTTGATTGCATCTTTTTTCCATACAATGAAATTATCTTTAGAATGTTTAGAACAACATGAAGGTGAGTAAATGTTGACAGAATTTTCATTTTAAAGGAACGATTCCTTTAAAAGCTCATATTCACAACAGAGACCAAGGAGTCATAAATCTACTTTGTAGATGCATTTCAAAGTCTTGAAGTTTTAGGAGCTTAGTGGGACTGAAATGGCCTTCTGAGTCGTCATGAAACAGGAAGACGGATCACAGAAATCTGATTCATGCAGTTTTTATAGCAGTATCAGGGTGTGCTGGTGCATTAGTGCTAAAAGTCTTTGTACAAATTTAATTAAAAAAAACTTCAAAATGCTCTTTTACAATGCTCTTTTCTGCTGGTTTCATAATCAATTTATATTGAGGAGTTTCAAAGTGTGGACTGTTACAAACCACCCTTTAGCACCCACACTAAGTCTAGATCCAAGCCAATAAGGTTAATAGCACTGAGGGCAGGCAGCCCAGAGAGGGGACAGCATGTCCTGCTGAAACTAAGCCACTATTACATTATTCTATCTTGTACTGAGGGGTTTCATATAAATAGGCTTATCTGTGAGGATGTCTCTATAGCTTAAACCCTAGAGGTATATCCTACAGAGTGACCCACAAGAAATAACTTTCTGCCATCAAATCCTCTATGAATAAGATGGCACCATTCTGAGTAAACTCTAGTGACTGTTGTGCGTGAAAATCCCAGGACGTCAGCAGTTACAGAAATACTCAAACCAGCCTGTCTGGCACCAACAATCATGCCATGGTCGAAATTGCTGAGATCACATTTTTCCCCCATTCTGATGGTTTATGTGAACATTAACTGAAGCTCCTGACCCATATCTGCGTGAATGTATGTACTGCACTGCTGCCACATGATTGGCTGATTAGATAATCACATAAATAAGTAGGTGTACAGGTGTTCCTAGACTACCACCCCTGGAGTCGCGAGTTCAAATCCAGGGTGTGCTCAGTGACTCCAGCCAGGTCTCCTAAGCAACCAAATTAGCCTGGTTGCTAGGGAAGGTAGAGTCACATTGGGTAACCTCCTCGTGGTCGCGATTAGTGGTTCTCGCTCTCAATTGGGTGCATGGAGAGTAGCATGAGCCTCCACATGCTGTGAGTCTCTGCGGTGTCATGCACAACGAGTCATGTGACAAGATGCGCGGATTGACTGTCTCAGAAGCGGAGGCAACTGAGACTTGTCCTCCACCACCGGACTGAAGTACCGTGCCACCATGAGGACCTACTAATTAGTGGGAATTGGGCATTTCAAATTGGGGAGAAAAGGGGATAAAAAATAAAAAATAAAGTTTAAATAACGCAGAACAACGGCTTAAGCAGAAGCATATACTATTAGTTAACAACCACAGGGCGCTCTGTGTGTCTTTAAATGTTTATAAGTTAAAATCAATGTGCCTACTAAGAAAATAAATGTTTTTTTTTGTTTGTTTTTTTACTTCCAGACCCAGTCTGTGCACTCTATTGGATGTTGGTCTGTGTTTATGCAGTAAAACAGGTTTTTTGGACCATTCTGGTGGGAATCTACAGAATAAGAAAGTTTCCTGCCCCTCACAGCCAATCACAACAGAGAACAAGTACACAAGAATAACATATCCTCCTTTCACCTGTTCTTTCTCAACATTCCATAGGACAGCTGCTCCCGTTTTCACCTGCTGTCTTGAAAACCAGTGGTGTGGGGTCCAGCACTGCCTCCCCAAACAACTTTCATTAGAAGCCCCAAATGGCTTACGTTTATTCAAAAGCCCTTACCTGCCTTGCAAACTTCCCTAGTACCTTCTTTTCCATACTGCAAACAAATGAAGAGAAGCAACACCAAACACTGAGTCTCAACTAAACATAATTTAAAAAGTAATAAACCACAAACCACAGATGAGCCGTCACAGATCGCTTCTCTTTCATCTATCATTTAAAGTGCGAGGGTTCTGTCACTGTAAATCATCACAGCTCCGGCTTCATCATCCGAGTAATGTGACTGCACCTTAATAACTCATCACCCTGGCCATAAATACAGTCTTCAAAAGCAATGTACATAAACAGTCTGCAAAAACTCGCTCTGGGAATGCAGACCCTCCCACGCACTCCGGCCAAGAGCCTGTTTCTGCTCAACAGAACATCTCGCGTTTGACCGAAGCTCTGTGCCCTCATAATGTATGACATGCTGCCTGCTGATGGCAGATCAAGATGCTTGGCATATGGGATCCCTCCTTCCTTCTCTTTATCTTTCTGCCTCTCTCAATATATATATATATATATATATATATATATATATATATATATATATATATATATATATATATATATACAGAATATATATAAGTCTACCAGATCGCCTAAAACCTGTGAACCAGACAAGCCTTCTCGCTGGCAGTAGCTGAAAACACTAACCCCTTTCTCATGCCCACCACCTGGCTGATGGAGCTGTGCCACACTGGAGAGAGATGATCTGGTTCCATGCAGTGAGCTGGCACTGCAGTATGTGCCCTAATCTCATCTCCAAACGCCATCTAGGAGCCCAAAAACTTAATTTAATCAAACTACAGCTACCCTCAGATGTATTGAAATGGTTCATTGGTTCTATAGGATTTAATTGTCTACATCTATTTATAATGTTGTGGTACATAATTTATGTAGACTGTTTTCCACCCTTTCTGACCCTTAAAATTAAACAGACTGTTTAGGCTACTGAACCTTTAAGACCTCTATATGTAAATCACCTCTGTTATGACTGGCTAACCTCCACATACCGGCTTAGTTCACACTGTCATTTTTAAGTAACTGAATACTGTATATGGTTTGATATGGGATGGTCATATTTAATGTTTTTATGGTTGTGATTTGTGCAGCTTTTTTTCAACTTTGTTTTGATTCATGCAGCTTATTTTTTTGTTTTTATAAATGGTCTGGGTGGAATGGGGAGGGAACTTTCCATTGTGAAAGATAGAGCATGTCTACAAAGTGCATTGACATGGCCCATTTAAGGAGTGCATAAACTGACTTGGTAATAAAATATCTTTCTATCTAAACTAACTGCAATTTAGACTAACAACATACTGACTAAGCTATAAAATCTAGCTATATCTATGTGCTTCTTTGTAGTGTAAGGCTATTGGTGATTTCTCAACTTAAGAGGGCAGTGTAGACATTCCATACCGCACAGCAATCTCTAGAGGAAATGTTGCATTATTATCTGACAGGAGGGACAAACATATCACAACTAATGATGTAGGCTACCAGCACAATGGGGGCAGGGATAAAGGACAGTATAGACAGCTGGCAAGGATGTGTGGTTTCTGAATCTAGACTAGGAAAACGTCCTGGTTACTTTCGTAACCTCCGTTCCCTGATGGAGGGAACGAGAAGTTGTGTTGATGTAGTGACACTAGGGATTACTCTTGGGAGCCCCAAACATCTCTGATTTTGAAAAAAGGTCAATGGGAATTGTCCAGTGGAATTTGCATGCCACTCCCCCGGACATACGGGTATAAAAGGAGCTGGCTCGCAACCACTCATTCAGGTTTTGTGCTGAGGAGCCAAGACAAGGTCACGGCCATTTCAGCGGGTAGTTCAATATTGTGGCAAGAGGGACACAACGTCTCGTTCCCTCCATCAGGGAATGGAGGTTACGAAAGTAACCAGGATGTTCCCTATCTGTCACTCACTCAACGTTGTGTCGATGTAGTGACACTACGTGTCCCTATACGTAACGCCACAATAAGCTGAACTGTGTTACGTGGACTGGCGATGCGAGACGGGCAGACCGCTGTGTGCCTTGTAGCCAGCACACCAGGCCATCATGTAACCTCCCCCAATCCTCTTATGAGCGTCGAACGGTCCTTAGGGAACAAGTCGACTTGCCCAACAAATAGGGACAGGTTAGCCCAGCTGTGGCCTCTTTTCCTCTTTTTTCTCCCCAGAAAGAGTGGAATTTTGTTGGGGGCCATAAGTGTCTACGTCAGGGGGTGTCACTTCCAAGGGAAAGACACCGCGGAGACCACAACCCGCCCGGAGGGGTCTTACCGAGTCTTGTCGGAAGTATGTCATGTGGAGAAGTCCCATGGTAGGTCTTACCCAAAGGGGGAGGAGCTCTACAAACACGGAAGACACAGTTTACCGATAGGGAAATGATTTAGCGGAAGATATATCACATGGGGTCACCTATGGGGAACCAGCACATGTGGAGTACCTACCCCAGTACAGGGCTTAGTTAGCACATGTACTGGGTTGGCAGTGAGTTTCTCTGCAAACTCATCTGCCACAGGGCTAAGGAGGAAAGTCATCCAGGGATCACAACTTATGAACACGGCTGGGAGTCAAAAGTGCACCTCAGGGGAGGGGAAAGGCACTATGTGCAAGCAGTACACCTGGCCAGCTGTCCTGGAACTTACCTGCTCATACCTGACAATACACAGGATGAGACCAGCTCAACCTGGAGATTCAGTACTTGCATGTCCAAGATTGGCTGCAACCCACCGCCTTTTTTCGGTACGATGAAGTACATTTACATTTATGCATTTGACTGATGCTTTTATCCAAAGCAACTTACAGTGCACTTATTACAGGGACAATCCCCCTGGAGCAACCTGGAGTTAAGTGCCTTGCTCAAGGACACAATGGTGGTGGCTGTGGAACCAACAACCTTCTGCTTACCAGTTCAGTGCTTTAGTCCACTACACCACCACCACACCACCAAAGTAGGGGCTGTAAAACCCTTTCTTCATCTCGGCCGGAGGAACAGAAGGGTAGCGATCCACAGAAGGGTAGCGATCTCCGCACGCAGGGTAGCGGCGTACTCGCCCTTCACTGAAGCGGACGCTGTTGAACCTGGGCGGGCGCCTGGTGAACTGAATCGTATAGCCAAGTCAGACGGTCCTGATCAACCTCTGCGACAGGTTGGGGAGTGCAAGCCATGCCCCAAGCTCCGAGTGAGGGGGACCAAGGGGACAATTGCGTCGGACATACCGGTGGGTGGGGCCTTGCGATGGGGCGGAGCCTGAGGCACCACGTCGAGGGGGCTGGAGCCCCGACTTCGTGGCCGTGTTGAGTCTGGGTACATCAAAGCACTTACCTGGCTCCGGATACCCACCATAGGGCCGGTCAGGGAGGGGGGAGGAGGAAAGTCGTCCCCGCAGTCTGTCAGATCCGGCCTGGCGTGGGCGTGTTTGTGCCACAGCTTGGTGTGCAGGGGCCACCCCTGGAGTGCCATACCTGCCATAAAGGAACAGCAGCCGGTGGTCGTGATAACGATGGCCGTGAGCATGGGATATGTAACCCAGGGAATGAGGAAACCACTCCTTTTCTGAAGGTGTAGGTGCTGCAGCCCTTCGGGCATGCAGTGAATCAAAGCAAAGGCAAAGGATTCTCCTCCCAGCCCACCACCGGGGGATGGAGTGGTCTGCTTACCATCTCTAGGCCTGCAGCAGGTCTCCACATACCTGGGTCGCCTCGTCTCAGGGGCGCTTCAAAGTCTTCCTCGGGTTCTTTGTGGCCGGCAGTGAGATGGGTGGCGTCTGCTTCCTGCAGGTGGCTCCACGCCGGGGCCGGGCCGCAGGGGAGGGCTGCGGCAGAGCTGGTGTTGTTGTGGCAGGAGCTGGTGTTGTTGTCTTGAACCGCGCAATGCAGGATGTGCTGAATAGCCTCCGTCTGCTGTTTCACTGCCAAGAACTGCTGGGCAAAGTCCTCAACGGTGTCACCGAACAGGCTGACCTGGGAGATGGGGGCGTCAAGGAACCGTACCTTGTCAGCTTCCCACATCTCAACCAAGTTGAGCCATAGGTGGCGCTCCTGGACCACCAGGGTGGACATCGCCTGCCCGAGAGTCCACACTGTGACCTTCGTCACCCGGAGAGCGAGGTCGGTCGACGAGCGCAGCTCCTGCATCAATCCCGGGTCAGAACTACCCTCGTGCAGTCCTCTTAGCGCCTTGGCTTGCTGCACTTGCAGGAGAGCCATGGCAAGCAGGGCGGAGGCGGCCTGTCCAGCGGCACCACAGTCCTTAGTCGCCAGAGATGACGTAACCCTACTGGCACTGCACGGGGGCCTCGGGCACTCGTCATGCTGCGAGGGTTCGGGGGGGGTGGAGGGTTCCACACCAGCCCGACACACGCAGCCGCCTGGGCAAGCATGGCTGCCAGCTGTGCGTCAGGCTGCGACTGGGTCGAGTCCTCAGCGTCAGACTGAACAGCCCACTCTCCGATGCTGCAATCGAGAGCTCATCCACTTCGCGAGCACCGAAATGAGATCGCGATCTTGCCCTGAGATGAACCGGCGGTCTCATCCCAGCGGGGCAAATGAGCATACTGGGGAATGGGAGGTCCGTGGGGAGTTGCCCAGCTGAGTGGCTCCCATTGGGGTCCCCAAATCGCCCCCAGTGCTAACCGACGCGGCCTCAAACCCGTAGGTAGAAGGACCGAGGCGGGGAGCCACTGGGGTGGTCTTTCCCTCTAATGAAGGAAAAACCGCTCCCAAGAGTGACCCCTAGTGTCACTACATCAACACAACATCAAGTGAGTGACAGATAGGGAACCTAGAATCACCCATGGGGTTCTGGAATGTCCAAACTATTTGTTTATCAGAATTTGTTCCGCTCACTGTGCATATTTAGTCTTTGGATAATGGCAGTTCCATTGTAAGGAATATATGAACATTTCTGCATAATTAGAGAAGAACTTATGCAAAAACCATTCATTTGTATGAGCAAACTTGGGAATTTCCTACGTTTGATTAAGCGTTTTAGCCTGCTTTGAGTTCACTGAGTTAAAACAGAATTGTTTAGATACTACTGTAAAATACTTTGAGGGTTAAATAGATGAGTTTTAGAGATGCATACATTTTCAAGCATAAATTGAGTCACTATCATATTCAAAACAACTACTGGCATCTAATAATGCAATGCAATTTTGGCAAACTAGTTTTCTGAGCAACAATAAAAAATGTTTTATTCAACAGACCATCTGTTCCGTAATGCTCGTGGATCATGAACTTACACTAAACTCAGAGTTTAGCAATAGCAGAGTGTCTGTAATGGCACTGAATATCACTCAAATATGAACATTCCCTAAATTCAGATTTTGGGAAAGTAGGTTAATGGTTTCAGTAATATCATCAAGCAATCCTATCATTTAGAGGAGTTACTGTTGAAATCCATCTGAAATATTGTTAAATCTGAAAAGGATTGTTGAGAATGAAAATAACCATTAGCTTGCTGCTTGGCAGTAAATAACTGCTATTTACAGCTTTGGAAAGAAGCAACAGTTCCTGAAATTTCGTAAGAGAGACTGTCTAAAAATGGCGACAAATAAACAACTTCAATTAATCCTAAAAAGTGCAGCTGTTTCTTTGTTTTGCGTTTAAATAAACATATTGCAGCTGGCATGAAAAATCAGATGGTGAAATACCTGAAGAATGTGTCCTTTGATGATACCATTTAAAAGTAAAGTGTGTAATTTCTGCTTTCAGACAGGTTTTCCCAAACACTACGCCTGTACACCATTGGTCAACAAACAGGTAGTTGGCATATTAAGCTGGGATAGAAGTAGTATTTTAACTTAAAAATGAAACGCTTCAACTTTAAAGTTAGCAGGTCTGCAGCCCACCTAGAAACATTCTGATGTCACATGTATAACAAATCACATAATCTTAACACACCAGCGCTTTGGGGTCACATGACGAAAACATAATGTTGTGGAAGCATAATGAAATTGGTGATAATGTAATGACAAAAATTAAATACTGCCATTGGAATTTAATTACAGCCTATTGGATATGGGAAGCACTGCTGTTAAAACCTGGAGCCATTCCAGGAGAAACACGGAAACCTTGGTGTATTTTTTTAACGCAACATCTGTCACCAGGAAGCAGCCAGCATTATGCTCCTCTCTTGTCTATTTCTGGGACTGAATTTATCTCTGATACAAACTGCCATCCATCTACATTAATACCACAAATCAGATTACCTCCTCTAAAACTAACAATGACCTCAGTGATTTCCTCCATCCAGGGACAGGGTTATGGGCCGCTGCAGTGATCAGAAGACTAAATAAGATAGAGAGGAGATAGAAGAGAGGGGAAAGAGATGAGGAGAGGAGGACAAAATGGGAAAGCTTTATAGAGGGGGGAAAAAAAGATGAGTGCTGCAGAAATTTGTAGCAAGAGAGACAGGTAGGGAGGCAGAGGGAGTGAGGCAGCGATCAGAGTACAAATGAGCTGACGTACTTGCGACCTCCAAAGAGGCATTACGGCTGACGGCCTCGCCCAAGTAATTCCTCGCCACACACACGTACACGCCTTCGTCAGGCTTGCTGCGCCTTCCGTGAACGATTCGGAGGAAGAAGAGGGAGCCACTGGGGAGAAGCATGCGGTGGGAGCGTGGATCCTCTCGGTCTGTTTCGACTCGCTCGCCATCTTTGTACCACTCCACCATGGGGGTCGGCCGACCCTCAGCTTTACAATTCAATGTGGCGGGTTCGCCTTTGGAAACAATCAGGTCTGATGGGTGTTCGACAATCCGTGGAGCAGCATCCTCAAGCCTGGGCCGAGATCCTAAAAGAAAAAACGAATCAGTGGTCACCATTAGCATTACATGGAAACATGAGGCTTAGGAATAAATAAAAAAACTGCAATATCATTAACACTGTCTTAACCAGACACAATGCGATAACGCAACAAGCAATAAAATATATCTCTGTCATGTTAATCAGAATTTTTGTCCAAGCCAACCTGCTACTACAACAAGTTACAAGCCATTTTGTTGATCGCTTAGTTTCTATTTCTGTACTGTTTCGTTTTTGTTGTGGACCGAAAAATTCCTTGTCGCTGGAAACTTTGCATTGTGCATGGTTAGGACATAATACCCACAGTAGGTGGAAGGTGGGATACACTGTACATAATTTGTATTCTGTTTTAAGGCACATTTGAATTCATATTGACTGCCAAGGTTTTTTGTTTTGTTTTGCACATTTGTTGTGGGGCGGGGGCGGGGGGTTGGATGGGTGTTGAGTGGTATGGTAATTCAGGTAGGCTTTGAAATTGCTTTTTTCTCTCCCAATTTGAATGACAGTGTGGTGGTGGGACAATTACAGATGAATTACAACAACACCAACAGATTCTCAACAAGACTGGGGAATTTCAGCTATCGGGAGATTTCTGGGGATGAAAGAGAGTCATTGTGCATGGTGATTTTGAAAATAATTACAGATCTGGGCGGCAACAGTTATAGTGGGTTTAAAATTATTTTGCAACATGACAGAAGAATGGCAATGATTTCCAGTAGACAGACAAAGGGATGGAGAAAATATCCTCCACTTGGAAATTAATCCTGTGCCAAAAAGGTATTTCTATAGATGTAAAAAAGAGCTACAAACAGCCCTTAATATTGCTGTTGGTGATAGAATTTGGTTTCAATACCCATCACTAGATCAGGGCTACTGTATATATTGAATATTCATAATATATAAACTGTAATTTTGATGGCGATATAAAATTAAGCAACATTGTGAATATCTCAATCATTTTATTCAAAGTTCAAAGTTCTTTTTATTTGCCCATTAATGTTCCGAAATGCGTTCCATTAGACAAGTTGTGCAACTCTGATTGAATATGCATGCAATAAGGCAGAGATGTTTATATAGCCTCTCCGATTTAAACTTCAATACCAAATACAGCATTAGAGTTAGTAAGTCAATCCATTTCCATGAATCAGTTCAAGTGTCCATTTAAAAAACATCGTTGATCGTTAACTCTGGTTCATTTACGTCATCACCCAAAATATTTTCACAGAACTCTCTACATGGAATTTTTCATATATTATTTATGATTTATATAAATATAAATCATATGCGCAAACAAATTAATTCAATGTTATTCTTCCTGGCATTAATTTAGCATGAAAAAAACAGTGTGAAAAACAAAACTTGATTATTTCTTACTTGTTACTGTATTTTACTCATCAACTTTCTAAGCAATTTCAGAGCAAATACATATATATTGATATTGACTATCATCAAAAGGCCAAAAAATACAGAGATATACAGTATATATTTTTTTAGCTACATCGCCCAGCCCTTCCTATCACCACTCCAACACTCACCAAAAGTTATGTGGAATTATGAAAAACAACTAATACATTTCAGGAGAAAGACGAGAGATTAACGCTAATCTAAATGTCCTCCATTCATAGCAGTAACCTGGCATTAAAACTAGTGCTTTTAAGGATAAATTTTAACAGTGTAGTTCTTTAAGCCCTTACTCTTCTTTATTTCTTCACATTCAGTCAAGTGGATAAACACCCCTGGGCTCAGCGGCTAATGCAACTTAAAACAAAACCATTTCCTGACCACTTTACGTTTACCATGAATAACATGACACAATGACCTCACAGTGGTAGTACACTGGACCTCCATCCACAAGAGAGACGGAAAAGGCCAAACCACAAGCGTTGCCTTCACCTCTGAATCCCCAGGACTGCAGCCCTTCCACTCTCTGAAAACAAAAAGCCCCATGGCCCCGCAGGGTTAAGGGAGCAGAGACCGCCAGGGTTTAGCTAATAGCTGTTAGCAGACACATATGGACTGCCGAACAGACTGCGGTTAGCAGGGGGTGGACGAGAAACACAGTGGGGTAAGAATTAGCGGTGTAAATCAGACATTTCATCATGATATGATCTTATATAGATTCTCTTGGCCTGCGAGCCGATATTTGCAAATACTTCAAAGTCTGCGATACGATTTCAATTTGATTCCTGCGATCGATATTCCGATATTATGTGCCTATTTTAAACAATCAATGAAAAATGTTTTGCCCTTAAATGCAACCAAAATATATTTTTAATATTTTATTGAGCTCTCAGAAAAGTGCAAATTTAGTATCCACATTGGAACATCCACAACAAAATAAGGTGCTTCAGATGTTGAAAAAAATTATACAGAAAATAATATAAAAAATAACGTCACATACAAGTGATCATCAATCTTTTGATTACAGCTTATTTTTTAGTTTAATCCAATTCAAAGTACTTACATATCCATGAATTGTTTCCAACTATCTGTGCTATCCGTGGTTTTCTTAGCTACAACTTCCACAGTTGTAATGAAAAATTCTGTTACAGTTAACTGGGATAAATGTTAGTAAGGGTGTTGATGTGTAGATGTGTAAAGTCTTATAAATGATGCTAGTGCTGAGCAGGTGATTTCTCTTTCCCTCATTGGTGCTGTTCAGAATGTCGTGTTGTCAAGACATTTCACCTGATAGTTGAACTGATCCATGGTACATTTAAATAGCAAATTCTCAAGTAAAATTCAAATGGGTCACATGGCAACGATATCGATGGAAGCCTGAATTAATTGCGCATGTGAGCCGCTCTGCGTTTGTCACAAGAGCTCACATTTTAAGGAGCGCCCGGTTGACGCGCACGCACTGATCCTGTCACTGGTCTGGAGCTCGCGTTTCACGGGAAGCCTGGTTGACTCACGTGCATTTAGCGCTCATAAAGTGAAATTAATGTAATAAGGTTGCTTCATCGCCTGATAGAAATGCGTACGGACATAGCTGACATGAGAGTTTTAAAATAAAGGTGCATCTTAAAAAAAAAAAAAAAAAAAATATATATATATATATATATATATATATATATATATATATATATATATATATATATATATATATATATATATATCGATATTTACGCTTTGTATCGATAACATTGGATTGTTGGTTACTGGATTGATGCATTGATCCAGATCGATGGATCGTTACACCCCTAGTAAGAATCCAAGAACAGGCTTATAAATAAAACAGGCCAAACACGAGAGGAGGTGTAAAACAGTGTAAGAGATGGTGAAGTGCAGAGCTAATTTAACTAACATAGCAGTAGCTAATGCACCTCACCTGATCATGACCTCAAGAAGATCTTGGGGAAGCTATTACAGTGCTAGCTGTATGAATATGCTGAAAACAACATCTGGAAATGTGGACTAATATCTCTGAAAACCCTGTTTTCTGAAACTGCAATAGCTTTACAAGCACTCAGATACCACATGATTGACACCAAACTGCACTGCCCATTATGAGGTGCTAGAACTTTCAACCACTACATTGAAAAAACAAGCCCCACAATGGGTGTTTGGGGGATTTTGACAACACTAAGAACTCATAGGAACTTTGTGGTCTCACACCCTGTCAGAGAAATTAACCCTCAGGGAAACAGGGTGTTTTGGAGGCTTTACCAAGCAGAAAACACATTTCTTAGATTAGAGCATCTTTGACATACTGTAACAACACTAGAAAAGAACACTAAAATGTCTTCCATTCTGACAAGGTGTTAGACTTAAGTTAGAGGAGATTCATAGAAAAGAAAAATCGCAAATGAGACCTCTTATTTCAAAAGTTTCTCCTAGACAGCAAAGAGATTAAATGTAGAGCAAATGGAGACTTTTGACGAAGGCCACGTCCACACTAATTAGTTTTTTCTTACGTTTACGTTACTCATCCACATTGGAATGCCGTTTTCCTCTGCCGAAAAACAGAAACTTTTGAAAAAACTCTCCACAACTGTGAAGGCCTACTTTGGAAAACAAATAAAGTTAGGAAACTGAAAATCGAGTCAACTAGAAACTCAAAGATTTCAGGCTCTATTTTCATGACCGCGCAAGGCATAGTGCAATGCTCAATGGCCATGCGCAGAGTTAATTTTTATGAGAGTGCTAATTCTAAATGCAATTTTCATGGCAGCACAAAGCGCAAGTGGCCATGGGTGGGAGTTTTTTTTTTCCGCAATCTGTGGGTTTACGCTCTCAAACTGAGGGTGTATTGTAAGTTAATGAAGTGGTGCAAAGCAAACATTGTTCATTTCCTGAGAAATAGGTCATTGCCCCAAGATGTTTCAGAGCCAAGTCTTCAATTGCATTTATGATCTAATTTGTATTCATATTATTCCACCTGTTGTCTTAGAGTGATTTTTAAGTCAGTGCAAAAGAGGCCAGTGGAAGATGTCGAAGAGGCTAAAATGTTAGGATTTTACAAGAGGTGGTTATATAGGATTTTCTTGACCACTTTGCTATTTTGATTACATTTTAGTTTCATTTGAAGTGTAATTTGAATTTAGAAATATTTTTGGTTGAATTATTTGTTTCAATAAATAGCCTCATTTTAATTTTTGAAACAAATTCGACGTAGAAGTGAAGTGTGTGCAAAAATCCACAGCCTAACCTGGAAGGCCAATACAATCACTGTTAATACTAATCATGTCACTTGTATGACTTTTCGCATAGCGCTGCAATTAGCATTAGCGCTCTTAAAATAGGGCCCTTCTAGTCACATAAATCTAAGCCCAAATTATCTGAGCTATGCTGAAATTATCTAAGATATTTTCAATTGAAATCTCTACACTCTTATTGTATGTCACCAAAAAGTCTCATTTGTTTCTATTTTTATTTCTCCTTAAAAAAATGTGGAGAAATATCTGAGACAAAGTTACTTAAATAAAACATAACTGAGAATTCAAAGTCTCCTGAGTTATGAAAAAGCAAAACCTTTGAGCAATAAAATTGTCCTCTGGGGAAGTGCACAAATAAGGAAAAAAGGGCCGAGCTGACGTGAATATAATTTTAATTACCTAGTCACAAATGCTACCGGCTGCTTGGAACAGCTTTGATTTCTGGGTGGAAAGTGAAGTGTAATTAAGACAGTCTTGCCCATATTAATTCAAGTTTAAGACATAGGACAACATCACCACCACAGCTGCCCAGCTTCTCGGGATTACAGCCATTTGTATGTGCTGCTGAAAATTAGAGCATGTACCTTTTTAGAACTCTGACAACACACCATTCTGTTGTAATATCAGTAGTGTGTGTTTCCCAATCAGTAGAGCCTAGTGGCAATCTCACTTTGTGACATGCAAGTAATGATTCCAGCAGTTAGATTGATTCAGGCATAAAGAGAGGTGTCACAACTACAACTCATCTGCTCTTAAAGGTACCAAGTCCCTCTATCGTAATTGGGGTTTGACCTTGTTATGTGAAGGAAGAGGGGGTAGGTAAGCCGGCTTGAGGAGAAAATACATGCAGCTTGCAATCCTGATCAATTCCAATGGGCTTTTAGCACTAAGAATATTTATCTCTACTGTTATGAGGGGAAATAAGATCTCTAAAGCTTAGTCCAGCAAAACAGAGACAGATGATGCAAGAGACGTTGTGTTGCGGTAAAAAGTCATTCGCTTTGGGAAATTTTCAAACGCTGCTTCAGAACAGCATGTGTGTGTGTGGTGACATATGCAAATATTTTTTGCTTTCCAAAAGAAAGTGTCGATGCCAAAGAATCTCCATGACAACTGTAAAGGGAGAGGTCATGTGTCATTCCAATAATTGTCTTCTTTCCCTGAAGTATGTGTGAAAACCTGGAGGTCACACAAAAATGAATACAGAAACTTTTAAGAATCAAATATTAAAATGCAAAGTATTGAACAAGGACTTATCAGTGCTGGAAGAAAAAAAGAGAATATAAAACAAAAGTGTTTAATTCTAATGCTTAGATGAATAAGACAAGATCAAGCAGAACTATGATATCCAAAACTTAACAGCATGTCAAACCGTGACTAAGCACTGAGCTGTAATACTTAAATGGAAATTTTAAACAAAAATTTTAAATCCATTATCATTTATTCTCTTTTGTGGAACACAACAGGCAATGTTAGGCTGAACGTTAGCCTCGGTCACCATTCACTTTCATTGTAAGGAAAAATTATGCAATGAAAGTGAATGGTGACTGAGGCTGTTATTCAGCCTAATATCTCCTTTTATGTTCCACAAAAGAAAGTAAGTCATACGGGTTCTGAACAACAAGAGGGCAAGTAAATGCTGACAGACTTTTCATTTTTGGATGAGACATCTCTTCAATCTTTTGTGATAAGGAAAACACTGTTCTCTTTGGTGTTTTGAGCGAAAATGTCATCCTTTTAGTAGCAGGTTTGCCTCACAAAATAGCCCTGGCAGAAGTTTTACACCACAGACAAAAAAATTACCAATTTCTGGGAGAATGACAAATTCTCCCAACCCTCATCTGAAATTCTTTTGAGTGGATTCCCGCCCCCCTTAAATAGTTGATTTGCAAATGTGCATTCATTACCCTCAGTTAAATTAAGAAGTTGGGGGTGTTCCTTCTAGTGCCCGACTGATATATTGGTCGGCTGATATTATCGGGCGATATTAGCCTTTCACCGATATATCGGTATCGGCGTATATGTTTACCAATATGCGCCGATATGAAAACTTTTTTCAGAACATACAGTTGTGCTCAAAAGTTTGCATACCCTGGCAGAAATTGTAAAATTTTGGCATTGATTTTGAAAATATGACTGATCATGCAAAAAAAACCTGTCTTTTATTTAAGGATAGTGATCATATGAAGCCATCTATTATCACATAGTTGTTTGGCTCCTTTTTAATTCATAATGATAACAGATATCACCCAAATGGCCCTGATCAAAAGTTTACATACCCTTGAATGTTACAATACTTGTTGACCCCTCTCCAAACATAGCACTTATGGTTGTGACCATAAAGCTCTATTTTGGTCTCGTCACTCCACATTACAGTGTGCCAGAAGCTGTGAGGCGTGTCAAGGTGTTGTCGGGCATATTGTAACCGGGCTTTTTTGTGGCATTGGCTTCTTTCTGGCAACTCGACCATGCAGCTCATTTTTGTTCAAGTATCGTCGTATTGTGCTCCTTGAAACAACCACACCGTCTTTTTCCAGAGCAGCCTGTATTTCTCCTGAGGTTACCTGTGGGTTTTTCTTTGTATCCCGAACAATTCTTCTGGCAGTTGTGGCTGAAATCTTTATTGGTCTACCTGACCTTGGCTTGGTATCAGGAGATCCCCAAATTTTCCACTTCTTAATAAGTGATTGAACAGTACTGACTGGCATTTTCAAGGCTTTGGATATATTTCTATATCCTTTTCCATCTTTATAAAGTTCCATTACCTTGTTACGCAGGTCTTTTGACAGTTCTTTTCTGCTCCCCATGGCTCAGTATCTAGCCTGCTCAGTGCATCCATGTGAGAGCTAACAAACTCATTGACTATTTATACACAGACACTATTTGCAATTTAAAAAGCCACAGGTGTGGGAAATTAACCTTTAATTGCCATTTAAAATTGTGTGTGTCACCTTGTGTGTCTGTAACAAGGCCAAACATTCAAGGGTATGTAAACTTTTGATCAGGGCCATTTGGGTGATTTCTGTTATCATTATGATTTAAAAAGGAGCCAAACAACTATGTGATAATAAATGGCTTCTATCCTTGAATAAATGATCACTATCTTTGAATAAAAGACAATGATTGCACGATCAGCCATATTTTCAAAATCAATGCCAAAATTTCACAATTTCTGCCAGGGTATGCAAACTTTTGAGCACAACTGTATAACAATGATTTAGAATTGGTGTCATAGCGTAGTTTGTCCAACAGAGTGTGCTCCGACTCTATTGTTTACAGAGCTGAACTGACGGTGGCTCTGCAGACAGGGCGGAGTTCTGCGGTGTCATCACGGTAAGTTGTTAATTAGTTTGTGAAATACATACTGGAAACTTAATAAACAATGACCCCATCATTTTCCCTTTCAATATAACTAATATAATGTTAACCTTGTCCCTGACAACCATGTCACTCATGTCTGTTTGCTGTTAGCCAGCTATAGTTTGTCAGTGCAGTAAGTAATGTAGCAGATTGAAAGGTAAACATCAGAGCATCATTTTGCAGCTCAGCAGACAATGGTGCGGTGGTGGATTGTGTCTGAGTGTTGATTTCACACTATGTTATTACCTAGTTGGTGAGACAAAATGCTGGAAAGTAAAATAAACAATGTCCATCTTTTACTCTCCATGACAACGAGCTTATAGCTAACTAGCTAATCACGTAGCTACTTTCATTGTTGTCAGCTGAGTGGAAGCTAATGTGTAAACATGTATTCAACAACCTGTTTTGTTTGGGATTCACAGTTTGGTACCCCCTTCAACCGAACAATTCCAGTCGTTGCATTTATAAAATGTAATATTTAAAAGTCTGGTTTTCCACCGTTGAAAGTTTCCCCTGAACTTGTATAGCAGAATACAGTGTAACACCGCTGCCGCTGTTTATCTTGACTTGGCAGTATTAATATAGTCAGCATTTGACTGATACTAAACAGTAATACTGATGTTTATTTAGCTATTTATTTTATTTATTCTTTATTTTAATGGTCAGTATTTGACTGATACTAAACATCAGTACTGATGTTTATTTAGCTATTTATTTTCTTTTATTTATTCTTTATTTTAATGGTCAGCATTTGACTGATACTAAACATACAGTACTGATGTTTATTTAGCTATTTATTTTATTTGTATTTATTCTTTATTTTAATGGTCAGCATTTGACTGATACTAAACATACAGTACTGATGTTTATTTAGCTATGTATTTTTTTTATTTATTCTTTATTTTCTCAGTGTTCATTTCTAGAATTTGTTGACAATGTATAATAATAATGTCAAATATTCTTTGATAAAAATATTTGTTTAAGAAAGCAGATTTCTGAGTACCTTTGCATAGTCATATCGGTGCAAAATCAGTGAAAAATCCACATAGAAAAGGTCTGTTTTCATTCCAGCTCAAAAATTAAATATATCGGTCACCATATTGGTAATCGGTGAATTTTCCCTCTCTAAAATCTATATTGGTATCGGTCTCAAAAATCCCATATCGGTCGGGCTCTAGTTCCTTCCAACATTCCTTCTTCACCAATCTTTTCAGTTGTTCTGCATTTACAAACAACAAAGGGGCCCTGGAAAAAGAACACAAACCCAGGGTCATAAAGCTACGCTCTTTACTCCTGAGGCTTCTGACAGTGGGAGGACAAAGTGAGCAGGTCACATGAAAAAAGGAAATTACACAGGAGGGCTGCTGTTTTCCTCTGGGATGAGTGATCTTCTGCCTGAATCAGTCCTGCAAGGTGAGAGCAGGGGTGGATTAAGCAAAGTGGCAAGCACAAAAATTCCCTGACAGAAACTTGACACCTTAAAGGGTTACAGCAAGAGATGCTTATGTGCTTCCTGCTTAAGAAACAGTGAAATATGTGGTGTGTTTACTGTAGGGGCTGAGGAGGATTTCTCACTCAAACAGGGAGAAAAAGCACAGTCACAGAGCCTTACCAAAATAAAGTCAAGTGTCCATTACATGAGCTTTGATGTTGTTCAAAGGGGAGAAATTCTACTTTGTACAGCCTGGATACTTGTAAACAAGGGTTTTAACATGACTTGTTTAAAAATATTTCAGCAAAACCAGTACATATCTACTTTTTGTCTGTTTAATTAAATAAAAGATCAAAGGGGAATATGTTTGTATCTCAATAACAAAAAAGCTTTAAATATTGAAAAACACAGGAGTAGATGAAAGAAAAATTGAACATCAAGATTTTAGGTTCAAGTTTATATATATATATATATATATATATATATATAAAATATTTAAGTAAGACAAGTTAGCATAATATGAACAACTGAACTGTTTAATTAATCATAAGATCAAAGAAGAACAGGTTTGTGTATCAATAACAAAATAACTTTAAATGTGGAAAATACATGGGTAGTTGAAAAATCTTTATCTTTATGTTGTTTTTTCAAAATAAAGATTTTGGTTGAAGTTTATATATACATACAGTATATGCACAAAGGAAAGTGTATATTTTAGATGCTGTAACTGGTCACCATTTCTTTTATGTTTTTCACATTTTAAATTCCCTTTGCTTTTTTGCAGTTCACCTAAACAGTCCTGTGGGGTGACAAATACATTTTATGATAATTATTCCATATAGACTCAATTAATATGAGATCATAAAAACTGCATGCATTATAATTCTACAACAATTTGAAAAATTACTGTTTAAAATTGTTCTAGAGTATCACATACCAATATGACACATTTACATTAGATGTAATACATGCCCACTTTTTGGATAATTTTTGAGAATTTTTAGAGTAAAACATTATGTGATATATAGGCCTAAACCAATCCTAAATTCTCAATAATCTTTAAAGTGATGCAATGGCACTTTCCGACAGTTTAGATCTTATCTTCATGTAATGATGTCAAAAGTACCTGTACTTCGATACTAAAATTTTAAAAAGATGTAATGATACCAGTGTTTCTGCAGTACCGGTAGTACCAACTCAATCTGGTACCAGCATGCAGTATGGCTGACACACGACAGCTTTAAAATGCTCACACGCTTATTTTGAGCGCATTCTCTGTTACTCTTTTTACACTGAAATTAACAATAAATCAAATTAAAATAGTGACATGTCCTAGTGTGATTTATTAAAGAGCACCTATTATGGTTTTTCAAATATTACCTTTCATGTAGTGTATTATATAGCTGTTTGTGAATGTAAAAACGTTTGCAAAGTTTCAAAAACGAACAGCTTTAACCCGCCCTCAAACACTACACTAAGCGGTAGACCAATCACAACAGACTGGGACATCTGACCAATCAGAGCAGAGTAGGCTCTCTGAAAGGAGGAGTTTAGAATGAATCCTTTAGAACGGATCATTGAACGAGTCGTTTTTGACACTGGGAAAAAAAGGTAATGCTGCAATTTAAATTATGAGCAAATGAAAGTGTTTTTTGAACTTGGATGCATGTAAATCTATTGTATGAGACCTTTAAAACAAAATTAGGCACATTTAAAAACCATAATAGGTGCTCTTTAAACTCCTAAAGGCTGAAATCTTAGTGTGGATGAGCTGCATACTTTAAATGAATGTATAAAGCCAACCGCTCATACACTGGAAACTCCACAGAATATTTCGCGTTGTATCAGATGACAAAGTAGAGCACTAATGCACAGTAAACCATGCAGCACACGTTAACTATATATTTATATAATTAATCGCAGCATTTGCCCTTTAATCTCAACTCAACTTTATTTATATCACATTAAAACAACAGAGTTGACCGAAGTGCTTCACAGTAATAAAATGTTAAACATAACATTTAAAAATTACCATATACACAAACACCAGTAATCTAAAATACAAACACTCCAAAACTGTGTCCTACATTTCATTTGTCAGACTCAAAGGCCAGTGTAAAGAGATGAGATTTCAGACATGACTTAAAAGTCTTCAGTGATCACACTGGATCGGTGTCATGATAAATTGAGTCTGCCCGGTAAATGGAGTCCCCATGGGGGTAACCGTTTGTAATGCCTGAGCAAAAACATCATGTTATCGTGATAGCATGTCAAAGAAGTCTAGGCTAACTGAAAAACACAAACAACAACACATCTTTAATTTCAAAATCTATAACTTCAGTTATATACTATTATGTATAACTTATGGTTTAAAAGTCATTAAATGTTGTATTTACAAAGTTATATCAACATATATCATAAAACGATTTTAAAGGATTTCTACTCAGGCAGTGAATATAGTACCCATTAACAGGTCCCTCAGCCAATGGAATTGTTGTGATGTCAGAGGGAGACCCGATTTTCAGGAGGGACTCAATTTCTCAGGACACCATGTTGCGAACTGTTTATCTGGAAAAGTGACGATTCCGGCAAAAAAACACACATCATAATAAAAGCACGATTCAAAATAAAAGCTAGATGCCTGAAATTGAAGAAATTGTGACAGAAATATATTACAACTGTATTGTAAAAATGTAATATTCACTGTAATAATAATAATAATAATAATAATAATAATAATAACTAAGTAATATATCACAAATATGACTGCTGTTGAATAAAAGTTTTGAAAAAAAAAAGAAATTACATGTTGAAAAGTTCTATTTTCACTTTTTGTTAAAAGTTTTAAGAATAAATTGATTAGACACCATTTTGATGATTCAATTAAACTTTAAAACATGGAGTCCTGGAAAATAATAATAATAATAATAATAATAATAATAATAATAATAATAAAAAGGAAAACATGATTTGGGAAACAATAAAAACAGATTTCAATAGGGTGCTACTTAAAAAGATTTAAGCAATGCATCCTTGATTGAAAAACACGAAGAAAACTTGCAGTTCTTTTACTTTATTATTGGCATCGAAATGTAACTTTTTAAATAGGCTAAATGGGTGTGTTCGATAGCATATTATCATATTAACATATTTATGCTGTGGTACCGAAATTGGTATTGAGAACCGTAAAATTTCACTGGTATCGGTACCGACTACTGAAATTTTGGTACAGTGACAACGCTATCTTCATGCATCAGATCATCTGGCTACTCCATTTCTCTAAGATCCTTCTCACTTCACAAAATAAACAGCACTTCAAATGAACCTTTGGCTGGGCAGTGGCAACGTCCAGCATTAGGTATTGATCCCTCTATGGATTCCCGGGAGAGAACTTACAGGAAATGAGGAGGGAAATAAATGCGATTCTTTTGGCAGTTCGACCTGTTAGTGAGAATCTCTTCAAGTGCTGACCCTAAATCCTGCAATCTCAAACAACACTGAGCTCAGAGTTGCCTCGGGAGATCAGGCCATGAAACGTAAACAACCACCTAGTCACCCTGGTCTTGTCGAAGTAGCTAATTTCTTAAGTACGAGGACAACCTAAGCAGGCTGCAAAGAATCTAGCAAAAGGTTGAGGCATTGTAGTGCCTTTTGTGTTTCTCTGGGAATAGCTGGCTTTTTGTATTTCCAGCACAACATCAAGCCCAATTATGGTTCGTCAAGCACTGATGATGCACACAAAGACACAGACTGTCCACATATCTAGAAGAACTTATTGTGATGCTAATGATATTTGCGTTATGCGCACTGTGTTTGAGACAAACCGGCACATGGAAAACCGAAGTATACTTTGGCCTTTAACATGCATACATGCTGGATGAAGCAAGTTACAATTGCATTTTGGTTTGTTAGTCCAACGTCGCAAAAATCAACAAAAGCATTTATGTGACATTTTAAAAAGACGAATTATTGTGTAATTCCTAGTAAAATTTAAAAGTGTATGTAAATGTATTGACAGATCATTGCTCTGACACTTTCACCTTGGTTTACAGGGGTTCATTCAGATTCTACAGCCCAAGCCTCCATGAAGGCAGAACAATAACACCACAGTCTGTTTTCCCCTGACCTCCTGTAATTAAAACTCTCTGCGCCCAAGAAAAACACATCTGGAATACACGTCAATGGCATATTACATATCTCAAGGGGACGTTGACCTCTCCCATGGAGGAAGAAGTTGGGAATAAATTATAAATTGTGCATGGTGGCGACAGTGGTGCTTCAGTCCAGCTGCACTGTACTGTCTGGACCTCTTCAGTGCCCCGCTAATGGAAGTGGCCCAGTTGGGGCGACCAGCATACCACAACTGGTTGAGATAGCATCAGTTTCCTGGTCCTCCTTAGTGGTGCACCAGAAACCTCCATGTTCCGCTGGATTAATCTCCACAGAAACTCTCCCCGTATCCACTTTCCGCTTGACCCCA
Organism: Myxocyprinus asiaticus; assembly: GCF_019703515.2. Lineage (NCBI taxonomy): Eukaryota > Metazoa > Chordata > Actinopteri > Cypriniformes > Catostomidae > Myxocyprinus > Myxocyprinus asiaticus. The sequence goes on from NC_059386.1 coordinate 24,478,238, forward strand.
ACACCCCATCGGTCAGGCCCACACAGAACCACACATTTTGTGGAAAGTGAAGTTTCATGGTGAGGAATCTAAAAGTAAAGCAGATCTAGATGTTTTGACAAAGACTGTTTCATAATCCTTCACTTTTTTCCACCAGCTATTCACAGTAGTCATTTTAAAAACCACAAGAAAGCTTTTAAAAGCTTCTCTCAGAGGGCTTCCCCAATACCTTAAGAGTGCCATTTTTCAGCTTCAGGTCAAATATCAGTAAAAGGGTAAAACAAAGTGGACGCTCACTTTGAAGTCATGGGCTTCTCATTAAAAATTATACAGCCGATTTAAAATTCTATCAACCCTCAATGGTTAGGGCTTTCAATGAAGAGCCAACCTGACTATTTATGAACTGAATCTTTGAAAGTCAAACAGACTGAGATGAAAAGGAGTAAGCCGTAGTCAGCACTGTATAGTCAGACTTCATGTTAAATACATGATCAGTGTAGACATGCATTGAATGAGATGCCAATGATTTAGCATATATTCAACATTTGTCTACTCCCAGCACAGCAAGAACTCTGCATATCTCCCCTGAGGTACAGGAGATAACATATCACATTCAGGATGTGTTCTTGTTGCACTGCTGGCTTGTGATTGCAAAAGGAAATGACCAAAATAAGGGGTATAAAACCCCTAGGCTTCCCTTAGCACTAGACATAACCTATGTATGTGAACTGGTGAAATACACAACTGAATCATTCACAATTTGTGATTCACACATTTAACAGGTTTAACATTTAAGTCAAGTGGTGCTTGTGAGATGGTGGGTGTTTTGCATAAGAATGACTCACTGAGGTTAGTCATGGACAAGTCTGCTCTTGGTTTGCGGCAGTAGTGTAGACTAGGGCATACGCAGGCATACGCCATATGCCCACCTATCTTTCTGAGGATTTTGCGTATGCCCACCTAAAATAAGTGATGATATGCATGGCCGCTAGAGCAACGAGTAAGCTTTTGTCCCGGAACTTTCAATTGACTAGTGAATTGTGTTTTTTTTTTTTTTTTTTTAGAATTGTACAGTGATTCTCTCTAAACGCACAGGGAGCAACGGTAGGCGGGAGCGAACTGATGGCAGAGACAAGACAGACAGCCCGACTAAGCTGATCCACCAATCAGAATGTTCATTTCAGACACGACTGAATAATTGCTAACCAATCATATTTCCATTTCAGTAATAGATGGGACATTTCCGTCTAATGCTGATGCATATGCGTCACTAGAGTAACCATAATTTGCACTATAAATTTATTTACTGTATATAAATATATATATACACACACACAGTATATATAGGCTATACATTTAAATTTAACTTATGCAATTAAACTTTGTGAAAATACATGATGTTATTGCACCCATGCTATTTTTTGATGCTCTTTGCAGATGCCGGCTAACTGTGTCCCGTAATTATATCAAATGTCTTTTTTTGTGCCTTTTTTTTCACTATACACAGAAAAGCACATTATAGTACACACCTAAAACAAATAACCATTAATTCTTATGTAGGCTATATATGGTAATACAAGATAACATGTTAATGTGAACATTACTACACTCATATGAGCTATACAATGCTTAACAGTTTATTGCATATTATGTATGTATTAGTTTATTAATTAGAGTGCTTATAAAGTAAGCAACATTAATAAGACCTATTAATTTAAATACATATTTAACATCAAGTTACCATAGCAGTGTACTGTACACCATGTCAGCAAGAAACTTACCCTGACATACATTTTGTAAGTTTATGTGGGACTATGATTACAACAGCCAATATTTTTTATGGAAAAATTATATTTCTTACACATTTTACATATGTACTGTATATAAATGGGAGGGGGGGCATTCACAGTATGCCCACCTCTTCAGACACTACTACACCATTGGTTTCTGGGGCTAAAAAACTGACATGCTGGGAGTGAAGAATTTCTAACTTAAAAAAAAAAAAAAAAAACTGACATGTTGGGAGTGAAGAATTTCTAACTTGAAAAAAAAAAAACTGACATGTTGGGAGTGAAGAATTTCTAACTTGAAAAAAAAAAAAACTGACATGTTGGGAGTGAAGAATTTCTAACTTGTAAAAAAAAAAAAAAAACTGACATGTTGGGAGTGAAGAATTTCTAACTTGAAAAAAAAAAAAATGACATGTTGGGAGTGAAGAATTTCTAACTTGGAAAAAAAAAAAAAACTGACATGTTGGGAGTGAAGAATTTCTAACTTGGAAAGCCACATGAGATAAAGGACTAATTAGTTGACTGTGTAGCAAAGTTTTGAATACAAATGCTGAAAAAATAAATTACATAACTTTAGTAGTTAAATTAATTACTAAATAAAGATTCCTCTACGTTTTAAGAATGTAATAGTAGTATGACAAATATCAAATATGCAGAGTACCACTGAGTTCTATAATTTGCTTGCAATAGAGTGCAACGACTTCCCAGTTATTGAAATCTAAACCTAATTAGCTTTGCATTTTTAAAATCTTAAATAATAGAGACTGAAAACACAAACACAACCCTGTCAGAATTCATTTTCAGTTTCCCTGGCACACAGGCTATAAATATTGAAACCTTGTCTTAACTGAATGGTACGGAGCCCCTTATAACTTATTTTCTGAAAAAGTTTTACGTTCCCTCTGCAAAACTTAGTTTTCAATAATTTTTGTGTTCCATCACAATTAAATTTTGCGTTGCCTCTTAATACTTCGCATTTCCTCACAATAGTTTGCATTCCCTCACAAAAAGTTTTGCGTTCCCTCACAATAGTTTGCATTCCCTCACAAAAATTTTGCATTCCCTCACAATAGTTTGCGTTCCCTCACATTAAGTTTTGCATTCCCTCACAACACTTCGCATTCCTTTGCAATACACTTTGCGTTCCTTTGCAATACGTTTTCTGTTCTGTTGCAATACGTTTTGCGTTCCCTTGCAATAGTTTACGTTCCCTCAAAATAGTTTGTTACCTCATGATAAGTTTTGTGTTCCATCACAATAAGTTTTGCATTCCATCAAAATAAGTTTTGCATTCCCTCGCAATAGTTTGCGTTCCCTTACAATAGTTTGTGTTACCTCACAATAGTTTGCCTTCCCTCAAAGAAAGTTTTGCATTCCGTTGCAATAAGCTTTGCGTTTTCTTGCAATAGTTTGCATTTCCTTACAATAGTTTGTGTTCCTTCACATTAGTTTGCATTCCCTTATGATAGTTTGTGTTCCCTCACAGTAAGTTTTGCATTCCGTTGCAATAATTTTGCGTTTTCTCGCAATAGTTTTTGTTCCCTCACAATAATTTGCATTCCTTCACAATTGCTTGTGTTCTTTCACAATTATTTTGGGCTCCCTCGCAATAGTTCATCCATCCCTTACAAAAAAAAAAAAAAAAAAAAAAAAAAACAAGGTTTACTACAGTAACTATAGTTCAACTATGGTATTTGTAGTAAAACCATCACCACAAAACCATCATTTTTGTTACAGTAACCATATTTTAACCATAGTATTAGTAGTAAAACCATAGTAATAATACAGAACAACCAGAACAATAATAACAATCATTCTGCTAAAAAAAAAAAAAAAAAAGATCAACATTGTTACAAAACTTTTACTATAGTAACACCATGGTTTTTAAAACCATTGTGAGGAAATGCAAAACTTATTGCGAGGGAACTCAAAAGTATTGTGAGAGTACACAAAATTATTGTGAGGGAATGCAAAACAATTTCAGAAAATAAACTCCCTTCCTTTCTTTTTTGTAGCATTGTAGGCAACTCTTGGAACAGTTTTGTTATCTTGGTAATACCATCACTAACCAGCATACACTTGGCTTAGCCTAAGCTGGTATTTTAAGTAGGAAAGGCATCCAATTCCTGCTGTAATAGAAATTATTTAGCATAGAATAGAGCTGATAATATCAAACCTTGCCATGCGTCTGTAAAGACAAGAACAACAGCTTGTTAACACTTCAATCGTTCCGACAGAAACAAAGACAAAGAATACTGACACCATGGAAAAACATTCACAGCATTCTTCGCATTGCAATCAAGGACCGATTTCAGCAAGGCCAAGCTGCGATTTAGATCTACACAGCCATTAAACAACAACCGTGCAAGTAATGTCCTTGTCTAATAACGCCTCTGAACTCAGCACCAAAACAATGACAGCAACTGTTATTTACTGCAACAACACACAGATCACGACTGATGAGGATAACTGGGAGCCTATAGGGCAAATAAGTTCAAATAAGTTGAACAGCATGCAAAGTGTGTAAACAGGCGCCAGAAGGATAGAACGAGAAAGAGTGTGTGTTAATGAAGGTAATCTAATAGCGATGCCCATGCAGATAGAGACTGAGTCATTAAATTGGTGCTCCTGATGAGAGTACACACACGGCCCCAGGCCCTTTTGTTTACAGAGTGCCAAACACACACATACACACACGCCGGGTCTGTTTGCATCAACTAGCAAACACTACAAATATAACAAAGACCAGAGGTCTCTGTTTTTCAAAGGAAAACACAATTTCCTCATGTAAACACTCAAAGCCCAAACCGGCTGTTTAGGAGTTTGAGTGAGTTGTTGGTCAGTGCGAGAGTGTGGTAATCTAGGCTCAACAGACCCTGATAATGAGCAGTCATACTGTGCAAAATAAACAGATGACTCGGATCAAGAAAAATTTCTTAATTCTAGGAGCAAAAGCTATTTTCAGAACATAGATTCGAACAAGTGGCTGAGAATTCATGCAGTGAAGTTGAACAGGCTAGGAATGCTACTGTACAAGACCTGTAGATAGTAGGAGTCTGGAAATGTAAAGTGGTATGCTGTCTTGGCACGCAGGTTTCCCCTGCAGTGCCCCACAGCTGCCCACAGCTTCTTTACACTCAGGGCATTCCTGCAGCTCTCACTGGCACACAGATCAACCACAGACCACTTAAACACTATCCGAAGTCCTCAACAAGCTTATCCCAATGGGTATATTTACATGTTTAAAGAATTGGGAAGTAGACTTGTATGCATGCTCCAAAATGAACACTCAACAAATGTGAGTAAAAATAAAAAGTACTTGCCAGTTGGACCATAATTTTATTAGGCTGGAAGTTGGTCAGGAGTGTAAGAACGATAGTCACTATTATGATGTGTGAGATTCAAATCACAACAACTTGCACGTCAGATTACAACTTTTACCTCAGTGGAAATTTTACAATCAGAGTTTTATCTAAGATGCCTGAAGCATATTTTCTAACTCCTTATGGTGACACATACATGTAATATTCCTTGGATTAAGCCACCCAAAACAAAAACAAAAAGAATACCATCGCAATATGTCAACGTTTTGTGACAGGTGCAGTTTCATCTCACATACAATCCACATGTATGGTATGTGTTTATCTGCAAAAAAAGAGATCTGTATATATAGTGAGTCTTCGCTCCAAAAAAAGAGGATTACTGTGATACCTTGCTGTTGGATTAGGAAAGCAACAAACAAATGCAGATAATGTATGTGTGTTTCAAAAGCTTAGCCTACAAAATAAATACCAACAAATCATGTAGAAAATGACATATTTAGTCTACGTTTCCTAATCTCAAATTCTGGTTTATACTGTAAATACATAATGCATACAGACAGACAGACCCAAACTGAACATGTTAACAAAAATTGATATTTCTCTTGCTGAAAGAATGCCCTCCTGCTTCCATCCACCCATGCACAGATTTACCAGGGGGCCAACCAACCAGACAATCCTCACATGTGCCCCAACAATTCGGGGGTCCCACTTTAAGTCAGTACATGTAAAAAGTATAGGCCATTGCTTTTTTATTTAAATGGATAGATGTATAGATATGAGAGCAATGGGTTCAGCAAGTCAGACTCAAACTCACATTACCAACATGAGCACCACAGCTCAATGTGTCAGAGCATGTGCGCTCACCGCCAGGCCATGGACCCCAACATTATGCACAACTTTTTACAGTGCAAATGGTGACAAGAATATTAGTGACAATTCATCAGAAGGCTCATTTGCAGCACAGATGAAGAAATTCACAGGAACATCCGAGAAGTTCTATGAACTGATAAAAACTTATTGGAGAGGGAAGAATCACTGTTTTGTCAATATTGAAGTGGTGAGAAATTTTCTGATTAAAGGTGCTGTAAGCAATTTTAGCCATTCTACTTCCACGTTACTGAGCCACTGAATTAGCCCCATCCCCTCTTTCCAAAACCCCACATTCCAACTATAACATTGTGCAGAAACGGTTGTTTAAAACAGCAGCAAAATAGCGCCCTCAACAGACAACTGTGTGGCAGGGAGGAGGGAGGAGTGTGGCAGGGAGGAGGGCGGGCTGGGTCGTGATGCTGCACACCTAGCCCCTAATCAGGCTAATCAAGCCCTGGAGAGGGATAAAGGTGACCTGAGGCGGCAGTTCCAGGGAGAGAGAGAGAGTTATGGGCAGCTGCCCGGCATGTGTTTGTCTTTTTGTTTAAGATTGTTATTAAACTATTATTTATATTGTTAAGCCGGTGCTCGCCTTCTTCCCGGGTTTCGGCACCAGTGCAATGAAGTTCAATGGAAAGGAGGAGGCAAGAACCGGCTTAACAATAGTCTAGAGCTGTCACAGAGACAGGTGAGATACAGCACTTATTTCAATAATATCTTTCAGGGACTAGGAAAACTTTTGCATACCTTTCCATGAAAAAAAATATTGGTTAGAGCACCTTTAAGGAGTAGCTACATTTCTTGACAGTGAGCCTGTTTACATGAACACCAATACACAGTTAACTCCCGGAAAATCAGCTTATTTAAAGGGATAGTTCACCCAAAAATGAATATTCCAGATGTGAATGACTTTCTTTCTTCTGCAGAACACAAACGAAGATTTTTAGAAGAGCATCTCAGCTCTGTAGGTCCATGCAATCGAATGGTGACCAGTCCTTTCAAGTTCCAAAAATCATATAAAGGCAGCATAAAAGTAATCCATATACTGTAAGTCCAGTAGTTAAATTCATATCTTCAGAAGCAATATGATACATGTGAATGAGAAACAGATCAATATTGAAGTCCTTTTCTTTTTTTTTTACTATAAATCTCCACTTTCACTTTCACTTTCGGTTGCTCGGTTTATTCTTAAATGGTTTGTGTCCGTATACAGGTAAATGAAAGCCATTTAATGTGTTTACATGACCACATACATTGTCGGTTTATTAATCCTAATCTGTGTAAGAAAAGCATGTAAACATGTTCAGTGAAGCTAAATATTGGGCCTTAGTCAGAGTCACTGCTTTAGTGGAAAGAGTAACTTATTATTGAGAGATATAGTTTATAGTCATTTGAAGAATGGACAGATAGAGTCAAGAGTGGGTTATGTTCCATCAACAATGAGTCGGGTGTCCTGATAATATGGCTCTTTAAACCTATTAATCATGAATCCCTTAAGTGTCAGGGTCTGAATGGTTTTGTGCTCAGAGGCCCAGGTTCTCTTAAAGGAATATTTTGGGTCCAATACAAGTTAATTTCAATTGACAACATTTGTGGCATAATGTTGATTACCACAAAATGTAATTTCAACTTGTCCATTGTTTATTTAAAATGGAAGTGAATGGAGCCAGTCCATACATTTTAAAATTCAAATACTTTTTAACAAAGTATAGCCTCAAGACGTAAAAATTATATTTATATTAATATGATTTCAGTGTGATAAAATTACTTAATGTATTACTTGAGCCATTAGCAAACTTAGGGGGGAATCCACTAAGAATGAATTGCAAACACGCACACAAATCGCTGCTGAACATGAAATTCCAATCTTGCAGGCCAATTCTGAATGCTATATAGCGGAGGATGTAGCAGACCAGCATTACCTGACACACTTTGGCAGGTCTGAACAGCATCCCTGTCTACTGTGATCCAGACACCTGAATCATCTTATTAACATGCCGAAAGTGCGCTTGACTACACCTTGCATCTGGATATACGCCAGGATATAACGCTCTTCTCCATCATTTGATCATTATTTGATGAATTACAGCTGATATTATAGATAGAAAATGTACAAAAACATGTGGTTAGTGAATAAGTTGCAGGTTTTTGTGCTGAAATATTTAGTGAACTACCCCTTAGTTATTAAGCTACCACCACTAAATTTGAAAAAGAAATTGCTGCAGACATGTGTTGAAGCTAAAAATATGCCAAAATACTCCCTTAACAGCCCCACTACTAGTGGTTTCCAGTTCAACACACTCAAGATGCTCCCTCATACTGTTTTGGTCCCTTCCGTCTGATTCTTTGTCTTGTGGTCACCACCACAGCCATTGGAACTAATTCGTAGGGCTATTGAACTGTCTTCATCTGAGGCTAGAGACCCAGGGTCTGACAGATTGATGCCAAAGCATTGTGCTGTGTCCCATTCAGTGCCACACCAGCCAGAGCTGATGTCTTTAGGGTTCAATTCAAACTTCCTGTCAGTGCTAGACTCATAAACCAGAACCTTATGTGCTCTTGGCTTCCCTACTTGACCAACTAAAACGGCCCTGTGCTCCCTCCACAAGAGGAGGTGATATGATACTGCTATTTTAGCATATTTTATTTTATTGTATGGCAAAAAGATGCGATGAAAATGAATGGTGACCAAGGCTAAAATTTGACCTCCTTTTGTGTTACATGGTGGAAATAATGTAATTTGAGGAATTAACTTTCCCTTTAAATGCTTTACATGGAACTTCTGAACATTTCTGTGGAGTTATTACTCATTCTTAAACAAGATCTCTGTTGCAACAACAAAAAGAGAGAGAGAAAGATGTTGCCGAGCTGTTTTGTCTCCCGGCAGGGATCCAGTAAAGAGCGTAAATGTGACGGGACAGAAATCAGACTGAGACATCAGACACACTCAGGAGATGCTGTGTTTATCTCCCCCTTATTGACAGCCTCTCGACAGCACAGTGTTTACACAGAGGAAACAGGGAGTAACTCAGTGTGAGTGTGTGTATGGAAGAAGCACACTTTTCTGAGTCACACCTCTCACACACACAAACATTCCTTGCTTCTGATCTGAGAAGCACCGACAGTTGAAGAGATGCAAGACATCAAAATAAGCTGTCATGCATTGAGGAAAACCCTAAATGATGCGCTTTATGCGAAAAGTCACAAAGCTTTTAAAACACTGCCAATCAAAAGTGTATACAGTATAGGGCATTATAATGGCTTTAGATCTCTTTGTGAATGCAATATGGAATTGTATTAATAAAAACATCCATAAAAAGGTAATGGTGTCTATTTTTGATAGAGACATTCTATCATTTCCAGTGAGGTTCATCTGGTTTAAAGAGTGTCATCACTGAGTGAGTCAAAGTGCTGATCTAAGGCCTGCTGTTGTTATATGCATGTTTGGGGACAATCCAGAAAAAAGCCAACAGCTGTTTGTGGCTGTTTAAAATGACTTCAAAAGAAGTTGAGCTAACACATGTCCTCCTCGAGGTACAAATACACAAATGCAACACAGACAAACAAGCTGCATCCCAGGCAAGATCAGGCACCTACAAATGACAAAGCTGAGGTCTTGGAGTGTAACTCAATATATTTTCTTTCAAAATCCCTTATCAGGTATGAGAAGGTGAGAGGAGCTGGCCGGCAAGCCCTCGGCACATACCTGCACTAGATTAAGTCAGCTCTTAGACAGGCGTGGGAAAAGAATGAAACAGTCCTCACCACTGATTGGCCTAATTTCAGCTTCTATACTGTGCTGCACAGTTAAACTGAACAAACCGAGACTCAAACCCAATCTTGTTTTGAGGATTTTGGGCCTGTTCAGATGCCGGTATGACTCAGGTCTTGATCTCACCGGATCTGCCCATGAAACAGTAGCAGATTGCAGTATTGACTACACATCTGAGACCGGTGACGACTATAGCTCTAGTCAAATAAAAGCTTGACGTGTCATTTTATGCCACGTCTGGTGGCTGTGTTTCCCTTGATTATATTGGGGAACAGATTTCAGAGCCAATGTTTACAACCCCATTCTGCAGGGCAGCAGAGCCAGCAATACCTCTGATCTACAGTGCATCCGGATAGTATTCACAGTGCTACACTTTTTCCACATATTGTTATGTTACAGCCTTATTCCAAAATGGATTAAATTCATTATTTTCCTCAAAATTCTACAAACAATACCCCATAATGACAACATGAAAGAAGTTTGTTTGAAATCTTTGCAAATGTATTAAAAATAAAAAACGAAAAAAAGTCACATGTACATAAGTATTCACAGCCTTTGCTCAATACTTTGTTGAAGCACCTTTGGCACCAATTACAGCCTCAAGTCTTTTTGAGTATGATGCTACAAGCTTGGCACACCTATTTTTGGGCAGTTTCTCCCATTCTTCTTTGCAGGACCTCTCAAGCTCCATCAGGTTGGATGGGGAGCGTCGGTGCACAGCCATTTTCAGATCTCTCCAGAGATGTTCAATCGGGTTCAAGTCTGGGCTCTGGCTGGGCCACTCAAGGACATTCACAGAGTTGTCCCGTAGCCACTCCTTTGTTATCTTGGCTGTGTGCTTAGTCGTTGTCCTGTTGGAAGATGAACCTTCGCCCCAGTCTGAGGTCCAGAGCACTCTGGAGCAGGTTTTCATCAAGGATGTCTCTGTACATTGCTGCATTCATCTTTCCTTCGATCCTGACTAGTCTCCCAGTTCCTGCCGCTGAAAAACATCCCCACAGCATGATGCTGCCACCACCATGCTTCACTGTAGGGATGGTATTGGCCAGGTGATGAGCGGTGCCTGGTTTCCTCCAGACATGACGCTTGCCATTCAGGCCAAAGAGTTCAATCTTTGTTTCATCAGACCAGAGAATTTTGTTTCTCATAGTCTGAGAGTCCTCCAGGCGGGCTGTCATGTGCCTTTTACTGAGGAGTGGCTTCCGTCTGGCCACTCTACCATACAGGCCTAATTGGTGGAGTGCTGCAGAGATGGTTGTTCTACTGGAAGGTTTTCCTCTCTCCACAGAGAAACGCTGGAGCTCTGTCAGAGTGACCATCGGGTTCTTGGTCACCTCCCTGACTAAGGCCCTTCTCCCCCGATCGCTCAGTTTGACTGGGCGGCCAGCTCTAGGAAGAGTCCTGGTGGTTCCAAACTTCTTCCATTTATGGATGATGGAGGCCACTGTGCTCATTGGGACCTTCAATGCTGCAGACATTTTTCTGTACCCTTCCCCAGATCTGTGCTTCTATACAATCCTGTCTCAGAGGTCTACAGACAATTTCTTGGACTTCATGGCTTGGTTTGTGCTCTGACATGCACTGTTAACTGTGGGACCTTATATAGACAAGTGTGTGCCTTTCCAAATCATGTCCAATCATCTGAATTTATCACAGGTGGACTTCAATCAAGTTGTAGAAACATCTCAAGGATGATCAGTGGAAACAGGATGCACCTGAGCTCAATTTTGAGTGTCATGGCAAAGGCTGTGAATACTTATGTACATGTGATTTTTTTCGTTTTTTATTTTTAATACATTTGCAAAGATTTCAAACAAACTTCTTTCACGTTGTCATTATGGGGTATTGTTTGTAGAATTTTGAGGAAAATAATGAATTTAATCCATTTTGGAATAAGGCTGTAACATAACAAAATGTGGAAAAAGTGAAGCGCTGTGAATACTTTCCGGATGCACTGTAAGCAGAATGAAATTCAAACTATGCAAGTTTGTAGCTAAATTGAAGAAAGACAGTTTGTTTAATGTGTTAATTAATTAATCATTTCTGCAAACAGATGTTATTGTGTATAAGAGTGTTGTTTTATAGACAAATGTAAGAGAATCCTCTTGAATTCAGGGGTTGATCTCCTAAAGTACATAAGTGCATTTATTGTAAAATGAGTCAACTGCTCAGTTTCATCCATATGTTCCAAGTGTAGTCTATAAACTAGGGGTTTAGGATTGAACACAAATGTAAAAGTATTCATAATAAAACATACAGCCTATAGTATGAGAGGTATGCCTCATAAAGACACAGGAGAGCCTGTATAATTCACTCAAGATTTTATTATAACTTACCTGAATATGCCTTCAACATATACTTATTGATTTACTGTTTTAAAACCCACTAATTCTTCTGCTGCATAGACAGAAAACCGAGCATTCTTTTACAACCTAAATAACAATAATCACTAACAGAATACCACTATCCATGAGGTAATACACATTATTTAGGTTAGACACATTTAGAAAACTGTTCGCAATGTTTTGCGTTTCCAATCTTCATATTGACATCGCATCGTTGTATTTTCCTCCAGCTTACCTTGAGACAAGCAGATGAGCGCAATCAAAATGAACAGCGCATCTAAAGCCCTGCGAAACTCCATCACCTTCTGATATAAAGTCACTTCTGTCGCCTTTCTCCAAACCTCCTGTATGTTCGTGAATTCAACCCAAAAAGCGCTACAATCCGGTTAAAGTGAGAGGAGACGCTTTTGAGCAGGCAGTCACATTGAAGAACTTTCAAAAATAAAGCCAACACATACAAAAACCTTTTTATTTACCCCTTGATGGGTAAAATCCTCCTCGCGTGCGCCCGCTGTGTTGCGCTCGAGCGCTGATCGTATGGATAAAGAGTCAATATCGCGGACAGATAGATGTGATGCTCACAGTCCGTCCCAGATACTCTTCTTACATCTTCCAAGGTTCGTTTCACTGGAAATATATTTCTTTAGTCGCTTTCGCTCTGTATGGAAAAAAGTATCCACTCTTTAATATCCCGTCCAGTTAATGATTTCCATCGCTCGCGCTGCCCCGCACTCTTACCTCTGCTGTGTGAATGAACAGATTTACTACTCGCGTCTACGGGCGACAGTCTCGTGGCTCAAGCCCACCCCCTGCCCACCTTCAGCAGTTACCCACAGTGGGGTAACTGCACTCTTAAAGCGCCAGTGGCTTGATTTCACACAGCACTGCATGCACAGATCGCTGTTAATAGTGAATCAATTCAATTTTGAGGCAGTTGCACGTGACCAAAACATCCTGTGTGTGCCACTTCTAACTGACCACTATTTTATTTTCTGGGAACAGCATGAGGGAAATCAACATTCTTTTCGAATTCAATTTGTTATTTCATTTTTTGTGTGCTTTGTTGGTATGACAAAACTGTACGTTTGCCAAAGCAGTGCAAAAAAATGAAGATTTAGGAATAATCACAATAGTGCAAATTGTGTAAGTACTATAATACTCATTAAATGAGCACAGTAGATCATTAAAGGAATAGTTCACCCAAAAATGAACATTCTGTCATAATTTGCACCCCCTCATGTTACAAACTCGTATGTTTTTCTTTATTCCGTGGAACACGAAATTAGATATTGTGAAGAATGTTCACACAGGGGTTGTCAAGGTCATACAAAAAAAAAGTATCATAAAAGTAGTCCATATGAGAAGTGCGCCATGATCTAGTCACACCAGGTTTGACATCAGTGACATTAAATGTCTTTGGTTCTTATGACCGTTTGTCACTGACATCAAATCTACATCTTAATGTGCCTTATTTGAATGTAGGCTACACGAGAGCTACAGTGAAGGGGAAGACTTCCAATGAATAATGATTTAAATTATCATATGGCTTCAGAAGAAAAAAGACTGTATGGACCACTAATATGATACTTTTAGAGTGCTTTTTTGTCATTCGTTGAGCTCAGTAGCCCCCATCCCCATTCACTTTCATTGGGCCTCATTCATGAAACACGAGCAGAACTCCTTTTTGTGTAAATCGTTTGTGAAGCTGTTCTGACGTTCTCGGATTCATGAAAGTTTTCGTATTTTCAAAACGTTGGTATGAACAAAATTTACACCTGCTCCCGACCACGTATATATATATATATATATATATATATATATATATATATATATATATATATATATATATATATATGCCCTCTAACATAACTGGTTGGACAGTTTCTTCAGTTGGTATGAGCTCTATAATTTAGGTTTCATAATTCTGTATAGGCATCGCTAAATCGAGTTCAGTTAATAACGTATGGTCAGTGCTGATGCTGTTAAACCCATAAATAAACAAATCGCGGGCAAGTGCGTACAAAATACAATGGGGGAAAAAATAGAAAAAGCCTGCATACTGGCATTGCTTGCAGATCTTTATTAGTTTACAGCATTTTGGTCAAAGAACAGAACCAGAGGAGGTTTATGGTGGTGGACATCCTTCTGCCATTTTTTACACTAAAGCTTCATGTAAAACCATTTTTATTAACCTCTTGGATTGTTTGATACAACAAATTCTTCCGATGACAGCAAAAACATCCGGTGACAGTAAGTTGCTTCCTTTTTTGAGATGTTATTGTGTTTGCTAAATCAAGATTTGAGATGTGAATGTACTTCATTCATAAAAACAATCTGGGGTGTACGCAGCGTTTGTGAATCCGGAGGAAAGTTTTCGGGAAGGTTTATTTTCTGTGTAAATTACGCCCAATTAACTCATATATTTACAAATGTTTTATGAATGAGGCCCATTCTATTGAAAACTGCAGTCAGACATTCAGAAAATAAGAATAAAATAAAATAACTCACTTGCCTATTGAAGAAAGTCTTATGGTTTTGTAACAACATGATGGTGTGTAAACAATGACATAATTTTCTTTTCTTTCTTTTTTCCTGGTTGAACTGTCTCTTTAACAACAATTATATTGATTTAGACAAAGGCCTGAGTTTAATCATTATAAAATTAAGGTCCTATAGGCCGTTAATTTCAGTATTCCTTTTCAATTTTGAATAAACAGATCTGTCTCCTAAAAGCAGTATCAATCAGCCCCCAAAGATTTAGGGCTCTAACCAAATCATAAATCACAGAAATGCCATTGTTTCAGGGGAATGACTAGATCAGAATTGAAAAGCAATATCAGAGGTATATCAGTGTGGTATGAGCCTCAGACAATGAGACATGACACAAGACCCTCTGTCAGCAGCAAGTAATGATGGTGGATGATACCGGTGGATTCAGCCCTGGAAAGTAACACAGAAGAATCACTAAACAGGGAGCAAAGGGCTGATTAGTATTCACAGCATTTCAGTCTTCCCATCCCTGGCATTTTCTCAGCTACAGTATAATGCCTCTACATTTGTTGAAACATCAGCCATTGCATTTCATGTTAATTTTGAGACAGAAGAAGTAAATGAATGCTGCCATTATTCAGGGGTTGTATTTATCCTAATTTTCCTAATGTAATATATTGTCTTTCAATATGTTCTCAGCAGAGGACAGTCCACGCCTGGTGTACGCAGGGAGTTTCTGCAGCGATTACCCTTAATATTGTCCTCTTGTATGATGCATGAGCAAGTTTAACTTAATTGCAAAAACTGATTAATTGAGCTTCAGCATGTAATTGAATAAAACATGATTCCTTTTTCTCTCTTATGACTGATTCAGCATGCGCCAACTACCGTAAAACATTAGCTGGACCTGCCAGGACGAGTGTGCAGTCTCTGAATTTAGCTGAATAATCGCATTAGGGCGAGAGTTATAGTGACATCATATCATCATGTCTTAATGATGCCATTAAGTAACAGTCACAGGAGTACAGCAAGAGTGGGAGCTCTGCGAGGGTTGGTAGAGATGACAAATTATCACTAGATTCATAAAAGCTAACAATGAGTCGCTCACTGTTTCCACAGTGAGAGCACAAACCTTCTTCGATTAAATTATATAATATCTGCTTGCTTTATTCACTGGAGAACTAAAACACAATGACTGCATGAGTGGGTTTTATTTCTTTCTTTGTTTTCTTTGTTTATTGATCCTTCCTTTTCATCAAAGAAGATAATCTTGTGCGATCCCTGCACAAGAGAAATCCACTAATTTCCACAGGCAACTGAAAGACATCATATACAGCCAATTCACAGGCTTTATCAATAAAAATGAACTTAACCCCTGAAATAAGGTGACCACAAAAACGGCTTGAAAATTTCTCAGTTAAGCCAGTCTGGGATAAAAATTGCACCTCAACATATCAGATATAATATCAGTGTTCAGCAATCAACGGTGACAGCAGAAAACGTTCTGATAACGCTATAGCACTATAAGTAATTAGCCCATCCGTCATACAGCCGCTTGAGTCTGTGCCAGTGAAATGTGATTTATTACACTGATCAGCCGCACCATGAACACCTGTCAACTCGCAATGAACAGAGGCCAAGTCATCTGACAATGTGAATCTAAAATTCAGCGCAACTCAAAAAGCGAAAACACACGTGTGATATATTTAAATGTTTAAAGATAATCAAGACACATGAACACAAAATGGTGATTAGAAAATACCTTACCCTAACTAACCCTTACCCTAACCTAACCCTTACCCTAACCCTAAAGACCACATATAATAAAAATGACAAATCCTACTGTAGTTTTCTTTTTAAGCTAGTTTTGTATGTTTTCTTTGGAATGTTGACGTTGCTCTCTTTTCTATACAATGAAAGTGAATGGTGACTGAGGCTAACATTCTGTCTAAAATCTCCTTTTGTGATCCACTGAAGGCAAAATGTTCATACAGGTTCTTAACAACATAATGGGGGGATGGGAGGATGACAGGATTGTCATTTTTGAGTAAACAATCTTTTTAAGCTTAGCCTAAAGAATCCTAATGAATTTCTGACACCGGAACAGCTAAAAATATGTTGATCAGCAGATAAGTCACAAAGTGATCTATGCATATTGACAATGTCACGCAATCTCAACCTCCCACACACCTATACAACACGGCCACTCGCTTCATGCATGCGTCCAGCATCTGGTCCTTCTAAAATACCCATAGCAAGATACTGACTGCCCATCATACTGTGATCGCCATGGAGACTGACAGAACGCGGAAACCAAAATGACTTTAATGTAAAAAGCAATACAGCGAGTCCTTATGTAACAGAAAAGGATCCGGCTCCCCCGCATGCCCAAAATGGAAAGTGTCGCATACAGTATGACAATAGAACATGAGGGAAGAATGTCAAAACACAGATGGAACGAAAAGGAAGTGCAAATGCTCCACACGCACAAAAGCTTGAAAAGAAACAAAAGACCTGGCGGGAATGTGTTTATTTGCCGCCCTTTGATGAGGACCAATTTGCTTAATTATATACAATCCCAGTGGCTTGACCACAGCAACTGCACAGGCAACACAGGGAGTGATTGCTATGTTCTGTTTTGACAATTAAAACCATTTCAGAGAAGAAAAGGTGAAATCCAAGCTCTGTCTTGAATATATATATATATATATATATATATACACACACACACACACACACACACACACACACACACACTGTATATTGTACAATTTATATATACACTGATGAGCCAAAACATAATGACAACCTGCCTAATATGCTGTTGGTCCTCCGCGTGCCGCCAAAAAAGCGCCGACCCAAAAAGGCATGGACTCTACAAGACCCATGAAGGTGTCCTATGGTATCTGGCACCAAGACATTAGCATCAGATCCTTCAAATCCTGTAAGACTTGTTGGTCCAGCAAATCCCACAGATGCTCAATCAGATTAAGATCTGGGGAAATTGGAGGCCAGGGCAACATCTTGAACCCTTCATCATGTTCCTCAAACCATTCCAGAACAATGTGTGCAATGTGGCAGGGCGCATTATCCTGCTGAAAGAGGCCACTGCCATAAGCGAATACCATTGCCATGAAGGGGTGCACCTGGTCTGCAACGATGTTTAGGTAGGTGGCACGTGTCAAATTGATGTCCACATGGGTCCAGGGTTTCCTAGCAGAACATTGCCCAGAGAATCACACTCCCTCCACCAGCTTGTCGTCTTCCAACAGTGCATCCTGATGCCATCACTTCCCCAGGTAAACGCTGCACACGTACATGGCCGTCCATGTAATGTAAAAGAAAACCAGATTCATCAGACAAGACAACATTCTTCTACTGCTCCAAGGTCCAGTTTCGACACTCATGTGCCCATTGTAGGCACTTTCAACGGTTGACAGGGGTCATCATGGGGACTCTGACCGGTCTGCAGCTACACAGCCCCATAAGCAGCAGGGTGCGATGCACTGTGTCTTGTGACACATTCCTCCCATAGCTATCATTAACATTTTCTGTGACTTGTGCCACAGTAGACCTTCTGCCGGTTCGGACCAGATGGGGTAGCCTTCATTTCCCTCACTCATCGATGAGCCTTGGGCGCCCAACACCCTGTTGCGGTTTGTGGTTTGTTCCTCCTCGGACCACTGTCGGTAGGTACTTACCACTGCTGAACGGGAGTACCCCACAAGCCTTGCCGTTTCAGTGATGCTCTGACCCAGTCAGCTGGCCATAACAGTTTGGCCCTTGTCAAAGTCGCTCAGGTCTTTACTCTTGCCCATTTCTCCTGCATTCAACACATTGACTACGAGAACTGACTGTTTGCTTACCATCTAATCTACCCAGACCTTGACATGTGGCATTGTTAGGAGATGATCAACATTATTTGCTTCACCTGTGAGTGGTAATAATGTTTTGGCTTATCAGTGTGTGTGTGTGTGTGTGTGTGTGTGTGTGTATATATATATATATATATATATATATATATATATATATATATATATATATATATATATATATATAACAGCTTAAACACACCTAAACTGGTTTGCTGGTCTTAGTATAAGGTGTTCTTGGATGGTTTAAGCTGGTCTCCAAGCCAAGTCAAGCTGGTTTCCCAGCTGAAAAGTGGCACAAAAACCCTTCTAAAATCAGCTAAGGAGACCAGCTAAGACCCACAGCATTTGTGGCATAATGTTGATTACCACAAAAACTAATTTCACCTTGTCTCTTATTTTCTTATTTTATATTAAAAAAATAAAAATAAAAAAAAAATAAAAGAAGAAAAAAAAGAGGCAAAAATCAGGGTTACAGTAATGCACTTACAATGGGAGTGAATGGGACCAATCTGTAATCTTTAAAATAGTCACTGTTTTAAAAGTACATCCCCAAGATGCATACATTATGTGGGTTACATGATTTTAATGTTACAAAATTGCTTACTAACCTTTCCTGTGTAAAGTTATAGCCAATTTTACAACTCTGTTTCAATGACGACGTAATACCGTAAACCTTGTAATCCACTTAGAACAGTAGTCCACCACAAAAATTGTGATTTATACAACATTACAGCTTAAATAATAAACAAGTTTTAACATAATAATTTATGTAAGTACTTTTATAAAATTATAAGCTTTGCATTTCTGTCTTTAAATCCTCCAAAAGTTGCCCAATTCAATCCAATTGTAAGTGTCTCACTGTATCCTCGATTTTTGAAGAAAAGGAGAGGCGAGTACCTTTTTATTTTTTTTTTATTTTTTTGGTCATAAATGCCATCTATTGATCTTAACTTGTATTGAACTGGTATATCCCTTTAAAGCAGGGGTCGGCAACATATTGCTCACAGCAACGGCGAGAGAGGAGTAGACTATTTTATTCAAATGAAATTCCGCACCTGCATTCCAATCTACATCTTGGTGTAATCCTCATGATCACGCAGCATGTTTTCATGAGCTGGATGTGAGGCTAAACAAAAAGTTAAATGTGAAGAGACAACCTACATTCCATGTTTCATTTGTTTCTTTTTGCTTTCAGAACAACACGTCATGTAATAAAGAAAACTCCACTATTAATCCTTGAGATTTCCAACCCAGCATACAGGTACACCCTACACCATGGTCACACTCAAAATTACATTAAAAGAGATAACATAAACCCACATCATGGGGCTCAAAAATCTGAGTCCATTCAAAATATAAATGATTTATGTATAAATCAATATAAATGGATTTTGCAGATGCAATTCACAGAAAAGGGCTAAATAGTTGATAGGCTTGTGATGCGCGAATGGCTTGCATGAGCAGCATGAGTGCTGTCACACTCCCATTCAGCTGATGAAAACATGCTGCATGATCATGAGGAAGGATTACATCAAGATGTAGATTGGAATGCAGGTCAGTTGCAAAAAACCTCATATAAATTAAATAGACTGCTCACCTCTCGCTGTTGTTTGCATGCTAGTGATTAACTCTCTGTGTGATTTTGACCAGGAAAATAAAAAATGGCACTCCATATCAAAAAGGTTGCCGACCCCTGCTTTAAAGTGTTCTGAAACATCATGCTCCCCAACAAAACCTGTTTATTTCTAGGGCTGTCCCTTTAAGTTGCACAGATCTTATTATAGATTAATTGATTAAGAGGGTGCAGCTGGAAAATGGCAATATGTCTTACCATTGATCTGCTTCTGAATAAGATTGGCTGCTACTTATCATTCCGCGGGACACTTGCACACATTTAGCCACCCAATTTCCTGTTGCTCTCCAATGCATTAATATTCCACTTTCCCTACCTCTCCCTGTCTGTCTGTCACTCTCTCTTTCTTTCTCACTGTCTACCTCGATCTCTTTCTCTTTGTCTTTGTCCCCCTCTCTTTGAGGCCCCCTTAATTGTAGCTCTGTGAAGCGAGAAGGTCCCTCTGTTCTAATTTGCCATCCTGAAAGGGGCTGAAATTGGTGTGTATCAGGCGACTGAGTCCCTTCTGTTGCCGTCATATGAACAGAACAACACTGTAGACTTGGGAGGAAGTCTGACATTAACCCCTTATATGTTAGTGAGACCAGCTTTCAAAAGACAACTGGTTTCAAGAGCTAATTATGTAATGCGGCCACATTCGCTCTTGGCACAGAAACTATGTAAGGTCGCCTCGCATGCACATGTCTTTCAAAGATGGCTGCTAATTGGCTGGCTTTAGGAAAATGCTTCACGTTTGCTCTTGAAGGTGATGCTGGATGCTTAGTAAAGCTTATCCCCCTTAGCAATTGTTCTTCCTGAGAAATCTTAGTTGACTTCCCATTTGTGCACACTCTGAACTTTGTCTTGAGGAAGACCTGTGCAGGTTGGGTAGTAATTTAGTCCAGAGATTGTACTAGGGGATATGTTCTGCGTGCTTCTATTCCCTTCAAGTTGTGCTGGAAAATTGGAGCTCCCATCATTTTGTTTCCCTGGAGATGAAATGGCTCTTCCAATTCCCACAGTCTGTTGCCAGATCCAGGAGGGAGGTGACAGCAGTTATGGCCCTCATCAGCTGGCAGCGCTGGGGAAATATGCTCTGATACACAGTCTTCGGCTATCTGGTCTTGGTTTGACACTAGCTATCTCATAAAAACAGCCATCTCTCTCTCTCTCTCTCTCTCTCTCTCTCTCTCTCTTGGCCGTCTGTGCATAACACATTTCTCTTTGAGTTTAAATGAGCTGTTTGCATCACCTCATGCATGTGTTTAAGTGCACTCACAATATGCCTGTTTATATATTTAAATACTCATTACAGGGAGTTCTATGCTGCTTGTGATGGATAATGACATGCAATAGGCATTCGGACGAGCATCTCAATCATGGATGGTCAACAGAAGCACTGTTAAATATGCAAAGGGTAACTCATTTGAGTGCATTGCATATTGACAAAAATGCAAATTACTTAAACACAGCATAGCTTCTGATCTCCGTTTTGATGTGGGAGGCGACAAAGAGACAGAAGGGAATCAGTGTTATCAACTCGTAGCTTATTGCACTGGTGCAGGTGGGGATTAGTTGCCAGTCTGGGGATGGAAATTAAAATGCAACGTTTTGCTGTGTCTTGATTAAATGTCAACGAGATTCAAACTTTGTGTAATATGTAATTGATGCATTTTTCACATGAATTTAAAATAAAATGCTCTGTATTATTAATTCAACAACTGATTGATATGCAGCTTTGTTTTCTATGAAGATCTGCGATATTGATATTCAGAACACGGAGTAACCTAGAGTAACTAGGGCCTTTTCCACTGCAGGGACAAAAGTTATTTTTGGGTACTTTCCCCGGGACTAGTACTTTTTGTCATTTTCGCACCTGAGGAACTATATCTTTTCCTGTTGCTGTTTTAAGGGACATTTTAGCTACTACTCCAGGGTAGGTACCTTTGTGGGTGTAGAGCAACTGTGGGAGGTGCTGCAGCCTGTGATTGGTCAAAGCAATGACAGACACAAAAGAGCCGGCATTTGTAAACAAACTTGTAGCTGCTGGCCTGTTACTCAGAGGATTGCACTAATTTTACAATTCCCTTCACAGAACTAACATAGAACCAACAAATTATCCAAAGAGAATCACTCGTTTCACATGTGTGTGTGTGTTTGTAGGCAGGTTTGGGTGGTTTACGAGGACATTTTTTTAGGTAACAAACTGGTAATTACAAGGGTATTATGCATAAATGTGGTTTATGAGGACATTTCTAGTGTCCCCATAATCCAAATCACTTAAAAAACATACTAAACAATGTTTTTTTGAAAATGTAAAAATGCAGAAAGTTTTTTTGTGAGGGTTAGGTTTAGGGGTAGAGTTAGGGGATAGAATCTATAGTTCATACAGTATAAAAATCATTATGTCTATAGAGAGTCCTCATAAGGTTAGCCGCACCAACATGTTTGTGTGTGGGCAGGTTTGGGTGGTTTACGAGGACATTTTTTTAGTTTATAAACTGGTAATTACAATGGTATTATGCTATAAATGTGGTTTATGAGGACATTTCTAGTGTCTCAATAATTAAAATCACTTAAAAAACATACTAAATGTTTTTTTGAAAATGTAAAAATGCAGAATTTTTTTTGTGAGGGTTAGGTTTAGCGGATAGAATCCGGATCCAGATATAGTTTGTAAAAATCATTATGTCTGTGGAGAGCCCTCATAAGGATATCTGCACCAAAATTTGTGTGTGTGTGTTTGAGGGGTGAGCAGGGGCATAGATTCTGGGGGGGATGGGGGGGAGTTTTCATTGCATCTGTACTGTTTCTACTGTATAAATACACAGAAAATAAAGTGGTTTATGGATTACTTCATCGAATTGTTCCTTAGATGATGGATATAAATAATAAGATGTTTATCAAGAGTGGGTAATTGAACTATATAAAAAATACAGCTAAACCGTCATGAAATCTAGTTTACATGAGGGAAGTATTGCGTGACTGTTAACTAAGACGTCTTTTTAAAGTCAATGAGTGAGTATTTCAGTACAGTAATTTATGTACTGAAATAGAACGCAGCACGCAGAGCTCAAGCACCAAGTGTAAAGTGTAACCTGAAGACACAAGCTGCATCCAAAAACTGTAAAATGCTGCCTTTGGAGGCTGTATAATGAGGTAGGATTAAATAAGGTGCTTTTTAAACTGTTCGAAGACCAGTTTCCTTAAGAGTTCCATTCATCCAAAAACGCTGTTGTTTAAACCATTAATTCAGTGATTCCCAACACTGTTCCTGGAGGCCCCCCAACACAACATATTTTGGATATCTCCCTAATCAAACACACCTGATTCAACTCATTAGCTCATTAGTAGAGACTCCATAACCTGAATTGGGTGTGTCAGATCAGGGAGATATACAAAATGTGCAGTGTTGGGGGGCCTCCAGGGACAGAGTCGGGAGTTACATTTGTGAGTGCGCACTAAAAATCATGTTAACATGTATAATGTTTACTTCTTGTGGCTATACTTTTAAACGATTTATATATAATCATGTGTATTTTAATGTTTATGGACTGGCCCCATTCACTTCCATTGTAAGTGCCTTAATGTAACTATGATTTCTGCTTCTTCTTTTTTTTTTTTTTTAATAAACAAGGGATCAGTTGAAATTATTTTCTGTTGTAATCAACATAATGCTACAAATACTGTCAATTGAGCTTTACTTGTTTTAAACCCAGAACATTCCTTTAATTATTTTTATTATTTATTTATTTATTTATTTGTGATGCACATACTGTACATCAGTGATATATCAGTATCAGTCAATTAAAGTAATTGTGGCATCAGCCTGATAAAGCCGTTATTGGATCTGTCAGGTATTGTTTGTTGAATGTAACTTTGGTTGTGAGTTTCAAGTTTGTCAAGTCAAGTTTATGTCAAGCCAAGTCTTTGTCAGCCAAGTTCATGTTTATGTTTGCTGCATGTTTGTAGTTAGGGTTTTTGGATACACACTGGAATAAATTTGCAATTGGGTTCTTTACACCAACGTCTTTTCATTGCCAATGCCAGCAACATACGTTACAGACGTTACAGAACTTTACAGAATACCTGACTAACAAATATGAACCCAGCAATCCAACTCCTATGCCTACGTCAGGGGAATCATCCCCTGGAGGATTACATGGAGGACTTTTGCGCTCTGGTATGCCAGGTGGACTTTAATGAGGTTGCCCACAAAAACGTTTTCCGTTTTGGATTAACTGAGTCTATCTCTTTGCTGATGCCAGGCGGTCAGAGTACCCACAGCCTGGCTCAGTATATTGACCTTGCCCTACAGATTATTGGTTCTATGTTCACTGAGGGGGAGTCGGATGCCAAGCCAGAGTTCCACGACATGGCCGCTGAGCCAGAGTTCCACGTCATGGCCGCCGAGCCAGAGTTCCACGACATGGCCGCCAAGCCAGAGTTCCACAACATGGCCGCCAAGCCAGAGTTTCACGTCATGGCCACAAAGCCAGAGTTTCACGTCATGGCCGCCAAGCCAGAGTTCCACGTCATGGCCGCCAAGCCAGAGTCTCACATCAGGGCCACCAAGCCAGAGTTCCACGTCATGGCCACCAAGCCAGAGTTTCACGTCATGACCGCCAAGCCAGAGTTCCTTGTCAAGGTCGCTAAGCTAGCGCCATCTTTTGCCCCGGATCCTGAGTCTGCCCCATGCCACGTCACAGCCACGCCTCAGCCTGCTTCATGCCATGTCACAGCCACACCTCAGCCTGCTTCATGCCACATCACAGCAACACCTCAGCCTGCTCCATGCCATATCACAGCAACGCCTCAGCCTGCTCCATGCCATGTCACAGCAATGCCTCAGCCTGCTCCATGCCATGTCACAGCCTGAGCCTGCTCCATGCCATGTCACAGCCACGCCTGAGCCTGCTCCATGCCATGTCACAGCAACGTCATGTCACAGCAATGCCTGAGCCTGCTCCATGCCACGTCACAGCCACGACTGAGTCTGTTCCACGCCATGTCATAGCCACATCTGAACTATTGGACCTGGAGAGGGTACCCACCCTTGTACCCACCCTATGGATGCTTCCTCAGGATCAGACAAGGGGAACTTCTGACCCTCCAAATTCACCTAGACCATCTGAGCCCTGGACTCCACCTTGGTTCTCCGATCCCTCAGTTACACCTTAGCTCTATGTCGCTTCGGCTCCACCGTGGTCCTTCAGCCATCAACTTCTCAAGGGTCCCTCCAGCTCCGCCTTGGTCAGTCAGTCACCTGGCTCCATCTGAGCTCTCCAATCCCACAGCTACACTTCGTCAATCTGAGCCTGCGGCTTCACCGGGGACCTCCTTCCCTATGGCTCTGCCTTGGTCCTCAGTCCCACCGGCTCCACCTCTGTCCTCCAATCCCCCAGCTCCACCTCAGTCCTCCGAATCTAAGGCGCAACCTCGGTCCTTCAAGTCATCAGCTACTCTCCGGGCACCAAGTTCCCTGGTGTTGCCCCTGTCAGGACCCCATTTTGCACTGACTCTTCCAGGCCTTGTCTTGCTTAGCCACGTTTAAAGACCCCCCCCCCCCAGCTCCCTACAGAACTTTGGGTTTATGCTATGTTTAATGTGTTTTGTTCATGTGTTGGGAGCTGCCCCTTAGTGGGGGAGGGGGGGAATATGTCAGGTATTGTTTGTTAACTTTGGTTGTGAGTTTCAAGTTTATGTCAAGTCAAGTTTATGTCAGGACAAGTTCATGTTTATGTTTGCTTCATGTTTGTAGTTAGGGTTTTTGGATACACATTGGAATAAATTTGCACTTGGGTTCTTTACACAATCGTCATCGTCTTTGTCATTGCCAGCACCAGCAACATACGTTACAGACGTTACATAACGTTACAGGATCATATAATATCAGGACTAATTTTTTATATTTGAATTTAAACAGTTTACTCTTTATATGCCACATTACAAAAGTACTAAAAAGTGATATGTCTTTTCTATTGTTAAGTATAAGAAGTTTGATGGCTGATTTAACTTGCATGCAAAACAGTATTTTGATTACAGTGTAAAATGATATTGGTATTGGCCATAACATAAAAACAATGATCAGTTATTGGCTTCAGACCCCTTATTTTTATTTACTGTTCAACCCCTCATACAAAGAAATGCTTCATAAATCATATTTGTACATATATATATATATATATATATATATATATATATATATATATATATATATATATATATATATATGAAGAGAACTTTCTTAATTTTGCCCTTACAGTATTTCAGAGTAAACTCTCTGCAGCTCTTTCCCCTTGATGTTATCCAGGGTCGTGTCAGAGCCGGAACGCTCTGGTTGCTATGAGAGTGACAGTACTGTTTTATCTCTTAGCTCTCTCAGGTTATCCCTGCTGGACTAAAACTGCTCAGGGGTAAAACGCAAGATGAAGGCAGGGTGGGCAGAGACTAATCCAGGACCAGGGAAGTTTGGAACATTCCTAAAGCCTGTTTACAACATGGAGAGATTGGCCAGGGGGACTTACAACTTTGTCACACCAAACCGGGACCTAAAGAATAAACCTACTCTGACAGAATGGATAAACACTGGTGGGTAGAGAAAGAGGAGGAATGAAAATAGGGGCAGAGAATGAGATAGAAAGAGAAATGGGATGCTCTGAAAACAAGAAAAAGAATCAGAAAGCAAGGGTCTGATAGGGCTCAAGAATAAATAGTACACTGGGACTGTGTACCACTGTTGTGCCAATTAAACCAGTGCCAGCTCCCACCATTAGGTCCACATGTTGTGTACCACTCAACGAGCTTTATGTAAAAAGCAATGACGCATGAGGACCAGACTCATCCCACTGAGAGAGACAAACCCTTACAGTCTGCTGTGCATAGTCTCTGATGAGAATTACCCCCAGCAGTCTCTCTATTGTCCCAATACACATTTCCTCCCATGTGCAAAATTCTGTTTCCTCCTGTTCGAGAGCGGACAGGGACTCCTCCTGTGAATGACGATCCTACAAATGCAAGGTGTGATTATAGCGAACCATCTAACAGAAGAAACGGGAGATGAGAGAAGTAGCAGCTGCTCGAATATAGAGCTCGTTTCGGTCACAACATTTTTGTTATAATTTTCAAGTTTTATTGTCATTCCAGCTTATATACAGTACAAGTATAGAGTGGAACGAAATGGCGATTTACCAGGTCTGCAGTGAATAATTACAGACAAAACAAGGCACAATTCACAAACATAATAAACAAGAGCTTAAGAACAAACACTATGAGCAATATAAATATATATGTACATAAGTACATATGCATATATACATGCAATGTAGACAAACTGTACAATAAACACTATCCATATTCTCTAGACAATATACACTGAAACATAATAAATCCAATGAAAGTAGAGGGGGAACGTAGAGTGTACACTCAAATACTGGTGGTGGCAGCAGCAGAATATGGTACATATACCATATGATATACAGTAAAGTGTAAAGTGTTGTGCAAAAGGCTGAGAGTAATGCAACATTTTTCTTTCAGTTAGGTTTAAGTTCTTGTCCTGGAGGTGGTAGGACGTGTCAGGGTGTTGGAGCCTGACAGCCTGAGGGAAAAAGTTGTTGCAGAGTCTTTGTGTTTTGGCCTGT
Organism: Myxocyprinus asiaticus; assembly: GCF_019703515.2. NCBI lineage: Eukaryota > Metazoa > Chordata > Actinopteri > Cypriniformes > Catostomidae > Myxocyprinus > Myxocyprinus asiaticus. The sequence goes on from NC_059386.1 coordinate 24,505,934, forward strand.
ATTCTATGGTATCTCTTTTGAGATGGCAGTAGGTCAAAGAGTCTGTGGAAGGGGTCCACTATGATGCTGCGGGCCTTGTGTAGACAGCGTTTTTGGTAAATATCTGTTATGGATGGAGGTGAGAGTCTGATGATTATTTCTGCTGTTTTCACAATGCATTGCAATTTCCAAACTAGGCGGTGATGCAGGATGTTAGAATGCTTTCAATGGTTCCTCTGCAGAATGTGGTGAGGATGGAGTGGGGGGGGAGGTTTGCCTTCTTTAGTCACTGTAGAAAGTGAAGATGCTGCTGTGCTTTCTTAGTGAGTGAAGAGGTGCTGAGGGACCAAGTCAGATTGTCTGTGATGTGCAGACCCAGAAACTTGGTGCTCCTTACTCTCTCCACAGGGGAACCATTGATGAACTATAAAAAGTGCTTGCTAAGGCAAGGATCACTGCTACTACTGGTCATTAGTGATGGATAGTCTGATTCATTTCTGTGAAAATGTCCATCACAGTTAGCTACACAATTCATTAAGTCTAATAAAAAATACAAACACAACTAGAAAACGAATATGTCATTAAAAATTTGTATTAGTAACATCAAGTAAAACTGGCTACTTCATTTGCAAATATTTTTTAGATCATTCAAAAATAACAAAGAAACAAACATCTGTAGGTTTATAAATGTTTTTTAACATCTCAACACAAAGCAAGATCTCGGTAATCCTCTGCGAACTTCCACAGTTAGTGAGATCGGCTCATTCGGTTCTTTTTGAGTCGGACAGATAGATGTGCTGCATAGCCAGTACAAGTACTTAAGCTGTGCATTTTGCGTCATCAACCTGGAACTAAAGTTTGATTTAGCGATTTTCTGAACTGGCTCGACCAGTTACTGACTGAGAATTGGCTCAAAAGAATGATTCGTTCAAGAATCGAACATCACCACTGGTAATACATGCTTATGGTTAAGAATTTGAACCAACTTCTAACCTTAAGCATTACATTTTGGCACAAAACTTGCATCATTTGTGCTGTGGACATTAATGATAACTCAAATAATTATTTGTTGAGACCATTGGTTCCCACAATATAGGTGATTTCAGGTTTTACTATACTTGAGGAAATTTGGTCCCCACAATAGGCAAAACCTGACCCGAACACACATACACTGCTTTCTCTTGATTTACAGCGCCTCAGTAAGCTGGGCTATCTTTGTGTGTGTTGCAAAGGTGTCTCTCTTATTTATGGAACATCGAGCTCTAGTGAGAATGTGTGATACCCTGGGGAGCGTCCCAAGCCTGAGAGTGGCGGGTACTGTCTCCTGGGCCGCCAGAGGCCAACTTCAAGGCTGCTGTTGTTCAGGAGACAATAGCATATGCCTATCACTGACTGAGAGTCAGATGAGCAAAACATGGCAGATTGGGCCTCAGGTCCAACCCAGAGATGTCTGCCATTGTGAATCCTTCTTTCTCAGAAATATATGCTAATGGCTGGACCCATAGGCTGTCTCTCAGCCCCAGTATAGACAGCAGAACTGCCCTCTGGGAGTTATAACAAGTTTAAGGTATGTTGTATGCTTTCACACAAGAACAATATTAAGTGTAGCTGACACAAAGAAGAACAAACATATCTAATTTCACAGGGGAAATTAAAGAAATAAAGATAGATGTAGAGGTAATTTAATTTACTTGTTATTTTGTGCAATTATATTAAATTACTTAATTATTATTTTCTATTTTCTGGCTCTTTTGACATATGGGTCAACACAAAAGGAACAACGGATGTCACTAAAGGGATAGTTCATGAGATGTTAGGCAATATGTCTTTTCCTCTTACAATAGAAGTGAATAGTGCACTGAGGCTAACATTCTGCCTAACATCTCATTTTGTATTCCACTGAGTAAATGATGACAGAATTTTTCTGCCAGATCTCATTAATTTTACGTGCACACCAAAATAATGTGCTTTATTACATGTTTGGCTGCAGTTTTCCAATGAAATGTCCAGCAGGGACCGCCAAAAGCGAGTGAAATTATGTTGTAATCAGACTATATTTTTAAGGTGAATATTAGATCGATGTTTTAATTAGTAAAACGTACCTCCCTAACCTAAAACTTTAACCAAAACCTAACCAATGGTGTCCTAAAAGATAAATGAGAGGTGAACAAAACAGACACCTTACACTTAACCAGCCAAAACCTAACCAAAAGTGTTTTTCATGAAAAGCACATTTACTGAAGCAACCACGTCATTTCATGTCGCTTCTATGACACTTTTGCTTCACTTTCACTTTTGGTTTGAGAGTCCTTGTCTGGGCTCAAGGCTTGGTCTTGGAGTCCAGAGTCCAACACACTATCAGGTGAGCTACCGCTGAAATTAATCATCTTGGAATAAGTGTGTAAATGTAGGTGGGCTGTAGTACAAGCGTTAAATGTATCGCTTTTCAAATGATGCGTTAGAGTAAAAGTGGTCTGATATAATAACATAGCAGGGTGTGAGTAATATAGCAAAAAATACGTGTTTATAAAGTAATAAACAGTCATAATACCCGTGATTTGTGTGAAAGTGAATAAAACGCACAGTTGTTGTAGCACCTTTTGTGTTAATTTCACTAGAAAATGGCATGTAAAACTCAAAAATTTGCAAAAAACTAGGTTTTTAATTTTTTCGTTTTGGTTGAACTATCCTTTTAAGGATAATTTGCCTTAAGATCACAAGCATGAACAGGCTTTTAAAGTTGTAAAATACTGGGTTTTAAATAGACTGATTGGTCAACACCTGTTTTGGGCTTTGTGGGAGCAGGTGAGCCCTACAGATCAAGGTTCAGAGTTCAATATCCCTGAGGTCAAAGCACAGACAGTGAAAGCGCAAAGGCGTGGCCAAACTGTAGCCTGCATGGGTCAAAAATGCAAAGCTGGTGAGCAATCGAAGCCCAGCAGGGCTGAAACACTGCTGACAGGGTGTGTGTATGTTACAGCTGTCTGATTTGTCAGCAGGGACACATTTAACTGAAGTTTTCATCACCAGCTGAACCTTAAAAGCCTGTGTATTACCTTATTACTGAGGACATGTACCATGTCAAACCAAACTCATGTTGTAAGGGCTTAGAGTTGAAGCACAAGGGTTGATAGGATAGAATGTAAACAATCACTAGGAAGACACATTGTTTCAGGCTAATAGGACATCTTTCAACATGAGGTTAATGCATTCACACACTTTTAAAGGGATAGTTTACCAAAAAATGAAAATTCTGTTAGGCAGAATGTCTCAGTCACAATTCACATTCATAGATGTTTTGTCCATACGATAGCTGGTCATACATAGCATCTCCTTTTGTATTGCACTGAAGAAAGAAACAACATGCGGATGATTTAATAATGACATATTTTTTTATTTTGAACTATCCCTTTAAGCATACATATACACATGCAGTCATAGCGATGTTTGTTGTGTTTTGCTATAGTAGGATATAGGAACATAAAAATAAATTTAATTAATGAAGTATATTAATAGTTAATCAACACTTCTTGACACCTCAATTAGTTTGACGGATCTGCTGATGTTAATATAGAAAAATAGTATTAACACTTTCATAAGTGCTTAATTACTCATTCAAATGAGCTTACGCCGACACGCATTTACCAGCAGTTTAATCAGAATGTTACCACTTTAAAAATATGCTTGTATCACATTCATATGTCTGTACAAGACATAAAAATACCTCTGTACAGTTTATCTGTATGTAACTGTACTGAATAGCACACAGTATTTCTCATTATTTTACGAAAAGATAAAAAAGACTGGTATCACTTTAGTGGTACTTGTTAAGGCAAGCTACACTTTTACAATTGCTCGTATTTAGTAGTGATGGGGAGTCAACTCCAAAAGAGTCAATTCCTCGACTCTGACTCATCAACACTGATACAGGAATCGATTCTTTTGTTCGACTCCGTAACTTTACGAACAGGACGTTGTGATTGGCTCAAAATAATGAATTGTCGTTCTTTTTTTTCTTCTCCCCAATTTGGCATGCCCAATTCCCAATGCGCTCTAAGGCTTTGTTCAGACTGCCACTAAAAATCAGATTTTTTGCATATCCAGATTGTATCCAGATGAGCTTTTGATAGTCTGGATAGCAAAAAACCACATGAAATCTGATTTTTCAGAATCTGATTCAAACCACATCGGGAGGTGCGATTGAAATCGGATTTTTTCAGATGTGTCTCAGTTCGGATGCTCTGGCTGCTCAAATCGGATTTCAAATGGTCTTTTGCGTCACTCTTAACGCGACATACAGCGATGACGTAAAAAATCGGTGACTGCAGCACGGAACATCACAATATTTACCAGTCTCTGTCGCTGAGTTTTTCTTGTGCGACGGAGTTCTGCACCGCGACTGGACAGAGCGCTTATTTGGAGAGTGAGATAATGCACCTCCATTTTTCCCGCATCTGTTTCGAAAGCATCGTCACGTGGGTACGCCTACATCGTTACCAAAGCAACCCATGCAGATAGGTTGGTTATGTCTGAACGCGCAAATCTGATTTGATCACTTGCAATTTATAGTGTGGACCAGTTACGTGCACACATAGACATCAAAGGGGGCTTGAGCACCTGCCCTTTTTCTTCCTCGAGAGAAAGTGACCTTTTTTCTGGGGTGCTTTTGTTATTGTATTTTTTTATAAATGAATATATATATATTCCTGTTTGCGCACAGGTTCCCTGTCAAACAAATATATTTACTGAATAAAAAATCTAAATATCAGGTCAGGAGATGAGACTTTGTCGAGTTCCGATGCCCTCCCTCCGCATCTCCGCGCAGCAGTGCAGCACACATTGGCACATCAGACAGGCAGACAGGCAGGCAGCAGTCCCTCCCAGCTCCTATCCCAGTTGTGTTTCTCTTGGCTTGTATGGAGGTGAGTGGTGATGAACAAAAAAACTAAGCTACCAGTGCCTCAACTTTAAAGCTAATTAGCCAAAAGCCAAAAGCCAAATATAGTTAACTTGTGTCTTGCTAACATGCAAAACTCATGAGCAACTAGCTAATGTAATAAGTTAGCTAAAGTTTAGCTAAGGCAATATATGTTTATGTACTTATGTAAAGCTAATGTACTGTACTTAATGGAGACACTACAGGTGAATACAGTAAAATTTGTGTCTAATAACGTCATCACAATCGCCACATTGATATGCAAATTAGGTGTTAACTAATTAAAATGTACTAATTTGCATACATTTGACAAGGCACTGCAGGTGAATAGGATAAACAAAATAACTAAAGCATATCACCACAGAACTTCCCCAGTTAATGACTTACATCAAGAGTCTTTTCCCCTGAAATGTTATGTTTCAATATGCAGATTAGCTTGTTTTGGTTAATTTAGAAGAAATCTACAGATGCAAACAGATGGAGGGTAGTAGGCTTAAAACAAACACCATCTAAATGTGTATTTTGGAAGTTTTCTTTCCATTAGAGTAAAAGAAGACATGGAAGCAAAATAGACCAAAATCTGAAAATTGACCACTACATGAAAAAAGTGTCCTGCCTTAAACAGTAACTTTATAATTTTGATCGCAGTCTCCTCATCTAATAACTATCCATTCTATTAGTTTGTTGTATGCTGATAGAGGGAGGAAGGAGAGACAACAAGGGAATGGAAGGATTGGAAGTAACAGATTTTATTTCAAAGTTCAAGACCTTTTTTTGTAATAATTTCAGTTAAGTTGCTGTATTTTTGTATTTTGTCAATCATTTTTTGCAATGTTTTTTCATTATTTTTGCAGTGTTTTTTCCTGTAAAATTAACAAAATAGCAGCAACAGCCTTTTTCAGTTTAGTGTGAAGATTTTTGTTGATTTTGAAGTGTTATGTTTTCCAATAACACCAAAAGAATTAAAACGATTTATTGCCTTGTGCAAAATAAACAAATTATTAGTGAAATTTGTCCCTCTCCTTGGTGTGGTCATTTATTCTAAATATATACTTGAAACTAGTAACATAGAAAACATGTACATTGTGGCATAGGTTCCTTTGCTGTTGCCTGCTCTTGTGATAAACCTAGTGAATACTAAAGAAGACCTTGTTACCAATGACATTGTTACCAGTCACTTTAAGGTATATTTATGTCTCTGTGTGAACTGATTATTTTGTAGGAATCTGCTGAGTATGAAACAATTGCGTGAGTGTGAGGGAATTAAAATAAATTGGTAAGGAAGTCAGGAGTTGTGTTAATATATTTAACGTTTTGTTTAAGAAAATATTTTTTTAAATAAATAATTATGAGAAATGCCCTTTTTTTCCACTTAAGCCCCTGCTCCCCAAAATGTCTGTGCACGTCCCTGGTCTGCCTGAAAAGATCTGATCTGAGAAAAAATCCGATTTGCCTGCAGTCTGAACATAGCCTAAGTCCTTGTGGTTGCATTGTGACTCGCCTCAATCCGTGTGGCGGAGGTCAAATCTCAGAGACAGTCAATCCCTGCATCTTATCACGTGGCTTGTTGAGCGTGTTACCGCGGAGACCTAGCTCGTGTGGAGGCTCACGCTATTCTCCGCAGCATCCACACACCACGTGCCCCACCGAGAGCGAAAACCGCATTATAGCGACCACGAGGAGATTAACCCAGCGTGACTCTACCCACCTTAGCAACCAGGCCAATTGGTTTCTTAGGAAGCCTGACTGGAGTCACTCAGCACGAACTTGCGACTCCAGGAGTGGTAGTCAGTGTCTTTACTTGCTGAGCCTACCCAGGCCCCCCAATGAATTGGCGTTCTTAAGAACCAATCACATTATCTACAAACACCTGTTGGTTGGTGGGACACCACCTCATTCATCATGTGCGTTTGAGTGAGAGATAATGTGCGTGTGTGCAAAAGAGAGAGAGGGCTTACAGATTTTAAAACTTTCGGAAGTTTGTTTAGTATTACATTAATGCAAGGGACAGTGGTTGGAGAAGTGGATTCTCCCAATTTGTCTAGTTTCTATATGACAATGAAATTATTTCCGACCCAGCCTGTTTCTTGTTATTTTCCCTCTTAAAATTGGATATGAGAAGCAACTAGGGAATTACATTGTTACCAGTCATTTTAAGGTATATTTATGTCTCTAATTTGAACAGTACTAAAAGTGCGCTGTTATAATAGCAGGAGTTTATGTCTTAATGTCACACATTTTAAAATCTTTTAAGAGAAAATAAAAACTAAATTTAGTGTGCGATTAATGACCGCAATCCTCACATGGCCATCGCCAGAACATATGGAATAGAAAACACTATTAACTTACAGGTAAGCTAGTGTTATTTTATCAAAGCAATAACAACACCAATATATCTTAATTAAACCCACTGCTATTTAATCTGTTGTGGTCGAGACTGTTGAGTTGAAAAAGTTGGCATTTTAAAATTTTCACATTCCACAAAAAAGCGATTTCACGTACCATATTGTACGTTCCATTTAAAAACAACTGTCCAAATTAATTATTATTTTATTACGTATCCATTATATGCCTATTAATAGTTATTGAAGTGAACCGAGCAAGAAAATATGTGCGATTTGTTTTTCCATAGGCATGGAAGCCATCTAGACTAAAGTAAGCTTCTCCCGTCCAACTAACATTAATGTTTAGATTTGGGTAGGAGAATTTGACCAGCAGTTACAGAAAAACTTTTACTTTATCACGGAGTAACAATCGGACACAATAAGCAGTGGATTGAGTGAGCTATATACGTGTGAAAATTAAACTATGATTTTTATAATTCCGCTGATTTGCTGTTCATGCCTGACAAGCAATTTTGGGGGGTGAAAATATGTCACTTGGGAGGCACTGCCCACTAATGACCATCCCTGGTGATAGCCCAGAATTTTGAAACTATCCTGATTGAAAATAAATGAGAGTCGAAGAGCCAGTTCCATCGACTCCAACGGCTGGAGTCAGGAATCGGAGTCGACTCCAAAAAATTAGAAATCGAACACTGCTAATATTTAGTATTAATCTTTGGCACATAACTCATCGCACACCATTTGTGCTACAGACATGACTGACTCAAATCATACGGATTGTTGAGGAGGGGTGTGCTATTATTTCCACAAGCAATTAAACTTGCAATTTTTGTCTGAGAGATAAAAAACAGGCAAAAAAAAAAAAAAAAAAAAACATATTATAATCCTATTGACTTGCATGAAAGGATGGCCTTGAGCCACCAGAATATCATAAGAGACTTACACTGATTTTTTTATTTTTGTTTAGCTTAATTCAATTGTGGAAATTGGTTCCACACAATGAAAATGACTTTCTTCAATATAAAATTAAAATCTAGGCTCTACTTAAATACTTTGAGTGGTGAAAACCTAAATGAATTGAGTTAACCTAACTTAAATTTGATCTGTACAAATAACTCTTTTGAAGCTTGCAGCATGTTGCTTGCTAGCAACAAATCTATTAGCATGTATATACACACTTCGCAATACACACTTATAATTTAATGTACCCAACCTTGACCTATAACCATTAGCTACACTCTTCTCCACAATGGTAACCCTAAAAAAATCAACACGACAGAAACTCCTCTAAATCCCAAAATAAAACAACATTAAAAACGAAGTCTCCTATTTGTTTCATTTTGTGTAGAAATACATTAATATAATACTTCATTTTAAAATGTATTCACCCAGTTCAGTCCATTGCAAAGCATGCTGGGAACAGGAAATCCCGAGCCCGGTTTCAGCAATACCTTGATGCAACAAATATTATTCACATAGTCCCAAAACAATTGGAATAAGTGAACAGATGGATTTTACACACTGAAATTAAGTTCAGATCAAATGCTAAAGAATTGTGTTGCATTCGCTCATTTAAAAAAAGTTAATTGAGCAAGCAGTAAAAATCATGTTGAGTAAACACCTTCTGTTAGAAGTCTGAAACCATTTGAACATTTCATAGCAATGTGATCACTTTTTGATGACTGTGTTGAATATCACTTGGATGTTACGCAATATAATTATTTTCGCATCTCAAACATAAATGTATAGTTGATTTCAAGTGTACTGGTTTAGCATTTTCAATAGAGTTCAAAGAATTTTCAGTGTAGAGATGGGCTCTTTTGACTTAAGTAACAGTAAAAATTGAGTTAAGCACTAATAGCAATATAGTAACAGATACACTAATAACAGAAATAGCGACAGGTTCAGTCCAGTGTCAGTAAGGTCAACATTTTCTGTTTATCTGCAAACTTATGCAACTCTGCAACCAAATATAAACACTCAAACAATTGCAACTGAGTCTACTTATGGTCCTTGTTTGGGTCCTGTCCTCTGTTTTCCTTATTGTACCATCCTGTATGTAGTATATTAGTTTACTTCAAGACCTTTGTGGATGCTAGGCATTTGATAACAAAAAGGTCTAGAAAAAAAAATCCTTCTAAATTTAGTACATGTATCTGATGCATTTTAGTCTGTGCATCTATCTTTCCCAACCTTCCACACCCCCTCCCAGGCCAGCAGGCAGAGTGATTTTGTGTGCTAATGAGTCATATTAGAGTAAGAAGGTAACTAAGTGTCAGAGAGTGCTTAAGAAGGAGATTAATAAAAGAAGATAGGGTAATAAACTGTGTCTGGGAGCTTATAGTTCTGCTGTCACAGCCCGAGCCTGGCGAGGAGTATATTATAAGACTAACACTCCTCTAATCAGGCAGAATGAACCAGTTGGAGTCAAATGCAAAATGTAAGCTCGAATAGATCAACAACTAGCAACAGCATTGCAAGTAATGGCAGGGACTTTGACATTATGCGAGCCACCAAAACATCTATCATACATCAGTTTTGAATGTATGATATGTGCTCTCCATATTCTTATTGCTGTCTAAGAGAAACGTGAGATATTAAAGACATCTCATATTTGATTTTTCTTTCTGATATGCTAATAAGCATAGCCAGCCTTTAAGAATACCATACAACCCCCTCTAATTTGTGGGTGAGCAATTTACACTCACATTGTACCAGGCAGACAGAAAATGTGAAAGCTGGTTTTAGATACAAGAGTGCTGTAGTCATTATGTGTCTGAGCAGGAGGAATAGACTGCTCTAAAGCTGCAGTGAGATGAAGCCACCGGGTCTCAGGCTCAGAACAGAGGACAAATGGAGAACAAGAACAGGCTGGTCCTATAACTCAAGGACTTATAAAGAACAGAATAAACCCTACACTTCAGAGAATGTTCTCCAGCTAAAAGAAAGAGGCACGTGCAATTGGTCCTCAGAGGCCTAGAGGGACTGGTCTTTTTAAACACACACATACACACACAAAGCATTTCTTTCAGTCAAGGGACTTTGACCATTATGAGGCTGCAGAATAAAAGAGAGTGAATGATTAAATTATCATGAAATTAGTATCGTCTTGAAGGACGTAAAGGTAAAGCTTAAAGTCAGCATGAAATGACATACCTAAGCCATTTTATTTGTGTAATCTGATGTATTTAAGACTGAAAAGGGACATTCTATGAGAGAAAATATACTGTGCAACAAGGATTTCCTCCATCAGAAATTGATTGGATCGAGAAAAGATGGTGTTACATACTAGAATGGAGTCAGGTTGAGAAAGATACAAGCCAAAAATTAAAGTAATCAGATTTACTGTCATAGAGACTTGGGGTGGGCTCATTTGACTTCCACTGTGTAACCACCTAGAAACCAACCAGAACACCCTAGCAACCACCTTGCAATGCCATAGCAACCATCCGGAACACCCTAGCAACCACATAGCAATGAAGTAAAAGACACTCAGAACACCTTAGCAATTGCGTAGGGACACCCTGGCAACCACCACTTTCTTTGGAGAATTTAAAAATCGAATTGATTGTAACATTCAAATTGTCAAATCTTTTTAACTACAAATGTTTGCTTCTGTTGGGCCTCATGTATTCAGATAGAAGACAAAGGCAGGCCTAACACAAGTCGTAAAACCTAACTCAGCCCCCACACCTTCTAAGTCATAAATTTTACTGATAAAAATCATGCCAAAATCAAACAAAGGGAGTCCAAAACAGACTACAGATCCATGAAGCCTTGCTCACTAAAGGATTGAGCTCTCAACTCCTATTGGATGAGGCACACAACAGAACATCCCTCAAATATGACATCATCAGGAGTTGAAATAATTCTGAAATGCGTCCAGAATTTACTTCCAGCGACTTCGTTCACCGAATATAGACATAGCTTTTGCTGCTCTCCGGTGCAACCTCGTGGCACAAGGAAGTAATGTCCGACTTGAAACTGTAGCCATACAATCTCCATCTCGCTGGACGAGTTGAGATTACTCTGTGTTCAACCGAACACTCTAACGGATCCGAAGGAGACCGCTGAGCAATACGCATCTTCATCCGTTTGCCTACAGAAGTGAAGAGATTAAAGATTTCTCTTCCATCTTCAATCAAGTCGACATTTCTGAGTTCTCTGCCAGCCCGCCGAGAATCAACAGCCGTACCGCCCGCTGACAATCAACAGCCGTACCGCCCGCCGACAGAGCGAGGAAACGGCCTCCCGTCATCACACGAGCCTCAAGGAACCGGGTCAAAGTTAAAGGACGGAGGAAAACACATTCTACCTGTGTCCTCATGTGATTCAAGTAAGAGGTTACGTCTGGGCAGAGATAGAATATTATAGTGTGTTATTCTTGTGTTTCAAGGTTTTTGCTTGTACAGTTTACGGACCGCCATGTCCGCTAATTATTAATACTCAGGGTATTAATTATCACAAATTTGTTTTGCTGTATTGTGGTCCAACCAAATTGGATTGTGCAATTTTGCCATCGCGGGTGAAACAGAAACTGAGTTCATCCATTAAAGAGTCAAATAACGCAGGACTTTTACGAGCCCCGCTCGTAAAACCGCGTCTCTGAGTGATGAGCACAGCTGCTTTCTCTCCTGCTATCGCGAAATCAGCTTTCGGGCTGTCACTTAATCATCTCTCTCTCTCTCTCTCTCTCACCAACCACACTGACACACACACACACACACACACACACACACACACACTGTCTCACACACACACACCTTATGTGTTATAGGATTATTTTTATTTCCATATCTAATCATGTCACTGTTTAGTTTGTAGTTGTAAGTCAGAAGTTATTGACTGCATTGTATTAATTATTAATTGATATTACTGCATAAATAAACTTTGTTTATATTACAAAGAGAAGTGTTTTGGTTTGTTTTACATACGCCTGTGTCATGCTGACGGGATGTCAGTGCTCGGATTCAAACCTTCATTCATTGGTTTTTTTTTTCCGAAAATCGATATTCTTTGGATGTCGATTTTCCTAAGAAAACAATCTAATATTGAGACTGTTTTAATATTTGGTTACTAGTCCCTGATTCCAGGGTGGTGCCCCGTCAATGTTAATCCTTATTAATATTCTATTGATTTTTGATAATTGATAATTATCTTTGATGATTGTTGAATTTGAATGATCAATAAGCTAGTGTTAATTTTAATTAATGTTTCATCGATGTTAACAATTGACAATTATCTTTGATAATTGTTGATTTTAAAGGATTAAAAAAAAGCTAACATTGATTCTCATCAATGTTCTATTGATTTTAATAATTAGTATTTATCTTTGATAATTATTAATTATTGCTAATAACCAAACTTGCTCCTAAATGTAGCACACTACATTTACTGGAGTCCCATATGAGGTTTTAATGAGTTAGATCCAATTAATTAATTTAAAAATTAATTAATAACTAAAGAAATAATTATTAATTATTTCTGATAGTAACACTGATCTAAACAACCAGTAAAGCCCTACACTTCAATACATCTCTGTGATGTGCGCTCATGAGAGGGATGACGTAAGCTCGATGGTAAGGTCACGCGTCACGTGGAGGAGGAGTCAGGAAGCGCGTCATCGTTTACAAGAGAAATTTGTGCCGTTCACACACCAAAACAGTCCAAAACAATTTCAAAACAATATAAAATAAATAAAAAATAATTTCCAAATAATAATAATAATAATAATAAAAACAATGTAAACAATGACTTGCTTCCTGACTCCTCCTCCATGTGACGCGTGACCTTACCAACAAGCTTACGCCATCCCTCTCATGAGCGCACGTCACAGAGATGTACGGAAGCGAACATTTGTAGTTAAAAAGTATGTAAGTATTGTTTTGTTTCTAAAAATAATCAATCGTTTGCGTTCAGAAGACCTTTATTTGTCGACTGGAGTCGTGTGGATTATTTTGATGCACCCTAAATATGCATTTTGGACCGTCAAAAAATGGAGGACATTCACTTGCATTGTTTAGAGGAGGAGGCCTGAAATGAAATCCTAAAAGTCTTAAATTCTGTTTTGATGAAGAAAGAAATTCAGATACATCTTGGATGGCCTGAGGGTGAGTAAATTATCAGCAAATTTTCATTTTTGGGTGAACTATTCCTTTAATACATATTCAACAACACAACTCATCAATGCAACAAATCAAATCAGGAGTGCATGATATATCGGCAGCTGAAATATCAACTGGGAAAAAGAAAATATTATTATCGCGCTGGTAGTGGAATTAACACAGATATTTTTGGCGATCATTTTTTACAGTTTATTTGCTTGCAGCAGAGAATCTCTGACTGCTCGCAACTTCGTATTTTGTCAGTGCGCCAACGAGCAAGGATTACCATAAAAACTCATGGAAATGGGCACAATACAAAAAATACCATAAATACTCATATAATGGACATGCTACAAATTTATCCAAGTGTAAGGTCATTCATTTCTCTTTTAAATCAGCATGCATCTGTAATAATAGCAGCATAAGAGAGTTGGTCAGATTGTGAAGTCCAGATTGCAGGCTCTTAAAAAACTATATTGTTTTTTTAAAAACCTATTGTACTGGTACAAGTGAGTAGTTTTTAACAAATTAGCTAACAGCTTTAGTTTAAAGGGTTAAAATGCAAAAAGTAAAATCAGTTATTGGTATCGGTCACAATGAGCTGTGAATAATCGGTTACAAGTATAGGCCCAGAAATTCCATATCGGTGCATCCCTACATCAAATTAACATTCCAAGAATGTTAAGTTGATAATACAAATGAAGTTGACAGAACGGTTTTAGGAATGTTTCATCATGATAACATTTAAAGGTGCATTCAGTAACTTTTGTCTTTGTGTCATCTTGGACTTACACTGACACCTATTGGCTTGGATGCAGTATCATTTAAAATCAAAAGTTTTCAGTAGAAATTTAGTATTCACAGTCAGCCATGATTACTTTAATCAATGAGAGAAAGTGTCAAATAACAGGACGGTTACTGAGATTAAGCGAGTACTATTCGGCTGGTCATGTGATTCTAACATGGCAGCCTTTTGTGTGGACCCTCTCCACGTATAGAAGAATAAAACAGCTTTTATAAATGTACTCATTTACTGGAGTCTTCATTTTAATATGAGTGGTCATGATTTCCTACATATATTGCAAAATTACAATTCATGTCTTTAGGAGTTACATTTTTTTTTAATGAGGAAAAAATTACTGAGTGCACCTTTAAATAATGTTTAAAAAACATTTGCCACAACCAAAACAGAATGATTGGAAAATGTTTTAGACCATAAATTTGTCAGCTGGCAGAGAGGCAGGCTAGGGAACAGACACACAGGAAGAAAAAGAGAAAGCTGTGTAGTACAATGTCAGGTTGTATGGGTCAGCATTTAAAGGGACCTCTCCACACATGGAAAGCGCCATATTTTCACCATTACTAGATAGCTGAGATACTCAGCTGTCTATCCATCTTTTCACCCTCTTGACTTTCCTCTTAGATAAAGACTTGAGACCAGCTGTACAGTGCCTATCATAGTCGCTCATTTCAATACACACATATTTAAACACACACACACACACACATGCTCTGATGCTGTGTAATGGTCAGTGATCCTATTAGTCCATCTGGGTAGCTTGTGATGATGGGTTGTACATTACAAGTATCCGTCCCACCCACATGAACAAAACAACAAACAAACCCTCGGCTAATGAGCTCATTTGCATGTTTCCTAAACAACAGGCAAATTGAGCAGACTGCAGATTATTTTTCCCATGGCTGCTGAATTCTCATGAATCCTTATCATGTAAGGCACAACATGCGTCCAGCAATTTTTTTAACATTTTTTTTTTTTTTTTGGTTTGGTGAACCTTTAGAGATTAGAGATTCTGCTATACTATTTAAAATGTGGTATATTCGTGGCCCGCGGGCTTCAAACATGCCTCAACCAATTATATATAGTGTATCGTATTGCTGTTTTGAGTCTTTTGGTTTTTAACTCAAGAATTATGTAATTTAAAGCATCTTTTTTTGCACTGATGCTAGACTTATCATTAATTTGTTATAAATAATCTATATCTATATTGGTCCATTGGTCAATCAAGTTCCAAATATAAAAGAAAATGAGATGAGTTTTGAAGTATTTAATTTACTAAATAGGTGTTACTACATGGTAATGTAATGTATACAAAAAAAATATTTAGAATTTCTAGCAAAAATAACAATGTAATGAAATGTAATGTTACTGTGTTATATAATTATAAAATACTGTGAGTTAATATTTTGGTCATACCAGTTATTATTATACAGTGCATTAAAGGTATACATTTAGTCAGTTTGCATGTTCCCTGGGAATCGAACCCATGACCTTGACATTGCCAGTGCAATGCCCTACCAGTTGAGCTACAGGAATATAAAATATTTCCTATAATATAAGGAGGGTAGGTAGCCCTTGAGACTAAAGGGATCCTGCTTAATAACCCAGAGCTTTCGCTCACACACACACACAGACACCTTCTGTCATAAGACACATGCCTCACACAGGCTGCTTTTGTCTCTGCTCCTGTCAATCATTGGAGCTTCCGTTTCCAAAATGGATAGCACACCAGCAGCTGTCATGGTTTAAACCCCCACTTCTGCTCAGATAGCCAGTCCTGACCTTTGACATTGGCTCTAAGAACAGCAGCCTTACACAGACACCTCTTTATATGGCGATCAAAGAAGAAAAGGTGAGCCAGTGCCGAGTTGCCTTGTAAGACCCTACCTACACACTTTTCCACTTGAAACATTTTAATTGCACTGCTTTTTTAAAGGCAGTCAGATAATAATCTCATAGGTAGCAGAAACACAGTGGCCATTAACCTTTGCGTCCATGCATTTTGTTTCATTGATGTAAAGAAGCAGAGGATATACATTCCTTTATTGAACCAATGTCTTTGTGCAGTTATCTCTTTTATGTTGCCAGTTCAAGTCCAGCATCCATCTGTAACACTCCTAAACCCTTCCAGAGAAATAGCCATTTTATTCTCTATATACAAGCATTTAAGTAATGCAGCAGCACTTTGCATTCACAGCACTGAATGTTTCATAGCCTACTTCTCTGAGTCATGACATTTTGTACGAAGGGCATTATTATTATCTTTGAATACCATCAGCACATACAGTAAAAACAGATAACAAATACTTATGCACCAGAGAGCACATGTTGTTATTGGGGCAACAGTTTTTAACTGTTGCTTTCCAGGAGAGAAAGAGTTGGGATTTTGCAGCAAACTGGTGCCAAAATAAATAAAATAAATAAATAAAACGCTGCCAAACTGTTAGTTATATAACATTAACAATGTATTCACGGTGGAAGAAAAATTATAGTGCAGTTAACTGCATATTCATCCCAAGGCTGAATAGTTTCAGGCATTAAAATATTGTGCAACAAGATTTTAAAAATGATAAAATGCCTCTCTCTGAACTCCACACCAAAGTCGAAAATATTGTACTGCAATAATCATATAATTATTTATTTATTGCATCAACGTAATAAAGCGGGAATCGATAGACATGAATCTGACATGCATCAAGTTACAGGACATTTTGTTGGTCACTTGGTTTCTATTTCTGCAGTGCCAAATAGCTCCGCCCACTGTGAAATCTCATTGGTCTAAAATAATGCTCCTCATAACTGCACATTAAACTTAAAACTCTGTATCTTCTCATTTGCTGTGATTGTATCGTGTCACGCAGCAGTTTCAAAGAATGAAAAAAATCTGGCATCAAACCCTGTGAATATTATTTGTTTTTTTTTTATATTTCATAATTTCGTGACAATTAGTCACATAAGACTGTAGTGTGAACAGGCCCTAAATTCCAATTTTTTAAATGATATTTTTTGCCATTTTTCGCCATGATTAGATAGGTAAGTGGAGAGGGAATCTACAGAGGAGAAGAGGGAGAACATAACTGGGAAAGGACCCCGATCCAACAAGTCTTAAAACTGAATTGTGTAATTTCTCCACTGCTAGCACCACCAAAAAAAAAAAAAAAAAAATTATTGCAAAAATATATTATAGAGCTCGAGTGCAGATTTGTTTAGTGTAATTTAGCATTCAGAGCTCGCAGAGTTAGTATGCATCAGAAGCCACACTGATGTTCCTCTGGAGTAGCTTAGCTACAAGCATTAGTCAAATCAGATTCAAATGCAGCTGCCAATAAGTGAGTGAGAGTTGTTTCACTGAACAGTGGGAATGTTAGAATAAACAATTAACCCTTTTTAATTTGCAAAACACTCACCACTGCTTCTTCTATATGAATATATAGAACAAGCATAAGACATGCATGACTCAAAGGACCTGGCAAAAGCCAATCTAACTGTTGCTTTGCGGCTCTGCATACTGCATTACTGCGTAATATGAATACAGATGTGACATTTAAAAATTATGACAGAGCTGCAAGTGTAATCATCTTCAGAGTTAAATATTGAAAAGTGGATTAAAGCTGACATTACCTTAATTTCTAAATGTCAGTCATAAAACAAGTGCTCACTATATTCGACAGGCCTGAGTCACCTTGTTTAAAATAAAAACGGCTTTCAGCCTTTTCAAACAGCTTTTTACACATCTCAACATGACAATGAAGGCTCAGTGGTTTTAACAGTGTCCCTTGGTAGCTATTATTGGAAAGTAGGTATGCTTGCCAAAGGGTCTTGCTGAAAAATGCAGAAATATAATCAGGATAGTTGAGATTATATCTGTACAGATTTGACTATTTCAGTGGTGGACTACTGGTTTTAATTACAACAAAGTGCCAAAAAGTTACTTGGTATTTGGACATGGCATTATGGTAAAACCATGTTGTTTTGGACAGGTACCATGGTAATACCATGGTATTCTTTGAAGCACCATGTTAATACCATTTATATTTATGCATTTGGCAGACGCAATTGGACAGTTTAAGGGGTGTAATACATATTTCACCAAAAATACCAAAGAGTATCATGTATTTGGACGTGGCATTATGGTACAACCATGTTGTTTAGGACATGTACCATGGTAATACCATGGCATTCATTGAATTACCATGTAAATACATTTACTTTTATGCATTTGGCAGACAGGATTTGACAGTTTCAGAGGTGGAATACAGATTTCAAAAACAAAAAGTACCCCCCAAAAATACAATCGCATTTGGATATGGTACTATGGTAAGACCAAGTTTTTGGACATATACCATGGTAATACCATTTCTATTTATGCATTTGGCACATGCTTTTATCCAAAGTGACTTACAGTGTATTCAGGATAATGTATATATTTTGTCAGTTCATTCATTCCCATGGGTATCTAGCCAATGACTGACGCTTTGTAAGCACCAAGCAGCATTTGAGCTACAGAAACAACTATTGTACATGGTTGAGTACAGGTAAAGCCTAAGGAATATGGTATGTATTCCTCAATATCACAGTATGTAACAAAGCACAGTGATATTACCATTTAATACCATCACTGTACCATGGTACCACCAGTATATTTTGTAACAGTTGGAAAGGGTTACCTAATAAAGCATTAAAAGGGTTTACAAAACCTGTGAGGGCCAATTGGATTGATCCCAGTTCCATTTAAATGGGAAGGTTAAGAAACAAATTGAGATTAAATCCTTTAATTACTGCGTCGTTCCTGTTTCACCTCCAAACCCTAGAGGTTTATAGCTACAGTCGCTAAGCCGGTGCTACTCTGCCAATACCCAATACTCCTGGCACCGTTATATGTAACTCATTAATACCACAAACGATATCCCAGCGCACAAATGTACACACAAACATGCACAAACGCAGACAACAGGTAATCAGTCCTCTGAGGGTTTAGTACGCATGGAGACAAAGGAGCTCACTATGCACACACACATACGCACACAAACACAGAGATATCAGCAACAAACATACACAAGGAGAGACACACACAGGAGACAACTCGATTAAAAATAAAATGAAAACACCTGAGTCAACCTAAAACCTGTTTTCCTCCTTGAGTCCTTAATTATCAGCCAGAGAGAGGAAGAGAGGGAGTATAGGGTTGGAATAAAGAGAGATAACTGAAAAAATACTCACATTCCTGTTCTGTAGCACACTTAATAAACTGTGCTGAAATTATATTTAGATGCTTAATAAGACAACTGGGACTGATTGGATCTCTGGAGTGTTTGAGACAAGCAGAAGCTCATGTCCGTTGGGCTTCCAACAAACAGTCTTAAAATGCCCAGTTAATATTTTTTTGCATACCTGGCACTTATCAGACAGACTGCAAATTACAAAGTATGCCCCTCTCTCTCACACACACACTTCCTAATTTGCTGATAGCTGTGGCAAATGTTTGCATCAGTGTCCATTGTTTTTCATTAAAGTCTTAAGCTAACAATGTGAGTGAACAATAAATAAAAAATGTTTTCTGTGAGGGTTAGGTTTAGGAGCTAGGGTAGGTCTATAGCAAATATTATCACCTCTATATAAAACCTATTTTGTTTATGAGATGTCCTCACTAATCAACACGATCACATAGGAAGTCGACATGTTGTTTCCGAGAGTTCCATTACCTTGGTATCGGCCACATTATGCAGACTCACTTACAAGTGGCATTTCCTATTAAAAAAATGTCATCGGCTGCAGCGTGTTTACCTTCCCTTGTGGTGCAACTAGAAGCACGTTGCATCAGCAGAGCGAAAGACCCGGGACCGAATCCTACATTGGTACCAGGAAGTAATCACATTCGTATAATCAGTGACAAGCACGATTCAAAAATTGCATTTTTCCCTCAAACATACAATTTTTACTCCACTGCTGGTTAGGTTTAGGTTTGGGATTTGGGTTGGGGTGTACAATTTATAAAATACGCATTCCTATTTGCCATATTTTAGTCTGTACAGCTGAAAACATTGCACCCAGAAAACGGAGATTACACTTGCCCATATGCCCAATAACACTTACCGCTTTGACCACTGGGGGCAGTGTTTCACATTTCTGTAAGGACAGACCAATTTTAGCTAAAGAAAAGTCAAAATATTGTTTCCCTGTATTTCACTGTTAGATCAGTCTGCACTAATATATTTAAACCAACATGTGTGTGTATGTTTTTGTGTTATTACAGCCAGATCTGGAGGGTGTTGGACGGTTGAACTAGAAGGGCCAGGGCAGGAAGTGAGCGTTGCCACAGGAGACAGAGTCAGTCCAAATGAGCTGAGCCTCTGCATTTGTGCCAGCTTGGGCTGCAGACCCCTGCATTGTTACCAAACAGATTGGACTCTCTCAATGATGGAACAAATTAGCTTAATTTGTTCCCTTCTCATCTCTGCCCTTTGACTCTGCATGTGGGTTTCATTTACATTTTTCTTTCCCTGGAACAATTAAAGCAAAAAATATGAACAAAAGCTGGCATTTGCTTGCTATGCTCTGCATTGGGTCTCTTTAAAATCAGACTTTATTAGAAACTTGTGTGATATTAAGATAATAAGGCATGTTTACAGAAAATGTATCTTGAATGGCAGATTTTTTTACACTTGTTTTAAGCACATGTTTACTGAGGCTACGTCCACATTAATCTGGATACATAAGAAAACAGCGTTTTTGTTTTCGAAACAATCTCCGTACATACTGCCGTTTTCAAGCATTTTCCAAAAGTTGCTTGTCCAAATGCTTAAAGGGGTCATGAAATGGATAATCAAATTGTCCTTGATATTTAGATATATAAGAGGTAACTATACTGTAAAAACATACTGTAAATTTTAGAACTCAAATCTTCCCAGTCTAAAAAGAGCATTTATAGTTGCCACCGTGCTGAAACATCTCATTTTGAAATCTGTGATGTCAAGAAACATTGCTCATTTGTATTTACACATCCCACAACATGCGTCATCGCACCCTTGGCCCCGCCCACTGGCATGCAGTTGAATTCAAGAGAGCAGGCCTTGTGTCACTAACTATTCCTATCATAACACCAAAGGGGACCCATCTGGACTATTTTGACTTATTTTGTACATAAACATGAACTACACAGACTGTTTGACCACTGCCATGTATCTCGCCGCTTTAAAAAGACACGGTGTCAAGTTACAACTCTGAAAGGGAGAAGCAATTCTCTTTCATTCAGCTCCTCCCTCTAGTTGTTTTTAGAACAAATATGTCATGGACACATTTTTTCCCCCATGTGTGCTATTTTTAATAGTTGGTGTATGTAAGCATAGACTAGATGGACGTCTTTGACCGTTTTAATATGTTTCTGGCGATATGCTCCTCAGTGCGCCTTCAGTATGTGTGTGTGTAATTTCACCATGCTTTAGACTACGGTGTGCGCATTTTTTGGCTCATGTCAGCATGGATTGCTTGTGAACCAGTCTGTGGAGATGAGGGCGTGGTTGAGTGCACGTCTGGGGAGAGAGAAAGCGGTAAGGACATCCACCAGAGATGAATTGTGACTAATCGCCGTTTCTATGATCGTAGTGGGCTAAAGCACATAACTGGTATTCAGAAGGTTGCTGGTTCGATCCCCACAGACACCACCATTGTGTCCTTGAGCAAGGCACTTAACTTCAGGTTGCTCCAGGGGGATTGTCCCTGTAATAAGTGCACTGTAAGTCGCTTTGGATAAAAGCGTCTGCCAAATGCATAAATGTAGAATGTAAATGTACATACCTGAGTCTTTGTGTCTGTTCCCTGAGAGAGAGAATTTTGTTGTGTGAAGCTGAAAAGCTGACTTTTTATTGGAGTGATGCTGAAAAGCAGTCTTGTGTTTTGAGTGAAGCTGAAAAGCAATTGCTGTTTATTTGTTAATAATGCAGACTCACGTGAAATGTGGAAACCGGCTCCCGCTTCCTCCTTTATCTGCCCATCATGAGACTTTATCACACAGTCATAATACGATTCAAGCTTTGCAAAGAAACTGTCATAGTGCAATAATGTTGTGACGAGGAGGAGGGTGGGGCCGGGCCATGACTACATGCGCCACACAGCTGCCGTGTGTCTCTCTCTCTCCCGAACTGCCGCATCTCGCTGCACTTATCCCTCTCCTTGGCTGATTAGCCCGACTGGGGGCCGGGAGTGCATAGTCACGGCCCAGCCATGCCCTCCTCCTCATTACAAATGTAAATACATATCTCATGTACATACTGTATGTAAATTCACATATTTAATTCACTCTACATACCCCTACCTTGCACATACATTACCACTTGCACATGTATACATATGCCATTCTGTTATATGTCCTATTACGCCAGATTCACATATACTCTGTCAGTGGCGCGTGAGCGAGGTGTAAGCGGCGCGTCAGCATTGGGCTTTCACACTGGCTGCATCTCTTCTGGGAGACAGCAAATGTCTCTGGAAAATAATGTTCTTTCTGGGATCCAACGTCAAATATTGCATTTTAAAATGGCTTAAATTACCTACAAATATATTTTAGAGAGGGGGTAATGGTTAATAATTTCTTTATTCATGTAAGTTCATGAGTAGGAGGAGCACACATCACAACGCTATTGCTAAATAATTTGCATAGACCTCCCAACACACACAGGGTGATCTCTACAGTAGAGAACATTATCTTGCATTCCGAGTTTGGATTCCACCCGTGGCCTTTGTAAAACAATGGGTGAGTAGTGCACTATTTTTAAATTATGGTTCAGTATGTATTTTGTTTTTTTTGTATAAAGATTATTGTTTATAAATATTGATGATATTGAAAAAACGAACATGGATAAGTTATGATAGATATTTTGTTTACTAGTTTGTATTGTAGGCCTACTTTACTACAGGCCAGTATTAAATAGTTTGATTGGCTTTATGCTGTTTCCACTTGTTTTGGTAACGTTTTTAAGGTTACACATTGACACACAGTGTACACTGACTTACCATCAGCACAAACTGTCGAACCAACTGCCTCCCAAGCCTTTTCCTTTGCTAACAAATCTTTGTATAATGAATGCTGAGGGTTGTAAAGCACTTCGTATTTCTCCACCTCCACAATCAGTCTGGTGTCGTCCATCGCTGTGGCTTTGCAAAGCTGAGGTAAATTCCTTCTTCTTCAGCAACAACAGCAAGCAGTCACGTGCATGTCTATCATCTGCTAAGTTGATCATGATTGGATAATGCTGTGAAACATACAAACTGGCAAAGGTCTAGCAGTTTATTCATTATTCACTTTATATAGTTAAAATTTCAGTTTGCTTGGCTGAAGACCTATAAAATTGTAGTGTACTTAGGTTTGAATAATTTTGATATGCTTTTGTGTTTTACTTTAATATCCAGATTATTTTCATGTTCTACTGCATATAGAGCCACTAAGTTCAGCGTGAGCCACGCGGCAAAAAATAGGCTCGACGCCAAAACTATCTGTTCACTGCCACGTCTGGGACACTTCTGGGACACTTTACCTCATTGCACACGCTTGCAGTGTAAATGGCTGTCATCTGTTAACATGGGCACGGAAATGAAAACGCGTCGCTCACACGCCGCTGACGGAGTATATGTGAATCCGGTGTTATTTGTTTGTCTATTTATACTCTTACCTTGTTTTATATTCTGTGTCTCACTGTAACATTCTGTGTGCACTTGTTTCTCCTATCACCAAAAAAAATAAATAAATAATTCCTTGTGTACATGAGAACACTTGGCAATAAAGCTCATTCTGATTCTGATTGAAGGATAGAGCAGTCAAAACACTTGGACACGATCAAAAACGTCAGTAAACTGTTTCATTCATGAATATTTAAAATGTTATGATTGTGTGATAGTTTATGGTATCAGTTGTGCTTGAGATGAACAGTCTAATATATTCGGATGCAATGTATTGGATGTATGTTATGTGTAAACCCTGAAATTTTGTTTTATAATGTTGTGGAGCTTGTTTATTCTCTTCTGATTGAGTTTGCTGAATTTGAAGGGCTTCATGATGTTAGCCAATCATTACAGTTGGTGTTTACATTGAAGTTTTAAGGAGGCTCTAAGGCCAAAACCGAGAGTTTCAGAGAGAGGGCCAAAAATGGGGTGGAAAATGATCATTTACTACTAAATTGTGAATGTTTTAGTACAAACAAACATTTATAAAATTATCATTGGACCTCAAGGAAGATAATAAAATTATAAAAAATAGCACTTCATGACCCCTTTAAATCCCCTTACTGCAAATGTGAAAAATCGCCGTTCTATATACGGGCTGAAACGCAATTGTCCTCGTGTTACATCACCAGACAGCAATTCCAAGTAAACTTTGCGTCACCTATAAAGGATTGCATTGTAAAGGTTGTACAAAGTAACATTTATCTTTAACAATGCTCTCAAAGTGAATAGCAGGCACAATAATGCTGCTATAATGTGGACCGCCATCTTGATTGTTTTGGGTTGAATGGATCACATGACTGCATCACATGACAACAAATATGTCATCATTTTTAGATATATCCGTCTTCTCCATCCACGCTATTATGCGAAGACAGCGTTTTCAAATGTATCCACTTGGGAGAACATTTTCGAAGGCTCAGTTTTTGCTGTCAAAAATGCTGTCTCAGTGTGGATGGAAGGCCAAAACTTAGAGAAAAAGATGTGTTTTCAAATGAATACGCATTACTGTGGATGTGGCCTGAGGTTTATGCAGGTAAATGTAATAAAGTTTTCAAAAATAGTTTATGTGTGAAAATGTGAGTCATGCAAACTCACCAACTCAAATCTATGATGTTTTGGGTGGTTACCAAGGCATTGCTTCGCAGTTGCTAAGGTGCTCTGAGTTGTGTTGCTATGCTAGGTAGTACTGGTTGGTTACTATGCCATTGCTACCTGGTTGCTATGGTGATCTGACAGGTTGTTAGAGTGTTGTTATGTTGTTGCTAGGGTTTTGTAGGTGGTTACATAGCCGTTTCTACATGGTTGCTAAGGTGTTCTGAGGTGTGATGCCATGCTAGGTAGTACTGGTTGGTTACTATGCCATTGCTAAGTAGTTATGAATAGGATTTTGCATTGTAGTGATTTTCTCAAAGGATTTGAATGTAAGTAACCCATACGTCAATGTAAAGCTTAAATGACTTCAGTGTGGGTAATTGCATTCTCTCTCTTTATCTCTCTCTTTCTCTAACACACACTTTGTAGCTCCTGTCCACCAGGTATTTGTAGAGCCAGCTGTAGAGTGAGATACCTGCTGAGTGCTGTAAAATGAAGCCAATGAATTGCTCGTCACTGTCACTGAAAGCATCTCCAGTGTTCTTTGCATTCCACACCTAGCCTAAGCGACGGGCTCCAGATTAAGAGGAACGTTTGCAGGTGGGATGCTCAGAGAAAATAGCACAGCAAGTGTGTTTGTACGTTGGTGTGTTGGTTCTGAGTGGGCAGAATACAAAGAGAGACAGCTACACATTGACTCCCTATGGTGCATTGTCCCTGCCTTCCTTCCAATCTACATCCCCCCAACACACACATATACATACACATTCTGGCTGTAGCATTCACTCTCCTGAGAGTGAGCCCTATTGATCAGGCAGGCATCTCCCTAATTAAGCCTGAGACCAGAGGGAAGAGAGGCAGGAACACAGGGGAGGGGAGGCAAAAAGAGAGAGTATGGAAAAAATAGTGTGGAGAGAAAAAAGCTATACACACCCTGAGAATAAGTTAACTTGTTATATGAGGGGGAAGGGGGATGGCAATCATTCTGACACAGATAGACAAGAGGAAAAGGAAGAAAAGAGAGATGAAAGTGGTGAAAACAGTGTCAGTAGCTTAAGTGCTTAGCAAAAACATGAAGCGCAACATCCAGGGAGTGTTACAGGACTGCCGATAAAATCAACAAGAACTTTACTATTTGATTCCGATCATCTTTAGGGTTTTAAAAGCTCCTGGGATTCAATTAAGAGACGCAATTATCTCATTCACTGTTTTTCGTGCTTCTCTGCCCCCTCCAGGCGCAAAATGGCATGATTCAGGAAATGGCAGAGTGAGAAGAGAGATTTTCCGCTGCCTAATCTTTCCACCTTTTAGATAAACTGATCTTGCTCTCACCCAAAGGGACAGCAGTTGCTATAATGCATTCCAGTTGAGAGTTTAGAATGCAAAAGCAACACTACCTGAGAGACAATCGAACCTTTCCTAGTTACACAGCCAATTTCAGTGACCACGTTAACATGCACTTAAGAAAGCAATTTATTCCGGGGTTTTTGCAGTGAGCGGCATTCTGAAACATCATGTAAACAGGAACGCCGATTTCCTTACACCGTTTAAGGGATTTAAAAAAACCAGTTTAACACACCTAGGTTTCTCCCGGAGAACGCGGCTAAATGTGGCCATGTAAACACATAAGCAGCGTTCCAACAGGTTTTTAAGGAGTACGTGAATGTGCGTGAAAAGACTGGAAAACAAACTGCCCAACAACAATTCAACAAAGCAGAAAGAATTCAAAATTTCTGGGAGTACAATGGGAAAAGCACACACCTAACCTATACCCATTTATACACACAAATGTAAAATATCGATGGTCCCTCACGTTCACGTATATGCACTTGTACATGGAGGGGAATCCCGAAGATTTATGTAAGAAAGGAAATCCCACTGTTGCAGAGCAATTCCTATGCAGGTCGCAATGGAAATTTAAGGAAACAAACACAGCAACAACTCTTGAATATCTGGAAATAAAGCAAAGCAATAGGGAATAAAATAGTTAAGTCTTCTTCAGATGCCATGTTTGTTATTTACACAAGCGTCGCGGGGAAGAGAAAGCTGCTTATGCCGAGTTTACACTACACGATTTTAGGCCTGATTTTCACTCGCCGACAGTTTTGTGTAGATTGGCAACAAAAGCCCGAAATCATAGGCAACTCTGAGCTTGTTCCCGTGAGCGACGAACGCAATGTATGAATTATAAAAGATGCGATCTGAGAGAATCGCCGATTTGTCGCAACGCTGCTTTCTCGCAATACGTCACTTTCTTGCAATAAGCCATGTAAACGTAGTCATTGTCATTTTTAGGCTTTGTGTAAGAAATAGAACTTAATATAGTTGCAGAACCACAACATCATTAGAGAATGACAATGGGCCTTAAGTAGACACCAGTGTTGGCGAAGCTACTTTGAGTGCTGTAGCTTTCCAAACTACAAGCTACTCTACTGGCAAGCTAAAAAGTATAGTTAGCTACACTACAAGTTACTAACAAAAAGTAGCTAACTACATTTAAGCTATTAAAAGAATAAAATATTTTTAAATAATTAACAATCAGATGATATTATTTAATTCTACTATCAGATGTTCTAATTTTGGAATGAAATGTCCACTTATTGATATATTGATATTTAATTACGGTGACATTAGGACGACAACATAAAATGTAACATATAAATTGATACTACATATAATCAAACTATTATTTAAATTATAAAACTTCATATGTTATATGACTGAGTCGAAATTTAGTGACAAACAGCAGTAATTAACTAAATATCTCACTTCACAAAAGAAGATTACTCCCTTGGCTACTCTGATACTTGTTGGAAAATGTAGCTTGTTACTTGAAAAGCTACACTATTTTGAAAGAAGTTCTTTTAAACTTGACACAGCATCTAAAAATGCAGCGTTCCCATGAGAGATGCTAAAAACACAGTGAAACGTGATGCAGTTTTCAAAAGACATCTATCTAGCCAATGTTTATATGGAAAATGATTGAAAAACAGCACGAGCGGACGCAAAAACATGTTCAGTTTGAACAGCCCCTCGTTCACATGACACAGCACTAGCTGAAGTTTCTCAAAGTTACCTCTCAAAAAGCTTTTTGTTTCAGTTTATTGTGGGTAAATTTACACTGTATCCAGTGCTGTTTGTTCTCTGTATTCATAAATATCCAGAAATGATCCAAATGATTCCGTGAGAGAGCCAACCGAACGAATTGTACTGAATCTCGAATCGATCGTTTTGCAAGCCTGTTTTGCCAATTCACTGAAAAGAACCGAATCAAAAGAATGATTCATTCACAAATTGGGCATTGCTAGTTCTTTTAAACAGCCAACAGAAATACGGAACACGTTTCATGATTGATGAAATATTCTGAGAGTAGATATTTCTCAGGTCAGTTGGAGCGCTCATGGTACGCACAGTGTGTATGGCCATACAGCTGCAGGCGCCCCTGCAGACACCATGTTTCATATTTAGAGTACACAAACGAGGCTGTGAGGGACAGACGTACAGCCCATTAAGTATGTTGTATTATTCGTACTCTTCCATGACTGTAGTCCACCTAATAGAGAAAAATGACCTTAGAAGAAAACAGTTTATGCTATAACACCCCTTGTGGTAACGCTGAGAATGCAACGAATTGCGTTCTGACACATTTCGGAATGCAGTGACACATGAAATCAAGTTTATAAAGCTAGAAACGTTTTTGTACATATACTTGTATAAAGTATGTTTAAGACAAGATAACATATTAAATATCAAATAAAATATAAATGTCAAAATCAATTGACTGTAGTGTCTACTCTGACACGAATATGTTTTTGTTTGAAAACGCATTGATTTTGCTATTTGTACACCTACATATTCTCGCTGTCACAATGGTTTCAAAATGTCTAGCACACAAGTTACCAGAGTTGCCAGAATATTACATAACAAAAAACACTGTGAAATCTGTTGGTTTTTGGTAACTACTGTGATTTGGCTTGCTGTGTATTTATGGTTGCCTCAGCTTGGGTTATTTACAGTGTGAAACTCTGGTACAGTATGTGTAGGATAAGACCTAATGTCCTGTCAGACACATTTATATGAGTGCGAGTATTTGTGTGTTTGGCCCCTGAGTTTGTGTTCCGCTCTAAGAAACACACCGACGCATTAAGTGCTGTCTCTCCTGATCACTGATTGCTCCTGATGCTAATTTGAAGTGCAATGGCTCATCAAACCATGCTGCCCCACTTTCAACCACCTTGCGATGCTAAACAAACCTAATACAAGCTGCAAAAAGCAAAAGCAAACATCAGAGAGCCGCTTCCTCCCCTGAGCAGACCTCTCCAGGCATGCTGCCACCCAACTCGCTCTCAGCCGCCTGGGCACACTGCCTGCCATCACTACCGGTCTGAAACCAGCCTGAAATCTGTTAATTACTGAAGAGCCATGGAGAGAGAACAAATCAGAGTGAGAGAAGATGAAAGACTAATGTAAGCCGTCAGTGTCATAATGATTCTGTTGATGAAGCTCAACAGGCACAATGTCAGAAAAACAGTCATGATAAACAAACAATAGATTAAAATGCAACAGACAATTTGCTCAGTGCTACTGAAATGCAGCAAAGCTAACTGCCATGCTAGTGATGAACGCATTGCTAAAAGTAAACAAAGTAAAGGTACGTGTGGAATGAAAATGGCCCTTACAAAAATCAATAGTTCTGTCAAACTTCCTTCAAAATTTGCATCAAATTCACTACTCATTATTTTCACAAATGATCTTTGCAGCAATTTCGCATTTGCATGTGAAAATAATTTGCGGCAGGTTTGTCAGAACTGTCAGATCAAATAACAAATAGCCTTTAGTTTACATCACAGCCATAATCCATGATTTGCTACTTGCTAATGATAGTTGGTGGCAGGTGGTATTAGCATGAGGGACATTCTCATTTTAGGCAGCATTTCATTGGGGAAACATTTTTAATATGTGTGCAAGATTAGTTTTTGGTCCATCTTCCAGGTTGAGAAAGACTGTACGTTTTGTACAGTATGTATGTATCTCCTGAAAGTTTTTTTGGTCAACTTATAGGAGAACACTAGCATATATAGTTAGCTTCAAAGCTAACAGACATGGACTAAAAGCCACAAAAGTCCTATTTTGATTTGAAGGTGTCTTTAAAAACAACTCATACAGTAGGTGTAGTTTTGCACACAGCTGTCGATGGACAGTGCAGTCTGAGCAAATGTTTGCTCTGTAGCAGTGCTATGTAAACACAATGAGAACTAGAAATGGTGCAGATGTACTATGGGGAGAGAAAGGGTGAAGAATATGGATTCTCAGCTGATATCACTTACTTGTATGGATTTTATGTCTTGATTTGTGGGCGACCTTACACTATATCAAAATGGCTAGAGTTCATCTTTCAGTACACAACCAGAGGTAAAATAGAGGAGAAAAGGAGGAGGGGAGGAATGCTATTCTGACAGTGGAATATGAGAGAAGATAGAGAGGGGGAAGGGGGAGAGACAGGAGAGAAAAAGATAGAGTGACAATGAGAGAAAGACAGACAGACAGAAAGAGAGATACTGTAGATAGATAGAGTAGCGTGACCTAAGCTCAGCTATTTTCACAATAGTGTCAGCCAGTGTTGTATAAAGTATCCATTTGTCATACTTGAGAAAAAGATACCTTCATGAAAATTGACTCAAGTAAAAGTTAAAGTAGCTCATGAGAAAACAACTTAAGTAAAAGTATTAAAGTAACTGATATTAAATTTACTTAAGTATCAAAAGTACAAGTAAATTGCATAAATTATGGAACAGTTCATTAAACCCATGGCAACTTATTTGATTGGTTGTGCTCATAATTTACTCACCCTCATGCCATCTTAGATGTGTATGACTTTCTTTCATCTGCAGAACACATACAAAGATTTTTAGAATAATATTTCAGCTCTATAGGTCAATTCAATGCAAGTGAATGGTGGCCAGACATTTCAAGCTACAAGGGCACAAGTCATCCATACTACTACAGTGGTTACATCCATGTCCTCTGAAGTGATTCAGTTGGTTTTGGATGAGAACAAACCAAATTGGAACTAATTTTCACTGTATATCATGCCATTGCAATCTCTAGGCACGATCATTATTTCAAGCTTGATTTCACTTTCTAGTGCTTGACGCATATGCAGAGCCCTAGATGGTGCTATAGGAAGTGTATTCGAGCTTGAAATCCTGATCACTAAGGAGACTGCTAATGTCAAGATTTATAGTCGAAAAAGGAGTTATATTTTGGTCTACTCTCACCCAAAACCAATTGGATCCATTCAGAAGACATTGGTGAAACCACTGGAGAGTTATGGATTACTCTTATGCTGCATTTTGGAGCTTCAAAAAGCCTGGCCACCATTCACTTACATTGAATTGACCTACATATCAGCAGTATTCTTCTGAAAATCTTTTTTTTGTTGTTGTTGTTTGTGTTCTGCAGAAAAAAACCCATCTTGGATCGAATGAGGGTGAGAAAATTATGAGAGAATTTACATTTTTAAATGAACTATCTCTTTAATGGCACATTCAAGTCACATCAGAATGATCATATTTATGGGATGAGTGTAAATGAACACCACAGTCCATAACAACTTGAACATTGAAGGAGGGAGTTGAGTCATATTAGTGACCAGAACAGAGACTTGTGGGGGTTGGCTCTTTTCATTTGGGCCAATAAGCAACCACCCAGCAACCACCCAGAACACCCTAGCAACTGTACAGCAATGTGCTGAAACACAGTTAAAACAACTTAACAACAGCATAGCAACAATCTGACAACCACCTAGAACACCCTGTCAACTGCAGAGCAATGTACAAAAAACACAGAAAACAACTTAGCAACAGCATAGTAACAACCTGGCAACCACATACTGTAGCAATGCACCAAAACACACAGCAGAGATCACCTTGACAACTGCATAGCATGCCCTACCAACCACCAGAAAACTAGTTTTGCTTAGGCAAAGACCATTCACATCTTCTTAAAATATAAAAATAAATATTGTTGGACATTTTCATGAGCGCTGGTTCAGTAATTATTCATACACATCATACTATGTTAAAATGTAAAATGTAAATGCATGTGATTGACTTTTATATGAACAGGTCTCCTGGAAAGGCAGGAGACTGATCAATCTGTGTATCATTTGTTCATTTCATATTCAATTAGGAATTCAAAATTGGAAAAACAAAAAATGACTTATTTCATTATTCGTTTACAAAACCAATATTAAAAAACAAATAATGACTTGTTTTTCATAATTTCGATTTAATGCTCAAGTTAAAAATAGCAAATTGGAAAAATTGCCATGGTACACTGTGCGTTTTGATTATTTGATTTCACTAACATATGGCTTGAATATTTGATTCGTACATGTGGGTGGACATGAAACGCCCCTTTCTTCTGATTGGTCAACCTGCACCGTCGTCTTCTCAGTGCTGTGAGACAGAATAAAAGTTCCCTTCTGTTTAATTGTTTAGATGAATTCGTCTCAGTTAATATTCAATTCTTTACCATTTATTCTCCAAAACTCACCACGTTTATTTCAGTTGAGCTATCTCTCTCATCAAATAGTCAGACACAGTTCATACACATAACCATAAAATGTGCACTGAATGCAAACAGGGTTTCATCTTCATGCGATTCAGCATTAGGACAGTCATTGCCACGTGAAGCAATTGATAAGAGCGACACACACACACATACACACACACACACACACATATACATACATATTATTAAGATGTTTATTAAGATTAATCCATCGCTCTATATGCCACATGTCTTTCACAGTTATTCTTCGTCGTGACACACAACTTGTTTTATTCATTTATAAGTGGTACAATATAGTGCAGGTATGGCATTCGCAGTTAGGGTGACCAGACATCACTTTAAAACCAGAGGCAGTCCCGATTTTACAAGTCATGTACCTCGTCACGGTGGACTTAAAGTCGGGACACCTTTTGTCCTAATAATTAGTCTAAGGTAGCTATAGTTTGATTGCTTTAAATAAGCATTTTAAAATGACATCAGTGTCTCGTGCGTTTTTTAAATGAGAAATCATCAAAGAGTATTGAAAGAATCGGTTTATTTTCATTTTTACTTATTGCAGTGCAATGAACAAAGCAAGATGCGTTTCAGGGAATATACAGACTTAGCGTAGGGTGCAGCCAACCTCCATGTTTTAATGGGAATATGGGTGTCCTTTACCTACTGGGTCATATACGCAGCAGTTTTATATGCCTTTTATTATTGGACAAATGTGAAGGCTGTGTGTAAATGCTGACTTTAAATTCACTGGTCAAGCTTTTATGAACTTCCTTTAGCATAATTTCCATGATAAGCAAGTCCCTCACACCTAAGCTCTCAGAGCTAGGTAAAGTTAGATTTGGATTTCATTGTAAAGTTAGATTTTCTCGTACTTGCGCTCTCTGCCGGCGGCAGGTTTGCAAAAAATTCGCACACTTGGCTTGATGCTGTGGTATATAAATATAAATTGTACATAACTATAATATACAGACATAAAACACTGCACTCAGAGCTGCAGAATTATGACTGAAAATGCTCCGATGCGCTTTCAATGCTGAGCATACTTAAGGCACCATCTGAAAATTCCACTTACTATTAAACACAGGCGGTGTACGTTCAAGTTAAACATAAAACATTAAAAGTAACTTTTAAATTCCAAATATTGTAGTAGGTTGCCAGTTAATAGACTGAGCTACTAAAAGTGAGATTTTTACAGTAAGTCCAATAATATGAATACAGTATTAGATTACTTAAAATAAATAAATAAATAATAATTCACCAAAATGTTATTTCGCATTCCAAAGGTTGTAGTAAGTCACTCTATCTACTGGGAACTTACTACAACCTTTAGAATGTGAAAATAATCTAATACTACTCATATTATTGCATGTACTGTAAAAAGTTAATTTTTCGTTAATTTTAGTTTTTTTTCATAATATCATTGAATACTGTACATTCATATGCACAGCCATCACTCTGGCGATCTACTACAACCTGTGAAATGTTTTATTATTATTATTATTATTTATGTGTTTATTTTTTATTTTTTTAAAACAGTGTTTTGTTTTTTAGATAGAACATGCAAGTCAATATTCATATAAATGACTGCTCTGACGCCAGTGACCTTTTAGTTGTGGGTGGAGTTTTCAGACGGTCCCTTTCGCACCACAGGATATCGAATATTGAACCTAAAACTAACTTTACCCCGCAGTTTAAGCCTGTCTTTACAATGTAGACATGTGCTTCAATAGTCTTATGAATGTATGATTACTTTCGACATCTCATTTAAAATCATGCCTTTTCAAACCGGAGCAACGAGAGCAGTCTGACAAGAATCATTCAGACCACTTTTTGAATCTTTTTGTTCAGGTCAAAGGAATTAAATTATATATATATATATATATATATATATATATATATATATATATATATATATATATATATATATATATATATAAACTGTACTTAAGTATTTGTACTTCGTTACTATACACCTCTGGTTTCAGCTTTTCCAGAGTAGTTGTGTAGCATGACAAAATGTTACATTTTTATATTAAATAGTATATGTTCAATTTAATTTTGTCACCCTAATTGTTTAAAATCAGGTGAAATTATTTAATTCGGCCAGAACTTCTTATTTCAGAATTAAATTATATCAGCTAATTGTTTTATTTAAAAAATATATATTTTCCTCTTTAAACAGCTTCAGTTTAGGAAACTAGTGTTACCTGTAGTGTAGCAAACTACTTTTTTAAAGAGTGAATGATAATGGATGAAGAGGATGAAGATGATTTGAGGGTTCAACAAATGACATTGACCCCGTAAACCTTTGGCTCCATGACGCCTTGAGAACCTAGTATTATACACACAAGCACACTCACACGCATACATGTGGCAACACTTATGAAACATTAATAATCTCTATAGATCCTGTCTGTCCTTCACATATGATGTGACACATACACACGCATACACAAACACTTGAAGACACATGCCTCAAATGCCACATGGGTCTCCATCCAAAGCCATCAAGTTTAATAAAAGAAAGGATGTGTCTTAATGTTGAATTTCTGCAGCCTTCTCTTGAAGCCTTGGAACTGAGGTGTCAAAAATTCACACATTTCATTTATTGGAGGAAAAGGGGAAAACTCTTCAACATCTATAGCTTTCAATATCTTTTTTTTCCCACAATAAAATGCGGCGCTGGCGACCGCACAAGGTCACGGGCAACGAGATAATTCATATTTCATTCTTTATGGGTGTCCTCCTCGCACTGGTCCTCAGGACCAAACCTATTTCCACGGAGAGAAGGATAAGAGATAGTAGAGAGTGCCGAGCACGAAACGTACATGAAGAAAGACCTCTCTGTGTATATCATCAACTTATCTGAAATTCTAGAACACTGTGAAAATAAACTCATGAACACATTTGACGTGTTTGGCTGTGATAAAAAGAACAACGTTTTAAAGATTTTTACTCTTAGATGGGTGTTCTCTCAGGCACCAAAAACATTCTCTTTGTAGGACGTAATACTCTATATACTGTACCACCAGTTGTGTGTAACTACAACTTCTTGACTGGTCTTTGGTGATCTATCTCTTTAAGATCTTTGCACTCATTGCTTGCTATGTCAGACATTATTTTTGGTGATTAGATCAAATATTCCTCTGCTTCCTTTGATATAACTATCTGCTGGTAGAGTTATATTTGACACACTGGCAAATTACAACTGCATACAGGAGAAATGAACTACTATAAGCGCCCAAGGGAACAATAAACCCGCTTACTGCAAACATGCTACAGTTATGTCAGAAATGACCTTTTGGATGACAGCCCACCCGAAGCAACAGTCTGCATTTCCATACTGAGATGTAACAATTTGATTAGATTGGGTTATTTGGTATCATCTGCTCGGGTTCGATAGACCTTGTGTTCTTCTCAAAATGCAGCACTCCTGTCAAACAATTTAGCAAATTCACTCTGCAGCAATGTAAGAATCCAGAGCAATTGTCAAACATCTCGTTAGTCATCAGAAATGTTAAGACAATTTTCTGGCCTCAGTAGCATTCTCTTATCTCTTATCAAGGTTCTCTTATCTGCTTTATTCAATTCAAACGTTTTTCAACACTGCACAAATCAGCAAATGAATTTTTGTGAAGTTCATAATTTGCATGTTATGATTTGTCCTTAATATTTTTATTATGTAGTTCTATAAAAGCAATAAGGCACTCAAGAACAAAACTGTGCATTATGTCTAACAATGTGTTTTAGCTTTAACTATATTAACCATTAAGCACAGCCTCTCGTACCTTAGGCCACATCTACACTAATCTGTTTCACTGTCCTAAAGTCACCCTTTTCCATTGTGGGCGGTTATGGAAAGCATTTTATGAAGTCACAGTTTTCAATGGAGGATAACGCTGTTATAGTGTGGATGAGAAGCTTAAACATAGCAAATCAATGCACTGTCAAATGAAAACAGATAAGTGTGGACGTAACCTTAGTGTTTAAAGGTACTGGGCTCTATTTTCGTAAATGTGCAAAGCGCAGCGCTACGCACTACAACCGTGCGCTACGTCTTATCCAATTTTCGTGAGAGCACTAATTCTAAGCGCAATTTCCATGCCAGCACAAAGCACAAGTGAGCATGCGTAGGAGTGCTATCTGTGGGTGTATGTGCACAAACTGGGGAATTTGTATGTAAATGAAGTGGCGCAAAGCGGAAATTTCTAATAGGTCATTGCACTAAGACATTTCAATGCCACGTCTGTTTTCAGCACAAAGTCTAAACTCAGTTCCTGCATCTGCAGTTTGGAGATTCCACCAGCAGGTGGTAATAAAGTTCATGTCCAAATTATCAAAATATGGTGGAACATCAAATGATGTCCCTGACAATAGTTTTTTTATTAAACAAATATTTATGAGATTTGCGTTAAACTATCTATAGATCATGCTTTATTATTCAGTTATTAATATTATTGTGTTTATATTAACAATTCTATTTATGATCTAATTTGTATTGGTATTTTTCCACCTGCTGTTGTAGAGTCATTTTTAAGTCACTGCAAAAGGGGCCGATAAAATGTTTGGATTTGGTATGATTTTTTGACCACTTCGTTATTTTGATTATATTTTCATTTTGTTTGAAGTGTAATTTGAATTTAGAAATATTTTTTTTCATGTTTTAATAAATGAATTTAATTTTTCAAAGATCAAAAGAAGTGAAGTGAAGTGCTTGCTGATACAATTACTGTTAATACTAGCCATGATTTGCATACTACAGATCTTTGTTGACTTCAAAAATCTGGAACATCATCTTGTCAAACATCTTGTTAGTCATCTGAAAAGTTTGCCAATTATTTGGCATCCGTAGAAATCTATAAACCAATCTAGCGTTCTGTTACCTGCTTATCTATTTTATTTACATTATTATTCAATTCAAAAGTTTGCCATTTTTCAACAATGTACAAGCCAGGAAATGCATTTGTCTTTCTTGTGGAGTCCATAATTTGTTTAGGAGTGCTGTGAGACATGCAGACAGGAAGTACACAGATGGATGGATTCTGATATGTAATTTTTTTGGCCAAATGTGATGGAAATGGCCCAGCATGGGATACAGAATGGTACCGCAGGCATCAAAAGCTCTCACATACATACGCACACACATGTTGGTGCAGCTATCATTATGAGGACTCTCCATAGACATAATGATTTTTATACTGTACGAACTATAGATTCTATCCCCTAACCCTAATCCTAACCCTCACAAAAAACGTTCTGCATTTTTACATTTTCAATAAAACATTGTTTAGTATGTTTTATAAGCGATTTGAATTATGGGAACACTAGAAATTTCCTCATAAACCACATTTATAGCATAATACCCTTGTAATTACCAGTTTGTAACCTAAAAAAAGTCCTTGTAAACCACTTAAACCTGCCCACAGTGTCCAACTAATGGACACACACCAATACAGTGCTTTCCACTCTGAGAGCTCAGCAGGTTGTATTTCATCTACATGCTCTAGCTGTGGTCCAGATGTTGTCCATTATACACACATACACAAACATAGCCTCATGTGTCATTACTACGGTAATGTCTACAAGTACTCTATGTTTGCTGAGTGGACTGAGGCAGTAAGCCACAGCGGGAGTAGTGTATATACACATCTACACACACACCCGTTCTCTCTGCTCTACTTGGTGCTGCAAAAGATGACCAGGCAACGAGATTAATAATGTTCAGGTTTTCAACTTGACTGAATTCACCTCTGACTAGACCACTAAAAGGGGGAAGAGGAGGGAGAATGAGATGAGAAAAGAAAAGGGGAGAGGAGCTATTTCTGGAGGGGAAGGGTTTGGGAAACATGTCAGCAACTTACTCAAGCAACAACATGCCTCATGGATACTTTTGCTATTCTGCTCACTACAATTGTACAGAGTGGTTATCTTACTGTAGACTTACTGTCAGCTCGAACCAGTCTGATCATTCTCCGTTGACCTCTCTCATCAACAAGGTGTTTCCATCCACAGAACTGCCACTCACTGGATATTTTTTTATGTTTGGCACAATTCTGAGTAAACTCTAGAAACAGTTCTGCATGGAAATCCCAGAAAAACAGCAGTTACAGAAATACTCAAACCAGCCCGTCTGGCACCAACAATCATGCCACAGTCTAAATCACTGAGATCAAATTTTATCCTCATACTGATGGTTGATGTGAACATTAACTGAAGCTCCTGTCCCGTATCTGCATTATATTATGCACTGCACTGCTGCCACACGGTTGACTGATTAGATAATTGCATGAATAATAGGTGTACAGGTATTCCTAATAAAGTGTTCAGTGAGTGTAATTGGTATTGATTATAATAACTTGTAATTGTGCTTTGCAATAAATAACAATAAAGATGATGAAGAATGGACCCATTTCACATTTCCAGGTTTGGATAGTGGCAGTAAACTATAGCGGTGAATGGGATACCACAGTAAATATTATTTTTATGTTCCTATTTGCTAGAAGAGCGAAAGAAAAAATCCACTTTTACGTTTCCATGACTTTCCAAAAGAGGGAAAAAAAATATAGAGAAAGATGCCAAATTTACTGTCACTCACTCAGCAGCTGTATTTGAAACCCATTGTAACAGTGTTGACAAACTGGCTAATCCGAACGTCTGCTAGCTGCCTTGAGACATCACACAGGTCACATAAACTACAACACATAGAGACTGTATCACCTAGATATTACATAGAGATTGTGTCTGTTCCCCAAATTACCAAACACAAACCCCTCACTAAATCGTTTGGGAGGGCTACTAAACAATAGATCTCTTTCAACCAAAGCACTAATTGTAAATGAAATTATTACAGATAATAGTTTGGATGCAAACCGGAATAGAACTGGATGAATATATTAGTTTAAATGAATCTACTCCCCCAGTTTATTGTTATAAACATGAGCCCCATCTGAAGGGTCGAGGAGAAGGTGTTGCTGCAATTTACCTTGAAGTTGTTGGTGTTACTTAGAGGACAGGATATAAGTTTAAGTCTTTTGAACTAATAATGCTTAATGTGACACCACCAGATACAAATAAAAAAATATATTTTTCCCATGCTACAGCATATAGATCACCCGGGCCATATTCTGATTTTGCAAATTTTCTATCAGATATAGTAGTTACTGTGGATAGAACTTTAATTGTTGGTGACTTCAACATTCACATAGATAATGAAAATGACTCATTGGGTTTAGCATTTATTGATATTCTCAACTCTCTTGGAGTCAGACAAAATGTGACAGGATCAACTCTACCATGATCATACGCTAGATTTAATTCTGTCATATGAAGTTGATGTTGATACTACAGAAATTCTGCAGCAGAGCGATGACATCTCAGATCATTACCTCGTCTCTTGTATGATGCGATCAGCTAAAGTTACTCAATCTACACCACTCTATCGTTCAGGTAGAACTATTCTTTCGAACACTAAAGATAGCTTCACTATTAATCTTTCAGATTTATCTCATATACTCAGTAAGCCAAAAAGTCTAGAAGAACTTGAATAACAGAAAATATAAATACTGTCTTCTCTAGCACTCTTGATAGGTTCGCTTCCCTTTGATTAAAGAAAATTAAAGAAAAAAAAGTGCCACACCATGGTACAATGATCACACTCATGCTCTCAAGAGAGCAGCTCGGAAAATGGAGCGCAAGCGGAAGAATAGAAAATAAAAGGTATTTTGTGGTGCATGGAAGGATAGTGTCTGTAGCTACAGACAGCCATTAAAAGCTGCTAGGTCAGCATATTTGAGCAAACTCATAGAAAATAACCACAACAAACCTAGGTATTTATTCAGTACTGTGGCTAAATTGGTTATGATAAAGCCTCGACTGAACCAGATATTCCATCGCAGCACAATAGTAATGACTTCATTCATTTCTTTACTGATAAAATTGCCTTTCTTTACTGATAAAATCATAAAATTGGAATTGATATGCAACCATCTGTCACAGTACCTCAGAAAACAGTGTCTCATAATTTTCCTCACGAGCAACTTCAGTCTTTCGCTGTCATAGGTCATGAAGAGCTAACAAAACTTATCAAAACATCAAAAGCCACAACATGTATGTTAGATCCAATACCAGCTAATCTCTTAAAAGAGATTTTCCCTGTAATCTCAGAATCTCTTCTTAATATTATTAACTCCTCGCTATCCTTATGACATGTCCCAAGAAACTTTAAAATGGCAGTTGTCAAACCGCTTATTAAGAAGCCACAGCTTGATCCTGGAGAATTGGCTAATTATAGACCGATTTCAAATCTCCCGTTTATGTCGAAAATACTAGAAAATGTAGTGTCCTCCCAACTATGTTCATTTTTACAGAGAAATAGTATATATGAATAATTTCAGTTAGGATTTAGGCCCCATCACAGTACAGAGGCTGCACTTATCAGAGTTACAAATGACTTGCTCTTATCATCTGATCACGGCTGCATTTCTCTTCTAGTGCTTTTAGATTTTACTGCTGCCTTCGACACCATAGATCACGACATTCTCTTGAATAGGCTTGAGAATTATGTTGGCATTTGTGGACTTGCATTAGCTTGGTTTAGGTCCTATTTAGCAGACCGCTACCACTTTGTCTGTGTAAACAAGGAATTGTCAAATCAAACAAAAGTTAAGTATGAAGTGCCACAGGGATCAGTTTTAGGGCCTCTGCTTTTCTCCTTTTTATATGCTTTCCCTGGGAGATATTATCGAGAATCGTGGAATAAGTTTCCACTGTTATGCCGACGATACCCAACTTTATATTTCTTTGAAACCCAATGAAATTTGGGTAATTATCCAAATTAGCAGAGTGCATCAATGAAATCAAAGATTGGATGGCCAGAAATTTCCTTCCACTCAATTCCGACAAAACAAAGGTACTAATTATTGGACCAAAAACCTCTAAAAATACATAAAATTTGACTCGATGGATGTACTGTTACATCGTCTTCCACATCTAAGAACTTAGGTGTTATATTTGATACCAATCTGTCCTTTGAAAATCTAAATTCCATTGTTTGTTGGACAGCATTCTTTCACCTCAGAAATATTGCTAAATTAGGACACATGCTCTGTTGCAGATGCCGAAAAACTAATTCATGCGTTCATGACGTCAAGACTAGATTATTGTAATGCATTACTGGGAGGATGTCCAGCAAGTTCAGTAAATAAACTTCATTTGGTTCAAAATGCAGCAGCCAGAGTGCTGATTAGAACCAAGAAATATGATCATATTAGCCCCATTTTATCATCGTTACATTGGCTACCTGTTAAATTTCGTATTAATTTTACAAATTTCTTAACTACGTACAAAGCTTTGAATGGTCTAGCTCTGCAGTACTTAAGTGACCTTCTACCATGCTATATGCCATCATGTTCATTACGATTGTAAAATTCTGGCCTGTTAATAGTTCCTAGAATATCAAAATCCACACAAGGAAGTAGATCCTTTTCCTATTTGACTCCTAAACTATGGAATAGTCACCCTAACACTGTCTGGGATGCAGACACATTCACTCAGTTTAAGTCTAGACTAAAGACTCATCTATTTAGCCAGGCATACAACTAATTTATCCATCAACTCACAATTAGGCTTAGTTAGGTCTGCCGGAACCAGAAACATTTGTCATGATCTATAACTCTGCAAAAACTTTAATGGCATCTACGCTAATATTATTCTGTTTGTTTCCCTGTGTCAGTCAGGATTCCTATCCAAAGGTCACCAGAACCGGCCAGATCCAGTTCTGTTCCTGCTTGGTGTCATACTCA
Organism: Myxocyprinus asiaticus; assembly: GCF_019703515.2. NCBI lineage: Eukaryota > Metazoa > Chordata > Actinopteri > Cypriniformes > Catostomidae > Myxocyprinus > Myxocyprinus asiaticus. The sequence goes on from NC_059386.1 coordinate 24,548,278, forward strand.
ACTGCTACTAAATGCAGCCGGTGCCAGCCAGACATCACTTCAGTCTATTATGATGGACTTCAGGGGATAAACTGATGCCAACTCCAATCATAAGACATGGGATACTTCATATGCCACTGCCTGAACCTTGAACTTAGGATAGACCTCATTGAAATGACCTGCCGGTTGAACTGTGATGTACCTCATTGATCACTGCATGCATCACCTTGGTCTAATGATGGACTACACTCTTAAAATGGAATACCTAGACTATCAATTAATTGCAAACAAAAGCCTTTATCAGCCAACTAACACAGGACAATGCATCTATGTGAACTTTTGCTGTTAATCCAGGATGAACTTCAAAGTCATTAGTCATTAATCTTACAGTTTCATACAAAATCATTGTTTAAACACTGGCCCTTAACACTTATTTCACTATTTTTAAACCATGACTGCACTGCACATAAATAACTAATATTGGCATTATATTCATGCTGGTTAGCCAGAGTGGAACTGGCCCCCACAGTGAGCCTGGTTTCTCCCAAGGTTATTTTTCGCCATTAACCAACATCATATGGAGTTTTGTGTTCCTTGCCTCAGCATGCTCACTGGGGTTCTAAATACAATTATTATATAATTATTTAATTATTTATTTTTATGCACAATTTACAATCATGTTTAATCAAACTACACAATGATGACTCTAAGACTTTATAGATGTTACAGTTTCATTTTCTGTTAATGCATGATTTTCTGTAAAGCTGCTTTGAAACTATGTGTGTTGTGAAAAGCGCTATACAAATAAAAATGACTTGACTAGTTTTTTAATTTATTTAAAAAAATAAAGAAATAAAGCCAGGGTAATATAACACAAATAATAATGTTATAAATTTAGACTAAATAATAAAAAATATGTTTAATAAATATTGCAAATATTTATGATCAATATTATTATTTTAAAATACTTATTATTAATCATTTATAATAATGTTTCTAAATATTATTACATATAAAAATATTTATTATTTACAATGTATAATAACACATAACTATTATTAATATATTATTCAAATTTTAAATTTACATTGAAAATATAAAAGGTTTGCTAGATTTACACTGCTAAATAAGGTAAAAATACATAAGGCTTGCCAGAAAATACTACTCATTTACCTGGTTTACTATTATCAGGTGATGACCAACAAAACTACATTTCCCATCATTTTCTGAAGCAGTACAAGAATGATTAATTTTACAAGAATAAATTGCTTTGTTTTTGTTGTACTGGTGCTTAAAAACACTCTATGCTTGGATGAACCTGAAAAAGAGATGAAGATATATGAAATTGCAGAGTTTTTTCAAACAAAAATAATTAAATTAAATGCTCACTTGATCACAAAACTATGAAGCCTAATTTAAGCAATGGAAGAAGCCAAACATCTTTCTCCTGAACAAACTAAAGCACTGTGAATGAAGTCTGCGTTTATACTAAGCACATTGATGATTTAAATAAATTCATTGAGGAAAATGAATAAATAATGTCACGTCCAAACCACACCCACATTAATTTTAACCAATTACCAATGCTCTTCGACTAGTCCAGTGTCCCTAGTTTAAGAATGTCAAGTACGTGCGCCAATAGAAAATATATCACCAGTGAATTTTGCCATAATTTTAAAGGTAAACTAAACAAAGCTTGTTCGCCCAGAAAGTATAAATTAACCTTAAGTAAGAACTTCCAAGAAGCACAAAAAGGCAGAATTACACATGGAGAATACAAAACATATACACATCCAAAACACAATACATATCCAAACACTTATAGGAAACAAAAACAATACAATAAATGCACACACAAACCTCACTCATGCACTCATACATAAATGCACGCTCTCGCACACAAACACTGCCAGCACAAGACAGAGAAAGGCAATTTTAGCAAATCAAGCCCTGCTTTCCTCCAATGCCTAATGGCGGTTCTTAACTGCAACATCTGTGTATCTTTCCCCTAGAGGAGCACACTTGTTGGGTGCATTTTCTTGTTTTTGTTTTTGTTTTTTTGTTTTGTTTGTTTGTTTTTTATTTTTTATTTTTATTTATTTATTTATTTATTTTGTGCACTTACCTTTTAAACCCCATTTGGTTTAATAGCGAAACAACAAAGAGATGACGTTCCAGGAAGGAAGATGTTCCTTGTATACAATGAGAAGCAAGCAATCATTTACATGGGCAATTTCAGCTATAATTCATACTGCAGGATTGAGCTTTTCCATGCAGTGCATTAATAAAAGATGTTTATCAGAAAAACTAATAATTCCTTTCAATAATTCCCTTCCCTTAATAACATCTTATTAAAGAGATAATTTACCCAAAAAGGAAAATCTGGTCATCATTTACTCACCCTCTTGTTGTTTCAAAACCCAGATGCCTTTCCAACACACTCTCACGGTGAAAACGTCAGGATTCGTACGACTTTTCTAAGTTTGGCTAATTCGTATGATATTGTGCGACTGCACACTTTTGAATTCCTACGACTTTCACTATAGCCAGTGACGTTGCTGGACATCGTTTCATCTAATACGCGACAATTACTTGCTTCTGCCACACACAACAGCTTCCTATGCATGCTTACTGATTGGTTAAGTTTAGATAAGGGGTTTGGGTAAGGGCATAATATTAATAAGTATGTCCTTAACGCCTAGTGCGTGGAACTCGCGCTTACTTCCACATTAGACATCCGGGAATTTGCACGTGATGAAGTCATACGAGTTTATGTGAAAAATATAGTGCGAGACCACAGCCAACTCGTAAATTATGTATGAATTTTCATGAGATCGGGTTGGCCTTTCTTTCTTCCATGGAACACAAAAGAAGATTATTGGCATTATGTTAGTCACCGCTCACTTTTATTTTACAGAAAAAGATTCAAAGTCAATGGTCACTGAGCCTAACAGCTCCTTTTGTGAATGATGACAGACTGTACATTTTTAGGTGAACAATCCTTTTGATCAAATAAAAATGGGTGTTATTTTCCATAAAACACATCTAATTGCCCATTTATTGGAAAAATGTATCTGGCCAAATGCTCCATAATGATCTAATTTCCAGTGTTCTGTTTTGAAAAATTGTTGATGCTTCTGACAGGAAATAGGAAGCATAAAGATTAGCATAATCAATGTGGGGTGTAATGCGTTACTAAGTAATTAATTTTTGTAATTAAATTACTTTTTCATTAAAAAAAGTAAGGTAAGGGATTACTCTTAATTTTTCAGTAATTTAATTACAGTTACTTCTGATGTAATTGTGTTAAATACTGTACAGACTTTAGAAAAATTCTTTATAAAACAATAGTGAATTTAAAATCGAAATTTAACGTCTAATGTTAAAATGTACGTTTTCTAATTTAATGCAGCACCCTTAAATTCTTTGGCCAGTTCAGGAATAATTTATTTGATTTTATATGATTTATTTGAAAGAATTGAAAGATCAGTTTCATGTCTATCCTTGTATTTTTCATCTGGTCAAGGTTGATCAGGGTTTTAGAAAGTAATTAGTAATAAGTAATGCAATTACTTTTCAGAAAGAGTAATAGTACAGTTATCTAATTACACTGTAGAAGATGTAATTAGTAGTTAGTAATTAATTACTTTTTTAGAGTAACTTACCCAACATTGACCATAATGTACAAATCACACTGTTAATGCAGCACCTGAACAATGTTTTACGCATCTATCTTATCCACAATGTCTTCCAGGAATCAAAAGCAGTACACTTCCCTTTCACTTAAATCAAGGATGCAGCTCAGGGCGAAGCTTTGCTGCACTGCCGAGGTTGTTGTCTTTTGTCCAGCACACTAGCTAATAATAATATGGCAACCAAGCGGGATAGGAGAGGATATATCCTAATTTACGGATGCTGATTAGCTGTCAACCGAGGGTGCAAGAAATGACCGCCCCCTCTTCGCTCCAGGTCTTGCAGGTACAATGGCCTCTATTCAAACCTCTGTTCCCCCTCCATTTCTCTCTCTCTCTCTCTCTCTCTCTCTCTCTTTCAAGGCCTCTGTAATTTATGATCCCAGTGTGAGGTGCCTGTGTGGCTCACCTGTAGTTCAGAGCCATTCAGTAGCATGCAGAGAGATAAGCAACAAATGATAAGCATGCAGAGAGCTTTCTCACAGCTTGACCAGACAGTTCCCTGTGGTCCTCACCACAAACACACACACACACACACACACACACACATGCACGCATGCACGCACACACACACACACACACACATACACACACACATTTAAAGAGAATGTTATCTCATCCATAAGGGACAGAAATTGCTTCGGCACACAAACACAATCTTATACATATACAGAAGGTATATTTTTTAACTTGCTGAATTAGCCAGTGCAGATCAAAGATATTTGTTTGTATGGTAGGAAGGAAGAAATTAAGGAACACAGAGGGAAGAAAGGAAGGAGAGGAAAAAAGGAAGGAAGGAAGGAGAAGAAGAACGATGGAAGGAAGACAGAAGGAAGAAATACAGAAGGAAGAAAGGAACAAAGGAAGAAATAAAAAAAGGAAGACATAGGAAAGAAAGGAAGGAGAGGAAAAAAGACAGAAGGAAATATGGGAGGAAGAAAGGAAGGAGATGAAAAAGACAGAGGGAAGCAGGGGAGAGAGGAAAGAAGGAGAAGAAGAAGGAAGGAGAGAAGGAAAGATGGAAGGAAGGAAGGAAGGAAGGAAGGGGAGGAAGAATGAAAGAAGGAAGGAAGGAAGGAAGGAAGTAAGGAAGGAGAGGAAAAATGACAGAAGGAAGGAAGGGGAGGAAAAAAGACAGAAGGAAGAAAAGAAAGAAAGAAAGAAAGAAAGAAAGAAAGGAAGGAAGGAAGGAAGGGAGGAAGAATGACACAAGAAAGAAAGAAAGAAAGAAAGGAAGGAGAGGAAAGAGATAGAAAGAAGGAATGAAGGAAGAAAGATGGAAAGAATGAAGGAAAGAAGGAAGAAAGGAGAGGAAAAAGACAGAAGGAAGGAAGAAAGATGGAAGGAAGGAAGGAAGGAAGGAAGGAAGGAAGGAAGGAAGACAGAAGAAAGGAAGGAGAGGAAAAAAGACGGAAGGAAGGAAAGGGAGGAAAAAAGACAGAAGAAAGAAAGAAAAAGGAAAGAAAGGAAGGAGAGGAAAAAAGATAGAGAGAAGGATGGAAGGAAGAAAGGAAGGAGAGGAAGAAGGACTGAAGAAAGAAAGAAAGAAAGGCAGAAGAAAGACAGATGAAAGAAAGGAAGGAGAGGAAAAAAGAAAGAAATGAAGGAGAGGAAGAGTGACAGAAGAAAGAAAGAAAGAAAGAAAGAAAGACAGACAGAGGAAAGAAAGGAAGGAGAGGAAAAAAGAAAAGGAAGGAAGGAAGGAAGGGGAGGAAAAAAGACAGAAGGAAGAAAGAAAGAAGGATGGAAGGAAGAAAGGATGGAGATGAAAAAAGACAGAGGGAAGGAGGGGAGGGAGGAAAGAAGGAGAGGAAGAAGTAAGGAGAGAAGGAGAGAAGGAAAGATGGAAGGAAGACAGAGGGAAGAAAGTAAATTGAGGAAAAAAGAAAGAAGGAAGGAATGAAGGAAGATGGAAACAAGGAAGGAAAGATGGAAGAAAGAAAGACAGAAGGAAGGAGAGGAAGAAAGACAGAAGTAAGAAAGGAAGTAGATGAAGAAAGACAGAAGGAAGGAAGACAAAGGGAAGAAAGTAAATAGAGGAAAAAAGAAAGAAGGAAGGAATGAAGAAAAATGGAAAGAAGAAAGGAAAGAAGGAAGAAAGGAAGGAGAGGAAAAAAGACAGAAGGAAAGAAGGAAGAAAGGAAGGAGAGGAAAAAAGACAAAAGGAAGGAAGACAGAAGGAAGGAATGAAGGAAGGAAGGAGAGGAAGAATGACAGAAGAAAGAAAGAAAGAAAGAAAGAAAGAAAGAAAGAATGGAAGGAAGACAGAGGAAATGAAAGGAATGAGAGGAAAAAGATAGAAAGAAGGATGGAAGGAAGAAAGGAAGAAGATGAAAATAGACCGAGGGAAGGAGGGGAGGGAGGAAAGAAGGAGAGTAAAAAAGAAAGAAGTAATGAAGGAAGAAAGATGGAAAGCAGGAAGGAAAGAAGGAAGAAAGGAAGGAGAGGAAAAAAGACAGAAGGAAGGAAGAAAGAAAGGAAGGAGAAGAAGAAAGATGGAAGGAAGAAAGAAAGAAAGAAAGGAATGAAGGAAGGAAGGAAAGAAAGAAGGGGAGGAAAAAAGACAGAAGAAAGAAAGAAAGAGAGAAAGAAAGGAAGACAGAAGGAAGAAAGGAAGTAGATGAAGAAAGACAGAAGGAAGGAAGGAAGGAAGGAAGGCAGAGGAAAGAAAGGAAGGAAAGCGAAAAATTACAGAAGCAAAAAAAGAAAGGAGACGAAGAAAAATGGAAAGCTGGAAGGAAGGACGGAGGAAGGAAGAAAGGAAAGAAAGAAAGAATGAAAAAAGACAAAGATAGTTGAAAGAAAGAGGAATACAAATTAAAGGAAGAAAGAGCAAAGGTGGTTTCTGTATGTTAGGTGTGTATGATGGCTAGCCTAGCCTAGATGACCTTGCAGCGCCTGCTGCCGAGATGTCATTCTGTTTGTCTTAATTAATGCAGAAGATCTGAGCTCAGTCAAACAGGCCCACTGGGTCTCAGCATGGGGAGTGAGGCATTGGACAGTGAAAGTGTGAGTGTGTGAGAGAGAAAGCTGACTGATTTCGTGTAGAAGAAGAAAAGAAAGCTGATTTCAGCTACGGAAATGAAGAAGTGACGCGGAAACATCCAGAATCAATCTCTATTATCAAGCAGTGCGTAAGCAATTAGCCCACCTAAAACGAGCTGATGAATCGTTTGCTCTGCTGTAGAAGAGGCAGGGGTTAGTAATTGAGACAAACTGCTATGTTTGGCTTCACTCATTACACAATCCACAAAGACATTATTCAACAGTCATTCAGAGAATTTATCAAAACAAAGTAGGCATGAAATGGCATGAAATCATCTGCTACGGCCTCACAGAGCAACATCAATTTTAGATTGTGACCTAGAACTGACTAACCTCGATTGGCTCTGGATTTCACACATCACATTTATTGTACGAATAATGATGTACGTGATTCAGAGGTTGCATTTTCTATATAAAATTACATTTTTGACTCCTCTAACGGATAGGTTTAGGGTTGGGGATTGGGGGTAAAGTTAATATGCATTCCTCTTCACTGTATTATATAATTTACATCTAAAAACAACTCACTTTACAGCTTGCCTTTAGCACCCCTTTGGGCATTTGACAGATCAAACGTGCCCATGTGTTCAAAAACACTTCCTGCCACTGGGGGCAGTGGTTTAAATATTTTAGTAAGCTCAGACCAATTTCAGCTGAAGAACTTTTGACCGCCTAATTCACAGTGAGATCAATCTAAATAATAAAAGAGTTAGCAAGATGCTATATAAAATTATTTTAGATAAAGTATAGCAATTCACACCACAAGACACATGTCAACCTTCCAAAAGTATTTAATGTCAACAACCTGTTTAGATGCAAAGCTAATTGCGGTAATGGGATTTGCGAAAACCATTTCCAAACCTTTCCCTGGTAAAAAAAACAGACAAACAGTTTAAAGCATTTAGATGACCTTACATGTTGTCAGTTTAATAAGCATAATCCATATGAGATGTGCATGTAAACATCCTCCTTGACTTGTCTTAATACTTGAAGCCATTATATGGACCATTTTGAAAAAGATTTGTTAATAAACAGCCAGAGATCAGCACTGGCATATTCCTCAGCATTCTGATACACAATGGTTTCCAGAGGATCATAAGAGAGAAGAAAGACCATGCATTCCAAACTTAAAATTTATCCTAGACTGAGGCTACAGCTAGTACTAGTGAACACACTAAACCAGTGGGAAAAGAAAGAGGGATACATGATGTGCAGACCAGTCTGAAACCCACAACAGGGGGCCTGAACAAGCCAGAGGCATGACTGCAAACCAATGCATGAAGTTCTGGCTTGCTGGTCAGAGTGGTTTTGACTGCTGGAGAGACAATATGATTGCTCCATTCTAGGTTATCTCTCTCTAATTGTCTCCCCATCTGTCTTTCTTTTCTTTTTTTTTTTTTTTTTTTTTTTCTTTTTTTTTGTCTGCAGCATTCAAACCACAGGAACATTCCAGAGCAAAAGTTCAGCCTCAGAGATCGGTTTCTACCTGAGGTGTTAGCTGGAAGTGCTGTGGATCTGCTTGATATGGATGTCTGCTTCAATTTGGAAAATGCTGTATCTCTGGTGGTGTGATCTGACTCTCTACCTCTCTCCATCTCTTTATTTCTGGCTCTTTACAAAGTGCTTGAACAGCAGGTTTTTCTCCCTTTCTCTCTCTCTCTCTATCTCTCTCTCTCTCTCTCTCCCTCATCTGTTAGACATTCTGCTTCACCAGCACTCTACCTCTCATTTCCAAAGGCTACAATTCTCACAAGAGGAAGATTCCAGAATGGAAGCCTTAAGGAATAGTTTACCCAAAGAATGAAAATTCTGTCATTCTTTACTCACCACCCTCATGTCGTTCCAAACCTGTTTGACTTTCTTTCTTGTGTGGAACACAAAGGAGAAGTTTTTTTTAGAATGTTCACACTCTTTTCCGTACAGTCAAAGTGGATGGGAACCCAGGGCTGTAAAGCTCAAAAAAATTTTACTATAAAAGCATTATAAAAGAAGCCCATATGACTTTTCCTCTATATTCCAAATATTTTGAACAAATATGATAGCTTTGTGTCATCTTGGAAATTCTGCATTCAGTAACTACTTTTGTGTTTTACGAAAGAAAGTCATACCGGTTTCGAAAGACATGAGGCGATGAGTGAATTGTCATTTCTGGGTGAGCTATTCCTTTAAATCTGGATTCAAATATTAAATTGAGAGAACACTAAAAAAAATCTATTCCAGTCATTGTTAAAACTTCAGTTATTTAAAACTACAACTACTGGCTATTTTTGTCTACTAAGGGGGCAGGTATTTAACAAGCTGCAGGATGTAAATTCTTCTCGGGCTTTCTTCAGAGACTTAATGTGACAATGTATAGAATTCAATCTGAAGTGAACTGATCCACGAATTTAGGTGGGATTTGTGTATGTGTGTGTGTTGGAGAGGTATGGTGGGGTGTGTTATCAGGGTAATGGTCCACTTGTTACAGCTAGGCTCTTGGGAAAATGGCGAAGGAGAGTGGAGCTTAAGATTAGCATTGCGCTAGCCTTGGGTGAAAGCCCTAATATATTGCCTTTCTAAATTAAGGAATTTTTAACATTTAATTTCACAAACCATCAAGAATGCAATTCAGAGGTGTTTTTCATGAATCTATAAATGTGTTTGTGTGTGTGTGTGTGTGTGTGTGTGTGTGTGTGTGTGTGTGTGTGTGTGTGTAGAGAGAGAGAGAGAGAGAGAGAGAGAGAGAGTTAGAGGTAGAAAATAGGGCGGTCAGCAATCATCACCACGCTTATCTTTCCATCTCACCCTAGTGTTGTTCCACCAGCCCCCCTTCTGTTTTGCATTCCAAATACTGTATGTCTTATTGATTAAACTGCCTCTCAGTTTCATTGCAAATGAGCCCTCAAACCACTGGCTCCCCTCTCCTTAGCTGAATTCAATTTCATAGACAACTGCAGAGAGTATCAGAGCCGTAATGGATTCTTTTCCAAATAGGCTTTGGCCTGTGTTTTAAAAGCACTTGTTTAATATTTCAGCTCCCTCTCCAACCCCCGTGCTGCAGTTTTCGGTATTGATTTATTTCTGAGTTCCTGTACCCTCTATAGTGGGAGAAAATGTATTACAGAATTTAATACCTTTCAAGGAGCTCATTCCATTTTTGAAATGACCAAGAAACACTTTCATTTCCCCGGACTTGTGGATTCATCAAGGCCTGGCGCTTCACATGGAAGATTCCTGAGATAGTATCTGAGGAACGGGAGGTGGGAGAGAGAAAGAGAGAGAGAGAGAAAGAGAGAGAGAGAGAGAGAGAGAGAGAGAGAGAGAGAGAGAGAGAGAGAGAGAGAGAGAGAGAGAGAGAGAGAGAGAGAGAGAGAGCGCATCGAGATCCAAAAGCAAAGAAAAAGCCAGACCTGTAAACAGGATATGATGTCATGTATCTTTCACAGTAATCACACCAATAAACAGACAAACCACTCCAGGATGTCACAACCTTCCCTTCCTTATCCTCCTCCTCCTACTTTTTTCCAGCAGATGGAAGCCAGGCCTTTTAAGGAGATTGGTCAGAGCATCCTGACACATTTGGCCTGTTATTAGGGTGATTAAGGAGTTGGCTCGGTCTGCCTGTAGGATGGGAGCAGTGTTGAAAGCGAAAGCCTTAGAGACTGATCTCAGATCTGCTCTGCAGGTGCTGAAAATGGAGCCTAAAGGCTGACAAATCACCCAGAACACAACTGTCCTTCCTGCTTCCTGCTCCCAGTTCAGCACAACACCTGTCAAACTCATTAAGCCTGAATCGGAGCCAGGAATCCACTGTATTTGTTCAGACACTAATCCCTCTCACAGATAATAAGCTATGTATCGTATATCTCAGTGTGGAATGTGTGAAAAAAGTACATTAGCCTACACACATGCAGGTGTCACTACATACTATATCAGACTGTATCGGCCAAGCACTGATTGGTCTTGGACGTGTCTGATGGCAGCAGAGGCTGAAATGAGCAGAACCGTAGAAAGGATATTCTTCCTGCCTGGGTTGTGCTCTTTGCTCAGTGGCACGTTACGGGGGCAAAATTCTTTAAGCCTCTGCCCAGCAGCTCACTAAAGCTGTTAAAAGCACATGAGCTTTGAGCTGGAAAAACATCAGTTTAGCAGGGACCACTGGCCATTCACACTTTGAAACAAACCCTGGTTCAATTTAGACCTGTAGAAGTTGAGTTAGTTTTATTCAAACTGTAAAACAAAGGTCTAGAGTTAACGTTCATGTGAATGTAACAAATCACAGAGCATTTTACGCCTAACAACCATCAGCAGCTATTCAGGGCACTGTCATCATCTCTCGCTGTTTTGCCAAAACACATTTCATCTTTTTAAATGTGTGTATAAAACTGTCATCCCACTGTGCAGTTCCATTCGGCTGCTAGGCTGGAATAATTTAATACCTTTAGACTGCATGACCACATCTGAGCCACATTGAGAGTGTATACAACTTTGATTGTGTGCACTGTTGTGTACCAGTGAAAAAAATGTGTGCACGACAAATTACAGACATTTGCTGAATTGAGCTCACAAAACAAGGCCCTGAGTACTAGAAGAAACAAGAACAGGGACAGACAAAACAGGATGATACCCTTTTGAAAGGGTAAAGAGCTCTATGAAATTGCTAGCAAATATTTCAATGATTTAGTTTAGATTTTAGCATTTTCTGAAGGCAATTTGTGTGGCCAGGGTGTTCTTATGCAGTTCCTATGGTGTTTTGAGTTGTTTTTAGTGTGTTGTTATGCAGTTACTAAGGTGTTCTGGGTGGTTGCTAACTGGTCCAAGTCAAAATGTTATTGTCCGCCAGGCACAAATTGCAAGTCTGATTGCTTAGAAAATGAATAGAACACCTCTCTTTTAAAAAAAGCCACATGATTTGAAGTGTCTTTCATGTTCATGGCATAAACGGCGCCAAAATGGCCTATCTTACGAGAATTTTAATACTTGGATTTAGGGTTTGGGTAAGGAGTTAGACTTTATGGTTAGGTTTAGGTTTTGGGTAGGAGTTAAATTTAGGAAAAATCCTAATAACATTGTTCAATGGTTCATTTACTGTTCTCTAGGGGAACAAAATTCATACGTTTTTGTGTTCGAGCCAACTTCTACAATTTCACCATTTCGTACTATTATTACAACTTGTCATGAGATTGGGTTGGCAATGGTAATCATGATCCTTGCTTTAGCAAGCACCACTAAAAATTTCAAATATTCGTGCATAACAATAAGTTGCTGAATAATAAGCAAAAACAATAAAAATTCCTAAATATTAGAGATTTGTACATAAATAAAAGCTGGTGCTGCTAAGATCTATAGATCCCACAATCTATAGAGCCTTCTTGTTCTCTCTGACACTCTCTCTGAATCTCTCTCTCTCTCTCTCTCTCTCTCTCTCTCTCTCTCTCTCTCTCTCTCTCTCACACACACACACACACACACACATATATATATATATAAACTGGCGGCCAAAAGTTTGTAATAATGTAGAGATTTTGCTCTTATGGAAAGAAATTGTTACTTTTATTCACCAAAGTGGCATTCAACTGATCACAATGTATAGTCAGAACATTAATATCGTGAAAAATTACTATTACAATTTGAAACAAAATTCAGAACTTCTTAAACTACTTCAAAGAGTTCTCATCAAAAAATTCTCCACGTGCAGCAATGACAGCTTTGCAGATCCTTGGCATTCTAGCTGTCAGTTTGTCCAGATACTCAGGTGACATTTTACCTCACGCTTCCTGTAGCACTTGCCATAGATGTGGCTGTCTTGTCAGGCACTTCTCACGCACCTTTACAGTCTAGCTGATCCCAAAAGCTCAATGGGGTTAAGATCCATAACACTCTTTTCCAATTATCTGTTGTCCAATGTCTGTTTCTTTGCCCACTCTAACCTTTTCTTTTTGTTTTTCTGTTTCAAAAGTGGCTTTTTCTTTGTAATTCTTCCCATAAGGCCTGCGCCCCTGAGTGTTGTCTATACTGTTGTAAATGAAACTGGTGTTGAGCGGGTAGAATTCAATGAAGCTGTCAGCTGAGGACATGTGAGGCGTCTATTTCTCAAACTAGAGACTCTGATGTACTTATCCTCTTGTTTAGTTGTACCTGGGCCTTCCACATCACTTTCTGTCCTTCTTAGAGCATGTTGTCCTTTGTCTTTGAAGACTTAGTGTACACCTTTGTATGAAATCTTCAGTTTTGTTTTTGGCAATTTCAAGCATTGTATAGCCTTCATTCCTCAAAACGATTGAATGATGAGTTTCTAGAGAAAGCTGTTTCTTTTTTGCCATTTTTGACCCAATATTGACCTTAAGACATGCCAGTCTATTGCATACTGTGGCAACTCAAAAACAAACACAAAGACAATGTTAAGCTTCATTTAAAGAACCAAATAGCTTTCAGCTGTGCTTTATATAATGGCAAGTGATTTTCTAGAACCAAATTAGCAATTTAGCATGATTCCTCAAGGATAAGGTGTTGGAGTGATAGCTGCTGGAAATGGGGCCTGTCTAGATTTGATAAAAAAATGACTTTTTCAAATAGTGATGGTGCTGTTTTTTACATCAGTAATGTCCTGAATATACTTTGTGATCAGTTGAATGCCACTTTGGTGAATTAAAGTACCAATTTCCTTCCGAAAAAGCAAAATCTGTACATTATTCCAAACTTTTGGCCAGCAGTGTACATAATTATATGTATTCAAAGGCACAGTGGAGACCTGATCCCAAGATCAATAGCTGAGGGAAAAAAATCAATAAGACCCAATGAGGAAAAGAAAGAGAGGAACACCATAATAATGCTGCATTAGACAGTTGGAGACTCATTAAAATAGAGCTACATCCATCAAAGATGGATAGTCACACTATTAAATGCTATATTAAATGCATGAATTATATATAAATTCATAATGTAAAGGCTAAAAGCACATAAAATACCACAAAGATTATCGCATGATTGATGTCCACACCACCCTTTTTTCTCCCATTATGTGATACATAAAGTTTTATGAATGAAATAAAATGTAATACATTAATTCATTCATCCACCCACATCTTATTCTTAATAGCTGTATCATTTCTGGGTGTATAGTCTGCCTTTCCTGTGTTCTGTGGACAAGGTCTTCGTGTGTTTGGATGGCGATGATGGCTGGTATTCCCTCAAGTGGCTCGCAGATGTGCCCCGACCCTGAAACTCACATTTGAGACTCACTCTCCTATTACAGCTGAAGAAAGACAGGTCAACGGTCAATGACAGAGGGCTTGACACAAGAATAAGAAGCAGACACACACATTCAGACAGTCTGAACACAAAATACATACACCAAGAGTGCAACAACTAAATTGTAAAAAAGTAAAGTACTTTACATGACAGTTAGTTCTGGTCCTCTGATCTGAAATCTGCTGAAATAACACACTTGTCCTCAAATAATACAAAAAATAGCAGTCAGTATGGCTCGATTTGAAAGTAGCGGGTGAGACTAGTTTGTTTAATAGTCTAATAGAGCACTAGGCAATCATATGCATGGATGCCCAATGACAACAAAAACATAAATATGCTTAAAACTACACATTTAAATATGCACACACCAATTTGCCAGCACTGATCCATCACTATTTGACTGGCACAGTGACAGTTGAGTTTTTGGATCTTGATAGAAATAAGCGGGACTGAATATGCGCATATGGG